>NC_081408.1:207339677-208035194 GCF_030272615.1 Cryptomeria japonica
ATACTTAATAAGGTTAAAGAATCTGTTAACCAGTTAGATACTGATTCACCCCCCCCCCCCTCTCAGTATCTTTGGGACTATCATCAATCCTAACACTTACCAATTTTATTCTCTACCATTACCTTGAATAGTTTGAATTTCCCAAAAGCTTCTGATTTCTCCCTGAGGAAAGTAACCCAACACATTATAGAATAATCATCAATGATTAGCATAAAATATATATCTCCTTATAAACTTCTATTTCTTGCTGGACCACATAAATCAGTATGAATTAAGTCAAGAAGATTATTGGATTTTTCTGGAATACTCTTAAAAGTTGCTCTAACTTTCTTTCCAAATTGACATTCCTTACATACCAGATTGTGAGGTTCAACAATCTTAGGTAAATCCCTTACTACCTTAGTTGTACTGATTTTCACAATGCAATCAAAATTTACATGAAAAAGTCTTTTATGCCATAACCAACTTTCATCAATATGTGCAATCAAGCATGTCTTCTCATTGTTATTCAAATTAAAGATATTACCTCTAGTCTAATTACCGGTTGCAATTTCCAAACCAGTTCTATTCATGATTTTGTATTACCATTCTTGAATTGTAATTGAAATCCTTTTTCAACTAATTGACCAACACTCAAAAGATTATGCTTCAAACCTTCAACATAATAAACATTGTCAGTATTGTGCTTACCATCAAAAGATATAGTGCCTTTTCCTTTGATCAAACAAGCTTTATCATCCCCAAATCTTACTAGACCTCCATTGTATTCCTCAAAGGTTAAGAATTTACTTTTATCACCATTCATATGATGTGAACATCCGAAATCAATGATCCATTCATCCTTTTCTTTAATTTTAGTCATCAGGGCATGCTCTACCGGTTGAGCATTAGGTGTTGGTTGATCTTCTGTTATTGCAACAAAAGCCCATCCATTGCTTGTCGGTTCCTTATCAGAATCATCAGTAACTTCTTCATCAACATAGTAACATGATTTGTCTCTATTCTTCCTAAATCTGTATCTCTGATATTCAGGGTTAGGCTTATATGTTATTTTAGCTTCTTCTTTCAATCTTGCATGTCTATTAGGATACCTAGACGTCATATGACCAATTTTATTGCAATTAAAACATTTAAATGGTGCTTTACCTTCATGCTTACTTCCAACTGGACCTTTAGGCATTTTCCTTGCAAATAGTGCTTCAAGTTCTTCAAGTTCTTCATTCTCTCTTCTAATTTCCTCAAGTTCTCTAGTATAGAGTGCTTTCCAATCAGAATTTATAGATGATGATGCTTTGAAAGACAAATTTGTCTTAATTGTAGCAACAAGACCAAATTCCTCAAGTTCAAAAGATGAAAGTTTTCCAACCAAAGTATCTCTAGATACTAATGTATTTGGCATTATTCTCAATTCATTAATAGCAGTTACTTTCATTTTGTATGTAGGTGGCAATGCTCTTAAAACTTTAGAAACAATTTCATCTTAACTTAAGGATCCTCCACAACATTGTATACTCAAAACAATTTTATTAACTCTTTCCATAAAAGCGGAAATCCTTTCATCTTCTTCCATTTTTAGATTTTCATACCTGACTCGGAAGCATTCTAGTTTTGCAATTTTGACAGTGGTATCACCTTCATTCAATGTCTCCAGTTTATCCCAAATAGCTTTAGCATTAGATCAGTCTGATAATCCCATAATTTATTGATCTGAAAATGCACTCAAAAGTGCTTCTCTTGCTTTGCAATCATTCTCCTAATATTTAGCCAAGGTTGGTGGATTAGGTTGACTCTATGTAGGACCAACATACCCATTCATTGTAACATCCCATATGTCTCATCCAATGCAATTTAGACAT
Source organism: Cryptomeria japonica (assembly GCF_030272615.1). Classification (NCBI taxonomy): domain Eukaryota; kingdom Viridiplantae; phylum Streptophyta; class Pinopsida; order Cupressales; family Cupressaceae; genus Cryptomeria; species Cryptomeria japonica. Next base: position 207,341,534 of record NC_081408.1, read on the forward strand.
GTCTCCATTCTGATCTTCCATATACCATAGTTAGTTCCATCAAGCTTTGGACTATCCTTCCTGAAATAGTTAGTTGCCATAGAATCTCCTCAAGTTGTTAAACTTCTACAAAAAGAGGACTTATCTCTGATACCAATTGTTAGGACCCAGAGGAAACTGAGAGGGGGGGTGAATCAGTTGTCTATTAATTTCAACCCAAATATAACTTGACGAAACTTAATGCATAATACTGGTAAATCAAACTTAATGTCGGTAGATAGTTTTATAGTTAATAACAGTACCGGTAAAGTTTAATGCATGAAACAGAAAGACAAATAAAATCCACAACACATAACACAAATATTTGTACGTGGAAACCCTGTAAGGGGAAAACCATGGTGGGAAACCTTACCCACAATCAGATGATACTACTACAGATAGTATGTGTGTACAAATGGGGTTTTCACAAGCAGAAAGTCCAACTACCTAGAGCTCACTACTCAATCACAAAATGAGAGTCACACTGACTACAATTGGATGGTTGAATCCAATGATAATGTACTGCTCAAAATAACATCTTCATATGTTGGATTCAGTACCGGTTAAGCTCTGATTATCTTCTTCATACCTTCCTTGAATCTTCAATTGATGTCTGCATGTATAGCTTTTCTTATATTTGCATATACCTTATTACAATCCTCTTTCACACCACCTACATAATCTCACAAATGAGATCTCACATATATACCAAAACCTAAGACCGAATGTGTAGGTCAGCTCACTAAGAATATTACAATTAAATCAATTACAAATGAATCAATATGCAATGCATCATGTCAGCTCAATGCATTTACAATAATAACCAACCAAATAAAACATCTCCATAATGTGTCATGCTGATCTGGAATAGATAACGCTTGTCGATCCATAACCTAGACCTATTTGCTGGTAACAACAAATATGCAGAAGTGATTAGACCAATAACCAAAACCAAGTGTCCAAACAATGTCTTCGACATAACCAAGTAATCTCTAGATGATAACAAATCATCCTCAGTGCCAGTGAACAATATAACTTGCTGGTGAACCAGATACCAGTGACTATGCATAAGTCACTGAACATGCCGGTGAACATAACCAAAGATCTTCAGTGCTAATTGTTATCACTGTTTAAAAAATGGGCATTCTTTTCCCATAATTAGCTAAGTTTATGAAAATTTTGAGTTTGGTATGGCCTTGTTACTTCTAATTGATTTGGGTCCAAATAAGGGTTTAGGGTTTAAGTCTTAAATCGCTCCTGTGTCTGAGAAAAACCCTTATAATTCTATTTCCGTGTTACTTTATTCACTTAAAGGAGGGTCTGTTGTTCGTGAAAAGTGTCCCCCCCCCCTTCTTTAATTTTTTCTTAGGTGGGTTTATTAGCGCATTATCCTTCTATGTTTTTCCTAAAGTTTTAATTTCTTAATCAAGCTCCTAAAATGTGAGTAGGTTCCTTTTGATCTAAAGGTGTGCGTGGTTTCATTAAGCTAATATGCCCATGAGTTATCGATCACGAAGTAGCGAAAGGCATAGGCGGGCCTGACCAGATGGACTGACCGACGGGTAAAAGAGTTGCATCTTAATTGTGATCCAACGACTCTCGTTGGTTTGGTAGCCCAAGATGCACATGGTTTATGTTCTGTGAAGCAGAGAAAACATGTGGTGGGTCCCAGAGACAAGCAATCTTCCTTGGTTAAAGAGTGATTGGGTTGGAAAAGGGTCAACAACTCGCGTTGATTCATGGCCAGGAGATGGGCACGTTCTACCTTTCGTGAAGTAGCGAAAAGGTGGTGGGTCCTACTAGAGGTGGTGGTAAAGGTGGTAGATCTAGCTAGTGATGACAGAGCAGTGATGGGGCGCTTAGTTGGCAGTCCGTAGTGGGCCCGGGCAAGGTTGCCATAGAAAGAGTAAACAACAAGAAAGTTCCTGAGATCTGATGGCTCGCATGGATTTGCAAAGGTAAGATGCTAGTAAGTTAGTCATTGCAAAATGGCAAAAAGGCGGGTGGGGCCCAAAGGACAGGTAGGACACGAAGTTAAAAGTTGATCAGGTCTGTTTTGATCCAAATGAAGATTAATATTCATGAAATGGTGAAAGACAAGTGGAAATCACACGAAGGCATGACGTGGCATGACAACTGTTGCATTTCGTAGAGCTTGATAGTGATGTGTCAAATGCCACATGGCTCTGAAGGGTAGTTGAGGGCCTGCCTAGGTGTAACCGGTAGTTATGTGGGAATAGTTAAGAGAACACATGGCAGATTCAGGGTGGAACCCAGAGGAGTTTCCAGAGCTAATGGCCGACTGCCATGTGGTATTTGTTAACTAATGAATAAATAGAGGAAGTGATTTCCGATTAAAGGGCCCACTTAAAAGGTTTGAAGCTTGTTAAAAAATATTCATCTCGTGGTCGATCCAACGGTACTCATTGTTTCGTGGCCTAAAGATGCCTATAGCTTAACCTCTGTGAAATGGAGAAAACCATTAGCCGTGAAGATGAGGTGTGGTTAGTTAGTGAGATTAATGGTCCTAGTTAGAGTTACAGACCGGGTGTTTTTATCTTGATCTAATGGTTGGCGTGGTTTTGTGAAGGAAAAGTGCATGAGTGTTAAAGCCTGCAAGGTCATGAAAAGGAGGTAGGGCTTGGCACTAACGCAAAGAGATCAAACAGAGATAAAGGCAATGTAAGTTCTCATAATCCAATGGCCAGTGTTGCTTCGTGAAAGAAAAGAGCATAGGTTTTATGTTCTATGAAATAGCAAAAGAGCAAAACAAAGGAAAGACTTCGAGAAGTTATGACCCATTGGAGCCAGTTTTGAATTCGATTTGGTGAATTCAATTTTGAAAAGAAAGATGAAGCATGTGTAGTTAATTTCTAAAAATTCAATGCCAACTTGTCCTTTTGAGTCCACCTCGACTTGATTGTTAGTATTGTTTCATCGAAGTTTGTTGTAGAGAAAATTGGTGTGGAGCAATTCTCTTTAGGCAAATAATCAGGGTTTTTGTGCTTTTCTTGATAATTCTAGTCTGTTTCCAAATATTACTATGTGAATTATTTCATTAGAAGTCTGTGCTAGTTTCTAGTGGTATAGTTGCTTGTTCAGAATGGCACCAAGAAGAGAGTTGATAGGAAAAGTCAATTATCAGGGCAGGAACATCTGTGATGATATTTTAGAGCAATTAACCATGTCTACCAATACCGGGGCTAAGGCCAAAGAGCTACTACCAAAAAACCCTCATCTGAAAATTGGGAATGGCCTATATGATAAAGGCAATTGGTTAAGGGACCCTGAGATAGGGATATCAGGTTTAGGATTGTTCAAAGTCAATTTTAGGCAGAGACACTCCCCAGCTCCTTTAAATAGCATATGGAAACTAGATGTAGGAAAACTTGTGGTCCCTGATGTATTCATGGATGTAGATCTATTGACCCTAATTGCACAGAATTATGACCCTATGGCAAGATGCATCAGGAATATAAAGGGATAAGTCCTGATTGAAATAAATGAAGATGAATTCAGGAAAGTGTTTAAACTTAGTGAGGCCTCCAATTTGTTAGAGCCTATTGACTCTGAGTCATTAGCCTAGGTTTACAATGCATAGAGGGATCATCTTAGGAGTGGCCCATTGAAAGAATTCTTTGTTAAGATAGGGGGGTTAATAGTTGTAGGCCCTAGCACAATGGAACCATTCTCCCTCAATTTATTCACTCTGAGAGCTAAGGCTATGTATTGGGCATTATGTTAGATCTTTGGAGAGGATGCTGAAAAGAATATACCAACCCACTACATGCTAATGATTACACAAATTCTAAACCCCTCCCTAGCAATAACATTTGATTATGCCTCATACCTTGCTGATGCAATTCATAAAGGGTTAGTTGGGATAAAAAAAGGTAAGGTGGATAGGCCATTTGGATGGTACTCCATGTTAATGCACATGTTCTTGTTCAAAGGTGCTGATTACTTCGCAAAGGAAATGGACTTGATCAAGATAAAGGATAAGGAAGAGATGCCTATTCAACTTTGGAGCACTGTCTTATCCTAGGATAGAGAAGATGCTAGTTTTTTGAAGTTTGATAGATGCTTTGCATCTAAAATTAGAATTCTTTTATGCAAAGAAAACCCTAGAATTCCTAAGGCTCTTTTGGAATTCCTCAGACCTAAGGAGTTCGTAGAGGATATTAAGATTGTTCACAATTAGGGAGACATGTATTTGTACCCTATGTCTACTATTTTCAAAGTGTATGGATTTAGAGGTACCCCCTATTTACTACCCTATCAGGTCCCATTAAAGATAGGGATTGTAGAAGTATTGAGACAAATTGGAGGAGTGCAAGAGGTAGAGCTAACCAATAGGGGTAAAGGGAACATTTTCCCAACTATTACCATGGCCCACCATTTTGTAATCACTAAGGGTGGATGGAAATATTTTGAAGAATTCTTTAAGCCATAAAGGCTGTCAACTACAGTTTCAAGATGTGCAGACCCTTAGGACTTCTTCAATGGCATGTTCATAAAGAGAGCAGTGTGTAGAGGTAGGCCTCACCAATTTGAGTTCCCTAAAGATTTAATCAGAAATGAATTCAACTTAGATGAGCAGGAACTAAGGAAGGAGAAGTGGGTTGCATACAAGAAGGCACGCGATTTTATCCATCAATTTGACAGTAGCTATGATCCTCTTTCTAGCTTCAACATTTTGAGGAGAAAATCAAATTCTTGATTCTCTATTTTGAAGACCTCATGTAGACCTTAAAAGAAAAAAGGGAGGCCATAATGCAAAATGATCCTGATAAGGTTAAGTTGGTCTTGGCTAAGCCTACCTTTGCTAAGGCTATCCCACCTAGTGACTATGTAATGCATAAGAAGTCAATGTACACTGTGATGATGCCAGTGATAGGTGAGCCTTCCACTTCAAAAGGGCAAAGGAAAATTGAAGATGTCATTGACATTCAGGATTCCCCTAAAAGGCAAAGAGTGGGAAAGGAAGTTGAAACTAGTGAACCTCAACTTTCTCCATCTCAGTCCCCTATCCACATTGGAGATGAGCAAGCGATGGCTAAACGATTATTATAGTTAGGGAGTCTTGGTGAGATTTCCTATACCTATGAAGAGACCCAAGAAGGAATGCCTGAAGAGCCACCTAGTGATGAAATGAATTTGACTGAAGGTGAGCTAAAAGGCCAAGAATTGGACCTTACTGTTAAGCAAGCTAGTGAAGAATTCTTGGCTGACAATAACTTTGTCACAACGAGAGATTTCATTCAGTTTGTATGGAAGCAAAACATGGAGAAATTCAAGGTTAGATGTGAACAAAGGAAGAGTGAACAACCTCTAAGAGATACAACTCAGGTGGAGGAAGAGATAAAGCAAGAAATGATGGAAGAATTTAAAACTATCACCCCTGAGAAAGGAAGAGAAGTGGCAACAAATGCTGGTGTGTTAATTCTCCCTGAATGGGATATAACTAATGCTCTAGTGCTTGATGTAGTAAGGAAGGAAACAAGCCTATGGAAGGAGTGACATTCAGCAAGGATAATGCTGCTCTTGTCATGTGGTCATTAAAGAATGATGAAAACAAAAGGAGGAAAAATGCATCAAATTCTAGCCTCTTAGGAGGCATGATTGTTAAGAGTATCCAAGATATGGGGGTAGTGGAAGCTACAAGCACATTTTTGGAAACTGCAAAGTTCAATGTGGTAGTAGCAAAGAAAGAGGCACAAGAAAGAGCTAATCTCCAATTGAAGTTGGAGACTATCTTAAAGGCTTACAATGAGGATAAAGAAGGAATAGCCAACAGGGATAGCATCATTACTAGACTCCAGAGTCAGTTGGCAGGTCAGCACCATCCAAGTGAATCCTCTACACTCATGATAGCCTCCTCTCTAGCAAGATCCCCTCCTACTAGTCCCATTGTAGAATACCCCCCTTATCCTATGCCTTCTGGTTCCCAATCACCTGAAAGTGTCCAACATGAGTTGGAAAGGTTGAAACAAGCTCAAGCCTTTTATGCAAACAAATATGAGGAGAAGGTGATAGCTACAATCTTGAAGTTTGTTGACTTAGTCAAAACCTCCATTGTATACTTAAATATGAAAAGATTCTAGAGGATATGATCAAATTCAGAGAAGATGATGCCACTTTGTAACCAATCCTAAATAAGTGGATGCCTAGAGGTAAGGAGTTGGAATTCATGTGTTCATCTCATCCAGATGCAAAGGAGAATGACACTCTAAGATCTACCAGTGAGTTTATAAAAGATATGAATATTCTCTCAGAGGAAAGGGCAGGTGTGAAAAGAAAAGCATAGCTTTATAGAAAATAATATTCGGATCATAAATTTGAATTGTTTCCAGGAGGTTTTATTGGTCCAATTCAGATGAAAGAAGAGAAGACCTGGTTGAAAGAGGTGGACCATAATTTTTCACTAACAATCAATCAAATTATTAAAACTGATGACACCTCCCTATTTGTCCAAACAATTGAAGAAATTCAAAAGGTGAAATCTCATTACGGTTTCATAGAAATAGAAATTGGACACTTAAGAGTCACTTGGAAAAGGCTAGAAGACATGAAATAGAAGGTTGTTAGTTTTGCTTGGCCAAGTGATGATGGTTTTTAGGAATGGAAGGACAATTATGTGGGACAAAAAGAAGATGCTCTGAAGCAGTTAGAAGAGGTTGCGATAGAACAAAAGGTGCAAGAAGCTATAGATGTTGAAAAGAACATGTAACCATTTCTTGGAGTGTAATTCGGTTTGTAACAAACTTTCTCAAAAGGGTCCAAATCTTGTATGCATCCATGCTTTTATAAATGGATACCAGGATAATGAAAAAGGGATCACAAGAATTTGTAAAGAAACTCTGCAAAAATTTATCTACGTTTTTTCTAAGTGTTTCACAGAAAATTATCTCAGTTTTGTAAGATTTTCTAGATTGAATATAAATATATAGACCATTAGCTTTGAGCCTAGAATTTGTGTTGTCTTCTGGTATGCTTTCGAATATTTTGCTGGTTTCATTTGGGTAACTTAGGGTTATTTCAATTGAACAGGAATTGTAATGCAATCTTTATAGATATATTTCTTAGCTTTCTTCTTCAGGAGGGGAATTAAATACATGAGAAATATCTTTATTAGTAGGTTATTTGTTGGGAATTTTAAATTTGATGAACACTGTTTAGTATAACATGGGAGGATTATCATACATGTCAGACATGTATGGAGTTGATAAAAGCCAAAGTGATTGAGATGCATGGATATGTTTAATTCTAGAATTCTTGTTTAAAATAGATGACTCTGTAGCCCAGATAAGGCACTGGTATCTGTTAATGTTTTCTTTTATAAATCTCTTGAGGATCAACACTGAAAATGAGCCTAAGTTTGCCTATATTTTTTTAGTTCCTTGTTTAAGGCAATAAGATCCACTGGTTTTTTGACAATGGTTACTGTGGATTTTATTTAAAAGTGTGAAAGTATTCACATAAGGTATACCCACCTAAACTTTGGATAAGTTCGAAGTGTAGAAGGTTATTAAAACCTTTTCATATGTTTCTCTAAGGTTCTCGTTCCTTGATTTCTCCATTCACATACAAAATTATTCTTTCTCATCAAAGGGGATAAGAAGGGGATCGGAATTCGAGAACGACACTAATAAGTGTTCACAAGTGTTGATAAGTGTTGACATCAATGAAAAAACCAATGCAACACATCCATAATACCAACACATCTATCTAAAATTATGCTCTTAGGTAATCCATGTAATCTCACTACCTCCTTGAAAAATAAGTCAGCTATATGCACTGCATCTGATTTCTTCTTACAAGGTATGTAATGAAGCATCTTCGAGGATCTACCAACCACCACAAATATAGAATCATTTTCTCTCTATGTCTTTCGAAATCCAAGTATGAAATCCATGCTTATGTCATCCCAAGGTCTCTCTGATACTGTCAAAGACCTATACAATCCTACATTCTGGCTACTACCTTTTGCAACTTGACAAACTCTACCGCTCTACACAAATTTCCTAACATCCCTATGAATCTGAGGCCAAAAGTAATGTTCACATGTGCATTAGGCTATTAGATAAATTGATAGCTAACTGAGACTGAAATAAGGTATTCAACAGAGCAGAGACAGTTAGCGATTCTGAGGTTAACCGAAACTCATTTTTGCATAGTAAGATGCTATTTAAGAGTTCATTTCACTATACATTCCTATGGTAATCAAATTGTAAGTTAGTGAGACTTCCCTAATGGCTGTAGCCTTCTAGGAAATTGTAATTGAGCAATGAGCTCTAGGTAGTGAACCTAAATGCAAGTACATTCCCCATCTATGTAATATTTATGTACTCTTGGCCATAGTATATGAATATTATGGGTTCCATCCCCACCATGGCTTTTCCCTTTCTGGGTTTCCACGTAAAAATCCTAGTGTTGTGGATTTGTTCTTTTATTGTTGCTTGTTTATGTTCTTATTTGTTATGCATTGTTAACTGGTGGATAAAGAATAAGTTTGTGATTTCAATTTTTGGTAGATCACTGATTCACCCCCCCTCTTAGTGATCTCTGATTCTGAAAATGTCAATAAGATGTCATGTTATTGATCGAGTCATGCTATTGACCACCTCAGTTTGCAACATGTTATTTGGCACTGAGGTGGGCCCCTCGACATCTTTAGACAATAGGAAGAAAATTTGTCAATTTGTCATTGGGATAATTTTCTCTATCAGGTTTGGAAAATATTGTTTAGCTGACTATTGATGGCTATGCTAATGGGCATCCAAAGTTATCAATTTATCATCGAGATAGTTTTCTCTATCAGGTTTTCATAAAGTGGTTATATCACATGTGTTAGCTACTCCAATGGGTGATCAAGACCTCGGGTCGGGATTGCTATTTTGACGTCGACATCTTTAGAACAATAGGGATGTCTCGCAAGACAAGGTCTTGCAGGATAAATCTTGGACCGCTTATCCCGCGAAGATAAATGGAGGTAGTAGAGACCATGCGAGATAAGAAATATGATAAAGGAAAGTCAAAGGTGGACGTGGCATTAACCCTTATCCCATGAAGGTTAAAAGACATTAGTATGGTCATGTGGGATAAGAATCAAATGGAAGCAAAAGTAATAAATACTTATCCTGTGGGGTTGGAACAATAGACAGGGATGGCTCATAGGATAAGAAAGAAAGGTATAATGAAGAGAGGATTCTTATCTCGTGAAGTGAAAGTAGACCCATTGTGATGTGCAGGATAAGAACTCAATATCATCAATGGTCAACACAGCCAGGAAAGCATGGACTCGGGGTACCACATCGGACATCTACAATCGTTGGATTTTCATAAAGGCTTGATCTGACAACCATGTTTTAATCTATTATTGGGTTTGATGGGTGCAGACAAGGAGATATCTCACACATCCATCTTTGTGTGCATCTCTCAAATTGATGGTGGATATTTGAATTCACAATGGTCATTGTGTTTTGAATGCTCTATGTAGGGTGGTTGTTGAACCTGATGGTCGAGGCCATTTTTTTGCTCAGTCAATGCTCGATCTTGGTCAGATTTTCTTCCAACCATCAGATTTTAGATGCTATTAATCTAGAGGTGACTTCTGTAGGTTGATTTTAGATGCTAGCATGCCTTCTTCAATGTAGAACACAAAATTTTTGTCCCTGCAAGTGTGCTCGACCATGCTTGTCTATAGGGTTTTCTTTACCAAAGAGTGGTTTTCACTTTTCCAGAGGTAAAGGACTATTAGATAGCTCAAATAACCAGAGGACAATTCAGAGGTTGGGGTTAATCAGTTATCACTAGATTATAGAACTTTAAGCATTCAAAACCTTATTACCAGAACACATAAACTCAATATTGGAATGCATAGACCAAATACCAGAATAACAGATATAGAAATTAAACATAAGCATGAATCATAGAACAATTACCATCCATCCATAACACATGACACCAAAATTTGTATGTGGAAAACCCAGTAAAGGAAAAAACTATGGTGGGAATCCTACTCACAGTCAAATAATACTTCTGTAGTAAGTATGTGATTACAATATGAGGGGCCTGCACATGCAAGAGGGCCAACATCCTAGAGTGCACTGGTAATCACAAAAAGGAGCCTCATTGACTACAAAAACATTAGACTACAATTTGGAAAGAAGAGTGAATTGCAAAGCTAGCATCTCCTACGTCTGAGTACAATTCTAGTTAAGCTCAATACCCAAGGCCTTAAACCTCTCTTACAAACACAATTTGATCACCTATGATTGTCCAAACCTTATGCATATTATTACAACATTATTCGCACACAGATCATCCCATAACCTTTTCCTATGATCTACAAAGAGATCTTACATTATATTAATACCAACCGGGGATCTTAACACATGTAATAGATAGCATTATTGAAAAAGAATGTTGTCATTCTATTAGGGTGGAGACCAAAGTAACTATTGTGAGCCCACAAAAAATAACATACCTTGAACTTCTTATAGGTTGACCACTAAAAAGATAATACAATAAGTTCAAAAATAAAACCTGCAAACAAATGATCAACCAAGTCAGCTTAGGCCAAAAGCAATGTAAACCAATCCTTGAATCCCACTGGTAATGCATTAGGAACATCCTCCAACAAGTTACATAAACCAGTCCATAACCTAGATAACACCAGACCCAAAATAGGTCACCATAAACCAGATCCAACACCACCAATGAACTAGAACACAAACAAGATAACCAACAACATCCCGAAATCCATCTAGAAGCCACACCAACACCACTTATCACATGCATCAAAAAATCCTCATCAAATCACTGCCAGTAGAACCCTTACTAGTAACCAAAAGGATTACTAGAACAAATGATAGCTCCTGAGTCATCAAATCCCGAACCAACTAATCATGATACACATCTGAATAGCATGAATGACAAATCCAAACCAATTCCACAAACCAAATCATACCAAATTATACCGGATCAATATCATAAACCAACTACTCTATCGAAACCAATCAGAAATCGGTAAACAACCAAAACAATCGATATTGCCATTAATGACAAAACATTAATGCAACACATAATTAATTCCTCCAAATTGCCAACAATCTCCCCCTTTGACATTGATGGCAACACTATATGTGAAAAACATCCGAGTGCCAAGAAATGCCAAACAAGTATCACGCAATGGAAGACAACCAACAATCTCCCACAAAATGATATAGCAATGAAGTTCTGAACTAAACTCCCCCTTTGATTGATATTTTGTTAAACTCTATTTTTCACATATATCTCCCCCCTTTTGACATGGATGCTAGAAATCTTACATAAACATCAAAGAAAAGTCATAAATCATCTGATTCTTACAACTTACTACTCCCCTTGAGTAGTAGCGTGACCACATCAATTTGGAATGAATAATAACTCTGATAATGCATACTGGACTGATGTCAATCAACATCACTCAGGTCTCTACCAGAGCGATAGAAACCCCCAATCTATCTCTAAAGTACTCAAATGATTCTTTAGATAAGGGTTTAGTGAGAATGTCTGCAATCTTCTCTTTAGTGTTCATATAAACCAGTCTAATTTCATTTGCTTCCACCTTCTACTTCAAAAATTTATACTTGATAGAAATGTGCTTTGTCTTAGAATGAAATATTGGATTCTTTGATATATCAATAACAATAGAGTTATTATAGAGAATAACTATCAGTTCATTACAATCCACCTTTATATCTTTCAACATTTTCTTTGTCCATAGAACTTGTGTACAGTTAGTAGTAGCAGTAACATACTCAACTTCAATAGTAGATAAAGAAGAGCATGACTGCTTCTTGCTGATCCATGAAACAAGTTTCTTTCCAAGAAAGAAAGCTCTACTAGATGTGCTCTTCCTATCATCAACATCTCTAGCCCAATCTGAATCTATATATGCACAAAATGTAAAGTCATCATTTTTAGGATACCACAAATCATACTCAGTTGTTCCTTGTAAATACCTGAAAAATCCTTTTCACTGCACTCTCATGATTTTCTATAGGATCACTCTGATATATTGATACAATACAAAACTGCATTCATTATATTCAGTCTAGTCTGAGTTAGATATAACAAACCACCAATCATAGGTTTGTACCTAGCTAGTAGGATTTATCAGTGTAGATGCATCTTTCTTTGTCAATTTCTCACTTGTAACCATCTGAGTACTAACCAGTTTACAATTTTCCATACCAAATTTCTTCAATAGCTCTCTAGCATACTTAGTTTGATAGATGAAAATAGCTTTATCAGTTTGAGTAATCTGCAAACCTAAGAAAAATCTCATCTCCCAGTCATAGACATCTCAAACTCATTCTTCATATTGTTAGAGAATTCCATACATAACTTATCTTCACCTCCAAAAATTATATCATCAACAAAGACCTCAATAATCAATATGTCATCAATGATCTTATAATATAAATTACTATCAGCATTACCTTTAGTCAAATCCATCAGGTTGCTCAGTATAAACTTCCTCTTCAAGATCTCCATTTAGAAATGCACACTTAACATCCATCTGATAAACCTTGTAATTCTTATGAGCAACATAAGTATGAAATAATCTCACAGCTTCAATCTTAGCTACCGGTGCAAAGGTTTCACCATAATCAATTCCTTCCTTTTGAGAAAATTTTTTACAAACCAATCTAGCTTTATTCCTCACAACTTGTCCATCCTCATTCAATCTATTCCTAAAACCCATCTAGCTTTAAACATTTAAATTGACAAATAAATAGATTGAATGAGGATGGACAAGTTGTCAATTTGAATCGGCATTAGTAATTGAATATTTTTAGGAATAGATTGAATGAGGATGGACAAGTTGTCAATTTGAATCGGCATTAGTAATTGAATATTTTTAGGAATAGATTGAATGAGGATGGACAAGTTGTCTCTGTCTCAAATTTAGCTTTAAACATTTCAAACTTTGCTAATGCTTCAGACTTCTCCCTTAGAAAAGTAACCCACATCATTCTAGAATAATGATCACTGATTAGCATGAAATATCTATCACCCTGAAAACTTTTGATTCTAGCAGGACCACAGAAATCAGTATGAATAAGATCAAGAACATCATTATATTTGTCTTGTATACTCTTAAAAGAACTTCTGACTTTCTTTCCCATTTGACATTCTTTACATATCGAATTATAGGGCTTTACAATCTTAGGTATATCTCTAACTGTCCTAGTAGAACTAATCTTTACAATGCAATCAAAATTCAAATGACACAACCTCTTATGCCATAGCCAACTCTCATCAATTTATGCAATCAAACATGTGTACCAGTTGTAATTTCCAATCTAGATCTATTGATAATCTTGCATTTTCCATCCTTGAACTACAACTAAAATACCTTATCCACCAACTATCCTACACTCATAGGATTATGCCTTAAACCTTCAACATAATAAACATTATCAGTGTTATTCTTACCATCCAATGATATTGTTCCTCATCCCTTGATCATACATGCTTTGTCATGTCCAAATCTAACCAGACCACCATCAAATTCTTCCATAGATAAGAACTTCCTTTTATCTCTAGTCATATGATGTGAACATCCACTATCAATTACCCATGCATCCTTGTCTTCAAGTTTAGTAGAAAGTGCCTTCTCTTCAAGTACCGGATCATCTTCCTTGATAGCCAAAAATACCCATTCCTTTCCATTGCCGGATCCACTAGTTGAATCTTGTGTTGGTTCATAATTAGAATCAGTCACAACTTCCTCATCCTCATAGTAACATGACTTGTCTTTGTTTCTCATGTACTTATGCATGTTTCAATAATCATGGTTAGGCCTAAAAGATCTTCTCGCTCTTTCTTAAAAGATTGAATTCCTTTTAGGAGATCTAGATGAAAAATGACACATGCAAAGCACATAAAAGGTAACTTTCCTTCATACTTACTTCCTGCCTATCCTTTAGGTACTCTTCTAGCAAATAAGGCTTCAAGTAGCTCAGATTCTTCATCTTCTTTCTTCATATCCTCTAGTTCCTTTTCTTATAAATCTTTCCAATCACTCTTTCTGGTAGATGATGTAGATGCATGAAAAGCAGGTTCAGATTTAACAACTCCAGAAGGTCCAAATGATAAACTTATAAAGCATTGAGAGGGAGGCTGAACCAGTGAAAGAAAAAATAGTAACACTTTAATTGTAGATGAGTAAAAACACTTAACCAATTTACCAATGACTTTGCATATAATAAAAAGTGTTATAAAAGCATTCACCACAAGCAAAACATTTACCATAACACAAATATTTATACGTGGAAAACCCAACTAGGAAAAACCATGGTGAGATGGAACTCACAAGTTAACTATCTGTAGAAATAGATAACTGACCAGTTAAGGTCTACAAATGATCATTTAGGAGCAGATCTTGTTAGAGATCTCAAGCCCTGTTAGGAGCTATACCTAGTTAAAGGTGGCCTTAGTGGAGGATTTAGACCCAATTCAATGAATCACCTTGTTAGAGGATTTATACAATGAAGCTTGTTAGAGATTACTCGGTTAAGGGATTTTACTACTGTAGTTGTTAGAGAACAACAATGGGAATGATCTAAGAATAGCACCTTATACTGGTTTAGATCCTTTTCTATGCATATATTACTGCATCACCGACATACTCTGCAATTCCTTCAACAAATCAAATCCTCTACAAGTCATATCATAACTTGTATCTTTAGTATGAAATATCTCATCGCAATGTCCTTTTATAGATATTAGATTTCATGTTGGATCCTGAACCTTGACACAATTTCCTAGGTTTAATGAATCTAGACAATCTTCCTTAACATGACACAAATCACTGCCATAGTGTCGGTTGATGGTAATGTGTCACAATCAGTGATAACTCATCACACAAATTGGGAAACCAGTTAGAACACTGATACCAGTTAAGTACTGTTTGCTTCAAACTCACAGACCAATTCACTTGAATTCATACTGGGTGATTATCTCCATGCACCTCCTTGACTTTGTCTTTTGCATCTCAAACTGGTAAATCTGGAACACATGACACCAAGATTTGTATGTGGAAAACCCAATAAAGGGAAAAACCATGGTGGGAAGCCTACCCATAGTTAGATAATACTTCTACAGCTAGTATGTGATTACAATATGAGGGGCATGTTGTTAGGATAACTAGTGAACAACTAAGGGAGGGGGGTGAATCAGTTGTTAACAGATTATATCAATTAAACCACTTTATAACCTTTAACCGGATCACATAAACATTAAGTATCGGAATAAAAGAACCAAATACCAGTAAGCAATAAAACTTAAGAATGAAACAAAGAATTAACACAATGCAACCATACCACATAACACCATGATTTGTACATGGAAAACCCAGAAAGGGAAAAACTATGGTGGGAAGCCTACCCATAATCAGATGATACTTCTATAGAAAGTATGTGATACAATGAGGGGCCTGCACAGGAAGGAAGGCACATTGCCTAGAGTGTACTGCTCATTACAAAAGAGTCTCACTGACTACAGAGAGGTTATAACCACCTCAAGGTAAATGGACAACAATCCAAAATAATGAACTGCCAGGTATAGCATCTACCATGCCTAATTACAGTCTCGATTAAGCTCAATATCGGAGGCCTTTAACCTCTTCCTTAATCCCAATTTGATCACCTATGATCGACCAAATATCCTTCACATATGATATTACATTTTACAACCACGATGCATTCTCTACCATGAGATCATACATTAATTTATACCAACCCTAAGGCCTAAACCAATTAGGTCAGCCACCTATAAGATATTACAATAATATCATTACATACATCCATATTGCAATGATATTCCATGTCATCTCAAGACCAAAACAACAATAACCAATCCATAAATCATCCCGGTAAGGTGTAGAGAATGCATTAACATGATAGCGGTCCATAACCTAGATAGGCACCAGACCTAATCTAGGTCCACCATGCCAAAGAAATCTCTTCACTTAGTTGAGGGATGATAAAAAAAAATCTTTAGCATCCTTAAATCCATCTAGAAGCCACACCAACACCACTTATGCATTCTACTAGGATTTCTCAGTAAAAAGCTCTGCTGGTTAAACCTTAAACCCATGCTGGTAAGGGTTTGCAAGAGTATGTGATAGCATCCAATTACCAAATCAATACCAACTAACCAAAACATGCTCTAGAAGAATGTAATACATAAAATCAATCATACTCCATTGATCCAAACATGCCAGAAGTGTCCAATAGATAGTCTCTTTTGCCGGTAACACTAGATCTTCTACCAGTAACCAAAACTTGTCTGCTGTTAACCAAAACCTATTTGTCGGTAACTAGCCATAATAGGTAGTGTTGATATCAATGTAACACATAATCAATTCATCCATAATTCCAACAATCTCCCCCTTTGGCATTGATGGCAATACTAGATGTGAAAAGAATCTAAGTACTAAGAAATGCCAAACATGTCTCCCCTTGTGGAAGACAACCAACAATCTCTTGAATATAAATAACTGTCCCCTTGTGAATGATATCTTTGTAAAGTTTTGAATTTATTTTTCACATCACTATGTCTCCCCCTTTGACATCAATGCTAGAAATCTGACAAAAATATCAAATCAAGAATATAAACCTCTGAATCTCAAATCCGACTACTCCCCCTGAGTAGTAGCACCACTCATCAGTGCCAAAATGAATAATATCTCTAATAATGCATGTCGAACTGATGACAAACTACACCAATCAAGTCTCTACTGGAGGGGCAGAAACCCCTAACCTATCTCTCAAATATTCAAATGTTTCCTTAGACAGTGGTTTAGTGAATATATCTGCAATCTGCTCTTGAGTGTTCACATAAACCAATTTGACTTCCTTTCCTTCTACCTTGTCCTTCAAAAAGTTATACGTCATTGATATATGCTTAGTCTTAGAGTGAAATACCATATTATTAGACTTGTTAATAGTTGTAGAGTTATCACAGTAGATAACTACTAGTTCACTACAATTTACCTTGCTATCCTTCAACATTTGCTTCATCCACAAGAATTGAGTGCAATTAGTTGCCACTGCAACATATTTAGCTTTTGCAGTAGATAAAGAAATGCATGACTGTTTTTTGTTGATCCATGAAACCAATTTCTTTCCAAGAAAGAAAGCTCCACCAGAAGTGCTCTTCTTGTTATCAGTATCTCCTGCCCAGTTTGAATAAGTATATGCACATAAAGTGAAATCATCATCTCTAGAATACCATAAGCCATATTCTGTTGTTCCTTGCAAATACCAAAATATCCTCTTTACTATACATTCATGATTTTCTTTAGGATTACTTTGATATCTTAAAACAATACTTATTCCATTCATAATGTCTGATCTAGTCTGAGTTAGATATGACAAGCCACCAATCATAGACTTATGCCTTGTCGGATTTAGTAGTGTAGATGTATCTTTCATAGATAATTTCTCACTTGTCACAATAGGAGTACTTACCAGTTTCAAATTATACATACCAAAATTCTTCAACAATTCCCTCAGATACTTAGTTTGACAGATAAAAATGCCTTTGTCAGTTTGAGTAATATGCAAGCCTAAGAAAAATCTCATCCCACCAATCATGGACATTTCAAATTAATTCTTCATATTATTAGAAAATTCCATGCACAATTTATCTTCTCCTCCAAAAATGATATCATCAACAAATACTTCAATAATCAAAATATCATCATCAGTGGTCTTATAATATAAATTACTATCAGCACTGCCTTTAGTAAAACCAAGCTTCAAAAGATATTTATCCAACCTTGCATACCAAGCTCTAGAAGCTTGTTTCAATCCATATAAAGCTTTCTTCAATCTGCAAACCATATCTTTATCATTTGTCAATGAAAATCCATCAGGTTGCTCAATGTATACTTCTTCCTCAATTTCACCATTCAAAAATGCACATTTCACATCCATTTGATAAACCTTATAGTTCTTATATGCTGCATAGGCAAGAAATAGTCTAACGGATTCAATTCTAGCTATAGGTGCAAATGTATCACCATAATCAATTCCTTCCATTTGAGAATATCCTTTACAAACCAATCTAGTCTTGTTTCTTACAACCTAACCATCCTCATTCAGTTTATTCCTAAAAACCCATTTAGTTTCAACAAAATTCCTTTTTTTAGGTTGGGGAACTAAAGTCCAAGTCTCATTCTTCTCTATCTGATCTAATTCATCTTCCATAGCCTCTAACCAATGTTTATGTTTACAAGCTTCAATAACAGATGCACATACCTCTTCATTTGCCAGTCTTCATCTTGTCATAACTCCCTTGTTCCTATCTCCAATGATTTGATCTTTAGAATGATTTAATATTACATACCTTGGTGTCTTTTGAACTTCAGGTTCACTGCTCTAATCATCAATCACAGTTGAATTTTCTGATTATACTAGTGTAACTGTCTCAGTTTCCTATACCAGTTGAGGCATTGTTGGTTCAATTATGATCATTTCCACTGCCAGTTCCCTATCATATGATATAGATTGATTTCTATATTGCACATCCACTTTCACATTAGCGCTCTCGACAATTTTTTGTAATCTCTTGTTTTAACATCTATATGCTTTTCTTTGAATTGAATAACCAAGAGATATCCCTTCATCACATCTATGATCAAACTTCCCAATTGAATTATCCCTTTTGATATAGCATTTACTTCGCAAAATTTTAGAATATTTAACAATAGGTTTATGTCCAAACCATAATTCATAAGGGGTCTTACCAGTTTCACCTTTGATGTGAACTCTATTGAATGTGTAGACTATTGTACTCACTGCTTCTCTCCAGTAGATGTGAGGCAATTTGGCTTCCATCATCATAGATCTTGTTGCATCCAAAATTGTTATGTCCTTTCTTTCCACTACTCCATTCTACTGAGGAGTCTGAGGTGCAAATAATTGTCTCCTAATTCCATTTGTCTCATAATAACTGTTAAATTCATGAAAATTGAACTCACCGCCTTGATCTGATCTTAGACATTTGATTTTCAATCCAATTTCTATTTCAACCTTAGCTTTAAAGATCTTGAATTTCTCAAAGGCTTTAGACTTCTCCCTTAGAAAGGTCACCCACATCATTCTAGAATAGTCATCAATAATCAACATGAAATACATATCACCTTGAAAGCTTGTAGTCCTTCCAGGACCACATAGGTCAATATGAACCAAATCAAGCATATCATTAGATTTATCATGTATACTCTTAAAAGAAGTTCTAACTTGCTTTCCCAATTGACATTCCTTACATGTCGAATTATGAGGCTTTTTAATATTAGGTATATCTCTGACCACCTTTGTTGAACTAATTTTAACAATACAATCAAAATTAACATGATACAACCTTATATGTCATAACCAACTCTCATCAATATGAGAAATCAAACATGTCTTATTACTAGTATTCAAGTGAAAGATATTACCTCTAGTCTGAGTTCTAGTTGCAATTTCCAAACCAGTTTTGTTAATGATTTTTCATTTTCTTTTAAACTAAAGTTGGAAACTTTTGTCCACCAATTGACCAACACTCAAAATATTATGCTTTAAACCTTCTACATAATAGAAATTATCAATATTATGCTTGCCATCTAGAGAAATAATACCTCTACCTTTGATCATACATGCTTTGTCATCTCCAAATCTGACTTGACCACCATTGTATTCTTCTAGGGATATAAATTTTCTTTTATCTCTAGTCATATGATGTGAGCATCCACTATCAATTACCCATTCATCCTTATCTTCAACTTTTTCTACCAGGGCCTTTTCTTCAATCATGATAGCTAGTTCTAGTTCATCTTCCTTTAAAGCATAGAACACCCATTCCTTTCCATTGTCAGATCCACTAGCAGAGTCTATTGTCGGATCACCCTCAGAGTCATCACTTGCTCCTTCCTCATCCGCTATGTAGCATTGTTTACTTTTCTTGAATCTATATCTATTTTGATTAGGTTTAAATGTTTTCTTAACTATCTCTTCAAATATTGCATTCCTTTCAGGACATCTAGATGCAAAATGACCAATCTTATTACATGTAAAACAATTAAAAGGTGCTTTTCCTTCATACTTACTTCTTCTCAGTCCTTTGGGTACTCTTCTAGCAAATAAGGCTTCAAGTTGCTCGTATTCTTCATCTTTTTTCCTCATATCTTCCAATTCTTTTTCATATAAGGCTTTCCAATCACTTTTTCCAGTAGATGATGATGATGCATGAAAAGTTCAGACTTTGCAGTTCCAGAAGATCTAAATTCTTCAAGCTCAAAAGCAGATAATTTTCCAATGAGGATGTCTCTGTTAACTAAAGTCTTTGCCATTGTTCTTAGCTCATTAATTGCAGTTGCCTTCATCTTGTAAGCCAGTGGAAGGGCTCTCAAGAATTTGGAAACTATTTCATCTTCACTCAAAGATCCTCCACAACATTGAATTACCATAACAAACTCATTTAATCTTTCCATAAATACAAAAATTCTTTCATTATCTTCCATCTTCAAGTTTTCATACCTTACCCAGTAACTATCAAGTTTAACAATTTTTGACAGTAGCATCACCTTCATTCAGAGTTTGCAATTTATCCCACATTACCTTTGTCGATGATATATCAGTCAATCCCATGATTTGTTGATCAGTAAGTGCAAACAAGAGGGCTTTGTAGCTTTGTAATCATTTTCAATATTCTTGTCTAGGTCTGTCAGAGCAGGATTGTCAGATGTCAAATCTTAAGGTGTATATCATTTCTCAGTGATCTCCCAAATATCCTTGCCAAGACATCAAAGATGAGTCTGTATTCAAATTTTTGATATCCCATAATTTGTTCCATCAAACTTAGGGATTTCTCTTCTGAAAATAGTTGCCAGTGGATTAGAAGTATTAGCTTCCATAGGATCTACCTCAAGCCGTTAAGCTTCTACAAAAGAGGACCAAAGCTCTGATACCAATTGTTAGGATAACTAGTGAACAACTGAGAGGGGGGTGGTGAATCAGATGTTAATAAATTATATCAATTAAACCACTTTATAACCTTTAACCGGATCACATAAACATTAAGTACCAGAATAGCAGAACCAGATACCAGTAAGCAATAAAACTTAAGAATGAAATAGAGAATTAACATAATGTAACCATACCACATACTACCACAATTTGTACGTGGAAAACCCAGAAAGGGAAAAAACATGGTGGGAAGCCTACCCACAGTCAAATTATACTTCTTCAAAAAGTATGTGATACAATGAGGAGCCTGCACATGGAGGAAGGCACACTGCCTAGAGCGTACCGCTCATTACAAAAGAGTCTCATTGACTACAGAGAGTTTATAACCACCTCAAGATAAATGGACAACAATCTAGAATAATGAAATGTCAGAGATAGCATCTACCATGCCTGATTAGAGTCCCAGTTAAGATCAATACCAGAGGCCATTGACCTCTTCCTTAATCCCAATTCGATCACCTATGATTGACCAAATCTCCTTTGCATATGATATTACATTTCATGACCATGATGTATTCTCTACCATGAGATCTTACATCTATTTATACCAACCCTAAGGCCTAAACCAATTAGGTCGGCCACCTAAAAGATACTACAATAAGATCATTACATACATCCATATTACAATGATATGAAATGTTGGCTTAAGACCAAAACAACAATAACCAATCCATAAATCATCCCAGTAACATGTAGAGAACACGTTAACATGATACCGGTCTATAACCTAGATAGGTACCGGACCTAATCTAGGTCCACCATGCCAAAGCAATGTCTTCACTCAGCTGAGGCATGATCAAAGAACATCTTCAACATCCTAAAATCCATCTAGAAGCCACACCAGCACCACTTATGCATTCTGCCAAGATTTCTCAGTGAAAATCTCCGTCAGTTAAACCTTAAACCCATGTCAGTAAGGGTTTACAAGAGTGTGTGATAGCATCCGATTACTAATTCAATACCAACTGACCAAAAAGTGCTATAGAATAATGTAACACATAAAATCAATCATACTCCATTAATCCAAACATGTCGGTAACACTATATCTTCTACCGATAACCAAAACCTGTCTACCAGTAACCAGAACCTGTCTGTCGGTAACCAATCATAACAACTAGCATTGACATCAATGACAAAACATTAATGCAACACATAATCAATTCATCCATAATGCCAACACATGCACATGCAACAAGGGTAACAACCTATAGCACACTACTCATGACAAAAAGGAGCCTCACTGACTACAAAAACATCGAACTGCAATCTGGAAAGAAGAGTGAATTGCAAAGATAACATCTCCTATGCCTGAGTACAGTGTTGGTATTGAGTTGTCATTGATCTCAATTGATATTACAGGCTACCAGTAGGGTATGTTGACCTGGTATGAAGAAGATTGAACCGACATAGAGAAGATTAGCATAAAGGTATGTGAACAGGTATGGTGAAAGACAAGCAGGTATTGAGATTATCAGTGACATTACCAGTAAGAGGTGATATGAAGTTATGTATTGGAATGACATGTTGTAACCAGTATGTAGGCTAGTTGTTTTTTTGTAATAATGTTTGTGATGAAACAACAGAGTGTCAAGAGATCACAAACCACCAAAGGTGCAGTTTAGCTACCAGTGTAGTGTATGTTGCCGAATAGTAGTAAGAGAAGGTTTTACTCATAAGGGTTTGTGTTGGTATGAGGATTTGTTGAATGAATGAGCATGAACTGACAAAAATGTAAGTGGGTCAATTGTCGACATGTTCTATAGGTGGATGCTAGTTGGAAAAACTCTAGAGCTCGGTGTGTGCATTGTTAAGGCATGGTAGGTGAGTTTATTGGAGAGTTGGTCGACATTTAATGGAGTATGACTGTTATGGGTTGAGTTGTAGAAGTGTTATGGCTTGAGGTAGGATGTATCTGATCGGATCTATGGAGGGCACTAATTGATGTAGGATTTATGGATATAGATCAAAGTAGGTGAAGCAAATCATCAAACTATTTATGGCAATTGACCAAAACATGAGCTGACAGATTGAATGCAGATTGCTAAAGATGGAAGGCATGCACTGGAAGGCATGATGTTGACAAAGATATACAGGAAATCATCTCTGAGACATGATTTGAGGAGATTTGATTGGATATGGCATGGCTCGTTGGTCAAAGAAGAAACCCTAGTCACCTTCTATTTGAATTGATTCTTAGTAGGAAAGCTTCAGTTTGAATATGATGACCTGAAATAGATAGTCATGGCTGCTAAAGGGTG
This sequence comes from Cryptomeria japonica, assembly GCF_030272615.1. NCBI lineage: Eukaryota > Viridiplantae > Streptophyta > Pinopsida > Cupressales > Cupressaceae > Cryptomeria > Cryptomeria japonica. Next base: position 207,364,882 of record NC_081408.1, read on the forward strand.
AAGGATAGAGTGAAATTTCTATCTGAGAGCCAAAGAGTAAAATATTTGAAGTGTTTGTGAGTGAATATTATATCGGTAAGGAGAAGCAGGAAAAACCGATGTAAGGAACAAACCAACAGGGAGTGTAGAATGTAGAAGTGACAAACCGGCTAGGATAGTACTTAATAAAGTGTGATCAAGCATAAGTTGAATTCAACAGAAATAGGGAGAGAAGAATCAATAGAGTTAGAATCAATAGATATGTTCAGTTGCAGTCTGTGTGGAGTGATCACAAACCAGTTTGATTGAAACTGGTAGAATGAAGTATTGAAGGGTTGCAAAACTTCATTTGCAAGAGGGATCTCATTTGTGTATATAAATTTTCATATTGTTTTCACTAAGCAGGTGCTTAGTGTAGGGGTTTTAGCTCCTTTAGGTTGTAGCCTATAAATTGTGTAGGGGTCGGTGCTCATAAATCAGGCATTGGTGCTCCTTAGGTTGGTGCCCTATAACTTGTAATCAAATCTTTTCTTTGTGAGGTTGGATTGGAGCACAAGATCTCCATCAACTTTTTTCACCAAGGTTTTTCTCACATTGGGATTTCCTCATACATCCGGTGTCATGTGTTGCATCTTCATATGTGTGTACTATTAATCCTTTAGTTATTTCTCCTACACACCTTGTTTGCATTGCTTTGGTAACAAGTCTGCATTTTGTGTATTTCATATTGAACCGGTATAGCTCTGATTAAGTAAAAATCATTTAAATCATTGATTCAATCCCCTCTTAGTGATCCATTTTGTCCAACAAATGGTATCAGAGCCTAGGTACCCTATTGTGTCAAAGCGTTCTCTAGCTTGGGTAGATCCTGTTAAGTGTTCACAATGGAAAGAAATGAATAAACCTCCTCAAAATCCCCTATGTTTGATGTTGTCAACTATTCCTTTTGGAGTAGAAGAATGGAAACCTATTTATCCTCTCTAGGTTGTGATGTGTTGATTTCATTTGTGAATGGGTATACTATCCCTAATAATCCTCCTACTGATCCAGATGCTAAGAAGGAATATGAGAACAATGCTAAGGCAAAAATGCTATTCTTAGTGGGCTATCTTATAATGATTTTGTTAAGGTCATGCACCGCTCATCTGCCAAAGAAACTTGGGATAAGTTGCAAAAAATATTTTAAGGCAATGCTAAAGTCAAGGAAGCCAAGTTACAAACATTGAGAGCGCAGCTTGAGGGTTTGAAGATGAGAGATGAAGAGAAGATTGCTGACTATCTTTGAAGGATTTATGAAACAACAAACACCATTAGAGGGCTTGGAGAAGAAATAAAAGATGAGGTAGTAGTGAAGAAAGTACTTAGATCCCTCACACCTAAGTATGATACAAAGGTTTCAGCAATAGAATAAGCAAAAGATTTGAAAGTCTTTACAATGGATGAGTTGTATGGTTCCCTAAGTGCTTATGAAACAAGAACTGCCAGTACTGAGGCTGTGAAGAAAGAAGCTACATTCAAAATATCAAGAAAGAAAAAGAAGAGTCTTCTCATGATGGAATCAGTGAAGACTCTGATGATATCATGGCAAACTTTATCAAAAGACTTAAGATAGGTTCAGGCAAATTCAAAGGCAAGTTTCCCCTGAAATGTTTCAACTGTGGAAAGATTGGACATTTTGCTGCAAAATGTCCCTATGGTGATAAGAATGAAGATGATCAATCAAGTGGTAGAAGATCATACAATAAGGACAAGAAGAATAATGTCTATCAGCATGGTAAAAGAGGCAACTAGAAGCAAAACAATCTTTACACACATGAAAATGATACCACCGATGACGAGAGTGTCTCAGATGACAGTTGCAGTGAAGATGAAGTAAGTGCAACCCTTTTCATGGCCCAAGAGGTTCAAGGTACCTGAAGAAGGAGAAGAGGAAGAGAAAGAAGGAGAAAAAGGTTGTAGTTGAAGAAAAAGAGTTGTTGGAAGAATCTCTTGAAGAATCTAAGAAAACAATTGTATATTTAAAACTTCAATTGGAAGACTCCAAAAGGATCTATGAAGTTACTAGTACAGACTTGAGTAAAAAAGAGGAGGAGCATCCGAACTTGGAAGAAGAAATTGTCAAGCTCTGAAAGAAATTAGAGAAAATCAAGGAAGAGATGAAAGTGAGAAGCAAATATGAAGGCAACACCAAAGCTTTAGACAAGATGTTGAGAAAACAAAAGCAATCTAAAGATACCGGTGGCTTAGGATTTGAAGAGGGTCAAAGTTCAAATAGAAAAGACACGTCCAGTAAGGAGATATTGTTTATCTCTTCAAATGAAGGTGAAGAGAAGAAGAAATTCACAGTAAGCAAAGATACTGGTAAGAAGACATATGCAGATGTTGTTAATAACTGTCACACAAATCGATATACACAATCAATGTACTAAAGACCATACTAAATGTACTGACATACAGATCCAAGGAGAAATGCAAGAGCTAATCATGAAGGATTCACTAGAGTTAGCAGCATGAAAGGAAGACCCCGGGTGAGGTAGTCATTTGCAGGACCAAGATAATATAACCCGTATGTTCCAAACTTTCATGGTTATTGTGATTGGTGTAATAAGTTTGGTCATAAAATGATAGATTGTAGGAAAATGAATGTAAACCACAATTTTGAGAGTAGAAACTCATTTGGTGCATTACAAGGTACAAATGTCACCTGTTATAATTTCAATGAGTTTGGTCATAAGAGTTATGAGTGTAGGAGAAATGTGCAGATGTCCTACAAGAATGCTTTGGATACATCTTTCAATGCTAATGTAAAATGTTACAAGTGTCAAAATTTTGGTCACATAGCAAGGCGTTGTAAGATGGGAACTTGCAAGTGAAAGAAAACAGTACTGGATCAGAAGATTGAGACTAAGCCAGAACACAAGATGATAGAAGAGGAGAAGAAAGAAGAAAATCAAGTGTGCATAGAGAAGGAGAAGAACAAGATAGTGTCAAGTCTGATTGTGTAGACTGATCTACATGTTGAAAGGAAGAATTTAGGGGTAGTTGATAGTGGCTGCTCAAATCACATGACCGAAGACATGAAATTTTTTTATCAAGTTCAATAATTGGAATGGTGGTTCTATCCATTTTGGTGACAACTCCTCCATCAAGATTAAAGGTCGTGGCACATTGAATATTGATGGAAAGCTTAAGGCTCATGATGCGTACTACATGGAAGGACTAAAGCATAATCTGCTAAGTGTAAGTTAGATGTGTGACAAAGGGTACAAGTTCACATTTGACTCTACCAGTTGTCAGATAAGAAAGCATAGTACCTATCAGGTTGTGCCACAAGGAAAGAGAATAGATGATAATTTATACAATCTAAAGGAATGCTATGAGTCCCAGTACATGATGGGACATGTTGATGAAAGTTGGTTGTGGCACCAAAGATTAGGCCTTGTGCACTTTGACAATCTGGTGAAGATAAGAAAGAACTGGTATGTAAGAAACATTCCACAAATAACTAAACCAACAAATTCTTTTTGTGATGAATGTATCAGAGGCAAGAAAATCAAAGTAAGTTGCAAAAAAAAGAGTACAATACCTCAAGACCTTTGGAACTAGTGCATACAAACTTGTGTGGGCCAACAAAAACAAGGGCTCTGACCAGTGAGAGATACTTCTTGTTATTCATTGATGACTACTCAAGGATGACCTGGGTGACATTTTTGCATGAAAAATCATAGGCATTTGAAAGATTCAATATTTTTAGAAGGATGGTCAAAAATGATAGTGGACCTCAGTTAAAGTGTTTCAGATTAGACCAAGGTGGAGAATACTCTTCAAATGAGTTTACTGACTACTATGAGAAACATGGAATCCAGAGACAATATTTAGCAGCAAGAACACCACAACATAATGGTGTGGTAGAAAGGAAGAATAGGATAGTAAAGGAAATGGCTATAACAATGTTGAATGAGGCCAACATACCAAATACATACTGGAAGGAAGTAGTTCATACTGCTGTCTATACATAAAACTGGGTACAGCTAAGAGTGAACAATAGAATGACTACTTATGAGTTATGGTACAACAAGAAACCATCACTCAATCATTTTAGAGTGTTTGGAAGTAATTTCTTCATCAAGAGAGATGTTGATGGATTAGGAAGTTTTGATTCTAGGAGTGATGAAGGAATCTTCTTGCGTTACTCAACCAATAGAAAAGCCTACAAATGCTATAACAAGAAATTGAGAAAATGGTTGATAGTATAAATGTGAGAATAGAGGAATATCTACATAAGAAAGAATTTACACCAGCACCCTATATTGATGTTTCAGATAATGATCATGAAGATCAATCTGACAATGGATCAAGAGAAGAAGCACCAAACAATAACTCCAACTGGTATGTGTAGAAGAACCATCTAGAAGAACATATTATAGGAGATAAAAATGAAGGTGTGTAGACTAGAAGGAAACTATCCCAAAATGATGAATAGGTAAATTTTTGCCTCATGATAGGACTTGAGCCCAAAATTTTTGATGAAACTAGCAAAAGTGAAAAGTGAATAGATTCCATGGATGAAGAGCTGAAACAAATTGAGAAAAATCAAAATTCGGAACTTGTTCCTAGACTAACAGACAAGAATGTCATAGGTACCAATTCGGTCTACTGGAACAAGATGAATGAAGAAGGCAAAATTGTACGTTAGGAAATAGGAAATCATCACAAACAAGATAAACATTAATCAATTAGCTCAATCACAAATGCATTCATTGCAATGATCTATCCTAAACAACACTCAATAGAGACATGAAACAAAAAGCATTCAAAACTAGAATTAAGCAAACCAAAGATGTGATTTGAATGCTCCTTCATGCGGCTCCATTGTTCTTCTTTCCTCTTCAAATGGTTTGGTTGTGGATCTCACCTACAAGTGCACACACATAATTGAAAGCAAGTAGACAAGATTTTTGATCAAGAGTACTCGAAATATGATTGACTAGAAATTCGATAATCTGATTACCAATTAGCTTTGATTGATGAAGATCATCCAATTTATAGAAGAATTGGAGAGATGACAAGATTAGCATGATTCAATTCAAATGGAAATTGCAAATCAATTATGTCAATTATGACAAATTATGACAAATTATGCACTTTCTATGCAAAATTTGTTGATTGATAATTTATGACAAATTATGACAACTTCTATGTCAAAATTGATTGATTGTCAATTATGACAAATTTATGACAAATTGACATGTCATTTCCATGAATTTAGGAGAGAAATAGGAGGAAATTGAAATTAGGAATTAGAAAATTAGGAAATTAGAAAATTAAGAATTTGATAGAAATTAGAAATTAGGTAAATTAATTAATAATTTGTCATTTATTAATTAATTCACAAAGAGGAATAATTAGCCAATTAAATGAACATTTAATTGTAATGAGAAGACTTAGGATAAATAAACAATTTATTAATCCTAGAAGATGAAATGACAAACCAAGTTAAATGATTAAATCACGAAACCCTAGAAGACGAATTAGCAATGCGAGAATGACAATTAGGTCTTGACAAAGGATAATTGATATCGATCATGATTTGATAAATGACCAATGTGATAAATGATTTGACTGAGAAAATGCGCCAATTGATGAGGAACAATGACAAATTGATCCAAACTGACATAATTGAGACAAACAACGATCAATGACAAATCGATCACAAAATGACAAGATTGACAAGAGGACAAGAATCGATGACAAAATAGATTGCAAAATGACAATATTGAAAATGACCACAATCAATGACGAATTGATCACAAAATGACAAGATCGAACATGACAACGACCGATGACAAATCAATCGTTAAAACGACAAGATTGAAAATGATAAGGATTGATGATAAATCAATCGCCAGATGACAAGATTGATAAGAAGACAACGATCGATGACAAATCGATCGCAAGATTTACAGGAGGACAAGACCCTAATTAGGATTGACAATGTCCAAAATGATGACAAATGAGTACGCACATTGATGCGCAGGATAAAATTGATCAAAATCATGATTGGATAGTATTGTCGACAAGACCAAATTCGAGAACAAGATAAATGAAGAATGTAGAAGAAAGACTCGATGTTCGCAAATGATAAAAACCAAGTACGAATCATAGGAGAAATGTTAATGCGATGCAAAAACCTAAAATGAGGCAATGCACAAATGTTAAAGTATGACTTCGCAAGCGTTGACCATTTTTAGGTGTCTACATTTTGCCCCTCTTTGAGACAATGCGATTTTAAGCGTTGTTTCAAAGAACAGTAATGAAAATGCCCCAGACAATGATAATGACATATGCATGCCCCCTCGAGGAATTGGCCGGAAATAGGCAGAGAAGAGGCCAATTGATTGATAAAAATGATAGAAAACGATAGGAGCAAACAAACTGACAAGACTGGTGGAAGAAATGTTAGTAAGCAGAAATTAGACAAAGGACAGGTAGAGATGAAGAAAAACTTGCTTTCAGTAATGCACTTTGTAGGTGAGAACCTTTATTTTAATGTAGCAAAATGGATGCGTAGCATCATGGAATTGAAGGCCAGAGCTGAAATCCAACCCTTTTTTGCAAAAGACATACACATCACAGATAAACAACAATCACAACAAAAAAGAAAAGAACCATGAACCATCCCGGTCACTCTAAATCACTTAGTGACATCATCGAGCAACATAAGAACATGATCGAAGCCAAAGATAAATCAATAAAAAGATAAGATGCACACATTCCAACAAATCAAACAAAACATCTTGATCTTCATTGTCAAAAGTTGAAACCGTTGATAGGACGATCATGCTATCTGGTTTCAGGACATGTGGTACCCCGTCTAAGACAGGACACAGTCTGGTTTTGAGTATACCACACCTTGTATAAGACCCATGATAATGCGCCAAGGACGAATGATTTTGAGGTTGATTGATATGACAATTCGGATCAGTTTGAATGTCTGGTTTAATTGAAAAGGTTAATCTATTTAAGCATGATTTCATTAAAGCACAACGTTGAATTGCGAGTTGTTGGAGGGATGCTCAGTGATTTGTCTTATTCACAAAAAGAGATCCTTTATTGACAAAATGTGTGTTTTTGGATTTTAATGTTTTGAAATGTTTTTGTTCATTTTTTCAGGACTTTATTTGACTTTTTAGGGATTTTTTCAGGACATTTTTCAATTTTTAGGGATTATTTCAGGACATTTTTAAATTTTTATGATTTTATTTTAGGACATTTTTCATTTTTTATGATTTTATTTCAGGACATTATTAGAACTTTTTTTTTATGATTTATTTCAGGACATTTTTTTATTTTTAAGATTTTATTTCAGGACATTTTTCATTTTTTATGATTTTATTTCAGGACATTATTGGATTTTTTTTTATGATTTATTTCAGGACATTTTTTGATTTTTAAGAGACTTTCTTAAGACATTATTGGATTTTTTTGATCTTTTTTTAGGACATTTTTCAATTTTTATGATTTTTCCCCAGTGTCTAGCAAGGCAAGGAATATGACAGGTGAATAAGTAGGCTTTCTGAAATGATGGTGGATCTTTTATTATGGAGACAATACGGATGCAATTTTCAAGGGCTATGGCGTGATGGGACAAGAGACTGGATATGACAATGTAAAGCAGTGACATGGCATGAGGGACATGTCAAGAGGTTTTTTGAGACCATGTTTAAATTTTGCGTCCTTATGTCAGATCAAGATCAAGGAATGAAAAAGAGTGTATGGATAGTGATAAGATATGGATAGGATAAGAAAGACCAAGAATGGATAAGGGACATGGACTGAAGGTTGGGACTGAAAGTTGCAATAAGACAGGGAATATGGATGAAAAGTTATAATAAGCAAATGGATAAAGACCAAAAGCTATGATAGACTGAAAGATGCAAACAAGATGCATGATGCTCATGAAGATCCTCAGCCTTGTCAAGATCAAAGGTGGAAAAGGGAAATTGGACATGAGGGACAATAGGATAATGGAGGGTAATGACAGGGGTTCGATAGGATAGTGAAGGGCAATAGAATACGATAGGATAAAACCTGCCCCCAAGTATGGTGTGCAAGAAGTTCATAAATTACACATGATGCCTGTTTGCCAGGTTTTCATCACGGTACTTGCCCAAGGCACCTATTTGCCAGGTTTTCACCGATGGACGAATTATTTTTCTTTACTTTTTTCTTTTGTCTTTTTTTTTTTTTTTTCACTTTTTGTTTTTTTCAATTTTTTTTTGTATTTTGAATTTTTCAATAGAAGATGGACACATGATAGGGGATGGAAGAAGGACTCAAGCGTCTCTTTTGTTTGGATAGTAGCCTTGAAATAAATGGACCATGACCTTTAAAAGCATGCTCAAAGATGTTGGTAGGATAAGGACATGGAAAATGAGATGAAACTAAGGCAAGGATTTATGCAAAGGATTGGACTAGAGGGATGGAAGGATGGAAAATATGCATTGGATAATGGATAGGGTATTGGAAGAATTTTGCTTGAGTAGATGGAAATGTTGGCAGGATCGGCATTGGCACACACCTTGAGGGGTGATGGACTGATGGAGGAAAAATGGATCTCAGATTGTGAGATTTGGATGGAGGAATAGCTTGGGATTTTGGGACATAAGGGCCCAAAATGGATGAAGAAGGTGATGGAGGAATAGATTTGAGAGGTTTGGATGGAGGAATAGCAATTTTGGATGCCAAGTTGGATTTTTCTTTAGGCTTTTGCACTTCAAGGAGCTGCTTAGGGATCCACATGGTTTTTGACATTTCATGCTTTTGTAGTTCCTTGGAGTGCATTGCTTGCACAAGGGATTTAGGAACCCATATATATTTTGACTTTAATTTATTTTGCTTAGTGGGCCTTTGTGGCTTTTTGGATATTTCTTTTTCTTTTTGGATCATATTTTTCTTTGCTTTGACATGTCGATTATATTGGACATGTTGATCCTTGAATACATGTGGATTGCTAGACTTATGATGTTTATACTTGGCGTCCAAATTGCTTGGAGGAGGAAAGGAATGCATGGATGGATATGAATGAAATGGAGTTCTTTTAGATGGATGGAATTTACTCAAGGATGTGTGCCTTTGCTGATGTTGCATAGGAGATGGAGGGATATAGGGACCTAGAATGGATGGAAGCAATGATGGGGAAGGTGGACATTTGGATTTTGACTTTGAAAGGATACCAATGCCTTGAGTGTGAGCTCTGTAGCCATGACCATTAGTATATTCTTTGATATGGAGGGGTTCTTGCTCATGAAGGTCTACTCCTTTGCCTTTATGAATATCTTGACTTGTAGGATACTCTTTTCTTTGGGAAGAAGACGTGAGTCCATTATGAGGTGGATATGATATGAGAGAAATAATGAGATCTTGAAATGGATCGGATTGCACCAAAGTGGAAGAACCCATTATGCATGTCGAGGGTTCATGAACATCTTGCACTGACACGTTAGAATCATGAGTGGGATTAGGATCATGAGGGGGACTAGAATTGTGTAGTGGACATGTTTCAATGATAGGCTCTTCAAGAGATGGAATGGGAGAAATAATGGGATCATCAAAAGAAATGCGATCTTGGAGTGTATATGGAGCATTTAGACAAGGAGATGGAGGAACAAGTGGATCTTGTGGAGGATCTGAAGGAATAATTTGATCTTGACAAGGAGGAAGATCATTGGAATCCTCTTTAAAGGTGCTTTGCTCTTGACTTTCAATGGGATCATTGGAAAGGATGGAAAGGATATCTTGATCTTTCTTAGGAAGTGGAATGTCAATGGGATTTGAAAGGACATTGTGTTCATGAAATGGAAGGGGATCGTTTGGGATTTGATGGACTGGGATATCTTGATCTTGCTCGGGGAATGGAGTGTCAATAGGACTTTGGATAGGATGGACAAGAATAGGAGAATCATCGTGAGTGTCTAGGAACATGGAGTCCTGGTCAAAAATTGGATGGGATGATAAGGTTTCAGGATCTTGATCTTGATTTTCTTTAGGACTCATTTCTTCGTGCTCTAAATTATCCTCTTGACATGGGGTTGGACTTTGGATATGCATGGAGGATTCTGACAAGGAATCAATGTTTTGGCATGAAGGAAATGCACTTTGAACATTTGTGATGGATTCTGGCAAGGAATCAATGCTTGAACATGAGGAAGAGAGACTTCGAATGGGGTCCTCTAAAACAGGTAATGGCAATAAAGTGCATGGTTGCATTGGGTCTTGTATTTCTGAAACATGACAAGGATGTGCATCATGAATTGGATTATCTTGGCAATCAATTATGGATAGCCCTTGGATAATTGCATCCTTGGGTGTATTGTTTGATGAGGACAATATAGAAGTTTCTTGTGAAACTTCTAAAGGTGTAGGGATAGATGCCACTGGAGAGTCAATTTGTTTGCGAGGGGATGAGGCATTGCTAGACATAGTTGTATTATCTTGATCTTCCTCAAAGAATTCACTTGGTAGTTTCCTTAAGATCATTGCAATAAAGCCACCTTTCTTTCAAGGTTTTGACATGGTTGTATCTGGAATTTGAACTTGTTTGGCAAGAATTTGGTTTGATGTCATGTTTTGATATTGGACTTGGTTCAATTGTTCTGACATGTTTGAAACTTGGCTTGGTGTGTGCTGCAAGTTTTGTTTTTGAATGTTTGATTGTTGTTTTTGATACTGAGTTGTCCATTGAGTTTGTTGTTGATACTTGATAGTCGGTTGGACATATTGTTGAGATTGGACCATTGGTTGTGTTGGTTGTATATGTTGGACCATTGGTTGTGTCTGTTGGAAATGTTCGAGCTGTTGAACAATTGGTTGTGATGGTTGAAAATCTGATTGATAGTAAACACCTTCTTGTTCTTGATGTGAAGGCACATAATGTTGAATTTGATGTTGTCTCTTTTCTTGAAATTGTTTCATTATCTCTATTTGTGAGAGGAGAACTAGTATGTCTGATCATTCAAGAAGAGATCGTACATCAATTGGCTCAATATTTGGATTTTGACCTGGAAGTTTTCGAAACATTTTGGACATTTGTGATCTATTCTTCTCAATGTTTTTCACTCTTTGTTCCAATATCTCCTCTTCTTGAGCTAGTTTCGCCTCTAGTTTTTGTATTTGGAGATTTGTTTCATCATAAAAAGTTTGATCAATGTTGCCTTGTTGTTGGGTTGTATAGAATTGTGATTGCATTGTCGGTTGATATGTCAAACTTTGTTGCATCATTGGTGCTTGGAACCTTGTTTCAATAGACATGTCACTATGCAAATGCAATATTTTTGGAAATTTTTTAAGGATAATGTATGATATGCAACTAAATGCAAACTAAATAGATGAAAATGCAATCTATGGCAAGAATGCAATCTATGTTTTTGTTGTTTTTCAAGATTTTGACAAACTTTTTGTAATGAAAATCTAAGAAAGGGACCCTTGGGAAATTGAAATGATGTCTAGACCTCAAAAGACAAAAGGACCAAGTGACAAAAGGACAAATGACAAAGTCTCCCCTATATGCTTGGATAGTAAGCTAGGTTTGACCAAATGACAATAATGACATAAAAAGAAAAGGTTTGACAAGGTCTAGACTTCTTAACAATGACTTAGGGTTTATCAAAGATTTGGATTACTCAAGTATGACAAAACCTAGTTTTGAGACTATATGCAAAAGGACAATTAATATGCAAATGACCCTAATATGATATGATAATGACTTAAGCTTGATGAAGAGAGCTAGGGTATGCAAATATGAATGAATGACAATGGTATTACTCTAATGCAAGAGGACACATGCAAATGAATGACCCTTATTGATATGCAAAGGAGTATGACTTAGGTGAAACCTAACCTTGGTACTTTACAATGAACTTTGCAAAATGCAACCTAGGATGAACTTAAATGTAAGTGACATGAATGTTAAGACAAGATTTTGAACAATGTTTGACAATCATGTTTGAAAGTGTTTTGAGGTTTGTTGGATGAAATGCTCTTATGTTTAGCTTTGTTTTGAATCAATTTGCCTTGTTCTTTTGAAATGAGATGCAATTCAACTTTTGACAAGCAAAGAATACAAGATATTGTAACTTAGACTCAAGACAATCATGCTCATTTCCACATTTCTTATGGTAGGCAAAGACATTAGGTACTTGAGAGGTAGACTCATTATGGGATTCAAGGAGAATACATAGATGCTTGACCCCATGGGCTCCCCTCCATGGCACTCACTTCTTAGGGCAGCCAAGCATCAGTCCCCATGGAAATCTCCCCATGGCAAACTTAGTATCTCTTCCAAGTATCTGAACTTGTCCTTCTCAAGCAACTAGAAGGGTTTTTGGCCTCTAAAAACAAGGTGTTTAGTAAGGATTTCTGTTAAGTGTTACTCCTTGATGTCATGCAAGCATGAATGAGACATTAAGCCCATCAAGATACCAAACAAATGTAGTCGTGCAAGCATGATTTAGACCAATAGGCAGTACTTAGATGTTGATATGAGAAAGAGTTCAAGGGTCATCACTTCTCAAGTAACTGCAATTCCCACGTAACACTTCCTTCAAAGCTTTCGCTCATCGGGTATTTTTTTATAGTGAGTTAGAATGCCAAGGAATTCTAGCCGTACTCACTTTGGGTTGTTCCCTTCTCACAATTATCACTTGCTTGCAAAAGCAAAGTGGTCGGGAAGGCAGGACCTCTAAAGGAGACACACAATCAAAGACACGAGCATGGTATCGAAGATCTAGATTTCTGATCACCCTAAAAGGATGAGAGCATACTCTCCTACTCCAATGTCACACTCAACAATAAAAGAAAAAACATATTCATTCCAACCTATTAGAAATCACTAGGTGCCTAAAACATTAATAACAAACACAAGGTTTAGTTGTTTCTCCAAGGCAACCTACAAAACCCAAGTTAGAAGTTTGATTTGTTGTCTTTGACTATCGATTCTGCATAACACATGTTAGTATTTTGATTTATTGTCTTTTCCATGCGTATGCCAAGATTCTGCATAGATAATTAGTACCAAAATCCAAAGCACAAAAAATAGAATGCAAAAACTAAACAAATTTCAAGTAAAACACTGCATTTTTACCCCTGTTCTAGATTTTACACAGGCGCAGAACCCATGACACAAGCGCATAACTCATAACACAAGCATAGAATGTCTCCAACATAAGCACAGAATGCTTAACACAGGCACAGGTTGCTTCACACAGGCGCAGAAGTCTCCAGAAAACCCTGCACGATCTTGTTTTTGAGTTTTTGATCTGCAAATCAACTTGAAAGCACTCAAAAACACCATAAAGAGATTAGATGGTTAGTGTTCACATCGGGTTCACCAATTAATGTATGTTAGGAAATAGGAAATCATCACAAACAAGATAAATATTAATCAATTAGCTCAATCACAAATGCATTCATTGCAATGATCTATCCTAAACAACACTCAATAGAGACATGAAACAAAAAGCATTCAAAACTAGAATTAAGCAAACCAAAGATGTGATTTGAATGCTCCTTCATGCGGCTCCATTGTTCTTCTTTCCTCTTCAAATGGTTTGGTTGTGGATCTCACCTACAAGTGCACACACATAATTGAAAGCAAGTAGACAAGATTTTTGATCAAGAGTACTCGAAATATGATTGACTAGAAATTCGATAATCTGATTACCAATTAGCTTTGATTGATGAAGATAATCCAATTTATAGAAGAATTGGAGAGATGACAAGATTAGCATGATTCAATTCAAATGGAAATTGCAAATCAATTATGTCAATTATGACAAATTATGACAAATTATGCACTTTCTATGCAAAATTTGTTGATTGATAGTTTATGACAAATTATGACAACTTCTATGTCAAAATTGATTGATTGTCAATTATGACAAATTTATGACAAATTGACATGTCATTTCCATGAATTTAGGAGAGAAATAGGAGGAAATTGAAATTAGGAATTAGAAAATTAGGAAATTAGAAAATTAAGAATTTGATAGAAATTAGAAATTAGGTAAATTAATTAATAATTTGTCATTTATTAATTAATTCACAAAGAGGAATAATTAGCCAATTAAATGAACATTTAATTGTAATGAGAAGACTTAGGATAAATAAACAATTTATTAATCCTAGAAGATGAAATGACAAACCAGGTTAAATGATTAAATCATGAAACCTTAGAAGATGAATTAGCAATGCGAGAATGACAATTAGGTCTTGACAAAGGATAATTGATATCGATCATGATTTGATAAATGACCAATGTGATAAATGATTTGATTGAGAAAATGTGCCAATTGATGAGGAACAATGACAAATTGATCCAAATTGACATAATTGAGACAAACAACGATCAATGACAAATCGATCACAAAATGACAAGATTGACAAGAGGACAAGAATCGATGACAAAATAGATTGCAAAACGACAATATTGAAAATGACCATGATCAATGACGAATCGATCACAAAATGACAAGATCAAACATGACAATGACTGATGACAAATCAATCGTTAAAACGACAAGATTGAAAATGATAAGGATTGATGATAAATCGATCGCCAGATGACAAGATTGATAAGAGGACAACGATCGATGACAAATCGATTGCAAGATTTACAGGAGGACAAAACCCTAATTAGGATTGACGATGTCCAAAATGATGACAAATGAGTACGCACATTGATGCGACAGGATAAAATTGATCAAAATCATGATTGGATAGTATTGTCAACAAGACCAAATTTGAGAACAAGATAAATGAAGAATGTAGAAGAAAGACTCGATGTTCACAAATGATAAAAAACCAAGTACGAATCATAGGAGAAATGTTAATGCGACGCAAAAACCTAAAATGAGGCAATGCACAAATGTTAAAGTATGACTTTGCAAGCGTTGACCATTTTTAGGTGTCTACATAATAATCTGACATAAAGAAAGTTTAGTTTGCAAATGGTATGCTCAATAGGAAGGTATTGACTTTGAAGAAACCTTTGCTCTGGTTGCTAGATTAGAGGCAATAAGAATGTATTTAGCTTTCTTTTCTTATAAAGGATACAAGGCTTAACAAATGGATATTAAATCTACATTTTTGAATGGTAACCTTGAAGAAGAAGTGTATATGGAACAACTGAAAGGATATCTATTACATGATGATGAGATTTTTGTATGCAGGTTGAAGAAAGCCCTGTATGGTTTGAAGCAAGCCCCCAAAGCATGGTATTCCTAGTTAGACATGTACTTGAAGGAACAAGGATTCTGGAAAGGGAATGCAGACAACAACCTGTACATCAAGGTAAATGGAGGCCATATGATCATAGTTTTTGTGTATGTGTATGACATTATATTTAGTGGAGATAAGGACATCATGTGCAAAGAATCTCCAGATTAGATGAAGACTGAATTTGAGATGTCCATGCTAGGTGAGTTGTCCTATTTTCTTGGTTTGCAGATCTCATAGGAGGAGAAAGGAATTTTCATCTCTCAAACCAAGTATGTTAAAGATATGTTGAAGAATTCTCAAATGGATGACCGCAAACCAATAAGTACTCCCATGGTTACTGGTTGTAAGTTGAGAAAACTAGATGAGTCAACGTAAGTTGAACAAACACTGTATAGGTCTATGATTGGTAGTCTATTATATCTAACAACATCTAGACCAGATATTGTACAAAATATTTGTATGGTAGCAAGATTCCAAGATGCTCCTAAATAGTCTCACTTAAATGCAATCAAGAGAATCTTTAGGTATCATCAAGGAACTATCAGTTATGCCCTATGGTATCCAAAGAAAGGAGACTTCTCTTTGCAGGCTTACACTGATGTAGATTGGGAAGGAAGTATTTATGACCAAAAAAGTACTATTGGAGGTGCTTTTTATTTAGGAGACCGGTTAGTATCATGGCACAACAAGAAGCAAGACTCAGTGTCATTATCCACTGCTAAGGCGGAATATATAGCTACTACAACATATTGTTCACAAGTGCTATGGATGAAGCAGACATTGAAGGACATATAGGTTGAGATACCAGATCTTATTCCAATCTAGTGTGGTAACTCAAGTGCAATCAATATCTCCAAGAATCCAATAATGCACTCAAGAACAAAACTTTTTGCAATAAAGTATCACTTCTTGAGGGAGAAGGTAGAAGACAAGGAGGTCATTGTAGAATATTTTCCAATTGGTGACTAGATTGCTAACATATTTACCAAGCCACTTCCTTTGGGCCCATTTGAGTACTTGAGACAAAATATGGGAGTTCTCCCACCATTTGGCATCACTTAAATGTGTAGGAGGATGTATGGTTTAGGGAGAGTGAACAATTATTACTATATTATGACTCTTGAATCATGAAGCATGGACACATGGGGAGAATGTGTCCTTAACCAGATTTAGACAAGGGAGTGATTATGGGTAAACTATGGCAGTATGATTGGTGTCAGACTAAGGCTCCCTTTGCCATTGTTGTCAAAGGGGGATAGAAACCAGAACAAAAAATGTTGACATCAATGCTAAAGGGGGAGATTGTTGGCATTCAATTGCCATTGATGTCAACTGGTATTGCAGGCTATTGGTAGGGTATGTCAACCCGGTATGAAGAATATTGAACCAGCATAAAGAAGATTAACATGAAGGCATGTGAACCGGTATGGTGGAAGACAAGCAGGTATTGAGATTTTCAATGACATCACCAATAAGAGGTGATATGAAGTTGTGTGTTGGCATGACATGTTGTAACTTGTATGTAGGCTGGTTGTTTGTTTGTGATGAAGAGGCAGAGTGTCAAAGAGATCATAAACCACTAGAGGTGAAGTTGAGCTACTAGTGTAGTGTATGATGCCAAATAGCAGTAGGAGAAGGTTTTACTGGTAAGGGTTTGTGTCAGTATGAGGATTTGTTGAATGAATGAGCATGAACTGACTCAATGCCGGTGGGTCAATTGTCGATGTGCTTGAAAAGGGGATGCCATTTGGCAAAACACCAGAGGTTATTGTGTGTATCATTAAGGCATGGTAGGGGAGGTTGTTGCAGAGTTCATCGACATTTAATGGACTATGACTATTATGGGTTGAGTTGCAAAAGGGTTGCAGCTCAAGGTAGGATGTATATGATTAGATCCATGGAGTGCACTAATCGATGTAGGATTTCTGGATATAGATTGAAGTAGGTGAAGCAAATCATCAAACCATTTATGGCAATTGACCAAAAGATGAGCCGATAGATTGAATGCAAATTGCTAAAGATGGAAGGCATGTACTAGAAGGCATGATGTTGGTAGAGATGTATAGGAAATCATCTCTGAGACATAATTTGAGGAAATTTTATTGGATGTGGTATGGCTCATTGGTCAAAGAAGAAACACTAGTTGCCCTTTGTTTGAATTGATTTTTGGTGGGAAAGGTCCAGTTTTAATATGATGACCTAAGATAGATAGTTGTGGCTACTAAAGGGTGGAGGATAGAGTGAAATTGTTGTCTAAGAGTTGAAGAGTAAAACATCTGAAGTATTTGTGAGTGAATATTGTAATGATAAGGAGAAGTAGGGAAAACCAATGTAAGGAACAAACTGACAGAGAGTGCAGAATGCAGAGGTGACAAACTGGCTGAGATAGTACTTAATAAAGTGTGATCAAGCATAAGTTGAATCAGTAGAAAGAGGGAGAGAAGACTCAATAGAGTTAGAATCAATAGATATTTTTCAATTGCAATGTGTGTGGAGTGATAAAAAATTAGTAAGATTGAAACTGGTAGAGAAGAGTATTGAAGGGTTGCAAAACTTGATTTACAATAGAGATCTCATTTGTGTATATGAATTTTCATATTGTTTTCATTAAGTAGGTTCTTAGTGCAGGGGTTGTAGCTCCTTTAGGTTGTAGCCTATAAATTATGTAGGGGTTGGTGCTCCTTTGAGATGGTTCTCATAAATCAGGGGTTGGTTCTCCTTGGGTTGGTTCCCTAAAACATGTAATTAGATATTTTCATTGTGAGACTGGATTGGAGTAGAAGATCTCCAACAATTATTCTCACCAAGGTTTTTCCCACATTGGTTTTTCCTCGTACATCCAGTGTCTTTTGTTGAGTCTTCATATCTATGTTTTATTAATCCTTTAGGTATTTCTCCTACACATCTTGTTTACATTGCTTTGGTAACTAATCTACATTTTGTGTATTTCATATTGAACTGGTATAGCTCCGATTAAGTAAAAATTGTTTAAATCACTGATTGAACCCCTCTTAGTGATCCATTGTGTCCAACATACAGTTCCAGTTAACAAAATACTGGAGACCTTAAACCTCTCTTACAAACCCAATTCAATCACCTATGATTAGCCAAACCTTCTGCATATGATTACAACATTATTCGCACATAGATCATCCCATAACCTTTTCCTATGATTCACAAAGAGATTGTACATCATATTTATACCAACTCGAGACCTAAACAATTTGGTCAGCCACCAAAAAGATAATACAATAAGTTCAAAACATAAACTTGCAAACCAATTATCAACTAGCTTGTCTTAGGCTGATAACAATGTAAACCAATCCTTAAATCCTATTAGTAATGCATCAGGGACATCCTCCAACACATTACATAAACCAATCCATAACCTAGATAACACCAGACCCAAAATAGGTAGCCATAAACCAAATCCAACACTACTGATGAACTGAAATACAAACAAGATAACCAGCAATATTCTACAATCCATCTAGAAGTTGCACCAACACCACTTATCACATGCATCAAAAGGTCTTCAACAAATATCTGCTAGTAAAACCCTTACCGGTGACCAAAAGGCTTACTATAACAAATGATAGCTCCCGAGTCATCAAATCCTGAACCAACTAATCATGATACACATTTGAATAGAATGAATGACAAATTTAAACCAATTCCACAAACCAAAGCATACCAGATCATATCGGATAAATATCATAAACCAACCACTCTACTAGAACCAACTAGAAACCGATAAACAACCAAAACAACTGATGTTTCCATCAATGACAAAACATAAATGCAACACATAATCAATTCCTCCAAATTGCCAATAGAGGATGCTCCCAGATTTCAATGTAGCACGCTATCAAATCAATCTCTGATCTAGTCTCCTTCTCCCCTCTCAGATTTTTTTTTTGTAAACTAACCCTAGTTAGGGTTAGGGTTTTCATAAAATGTTCAATCTAGAGTTATGCCTGAACTATAGAAGGCAATTTTTGTAATTTTCTTAAGATCTTCTCTTTATTTCTTATGCAGAATTATTATGTCTCTTTGCATCTGTAATTTGCCTTGCCCTTTCATAAATAAAATTATCTTTCTTGCCTCTATTCAATTCTTGCAATTTGTATTAAGTGTTTAATTCTTTGTTTGAATGCATTCTCTTTTGGTTTTCAATAGTGTAAGTGACTGTGTTGATTCCCAACCTTTACTCACACTTAGACGACTAAGTATAATAGAATTTTGTGCATCCTTGGGTATTTTTCATTGATGTTTTGTGCAGCTATAGGAAGGGGAGATCATCATTTCAGTCTGGGTGGAAACCCTTTTTCCCCTCTTTCATGTAACCCTTCTCTCTCTCCCTTTTCCCTGTTAGATCATAGATTAGTTTCACTAGTGTTGGATTAGTCCAGCACCCCTGCATTTTAGATTGAAGAGGAAGTCAACCTTCTCTAGAGACTCAACCTCACATTTAGAAAGGTCCCACACTTGAGCAGTTGTTTCCATGTTTCACAAGGTGAATGACCAAGGTTTCTTGGGTGATCAAGGGTGCAAACTTTTGTGACAACATTTTTTGGCATGCCTGATGGAACAATTTCAACATATCTGCTAAGGATTCAGTGTTGCCCTTAGCAATCCAACCTTTGGAGGAAATCAATCAAGCACTTGGAAACTCTAAGGAATAAAAGTCAGACTCTTGGTGAGGACCAACTGCCACTTACATGCCAAGAATACACACCAAATCTTCTTCTAGAGGTAATTTCCAATACTCTTAACTTCCATATTCAAAATATAGAAGAACTAGAGGTAGGCTTTTGTTTTCACCTACAAGAGGAACTCAAGGAGAATTACTTGCACCCTTAAGTTCTTAGTCTACCCCTCCTTTTATTAGATTAGCACAATCTAGAGGCCCTTCCTTCCATATCAACAACTCCTTATTTCCTATGGCAATACCAAGAGAACATATCTTTGTCACCTTCAATGGTGGTAGACCTTTAGTCTTTTCCCAAGAGAATGATATTCTAGTAGCAGCCTTGAAGGATATACCTTTTTTTACTGGAGAAACTGTTAGAATCAGAGATAACTAAGAGGGGAGGTGAATCAAGGATTTGTTAGAAATCAAATCCACAAACTTATTCTTTATCCACTGGTTAGCAATGCATAACATAAAAGAACATAAACATGCAATAAATAAACCATAGATCCACAACATAGGAATTTTTATGGTGAAACCCGGAAAGGGAAAAACCACGGTGGCATTAGAACCCACAATATTCATATACTATAGCCAAGATTACATAAAAATTACATAGATGGGGAATGCACTTGCATTCAGGCTCACTCCCTAGAGCTTACTGCTCTAATAAAACAAACTAGAAGGCTACAACCTTCAGGGTGATGAATAATGATGAATTGTAAGCACTCAATAGATACTGAGAGGGGGGGTGAATCAGTATAGACAAAAACTTCCTTAAACCACTTTGACTGCAAAGACTACACTAACGGGTAAACAAGATCATCGATCTAAAACAAGGCACTATCAGTAAAACATAGTGAGACTATAAAACACACAAACCGGTAACACTTAGATCTTCTCACAACCTAATCTCTCCTTTCCACCTCACCCATATGTATAAACAAGTAATACATCAGAAATATAAAGACCACTGGATCAACATGCATTACCACTTAACATAAAACACTAATCATCACATGAAAAAGCATCACACATGATAGACTAATTTTTCACATGGAAACCCAACTAGGAAAAACCACAATGGGGATGAATACCCACAAGTTTTTCTTTGAACTCTTCTAAAGTCCACTCTATTAGGAGCCTAATCCAGTTAAGGACTTTACAATAGGTTTTGCTAGGAACCGATCCTGCTAGGGATCACCCGATTAAGGGATGGCTAAATACTTGGTTAAAGGTTAGAACCCTGTTAAAGGTTACCTCGCAAGAGGATTCAAAGAACTCAATGAATTTGAGTCACCCTATTTAAGGATTTACAAAAAGCCTATTAAAGCTACCCGGTGAAGGGATTTTCCAACTACTGAAATGGTTAGAAGACAACAAGTAATACATTGATCTAATAAAAACACTCAATGCCAAGGTAGATCCATTTTACTTCCTTTGCTTCTGCAATCACACTTTGCAGGTATGAACACACTTGTTTAGTCTGGCAAGAATCAAGTATCTCTTCACTTGGATACACACATAACATTTTCCAACTGTGTGAGCTTGAATTTCATCCTCAGAATGTTACCTGTAATAAGTTAGTTTCACAAAATACAAATGAAAATGTATACAGGAAATCAAAATTCAACCAATGAAACTACATCAAATACATATTAAAATAAAACATTATTTTACTTTCATGTCTTATGTCTCATTGTGTCCTAACTCCACTGTTCCTAGTTGCAGATGGTGTGCTCTTAGACAATGCATTGTTGGCTTCCAAGATGGCATATGAAGAATGGACTGATAACTTGTAGATAACTGACACTATAATATGCAAATACTACATGATTATGCTATATGATAATTGCTATATTTCTATTTGCTTCAAAAACTCAGGAATGCATAAGATTAGCTTGCAAAATGCACTTGCAGTCTCTTGAAGTCTAACTCTCTCTCAACTGAAGCTCTTGATTTTATAGAATTTGAGAGGATAAGATAATGTGGCTTAGATCAACAGTCCAAATCAGATCTACAGATTTTGATGGCTATGAGAAAAAGTGAAGGTTGAGAGAAAGGGGGAAGGAGGAGACAAGTGTCACTCATCTCACCTTGACTAGGTTGCTAACTGAGAGAATCTAGGGATGGTTGGAGAAGATTTAGGCATGAGAGGACAAGTGGACTCAAGTCCTTCCTAAGATGTAGGGAGTGTTGGAGAGAATATAGGAAATGGTTATGAAATATGTGTACGTACGCAATTTTCATTAAGTTTGGAAGTTGGAGATAAATGATAAATTAATATTTAAGAAATATTAATTTCCATAGCCACATGTTTGATGAGTTGGCAAAGGGAAGATGAAGTGGAGAGGGAAGAATGAGTTGGATAACGGATTAAATAATTTTGAGAATTATTTAATATTTGAGACTATAGGATAGGAGAATAACTATTAAATATTGGATATTTAATTGTTTGGAGGAAATAATTAAATATTAGATATTTAATTAATTAGAAGAATAGGATAAATGAATTAATTAATAAATATTAATTAATAAAAAGACATGAAAATGAATTAAATAAATTAATCTTTTCAAATTAACTATTTAATAGAAGAATAATTATTAAATAAATATATAATATTTATTTAAGTGCTCATAGCCAATTTTTATGTGTATACATTTTGCCCCTCTTTGAAATGATGTGAAGACAACATTGTTTCAAAGATTAAATCAAGTCTCAATAGTGCGCCTGATAGAGATTGAAAATCCTGTTTGTGTGCCCCCTCAAGAGATTGATCCTGAAATTGTTGAAAATTCTAGTTTAAACAATTGATCTCATGATAATTGATAAAAATTTAGTCAATTAAATTCAATTGGAAGAAACAAATTAAATTGCCCCATTGAAATTAATTACTCTTCAAAAATAGTAAATATAAAATTAACCAAGGCTAATTTTAATTTCTTGGTTATCCTTGTCAGCTTGTGAAGAAAATATTCTTTCTAAGGTGGCGAAATGGTGATTTTGGTGGAGTGCCATTGATTTGAGCGTGTTCGGCATTATCAACGACCTGTCAAGTATGGGTATCCGGTATGTATCTTATCCCGAGCCTTGTTTTCAAGTTTTAATTCAAATTTTCATGTTTTAGGCGCATTTTTGAATTTTTTCAGCGTTAAGTTAGCGCAAATGCGATTTGTTTTACCGCATATGCAATTAGGATTAGCACAAATGAATAGATTAGCGCATATGCTCTTTTTGTTAGCGCATATGTTAAAAATGTTAGCGCTTATGCATAGGATAGTGCAAATGCATCGTTTGTTAGCGCTTTTGCTAGAAAAGGTAGCACTTTTGCATGGGTTAGCGCGTATGCTTGTAGTTTTAGTGCATTTGTTCAAAAAGATAGCGCATATGCACTAGGTTAGTGCATTTACATTTATCTTCAGTGCTTTTTCTCAAATTTGATGTTTTTGATAAGTGCAAAGGAGCAAAAATCACTTTGATGATTAGATTTAACATGTTTAATATGCATTGATGATGAAATAGGGTCTTGATTAAGTGATTGCATGCCTGATAGATAATTAGATAGGTTGATTGATTGATTTGATTGCTTTCATTGATAGATTTGATTGATAGATTGGATCGATATATTTGATTTCCTTGATTAGCTTGATTGATAGATTTGATTGATAGATTGGATCGATTGAGTAGCTCTAAGAAACCGATTTAGTTTCTGATGTAAGAGCTTAGCAGAGTTTTTGAGTAAACTTAGTGTTTGATAAAAAACCATGATTGATAGGTTTTAAAATGTTTTGATAGCATAAGTTGCTTCAATTTTATTTGATAGATAGATAGATAGATTTGATGATTCAATTTGATTTGATAGATAGATAGATTTGATTATTCAATTTGATTTCCCTTAACAAAATAGGAGAAATTACCGGCGGTACGTCATTTAGTTCCAGAGCTTACCCAGGCAGAGATTAGACACATAGATGCCTATGGTTTATGCCATTTGTTATATATGCCTAAGATTACGCATAACAGAGGTTTGTTGATAGCATTGGCTGAGAGATGGCATATCGAGCATAACACTTTCCACCTACCAACAGGTGAGATTAGTGTGACTCTCGAGGATGTCTACAGGATCCTGCATATCCTAGTGACTAGCGAGCTAGTGCAGTATGATTATCAGGATTGGGTTGGTATAGAGGCTTGCAAAGTTGCATTTGCTAATGAGAGCATTGGTAGAGGAGAGATTTGATGGGTAGATATGGTGATGTATTACAAGGCTCTTCCTATTATTCTTGCTGGTTTGATTGGAGGATTTATATGTCCTGATAGGAGATCATGAGGTTTTTCCGTTGGATGGGGTGAGATTCTCCTTAGTATGATTCAACATCGTACTTGATATGCATGGGGTGTTTGCATGCTTAGACACTTACATCATGATCTTCATCAAGTAGTGTATGATGAGAGTACGAGTTTATCTACTGGATGCACTTTATTGCAGATCTAGTGCTGGGAGCACATTGCTATTACTTGGCCTATCCATCATAGAGTTCGTGGAGAGAGGCAACCATATGTATACTTCTATGAAGGTATCCTTACTCGACATAAGTTGGGTAAGATGGAGTATTGGCATTGGGTGCTTGATTCATTGGACAACATCACTTGGAGACCATATCTTGATTGTGAGCCATGGATGGATGACGCCTAGACATTACCATGTATTATGCAGAGTAGATATCTCATTGGGATAACACCTTTTACTATTCAGCGATAGTGGATTGGTCGGATTTTGAGACAATTTGGTATCATCTAGCCTATGCCTACTGGTGTGATGATATATGCTTGATGGTATAGAGATAGGTGAGATTGGGGACCATTATTATCATTTGAGATTGCTCATGCAGAGTTTGTTGCTACTCTAAGAGTGGCTTCGAATATGAGATTACATATTATTGATCCCGGGGTTATTGCAAATCATGCCCAGTACATATGAGCACATCCTTTTCCTTGCATTACTGATCTAGCAGATCCTCCTCCCAGCTCAGGAGATGAGGATGATGATTCAGATGATCCAGTTTCTAGGAGACAAGAGCTTAGTGCTACTCATGAGGCTGGGGGAGTTGGAGATGATGGTGGGGATGGAGGTGGTGATGGTAGGAGACCTAGATGGAGGGGATGTCAATTGAGAGTCCGTGGAGGACCATTTGGATCGACTAGCAGGATTGAGAGACCATGTCCTATGGGTGGGAGAAATGTTGGATGGATTGGGAGAGAGCATGGAAGGAAAGGTATGAGATCACCGAGAGGGTTGCCATTGATAGGAAGCAGGGTGACTGGAATGGATGGGGGTTGCGAGAGAGGCATTGATTTTGGACAGATTCAGCCAAATCCTTGAGTTATTGCAATGCATGGTGGAGATGATGAGGATCCTGAGGATCATATTCCCCTAATTAGACGATGGGTGTAGAGAGTTACTTGGACCAAGATTCTAGTAGTTGGATAGGTTGGTGGTGAGGGGATTGGGATTCATGCACCACAATAGGATTTGCCAGAGCAGGTTGCACCAGAGCATGACATGCCAGAGCAGGATGCACCAGAGCATGATACCATTGATAGTCTAAGAGCATAGATTGATCAGCTTCAAGCACAGGTGGATACTCTTATGACTGAGCATGATAGAGCTGTTAGGAGACAACAAGATACTCAAGGCCTTCTTGATCACATTCAGTAGGTTGGATCAGGTACTCTCTCAGTGGACACTATTAGAGCATTATTTCGGGCTAGGAAGGAGACTTCCTACTGGTGAAACAATATGAGGAGGTAGTTGCAAAGAGCCAGAGAGTAGGTAGTTAAGAGCTTGAGAACCGGAGAAAAGCTGAAGATCTGGTAAAGAACGGAGATCATGAGATCTCCAAGTTAAAACAAGAGACTAGTGCACTAACTGCTCGCCTTCATGAGAGAAAAATGGAAAAGGAAGACATGCAAGGAGAGTTGAACATAGCCATCTCTGAAAATGCAAGCCTAATGGAGAAAAACACTGCTATTTCCAAAGAACTCTCTGAGTCAAAGGAAATACTTGCTAAGTTTAGTAGAAGTACTGTCAAACTAGAGTAAAAGATTGAGTCATCAAGACCGGTAAAGAATACCAGTGGACTTGGTTTCTCTGGACATGAGGAAGGAGAATCCTCAGGAACAAATGCTGAAGCATCAGAGAAGCAACCAACACTCAAAGGAAAAGGTAAGCAAAAATTCAAACCTATTTGCTTTAACTGTCTTAAAGAAGGACACATTGCCAATGTATGTAGGAGCAAAGCCTACAATAATTTTCCTTATTTTATAAACAATGTACCTAGATCCAATAAGTTTAATGGTCATTATTATGCATGCAACAAGTTTGAGCATAGAGCATCTGAATGCAGGTCTGTCATGAACAATACCGAAAGATATCCTCAGAGGACCCAAGGTGCTGGTCCAGAATCTTTTGTGAACTAGAACCCTAACTAGTTTAATGCTTACAATTATCAGTCAGGCAACAATGGTTATCAACCGGCAACCAGATGGAGAGAAAGATGTTGGATTTGTCATGGACATGGTCATACTGCTGCTACATGCAGAAGAAAGAATGGAAACATGAACAATGGACCTTAGAGAGCACCTGGATTGGTTTGCTATCACTGCAACAAACTAGGTCACATTGCAAGATTCTACAGAAGCAGAAAGAGTATATCTGATGATATACCAGTAACTCAGAAAGGAGAAGTTGATGTTGAAAAAGTTCAAGAGGACATGAACAAAACCTGGAGGAAGAAACCAACAATGTTGGAAGAGGAACCGGTTTCTGCACCTAGTGTGGAAATATCAGAAATGACAAACTAAGCACCAAAGACGCTTAGGGGGAGCAAACAATGAAATGATTGTGAACCCCCGGTTACACCAGTAAAAGACCTTAACTGGTATGTAATACCTGTCACTTGGCAGAAGACCAAAAATGGTAAAAGAGGCAAATTAGGATTTATGCTTTAATAGAGGATCATTAATGATGGTAGGTGAGAGACATGTATAAAAGCATATATCAAATCATTTCTCACTATCTATTTTTGAGCGAAGAAAAGGTTTTCAAAGTGCAGTGCGAAGAAAAGGCAATTTGAGCTAAGATTTCAAGAAATTGACAAGTCTTGAAGGAGATTCAAATCTAGTTTGCAAGCGGTCATGTAGAACACAAAGCAGTGATTTGGCAACCGACAGAGAGTAGAGTGAAGATGAATTTGGAAGCCCTAAATTTGCATTGAAAAGATATTTTTCATGTGCTTGAAATACTCAACAATGGCTTCCACATCTCATACCAGTTCTAGTACATCAATTGAGTAAGAAAGTTTTATTCAAAGGAAGTCAAAATATAATGCCTTATCACAAGTTCTGGCTGGAGTCATAGTTGAAGAAGGAATTTTAGATTATATTGATTGAAAAATAGAAGAGCTAGGGTCTTTAGCTATTCACACCTAGTTAGGTTTATTTTGCAGAAAGGACAAGAAAATCAAACCGGAGTTTAGTATTCTAGAGAAGAAGAAACTCCATAATGCAGTATATTTTCTGGAAGACTTCACAAAGGATCACATCAAGATCATCTTGAGCAGATTCCATGGTGACAAAATGTACCTGGAGAGGACGCATGATATCACGCCACAGGCAATTCATGTAGTCACCAATTTTTGCAACACAGGGGGAGTGCCAACCCTGAGAACGGTAAGCAAAACGGAAATGGCCAAGCTCACCAGTTCAAAAAGTGACTCACAAGGAATGACAGTCAATCCTATCAAGGATGATCTGGTGAAATACGCTTGCATGGTGATAGGCTATAGAATATTTTTAGCTAGTAGGATTAATTCTGTATCTGCTGCAGTGGTAAATGCCGCTTACCGGATGATCAAAGAGGATGCATCATTTGACTTATGCACTGGTATGCAGAGGCAACTCCTGTCTAACCTAAAGTAAATTAAACATGATAATGCACAATGATTCAAATTTGGACAACTATTGGTTGGGTTGTTTTTCTATTTCCAAGGCTTCTTTCCTGGAGTAGGAGATGTCTAGTGGTCTCCTAACCAACTGGTAACCAAACAGATCAAGGAAAGCATACAAGCTATTGCAACTGGTTACCCTGAGGTGCTGAACAAATATTTTGATGAATTCAGAAGAAAGATGAGTCAAAGGGTAAGGATCTTAGGTGACATTGTTAAGAAATACGAAGATGACATCTATTTCACCATTCAGGTGGACAAATGCCTAATGGATGCTGTTGAACCTAGAATGGAGGAAGTGGAGCCAATGGGCAATGAGGTTATGTATGATATGGTGGAAGGGTATGCCTCAACCCTTATTGCCTCACCTCTTGACCCTAAGGCTAAGAGGACCGGAACCTACTTGGAGAGGATTGCACCGACCGAGGAACCCTCTGTTAAGAGAGGAAAAGAACCAGTTGCAAAGAAAGCAAAGGTAGTGCCTGCAGCATTGGCACCGGCTACCACTGCAACTTCAAGAGTGACCAAGTGGTCACCTGCAAAGAAGAAACTGGAAGTAGCACCAACAAAAGTCTTTGAAAGGAAAAGGAAGACTAAGTCAAATGAACCAGACTCTGAAGAGACTGAGTCTAATGAAAAGCCAAAGAAGGCCAGACAGATAAAGAAAATGAAGAAGAATGAACCGGCAGCATCTGCACCGGTAAATATTGATATCTCCTCATACAAACCTTTGACACATTATCAAAGGACAATAAAGAATATTAGGAGAAAATTACTTCATGATTTAGTTGATTATTATGATGATTTCAGTGAAGAGGAAAAAGAAGAAGTATAATAGGAAATCATTATTTATTTGTGTAAAAATGACCGGTCACTATCAGAGATTAAATCTCAGACACCAGATTCATTATTTAAAGAATTAGATAATAAATGATGCATTTCCATTGAAAAAGAATAGGAGATTAGGGAGAAAGTCTTTGTACAATACTTTCCCGACCTCTCAAATTCAGAATTATTTGATGTCCTAGATCAAAATAAAGGACTCTTCTTCACAAGGAGAAGAAGACTCTAGTTGCTGGAGGGGAGAATTGATGATGTTGAAAAAGATACTCATTAGCATATGGATCATGCTATTAATTCTCACAAAGCAAGAATGGCCAACCTCCAAGCAGAAAAAGAACCGGTTGTATCCAAATTGGATAAAGTTTTTGATGAAGGAAACCTGGTTGAAGAACCAATTGACACTATTGATGTCAATGCACTGGACATAGAAGATGTCACTCAAGACATACCTTCTTAAGGAACAGAACAGGGGCAACAAGATGAATAGGGCAACAAACAAGCCAAGGACACATAGGAAGCAACTGAAGAATAGACAAAGAAGAGAAAAGAGGAAGAGGAGAAATGGAAAAATGAAGAGAAAGAGAAGCAAGAAGATGATAGGGAAAAGAAAGAAGAAGAGGATAAGGAAGAGAAGAAATAGAAGGAAGAGGAAGAGAAGAAAAAGAAGGAAGAGGAAGAGAAGAAGAAGAAGGAGGAGGCCAAGAAGAAGGAAGAGGAAGAAAAGAAGAAGAAGGAAGAGGAAGAGAAGAAGAAGAAGGAAGAGGAAGAAAAAGAAGAAGAGAAGAGGAAGGAAACAAAAAGGAAAAAGAAAGCAGAGGAAGAACAGAAGCAGGAAGCAGAGAAAAGGAAGAAGGAAGAAGTAGACAAGGCAACGGAGGTGATGAATAGCACACAAATGGAGACTCTGAAGGCAACCAGGAGTCAAGCCAAACCGGTTGATATCTCCAGTCCTATCGATCTCCAGTCTGCAAGTGAGTTAGAGCTTATGCAGAGCATCAAGGTTTCTCAAGAGCACCTTGAAATCATATGAAGGAAAAAGAAGCAATATATCATTCAAGCGGTTGTAGACGCCCTTACCAGTTTGATCCCCAGTACCAATCTTCCTAACACTAAATCATCACTAGCACAACTCAAACTACTATGTACTGTAGTGGATGATTAGGTGCAGAGCTTGGAAGAAGCAGCTGAGGCAAATGTCAAGAAAGAGCATCAAAAGGCTCTTAACATTGCTCTGGTGAAAAAATTGAATGAGCTCCAGTCTGAACTTCTGAAAGACCAAAAGGATATAAGGGATGCTTTGGATGAGGGAAACTTGCTACTAGGCAAAATCTGTCAACCCCATCTATTTTGTGATGAAGTGCTAACTCAATAGAAAAAGCTTCAAATGGACTTACAGTCCTACTTGAACACATTTAAGCCACCCTATGATTCCTTTACAACTTATGGGAAAACCATTCACCAGTTCCAGATCTAGTCAGCCAAGATGGAACAAGAGATCAGTACATGGTCTAGGGATTTGCAGGAGCTTCAACTAGTTTTACTTCCACATCTGCAAATTCTTCAGAAGTGTTATCAGAACCTGGATGCCCTACAAGTCACACAAGAACTAAGCACAGTTGATGCCATGGAGGAACAGGTATCCCAGATGCAAATAGAGAAAGAAGTGGCATCCTCCCTACTTTAGTCCTGGTCTCTATCCATGAAACAATTTTTGCAGGACTATAAACCGGTTTTTGACAAATGTTATTCATTATTGTCATAAACTTTTATTATTTCAATATCAAATGGAAACAAGGTTATTTAACAATACTTTGTCATTGTTGGCAAAGGGGGAGAAGTATCTGGTTTTGGTTTTAAAATTTTGATCTTCTGATAAAGGGGGAGAAGTATCTAGTTTTGAAATTTTGATATATGTTTTGATATATGCTATATGCTCTGATATCTCAATGTGTATGCTCCGTATGCAAAATTGCTATACATTGTATTGATTAAGGGATAGTGTATATTCTTAGGGGGAGCAATTTTGTTAATACCATGTTTTTAATTGTAAAACACTTAGATGTCAAAATTTTATTTTCCTAAGTGTTGCCAAAGGGGGAGATTCTTGGCATTTTTTATGTCTATGTTGTGACTGTCATTGATGGACACACACTTGCATTGAGATCCACTTTATATGTATGAGCTAGAGCTCAACCAGTATGTTGTATTCTAGTCTTTAGACTATTGGTGATTTTGCAGAATGTGTTTCCTGGTCTGAAGCGGCATGTCAACCCCAAGCAGTTTGAAGATCTCAAGTTGTACAAGTGAACAAAGAGACATAACACATTCTTACCAGTCTTCATTCTTGTCAAACCGGCAACTGGTATTTTGTATGAACCGGTAATACTCTGTGATGCGTTACCAACTGGCATTTTGTGATGAGTTACCAATCCACCAATTGATTGACGGTGCTAACACACTAACGGTGCTTTTTGTGTAATGTTACTGAGTATGTCTAGAATCATTGAACCTAGGAAATTGTAATGTAATCCTATTGGACCAACATGAAATTAGATTCCTTTAAAAGGACATCATGTCTAGGGTTTTTGTTGTTACAAAAAGGTTTATGTTGTGCTAGGGTTTAAGGTGGTTGTTGAGTTGTTGGAAGAGAGATCTTATATGAGAAGATCAAGCTATAGAGAAGACTGAAGTAATGCTGGAACACATTAACAACGAACTATACTGGATCTAATCAAGTAGTCTATGCTATTAGATAGATCAAACACTTATTGATTACTCACATTTTTGACAAGTCTGTAGCCCTTAACTGGGTAGGCCCAAAAGCCTTTGTAAAATCCTCTAACAAGGTGGTTCACCTCTATGAATCTAAAATCCTCTAGCAAGGTAGTCCTTAATCAGACTTATCTCCTAACAGAGATTGAGATTCCTAACAGGATCTATTCTGGTGAAGAACATTGTAAGACCTTAACCGGTCTGGTTTCTATTCTACAGATAGTGACTTGTGAGTTCCATCTCACCGTGGTTTTTCCCATTTGGGTTTCCACGTCAAATATCTTGTGTTATGGTTTTATTGCTTTTGTGGGTGAATGCTTTACTTGCATTTTGGTTTGCATGTGTGGTAGCCGGTCTATCTATTAAACTATTTTACCAGTTTGTCTTCAGACTATTTAAGTGTTTTAGTGCAGAGATTTTTGGCATACTAATTCACCCCCACCTCTTAGTATTCATCATGGACATCCTTGAGTTGCATAGAGTACATGATTAGCAATAAAATCAAGATATAAACATTGAATCTTGCATGTCATTCACATGTTCTAATGGTCATTAACTGATATAATCATCTTAATGAATGATCTTTGATAATCCTTTATAGCTTGTTGGTTGATTCTTCATTTTCTAAGTTTGACGATTCAGTTGTTATGAAATGCCTTGATTTTCATTGCTTTGTTGCTTTTTATCTATTTCAAAACTCTAGATGTTTTTGGATTTTCTAAGTTTTTCAAATGTTTTTGGATTTTAAAAATTCAAAAGATCACCTTAGCAAAAGGAATTAGGATTTTGCCCCTAGTGGAAACAAAAATTTATTATGGATATATGAATTAATCAAGATCCAAACCATGGTGAGATACAAATGCAGATTGATCAATGCTGATAAAATCTAAGATAGTGACTACAACAAGTATGTCAAAGATTGGTTAATTGTTGGTAAGCTGCATATTTCTTGCTAAATGGTTCAGAGCAATGGATGCAAAAGATGGAATGGATAAGCTAGCGATAGATAGCAATGATAGATACAATAGGATGGAGTGGATAGGTGCACAAAGTGATCTCATAGATGGAGGAACTCACATTTTAGATAGCACCTATTTACTAGGTTTTCACCATCTAAATTTAGTGCATTTTTTTTTGGATTTTATATGCTTTTTATTGATTTTTTTAGGACTTTATATGCTTTTTATTGATTTTTTCAGGACTTTATATCTCAAGCATAGAATTTCTTGAGATGGATAGAATTGATAGGTTCATTAAACCAATCACCTTTAGGGGTAGATAACTTGTATGCTCCTGATCCATATGTTGCTACTATGACAAAAGGCCCTAGCCAATTCGGTTCAAATTTTCCCTTCCTTTCTCGGTCTTGCTGATTTCTTGGATTCTCCCTTAGAACTATATCTCCAATCTAGAAAATACATAGCTTGACTATATGGTTATAGCTTCTTGCCATTTTTTGTTGGTATACTTTCAAATATTCTATTGCATTTTGGTGACGTTCCTGAATCAGTTCTAGTTCTTGGAGTCGAGAGACTCATTGTTCTTCTTCTGGTATAAGACTGTGCAAGGATACACATAGATAACATATCTCTACTTCTATAGGTAATATAGCTTCTGATCCATAGACCAAACAATATGGAGTTGCCCTTATTGGAGTGTGGACGCTATTTTGGTATGCCCAAAGAGCTGGATTTAGCTAAATGTGCCAGTCTTTTCCAGCTTCATTTACTATTTTCTTCAAGATTTTCAAGATAGTTTTGTTTGATGCCTCAGCTTGACCATTTCCCTATGGATAATATGGAGTAGAGAACCTTATGTTGGATATGAAACTGTTCACATAGATCTTTCACATCTTGATTTTTGAATGGTCTTCCATTATCAGTGATAATGGTCATAGGAACACCATAGCGACAGATTATATAATTCAAGATAAATGATGATATTTGTTTTCTTGCCACTATTGTTAAAGGCACTGCTTCAATCCACTTAATAAAATATTTAGTAGCTATCAGAATGAACTTATGTCCATTAGAAGATGAGGGATTGATCTTTCCTACCAAATCAAGGCCCCACTATGAAAATGGCCATGATCCCGTCATAGGATATAACTCTTGTGTTGGTGCATGGATTATATTTCCATGGATCTGATATTGTTTACATTTTCTAGCATAGGTGAATGAATCTCTTTCCATAGTAGGCCAAAAGTAACCCATACGAATAAGTTTCTTAGCCAATGTTAAACCACATGAGTGTGTACCACAAAGACCCGCATGAATGTCATTAAGAACTCTCTTAGATTCATCTTTTTCAAGACATCTCAACAATGTACCATCTAGACCACACCTATATAGGATATCAGCAATAATGGTAAAGCGAGAGGACTGATGGATAAAGTTTCTTCATTGATTACGAGATAATTCCAAAGGAAGGATATGATCTTTCAAATATTGGTAGGTTTGACCGTATAAGGATTCACTGGTTCCTAATATATGGTAAATTCAATAAGTATGCTAGGATTGGATGGTAGGGGTTAAGATATCTTCCATGAGAAATTCGTAACATTGTTGATTCTCTTTATTTTGCAAGAGAGATGCTATTGTAGCCATCACATCTACTACTTTATTCTCATTTCTAGGAATCTGGATGAATGTGATTTCTTTAAAGTGTCCTTTAAATTCATCTATCAGCTGCTTGTATGGCATAAGCTTATCATCCTTTGTTTGATATTCATCATTTATTTGATTTATGAGAAGTTGTGAATCACCATAGACATGTAGTTCTTTGACATTCCATTCAATGGCTATTTTAAGCCCTATAGCTGATGCTTCATACTCTGCAGTATTATTGGTGCATGGAAATTGCAGTTTATACGATTTCAAAATTGTGTGTCCTTGAGATGTGATGAAAAAGATTCTTGTGCCTGAACCATATTGGGTATAAGAACCATTGAAGTACAATTCCCAAAAGTTTGTACTTACTGTCAAGATATCTGCATCAAGAAATTCAATGTGCAAAGGCATGTTATTTTGTAAAGGTGCATTAGCCAATTGATTAGCGATAACTTGTCCCTTGATAGCTTTTCGGTCAACATATTCTATGTCAAATTCACTCAGTATCATAACCCATTTGGCTAGTCTCCCTATCAATGTTGACTTGCTCAATAGATATTTGAGAGGATCTATCTTTGCTATTAGTTTTACAGAATGAATCAACATATAATGTCGTAGGTTCTGGGTTGCAAATACAACTGCTAGACATATCTTTTCAATTGAGGAATAATTTAACTCATAGCCATCAAGTGTTCTGCTGATATAACAAACTGCTCTTTCTTTTCCTCCATCATCATGTTGAGCTAGGAGAGCGCCTAATGATACACTTGTTGTTGAGACATAGAGTAATAGTGGTTTCCCCTTGGTTGTTGATATCAGTACTGGAGGACTCACAAGATATTCTTTTATTTGCAAGAAAGCTTCTTCACATTTTGTATCCCATTTGAATGGAACATTTTTATGTAAAAGATGGGTAAATGGAAGACATCTATCAACCAATTGAGAAACAAATCTCTTGATTGATTGCAACCTTCCTTGTAAACATCACAATTGACTTATGTTCTTAGGTGACTCCATCTCCATGATAGATTTAACTTTTCTAGGATCTACTTCAATGACACGAGCTGATATAATGTACCCAAGGAGCTTTCTAGAGATTAATCCAAATGCACATTTCTTTGGATTTAATCTCAATTGATATCTTTCCAGCCTGTCAAAAATCTTGCTTAAAATATTCACTTGTGTGAGATTTTGCAAGTATGTCATCGACATAGTCTTCCATGAATGTATGCATCATATCATGGAAAATTGTTGTCATAGCCCTTTGATAAGTTGCTCCTACATTCTTAAGCCCAAATGGCATAACATTCCAGCAGTACGTTCCCCATGCATAGGTGAAAGTTGTTTTCTCTTGATCTTTAGGTGCGATTCTTATTTGATTATATCCTAAGAAGCCATCCATTAATGAAAACATCTCATGGCCTGTTGATAGGTCCACTATGATATCAATGTTTGGTAGCGGGAAATCATCTTTTGGACATGCTTTATTCAAATCTCTAAAATCTGTGCAGACTCTTATGCTCTTATCTAGTTTTGATACTGGTATGATACTTGAGACCCATTCTGGATAAGCAACTAGTCTTATGAAACCCACTTCTAATAGTTTCTTGAGCTCGGTTTTGACAAGGAGAGCAATATGCGGATGCATCTTTCTTAGCTTCTTCTTAACAGGTTTTGTATTTAAATCCACATTAAGATGATGCATGATAAGATCTAGGTTAACTCCTAGCATATCTGCATAAGACTAAGCAAAATTTATTTGTCTTTGCTTAAAGAATTCCATGTACTCTTTCCTCTCTCTTTTTGATAATGAGGCAGCAAAATGAAGTATTTTAGGGTCTTTTGATGTATCAATGTTTACTGCTTCTATTGGATCTATTAAGATAGCAGATCTTGTTAAGATTCCCACAGATACTGAGAGGGGGGGGTGAATCAGTATCTAACCAGTGATAAGATTTCTTAAGTTAAAACATGTAGAACATAAAATAGCAGTATATCGGTATGCAAGAATTAATCCAATAAACAGAATCAAAAACATCCACATGAAAAGAAAACCATAACACAAGATGTTTAATGAGGAAACCCGGTGTGTGAAAAACCTCGGTGGGATTTGTGACCCACAATATTCACTCACTAGCCAATAAGAGAATATTACTTACAATAGGGGCCTACACATGCAGGAAGGCCAACTGCCTAGAGCTCACTACTCAATGAGAAGTCACACTGACTTACAATGAGGATTATACTAATCCAAAGACTTGTACTACTTTACAATACCATCTCCAATGCCAGATTCAATACAAGTTCTAATTTTGTTCTTTACATATACCCTTGACCTATAATTCGCACATTAGGTCTACCTAATAATTTTCTTTATGCTCACTACCTTTTCTTTAAATGTATACAATGATCTCCTTTATATACAAGAGTCATTTTACAATTTGCCAAGTCGGCTTACAATAATAAACAAAATATTACATATCAAAAATCCTGTCGGCCTCTATGTCGGTATACATCTTTTCTTCTGTGCCGGTGCCGATGTAGAGAGATCTTGTTGATGCTGGTGCACTGTCTTGCTTGTGTAATGCTTTGCCAGTATGATGTCTTGCCGGTGCCATAGGATTGCAAGGTTGCCATCAATGACAAAACCTTCAATCACACACAATGTCTCATTGGAGTGTCCATATGCCAATAGATCTCTCTTGAAAATATGTAGGAAGAATGTCAAACTTTCCATCTTCTAGTGCCTCAAGGAGGTTTTCACCATTAGATACGCCCTTTGTTTTCTCTTTTTATTGATCTAATGTTGCCATGAAATGGTTTTCAACATTAGGTCTCTTTCCTTGTTTTATTTCATTTTTGTGACTGGAAAGTTTGGCATTCTCCTGATTATGAGAAATATCACTTGATTCTGTAATGGAAGATATCTTAGGATGGATGGGTTCAACAATGTTATGGTATACAGCTAAGTCATGATCATTGGAAAAGACATTCAGTTCGGGGTTGTCTAAATTATCCCAATTGATTAGTTTAGGATGTAGAAGGGGTAAATCATAATCACTGTCATCATTAGGTGTTTCAATGTTCATGACATAATGATCATAGCTTGGCGTAGAATAAATATTGTCATAGATTAAATTTTTGTGAGAATTGTCTTTCTCAAGCGTTTCCAAATTAGTCTTAACAAAATTTATACTAGTATTTTGTAGTTCACACTCAAGTGGTTCTTCAACTGACGTTTGTTCCTTAAATGAATGGATTATATCCACATGCACATCGTTGATGCTACAAATTCCTTCTTGGTTAACCTCATTTGCATTTAGAAGTTGACATATTTGTGCACATGATGAAGTAGATTCTTTTAATAGATTTTGTCTCCTTTCAAACTCAACTTCTTCTAGACTAATAGTTAGTCCAACTTGACTATCTATTAGTTCTCCTATGGTTTTTCCATATCTGATTTTTGTTTGCACTTTTTGCGGCATTGCTTCTTTGTTTTTGTCATTCCCTTTTCTTTTTGCATATGCCTCTTTTCTGTGAATTCTGAATTTCTCTTGTCTTCTTTCTAACTTCATATTTTGTTCTGCAATAGACAAGTCTTCTTTCATGATAGCTACTTGATCTTCATTGTGTTCCTTACTTGATGTAGTGGATAATGTATCTAGACTCCATTCATATTCATTGGAATCTTTCTCTGAATCCTAATCTAAGATTACTCCACTATACCATACTGGAATGTCATGTGGTGCAAAAAGTTCCTTGATTTCTACCATCTCTATTTTTACTGCTCCTGGAATATCTTGTTCGGATTTTTCCTTTGTTTGTATTTTCAGAACTTCTTGACAAGATTTTTCTTCACCTTTGATGGTAGTCTCTTCTTCTTTCTTTTCATGTTCTTCTTGCTTCTTTTTCTTATTGGTTACCATTTCGGTTGCTTGATGCAGCTTTTCTTGCCAATTTTCTTGTTTAGAAACTGATTTCTTTCTCCATTTTTGTTGTTGATGATTATGTTGCTTTTGATTAGACTTTAGATATCCTAGCCCAGATTTATCTTCTATGGATTGTGAGTGTGGACAAATGGGTTATGAAATACCTTGATGTTGCTTACCAATTGGTCCTTTTCCTTCATATCCCATCTTATGCATAATTTCATATCCTTTGCCATATTGTTTTATGGGAATATTGACTTCCGTTGCTATTGTTATAGTTTTATCTTCATCCTTGTACAACCAGCCAAGAATGTCTTTATCTTCATTTTCTTCTTCAAGAGTTCTAGCCTAACAAAGGTTCCTTTAAACATATGTTTTGATTTTCCTAATGCCTTTGATTGAATATCTGTAGGTTTCCCATATGACTTAGGGGAAAGTGGAAAATTTTGCAAAGAATACTTTCCCATTCCTTCATCATTTAACGTGAGCTTTTCTTCAAAGGTTTCCCATAACTTTGCTCGAATTTCTTTGGTAAGATACTAATTCTCTGTTATGTGGAACCCTTATATCTTGTGTGGGTTTCAAATTATTGCAATATTGACTAAAGTCTACAATTATAGTGATCTCTTTTCCTTCATGAGGAAATTTTACACATTGATGATATGTAGAAGGAACTGCTTGCATCTTGTGAATCCATGGCCTTCCTAGAAGAATGTTGTAAGAGAGGTTCAAATCTAAAACTTGACATAATGTATCTTTTTCCATAGGTCCTATCCTTATTGGTAGCACAAGAGTTCCTTTAGAAGAACGCTCTACTTCATCATAAGCTTTGATAGTTATTTTCTTTTTCAGATCTATTGCATTCTTTGAATATCCCAGAGCTTTTATCAAACTTAACACACAAATGTTTAATCCACCTCCTCCATCTATGAGCACACATTTGATAGGAGTTTTATTTATGGAGACTTCAACATGTTAGGGAGCATTGTGAGGATGTTATAAGGATGCGTCATCATTTTCTAAAAATGACAAGCAATGAGGAGCTATAAGGTGTCCTACCATGTTTTGGAACTGATCTACATCCAAATCTTTTGAAACTGTTGTTTCCACTAAACCTTTTTCCAAAATTTCCTTATGCATAGGTGAAATCTTGAGAAGTTCCAAAATTGATATTTGAGTAGGTATTCACTGTAATTTCTCTACTAAATTGTATTGTTGCGGATTGGGTGTTGGATCTTTTGCTACACCTGGAAAGGTAACCTTTGCTTTGCTTCTCGTGATAACATTGATTGGTTTTGAAGATGAATTTTTGTTAACAATGATTACATTTAGCACATCATCGTATGTATTAGTGTAATTCACTTTAGTTTTTCCTTTGTCATCTTTTAATTGGGATGATTCGCTTTTGTCATAATTAGGGAGTGGAGTTTTGAAAGCCAAGTGTGATTCGTTAGTTTTTATGGCTATCCACTGTAATGGTTCCATTATCAATTAGATCTTGGAGAAGGTGTTTCAATCTCTAAAACTCATTTGTTAGGTGTCCTTTATTCTGATGATAGTTGCAAAAATGATTGTCATTCCACCAATTGGGCTTGACTGGTGGTTCATAATTTCTTGTTTTTGCCAAAACAATCAATTTATTAGCAAGTAAAGTTTTTAGAGCTCATTCTAAAGATTCTCCAATGTTTGTGAATTTTCTTCGAGGATTGGAGAAAAAGGACTTAGCTTTGCTGTTTTTCGAATTGTTATTGCTTGGGTTTTGACTTGATAGATTGAAAATTAGTTGTTGTTATTTTGTATTACTATTATCATCATTCCCTTCATTGCTGACATTCCTATTCTTTGACAAGAACTTGGGTTTGTCATTGTTGTTGTTGTTGTCTGAATTATTGTAAAGTTTTAGTTCTCCTTTCTTTACCTTTGCATTCTCTATTTTTAGACCATTCTCAATCATTTTGGCAAAAGAAGGAGGACATTGCATCCTTACTCGATAACTCATTTCACTGATAAGATTATCAATGAATATGTCCATTTTTTCTTGATCAAGTTCATCTCGGGGATACCTATTAAACATTTGTTTCCATCATTGTAAGAAAATCATAAAGGATTGACCATTCTTTTGTTTAACATTGCAAAGATCTAGCATTGTTATTTCATTCCTTATATTGTAGGAATATTGTGAAATAAACCTATTCACAAGTTCTTCAAAGGATTTGATTCTAGATGGTAATCTTGAAAACCACTCCATTGATTGTCCATTTAAACTCCTAGGAAAATGACACATAAGGTAATATCATCGTGAGAAAATTCCATGCTCGTAGTACAAAACTCCCTAATGTGATCTTGAGGATCAGATTTTCCATTGTATTTGTCATATTTAGGAATCTCGCAATGTTGTGGAAATGGTATCATATTTAGATTTTTATCAAAAGGATATGGGCATATATCTTAATGAATATTTCTTGGAGCTTGTCCCATTTTGCATGTCTTGTATTTGTTGTTGAAGAGTTTGTATTTGTTGAGTAAGGTTTGATAAGGGATTATCTACATAGTTTCTTCTTGTTTCTTCGTGAGTCTTTTTGTCACTACGCTCTTTTCTTTTATCATCCCTTTATTTCCTTGTTTCTTCATTACTTTCTTTGTTCACATCTTCATTATTTTTCTCATCTGTGTTTTGGGTGTTACTTGTCTCTACATCTTGTTTCAAGATTTCCATGTTAAAGTCTTGTGGTAGTTTAGCTCCAGATTTTGCCAGCATCAAGAGATATTTTTCTTTTTGTTTTGCCAACAATTTTTCCATTAGCCTATCAAATTT
Source organism: Cryptomeria japonica (assembly GCF_030272615.1). NCBI lineage: Eukaryota > Viridiplantae > Streptophyta > Pinopsida > Cupressales > Cupressaceae > Cryptomeria > Cryptomeria japonica. The sequence goes on from NC_081408.1 coordinate 207,405,805, forward strand.
CAAATCTTGCTCAAGGTCTCTAATGGTGCTATTGACTACTTTTTCATCAACATCCATAAATCCAAACATGTGGAATACAGGAGTATCCTCTTTCTCCATTTGTTGTTGTTTTCTAAGTTGTTCATGTTGGGCTCTAGTCCAAACTAGCATGTGTTTATTTCAAAGTTGTTGAAAGCTTCAAAGGACAAAGTTAATAGGTGATTATTGGTTTAGGAAGATATGCTTTTTTGATCTTACCACTATTGTTTTTTTGTTGGGATAAAGCGTCTCTTTGTTGAAAGGCACATCTTTGTAAATTTTCACCATCAAATTCTGTACCGTAGCCACATAAGTAGTGACAAAAACAGTGTAAGAATGTCCTATGTTTCAATTATATCTTGCGATTGATATACAAGAATCTTATCCTTTTCTGAGTAGCTTTATAACTGGGTTTTCTTTTCTTAAGGTGATACTTAAAACTCATATAAGCATTTGACAATTCATAAGTTTGTTTAATTCCAAAGTTGGTGCAATTTTGGTTTTGATATAACCTAGGTTCAAAATAGGAAAGATATATCCAAGATTAGGAACCTAGTATAGATTTGATCAAGCTTCGTGATAGAGGATTTGATTATCCTGATGAGAAACTTGACAAAGATGTTGATTTTTGCACTCAAGATGGTTGAATCGATCGCTTGTTAAATGTTGATGTATACAAAACCTTTTGAGTATAACCTGTTGGATTAGCAACCTAGTTGTTTGAGCTAGTTTAAAAATACATGATGGTTTAGAGACAAACCTACTTCAAGAATTATTTTGACATTGATGTTTTGACACTTTGATTTTGATCTGGTGTTTCAAGTGTTAGAAAGCTTTTGTATTACCCTTTTGATCAAACTTTTTCAGAAATTTGTTGGATTTTTGCTCACTCGTAGATGATAATTTTCTTCAATTTTTGACTATTCAGAACATGTTATAGACATAGAAGACACAATGTTTAATAAACAAAATGCACAAGCAAGTACAATCCCTATGGCAGGCTGAGACAATAGTTGTTGAATCTCACATGGAGTTTCCCCTGAGGCTATGCTATTCAAAGTGGATATTTAGATGCCTGACCCCACTGGCTCCACCCTTGACACTCACTTCTTCAGGGTAGCAAAGCACCAGTTTTCATGAAATCTCCCCATGGAAAACTTTATATCTTTACTAGGAACAATATGTATGTGAGCTGCTTCAGAGGTCCGACCTCCTGCACCAACAACTAGAAGGATTTTGGCAACTAGTACAAGTGGTTTTTAGTAAAGGCTTATGGTCATGTGGCCATACATGCGACACTTCCAGCTCTATAAATACAAAAGGTTCCCAGCCTATAAAGGTTACACTCCATAGGGTTTATAGGGAAACATAGTGTCGGTATGAACTTATCAACACATGTTGTTTGGAAATTTCATCACAAACACGATTTATTTATAGTGGATTGGAAGGACTTAGTATTAGCCCATTTCCAATTTAGGTCATTCCTATCTCACTAGCCCCCTCAAGGCAGCCCGGGGAGGCAGGCCCTCTAAAAGGATTTAATTGCTTGAAAGTAAAGAAAGCGTAAAAGAGTGGGTTTGGTTTTTTGGTCACCCAATTAAGGGGAGAGCATATACCTACCACTTTTGAGACACAAAATACAAGTGTTCTTTTTAACCATTTCAAAGAAATTGTTGGCTAAGTCTTATTTGGAGATGTTGCTCCAACAAGCATGGTGTTCATTTTAGCCCTTTTAAAAGTCTATGTGCAACTATTTTAGAGAAAATACCAAAAATGCAAGTTGCATGCTATCAATTCATCCTCTTAGTTAAACTAGATGAACAAGATATGATATATTACTTCCCAAATGAAGACTTTTAATTAGCTAAATGATAAAATGCATAAAATTTGCCTTAAATGCCATCCTACACACGCATGTTAGTAATCTAAAAAATCTGATTTCTTGGACATTTGGACCTGCAAGAAAATTGTCAGTTTTATAAAGAGAAGCGCTAACCTAACATATGCACTATCTTTCTATTCAAAAGTGCTAAATTGCAGATCAAAAGCACTAACTTAGACTACAAAAGTGTTGCTCTATGGATACAAAAGCACATCTTTGACATATGTGCTAAACTATGATGCAAATGTGCGAACCTGTGATGCGAATGTGCAAAATTTAAGACAAAAGTACTAACCTATATGACATATGCGCTAACCTATGATGCAAATGCATATTTTTTCAGACAAAAGTGCTAACCTGCATGACATATGCACTAGCCTATTATGCAAATGCGCTAACCTATCAAACAAAAGCACTGTCAGAATTCACACATGCATGAATTTGCATTACAAATGCGTTAATTCTACTTTTTGCGAGATTTTTAAAGGTATATGCGAGGTCTGTGAGCCCCATGGTGGGTGGCAAAATGTGTGAGCTTTAATTTCATGTTAGGATTCCCACAAATACTGAGAGGAGGGGTGAATCAGTATCTAACCGGTTATAAGATTTTTTTAACTTAAAACATGTAAAGCATATTAATACTATATACCAGTAAATAGAAAGTAATGCAATAAACAAAGATAACAGCAACCACATGAAAAACACACAATAACATTGTAGTTTAATGAGGAAACCCGATGTGGAAAAAACCTCGGTAGGATTTGTGACCCACAATATTCACTTACTGGCCAATAAGAGAATATTACTGTTACAAGAGAGGCCTAGACATGCAGGAAGGCCAAGTGCCTAGAGCTCACTGCTCAATTACAAAATAGGAAGTCTCACTGACTTAAAAAATGGATTATATAAATCCAATGTCTTATAATGCTTCAAAATAGCATCTATTATGCCAGATCCAGTACCGGTTTATAGCTCTACTTCATACATAAACCCTTAACCTATAATTCGCATAATAGGTCTGCCTTATTTTTTCTCCATTACCTCCTTTTCTTCCTCTATAATGAACTCTTATATATATGAGTCATTTTACAACTTTCCAAGTCGGCTTACAATGATTTTACAATAATTAACAAAATAATTTACAAACAAAATTCCTATAGGCCTCTATGTCGGTATGCTTCCTTTTACTACCGGTGCCAGTGGTCTATGTATCAGTGTAGAGTCTGACCTTGCTAGTTCTGATAAATTGTCTTGCTGGTGTCATAGGATTGTAAGGTTGCCATCAATGACAAAATCTTCAATCACCTACAATGTCTCATTGGAGTGTGCATTTGCCAACAATCTCCCCCTTTAACATTGATGGCAACACTCATGAGAAAAATCCAAAAACTATCATCCAAAAAGAATCTGTTGGTATTGTCTTACCAAAAAAGTGTACCAAAAGAATGTGTACTCTCCCTGAGTTGACGAGTCATTTTATTGATTATTTTTCTTATTCAACTACTCCCCCTTTCGCATCAATAACAATGGTTGTCAAATTTTCAATAAGTGTGGTTTCCTGCTTCATCCTTGTAACCGATTGGTTATAATCTGAAAAAGATCTGCCAAAAGCAGATTCAAGCTCTCAATGAACTATTTGTTTTCTTTTATTGTGGCCTCTGTCCTCTGAACTATATTGGTGAGGTGTTGCATTCGCTCTGCCGGTGTTTTTTGTCCTTGAATCAAGGCATCATATATTTCTTTCCTTAAGGAGGTGAGGTAGTCCAATTTTGGACTAAGTCTCCATTTTAGATCTTTAGCCTTTCCTTTTATTCTTTCTTTGTCTGTTTCCAACTTTAATAGCTCTTCCTCAAAACATGTTATCTTCTACTCAAAAATTGATAATGAATCAGATGAATTAATGAAATTGTCAGCTAGTTGATTTATTTCTTCCTGTATCCTGCTAATTTTCTTGTCTATATCAACTGTCAAAAGTTAGTTTTACATGTATCCCTGTACAAAGTTTTGAATTCCTTCAATGTGCTACATAGTTCCGGTAGAAGTGTGTCAAATTTCCTTCTACACTTCTTTATTTATTCCTTAAAGAATTTGTATTTTTCTTTCTCTAATCTCTCCTTGAATGCTTCCTCTTTTATTTGTTTAACTGTCACAATGTTTTCAGTAATATACTTGGACAAAGTGTCAAGTTGACTCAAAGAATCTTTATTATCTACATTACATTTTGGCACTATCATCTTCAAAATTGGAATGGTGTCATCTATTGCCTTGTAAGCCTATGAGCTACAATCTGTTATCTTCTTTATGGAATCCAAAAGAACTTCTGTTACATTATTTGATGAGCCAATAATCTATATTCCACTGGTGGGAGCAATATCCTTGCTTGTGGTGACCTTTGGTAGGTCAATTTGTGTTTCCATTTCTTTAAGAAAAGGTTTGTCTTGCTCAACTGTTGTTGGTGGCACTGACTCAGTGTAAACCTATTGCGATGATGGAGCCTTTTTCTCTGTGTGAGTTTGTTGCTTAGTGTTATCATCTATCGGTTTACCTTCCGTACCATCAGTTACCGGTTGCTCATTAGCCATATCTGTCTTCTCAGTTGTATCCTTATCTACCACAATATTAACCTTTTGAGTATCAATATCCACTATGTATAATACCTCAGAGTTAGGATTTGTGTCCTCTTGTGGTATGTCCATACTCTCACTATCCATTTGATTGTTAGTGGTAACTACCAGTGGAGTATTCAGAGGTGATGGGGATAAGTTATCTTTATTTTTATGCTAGGTGGTCCACCAACCTTGACTTTTCCCTTATCCTTATCCTTATGATATACTTTGATGTGTTTGGGTTTTCTATATTCTTCCTACTTTTCCTTCTCTACAAGGAATATGTCCCATGCATTGGTCGTTTCCTCTGCAACCTCATTTACTCTACCAACCATAAGTGCTACATGTCGGTGTGCAGTTGAAAATACTGATCGGTTAGCCTCTAAGATCAGATCATCTATCTCTTTTGGTGAGTTGACTAGATAAATAGCAAGTAGTTTTTCAATTTTCATTTTCTTATCAAGCTCTACAACAGCTTGCCTTCTTGCTTCAAGTCTTTTAAATAGTTCTGTCGGCAATTCATCTACAACTCGCACTAGAAATTTCTTGTAAATGTCCAAGTGTAGAATTACACTGTTTTCAACTTTCTCCTTGTCATCAATTGATAATGAATCATATAATTTATTGATGTTTTTCAGCTATCCATCCTCTGTTATTTCATCTAGTAGTTTGTCAATTGGAGCAATGTTTTGTTGAGTCTTCTTCTTGGGTGTTAACTTCTTCTACTTTGGAGTTATCTTCTTAGTCCCGGGCCTTACTGCCTATTGTTTCTATCTGGTTCTTCTAGGAGAAGGTGTAGATATCGGTGGAGGTTCTCTTTTCCTCACAACTCTCTTAAATGCAGCTAGTATGTCACTTTCCAAAGAAGTTGCTACTGGTGAAAGGTGAGTTTCTAGCTATAGTGTTTCTAACTCATCTTTAGTGATACCAGTTTGTTTAGGTACATCTTCTTTGATAGCCATTGCTTGCCTAGATCCTCTTCTTACTGTTGCTTCTACCTTCTTTGCCCTTTTCTTTGATTGGATTTGACTTTCAATAGTTTCAGCATTGCCAAATACCTCTTCTTTTGGTTCCTTAGGTGCTTCCAGAAGGGCTTTGCTTATGTTTCAATTTTTCATAACCCATTTCAGTAACCCAAATGGTTCTTGGGACAACTGCCTCCATCCAAATCTCATCCTTCTTAATAACAAAGCATATTTCATCCTTATACTTAGTTACAATTGCTTGTGAAAGTTTGACTCTAGTATTCATCTGGGCCTTCAATGCCTAAAAGTACTCATTTATATTCTTTTCTCTATTTTCACCCATGTTATTTAGTAAATCAAACAATTGTTTGCCTACCAATAGACCAAGATTCTTGTTACCAATACTGGGTACTTGTTTTGTTATGTGCAACATTAAACAGACAAGTAGGTTTCTAAATTTAAATGTCCTCGTTTTGTCTTTCTTAATTTTTTGAAGATTATCAATAAGCTCATCTTTCAACCATTCACACACATCTATTTTTGCATTATCCTTGATCATATCATAAGCACTCTTTATGCATAGGCTAGAGACTGAGTTTAACCTATTTGCATGTCTAGTTTTGTAGCCTAAAATCATGCTAATGAATCTGACATTGATGTTGGTTACATCATTCACTCTTAAAGATCTTTTGTTAGATGTTGCACCTGTTAGGTTCATCACCAGGTCATTTGAGACCTTCTTTGTCTTATCAGGTCTATTACTAGTGGAAGGTAACCCTGTCACAACCTTTAATACCTCTTTAGTAATTTTGTGAACTGAGTCTAACCAGAAAAATTCATCATGTACCCTGCTTAGAACTATCCTTATAACATCCTTAGGGAATTCTAGAATACTAAGGATTTTAGTGAATCCTAAGATTTCAACTATTTTGTGTTCAGGTCTCACATTACTGAAATCATCACAAATTACAGTCTTATACATGCTCTTGATTTCCTCACCACCTAATTCATCTATGTGACAATGAATGTACATTCTAGGGTCTTCTGCAAAAACTACTCCTTTGGGGATTTGAGAAAATGCACCAACATTATCATCCTTCTTAGCAATTTCAAGAACTAGCTGAAATATGGGTCTAGGGAATTTAATCGCTTCGACTACAGTAGGGTTTGCTATGAATTCATGAATAGATGAAGAAGCCATGGATATAAATACCTTTATCTGCCTTAGGAAAAGGTTGCTTGCTAAATTAATTTGCTTCTTTGCTCGAAATGTCTTTGCTCTGGAATTTTCACGCTCTTTGAATGTTTCAATGCTTGGTGAAATGAAATTGGAGCCAAAAAATTGATTTATAATGTTAATTTTGCCAACCACCACATTTAATGCTTGTCAGTTAAGTAATGACTTCACTTGTCTACTGGTATAGAAGTAATTTCAACTTCTTACCATCAACTGAGGAAATAATAGTATGTTTCACATTTGATTGCTAAACCCTCAAGGAAAAATTCTTCAGTTAGATGAGTATTCTCCTGCCGGTGGAGTGTTACTCTGTTCTACCGATGGAGGAGTATTCCTATCAACATTTAGTTCTATTTTTTTGATCCATTGTTTTGAGAATTCCTACTTAACTTCTTCAACTTTTTCTTTACCTTTCAAACTAGGACCTTTGTTATTTACCGGTGAGGACTTGCTTCTACAAAATTTTGCAATATGTCCAATCTTGATACAAGCATATCAAGTCACGTTATTTTTTAGAATAGCTTTTCCATATCCTATGCCGGTTTGTGTTCTGCATTGATTAGATAAGTGTCCAAATCTTCCACAAACATAACATCTCACATTCATTTTGCAATTCTCTAAGTTGTGACCAACTTTGTTGCATTTAGAACATTGACTGGTGGGTGTATTGGTATTCTGATAATTTCTAGATCTACACTGATTTTCTCTATGACCATACTTGTTATAGTTAAAGCATTTTCCATTGAATTTATATGCAGTAGGTTGTCTTACCGATTTTCCATGTTCCTATCTGTTTGCAGTATCAGAGCTTTCACTAGCTTCAAAGCCAAGACCATTAGTTTCACCATTAGGTTTCTGATTCTTCAACAAGTCACCAAGTTCTTCTGAGCTTTTCTTTAATTTTTCTTTATGTTGATTTGCAACAGTCAGTTCTCCTTCCAAGATACCTTTTTGTCTCATGAGTTCATTTGAGTCATCCTATGCATGCATCAGATCTATTTTCAACATATCATTTTCATAACTAACTCTTGTGTTTTCTGTCATGCCCAAAATTTAGGGCAAAAACGGAATGATTTTTTTTTTTTAAATACTAATTAATTAACAAGTTCGCTCACATGACAAGCATTAATGCATTTGCCAAATCTATATTCGAGCTAATTCTGAAATGAACCAAGCATCGATTATTGTTTAATTTTATTTGCGGAAATCTATCAGGTCTAATTTTATCTCGACGAGATACCTAGTCATTAAATTTTTATTAAATCAATCACGATAAAGAAATTAGGAAAGGAAGATTAATTCAAACTCAAATATGACTATATAGTCTAAACATCCATTTTTAAATTTTAATGTTCTAATAAAATTAACTAGGGCAATATTAAGCATTTAACCGATTAAATACATTTAAAATTATAAGATTAGGCTTTTTTCCTAAATTTATATATTTCTCTTTCTTTTACTTCCTATTAGTAATCATATAAAAGTAATTAAATATTTAATTCTCTATTAAATATTTACTCCAAAAAATACAACCAGTACATATATATATATATATGTAGCTAGGAAATAAGAAATCATCACATGCAAATCAAAATACTAATCTAGCTCAATCACGAAAACTAAAATGCAATGATAAATCCTAAACAACACTCAATAGAGACATGGAAATAAAACATTCAATTCAAATGCAAACCAACACAAATGTGAATGTCTCCTCCATGATTCTCCATTGTCCTTCTTTCTCCTTCAAATAGATTTGTTTTGTGGATCTCACCTTCAAGTGCATAAGTATAATGTGAAAGCAAGATTGACAAGATGAGACGACAGCATAAGGGTACTAGAAGCGTGATTGATTCGGCCTCTTGATTGAAGAAATTCATCCAATTTATAGAATTTGGAGAGAGATGAGACAAGAATTCGACGGATGAGATCGATTCAATCTGATGATTGACATCGCATGCAAAGGGGAGTCTCTTGGGAAATTGTCATTTTGATGGCAAGTGGAAGATGAGTTAGAAGGACAATTCCATTTTTGACACTTGGTCGAAAATGGAAACTTTGCCTTTGAGAGAGGAGACAAGTGATTCACTTTTTAGAAAGTGAATCACTTAAGTGAAGACATTTGAGTGAGGTGGAAATTAATAATTATTAATTATTAATTTCACTCATAAAATCAAATTAGCCAATTAATATTAAAAAAAATATTAATTGTGACATGGACAAAAATATGGTGAATAAATAAATATATATTTATTTATTCAAAAAGGGACATGTTAGTAAGAAAGGGGATTAATTAATTATTTAATTAATTAACCTAGGGGAAATGATTTGAATAAATTAAGATACCAACCCTAATGATGAATTAAGTCTCAATAGTGATTATTGATTGGCTAATAATTGATGAAAATTTAATGACAATTGACTGAATTTGACAACAAAATAGGACACAGTATCGAAAAAGACCCAAAATTGATAATGATTTTGATAAGAGACTGATAATATTGATTGATAATGACTTGATAGTATTAATTGATATTGAGGTTGATAATTAATGACTAATTAATTATCAACAAAGAGAGAATTAAGTCTAATTGTCAAGATGATACCAATTCGAATGATTTAAAAATGCCAATTATAATGATTTAGGACCAAATGTGATTGAATGAGATTGATGAGGGTTGGATTTGAAATGAATTGAAACCAGAGGAATGACACAATGCCAACATATGATGAAAATCAAATGTGACATAGAAGACATGCTAAGAATTAGTTTAGCAATGTAAGAGTGATGACCAATTTTGAGTGACTACATTTTGCCCCTCTTTGAGACAATGTGATTATGAGCATTGCTTCAAAGAATAATTAAGAAGATCATGCCCCAGTAGATCGAGGGATGGAGGTGGGTGCCCCCTCGAGAGATTTTTTATGTATGAAAGGAATGAATGATCTCTCGAAAAGAAGAGAAGAAATGTTAGAAAGTGAAAATAAGATGAAAGAGAAGAATACTTAATTGATTAGAGATAAAGAGTTGAATGAATGATGCTGATACTAAACCAAGATGACTACAAGGACTGACAGAAGAAATGTTAGTAAGAGGAAACTAGATGGAGAAGTGTTAATGATGAAGAAAAATCTTGCTTTCACAAATGCACAAAGAGTAGGTGAGAACCTTTATTTAATGTAGCAAAGCGGAGGCAGAGCATCATGGCATTGAAGGCTAGAGCTGGAACGCAACCCTTTTTGCAAAAGACAGACACATTGCACACAAGGAATGAGTGAAGCATCCTAGGGTGCATACATCAAGGGTCGAGGTATGTGCGGCATTCACAAAGCGAACGTACTTATCACAGACACCCAATGATATAGTTGCCCCAGTTTGTGACAAACATTCCACAAACATCAAACATAACAAAAACAAAAGGGATCATGAACCATCCCGGTTACTCTAAATCACTCAGTGACTTCATTGAGCAACATAGGAACATGATCGAAGCCAAAGATAAATCAGTAAAAAGATAAGACTCACAAATTCGACCAAGTCAAACAAATAGTCTGATCGTCATTGTCAAAAGTTGAAAGTGTTGATAGGATGATCATGTTGTCTGGTTTCAGGACATGCGGTACCTCGTCTAAGACAAGACACAGTCTGGTTTCGAGTATACCACACCTTGTATAAGACCCATGATAGTAGAGACAAGGACAAATGATTTTGAGGTAACGTTTGATTGATATGACAATTTTGATCAGTTGGAATGTCTGGTTTGATTGAAAAAGTTCATCTGTTAGCGCGTGATTTCATTCAAGCACAGTGTTGGACTGCATGTCATTGGAGGGATGCTCAGTGATCTGTCTTATGCACAAAAGAGATCAGTTATTGCAAAATACTTGTTTTTGGATTTTAATGTTTTGAAATGTTTTTGTGTTCATTTTTTAAGGACTTTTTATGATTTTTAGGGATTTTCATTTTTTAGGACATTATTTGATTTTTTTGGATTATTTCAGGACATTTTTCAATTTTTTTTTTTGGATTATTTCAGGACATTATTCAATTTTTTTTGATTTTTTTCAGGACATTTTTAAATGTTTTTGAGATTTTTTCAGGACATTTTTCAAATTTTTTTTAGAGATTTTTTTTTTCAGGACATTTTTCAATTTTTTTGAATTATTTCAGGACATTATTCAATTTGTTTATGATTTTTTCAGGACTTTTTTCAATTTTTTTGTTAATTTTTTCCAAACATTATTTGATTTGTAAGATTTTGCCCCCAGTGTCTAGCAAGGTAGGGAATATGATAGGTGAATAAATAGGCTTGCTGAAATGATGGTGGATAGAGGGAAGACAAAGGCCTTTTATCATGGAGACAATACGGATGCAATTTTCAAGGGCTATTGCGTGATGGGACAAGAGACTGGATATGACAATGTAAAGCAGGAACATGGCATGAGGGACATGTCAAGAGGTTTTTGAAACCATGTTTAAATTTTGCATCCTTATGTTAGATCAAGATCAAGGAATGAAAAAGGGTGTATGGATAGTGATAAGATATGGATAGGACAAGAAAAACCAAGAATGAATAAGGGACATGGACTAAAGGTCGGGATAGGATACAGGATAGTGGCAGAAAGTTGCAATAAGCTAGGGAATATGGATGAAAGGTTATAATAAGCAAATGGATAAAGGCCAAAAGCTATGATAGACTAAAAGCTGCAAACAAGATGCATGATGCTCATGAAGATCCTCAGCCTTGTCAAGATCAAAGGTGGAAAGAGGAAATGGACCAAAGAGACAATAGGATATGAAGGGTAATGACATGGCTTTGATAGGATAATGAAGGGCAATAAGATATGAAGGAGGAAACCTTCCCCCAAGTGTGGTGTGCAAGAAGTTCATGGATTACACATGATGCCTGTTTGCCAGCTTTTCATCATGGTACTTGCCCAAAGCGCTTGTTTGCTAGGTTTTCACCAGTGGACGAATTATTTTTCTTTCTTTCTTTTTTTTCTTTTTTCTTTTTTTTTTTTTTTTTTTGTTTTTTTTTGCATTTTGACTTTTTCAAGAGAAGATGGACACATGATAGGGGATGGAAGAAGGACTCAAGCATCTTTTTGTTTGGATAGTAGCCTTAAAAAATAAAATGGACCATGACCTTTAAAAGTATGCTCAAAGACGTTGGTAGGATAAGGACATGGAAAATGAGATGAAACTAAGGCGAGGATTTATGTAAAGGATTGGACCAGAGGGATCGAAGGATGGAAAATATGCATTGGATAATGGATAGGGTATTGAAAGAATTGGGCTTCAGTGGATGGAAATGAAGGCAAGATCAACATTGGCACACACCTTGAGGGGTGATGGACTGATGGAGGAAAGACGTATTTTGGATATTGAGATTTGGATGGAGGAAAGGCTATGGATTTTGGGACATAAGGGCCCAAAATGGATGAAGAAGGTGATGAAGGAATAGATTTGAGAGGTTTGGATGGAGGAATAGCAATTTTGGATGCCAAGTGGGATGTTTCTTTAGGCTTTTGCGCTTCAAGGAACCGCTTAGGGATCCACATGGTTTTTGATTTTTCATGCTTTTGTGGTTCCTTGGAGTGCATTGCTTGCACAAGGGATTTAGGAACCCATATATATTTTGACTTTGCTTTATTTTGCTCAATGGGCCTTTGTGGCCTTTTGGATATATTTTTTTCTTTATAGATCATATTGTTCTTTGTTTTAACATGTCGATTATGTTGGACATGTTGAACCTTGAATACATGTGGATTGCTAGACTTATGACTTTTATACTTGGCATCCAAATTGCTTGGAGAGGGAAAGGAATGTATGGATGGATAGGAATGAAATGGAGTTCTTTTGGATGGATGAAATTTACTCAAGGATGTGTGCCTTTGCTGACCTTGCATAAAGGAGGAAGGGATATAAGGACCTAAGATGGATGGAAGGTATGATGGGGAAGGTGTATGTTTTGATTTTGAAGGGATGTTGGATTTAGTAGGGGTACCCCCGTCTTGAGGAATTTCACTGAGGCCATGACCCTTAATATTTTCTTTGATATGGAGGGATTCTTTCTCATGAAGGTCTACTCCTTTGCCTTTATGAATATCTTGACTTGTAGGAGACTCTTTTCTTTGGGAAGAAGACACGAGTCCATTATGAGGTGGATATGATATGAGAGAAATAAGGAGATCTTGAAGTGGATCGGATTGCACCAAAGTGGAAGAACCCATTGTGCATGTCAAGGGTTCATGAACATCTTGCACTGACATGTTAGAATCATGAAGGGGATTAGGATCATGAGGGGGACTAGGATTGTGTAGTGGACATGGTTCAATGATAGGCTCTTCAAGAGATGGAATGGGAGAAATAATGGGATCATCAAAAGAAATGCGATCTTGGAGTGTATATGGAGCATTAGGACAAGGAGATGGAGGAACAAAAAGATCTTGTGGAGGATTTAAAGGAATGATAGGGTCTTGACAAGGAGGAAGATCATTGGAATCCTCTTTAAAGGTGCTTTGCTCTTGACTTTCAATGGGATCATCATAAAGGATGGAAAGGATATCTTGATCTTTCTCAGGAAGTGGAATGTCAATGGGATTTGAAAGGACATTGTGTTCATGAAATGGAAGGGGATCGTTTGGGATTGGATGGACTAGGATATCTTGATCTTGCTCGGGGAATGGAGTGTCAATAGGACTTTGGATAGGATGGACAAGAATAGGGGAATCATCGTGAGTGTCTAGGAACATGGGTTCCTGGTCAACAATTGGATGGGATGATAAGGTTTCAGGATCTTGATCTTGATTTTCTTGAGGACTCATTTCTTCGTGCTCTAAATTATCCTCTTGACATGGGGTTGGACTTTGGATATGCATGGGGGATTTTGGCGAGGTATCAATGCTTTGGCATGAAGGGGATGCACTTTGAACATTTGTGATGGATTCTGGCAAGGAATCAATGCTTCAACATGAGGAAGAGGGACTTCGAATGGGGTCCTCTAAAATAGGTAATGGCAATAAAGTGCATGGTTGCATTGGGTCTTGTATATCTGAAACATGACAAGGATGTGCATCATGAATTGGATTATCTTGGCAATCAATTATGGATAGCTCTTGAATAATTTCATCCTTGGGTGTATTGTTTGATGAGGACAATATAGAAGGTTCTTGCGAAACTTCTAGAGGTGTAGGGATAGATGCCACTGGAGAGTCAATTTGTTTGTGAGGGGATGAGGCATTGCTAGACATAAGTGTATTATCTTGATCTTCCTCAAAGAACTCACTTGGTAGTTTCCTTAAGAGCATTGCAATAAAGCCACCTTTCTTTCAAGGTTTTGACATGATTGGACCTGGAATTTGAACTTGTTTTTGATTTGATGTCATGTTTTGATATTGGACTTGGTTCAATTGTTCTGACATGTTTGAAACTTGGCTTGGTGTGTGTTGCAACCTTTGTTTTTGAATGTTTGGTTGTAGTTGTTGACATTGATATACCACCATTGGTTGAACCATTTGTTGACATTGTATAGTTGGTTGGACATATTGTTGAAATTGGACCATTGGTTGTGTTGGTTGTATATATTAGACCATTGGTTGTATTGGTTGAAAATATGACTGATAGTAAACACCTTCTTGTTCTTGTTGTGGAGGCACATAATGTTGAAATTGATGTTGTCTCTTTTCTTGAAATTGTTTCATCATCTCTATTTGGGAGAGGAGAGCTGGTATGTCTGATCGTTCAAGAAGAGATCTTACATCAATTGGCTCAATCTTTGGATTTTGACCTAGAAATTTTTGAAACACTTTGGACATTTGTGATCTATTCTTCTCAATGTTTTTCACTCTTTGTTCCAATATCTCTTGTTCTTGAGCTAGTTTCTCCTCTAGTTTTTGTATTTGGACATTTACATCATCATGATAAGTTTGATCAATGTTGCTTTGTTGTTGGGTTGGATATAATTGTGATTGCATTGTCGGTTGATATGTCAAACTTTGTTGCATCATTGGTGCTTGGAACGTTGTTTCAATAGACATGTCACTATGCAAATGCAATATTTTTGGAATTTTTCAAGGATAATGTATGATATGCAACTAAATGCAAACTAAATAGATGAGCATGCAATCTATGTTTTTGGTTGTTTTTCAAGATTTTGACAAACTTTTTGGAATGCAAATCTAAAAGAGACCCTTAGGAAATTGAAATGATGTCTAGACCTCAAAGGACAAAAGGACCAAGTGACAAAAGGACAAAATGGCAATGTCTCCCCTATATGCTTGGATACTAAGCTAGGTTTGACCAAATGACAATAATGACAAAAAGACAAAAGTTTGATAAGGTCTAGACCTCCTAACAATGACTTAGGGTTTATCAAAGATTTGGACTACTCAAGTATGACAAAACCTAGTTTTGACACTATATGCAAAGGGATAATTAATATGCAAATGACCCTAGTATGATATGATAATGACTTAAGCTTAATGAAGAGACTTAGGGTATGCAAATATGAATGTATGATAATGGTATGACTTTAATGAAAGAGGACACATGTAAATGGATGACTTTTATTGATATGCAAAAGGAGTATGACTTAGGTGAAACCTAACCTTGGTATTTGATAATGAATTTGCAAAATGCAACCTAAGATGAACCGAAATGTAAGTGACATGAATGTTGAGACAAGATTTTGAACAATGTTTGACAACCATGTTTGAAGATGTTTTGAACCTTGTTGGATGAAATGTTCTTATGTTTAACCTTGTTTTGAATCAATTTGCCTTGTTTTTGAAATGAGATGCAATTCAACTTTTGACAAGTAAAGAAGACAAGATATTTTAACATAGACTCAAGACAATCATGCTCATTCCCACATTTCTTATGGTAGGCAAGGACATTAGGTACTTGAGAGGTAGACTTGTTATAAGATTCAAGGAGAATACATAGATGCTTGACCCCACGGGCTCCCCTCCACGGCACTCACTTCTCGGGGCAGCCAAGCATCAGTCCCCATGGAAATATCCCCATGGCGAACTTAGTATCTCTTCCAAGTATCTGAACTTGTCCTTGTCAAGCAACTAGAAGGGTTTTTGGCCTCTAAAAACAAGGTGTTTAGTAAGGATTTCTGTTAAGCATTACTCCTTGATGTCACGCAAGCGTGATTGAGACATTAAGCCCATCAAGATACCAAACAATGTAGTCGCGCAAGCACGATTTAGACCGTGAGGTCCTACTTAGATGTTGATATGAGAAGGAGTTCAAGGGTCATCACTTCCCAAGTAACTACAATTCCCACGTAACCCTTCCTTCAAAGCTTTCGCTCATCAGGTATTTTTTTATAGTGAGTTAGAATGCCAAGGTATTCTAGCCGTACTCACTTTGGGTCATTCCCTTCTCACGATTATCACTTGCTTGCAAAAGCAAGTGGTCGAGAAGGCAGGCCCTCTAAAGGTGACACACAATCAAAACAATGAGCATGGTATCGAAGATCTGGATTTCTGATCAGCCTAAGAAGGATGAGAGCATACTCTCCTACTCCAATGTCACACTCAACAATCAAAGCAAAAACATGTTCATTCCAACCTATTTAGAAATCATACTAGGTGCCTATAACATTAAATAAAAACACAAAGTTTAGTTGTATGTCCAAGGCAACCTGCAAAATCACTAAGTTAGGAGTTTGATTTGTTTGGTCTTTGACTAGCAAACCTGCAAACAATTCATTAGTAGTTTGTGAAATAATTCTTTGTCAAGCATTTCGCCACAAAGCTACCAACAATGTTAGAGAATCAAGAGAAATGAATCAACATCAAAATTAATCCATAAAAGTTGTGATTCTTTGTCCTCTTAGATTATTCTATGTATAATTTATCAAATTTACCACCCTAGATTAATCTAGATAAAATTTGCATGAATGCATGATTAATTTGCCAAGCTAAATTAATCTAGATGAAGGTTACATGATTTTGTTTTTGAAAATTTTGACCATTTACAATAGCATAATTAAAAATGTCATAACTTCCTCAATATTTATCCAAATCACAAACCATAAGATGATCTGGAAAGGTAAAAACGTGATCTAATATACCCAGAAATCATTTATTTTAATTCTGCACGAAATTTTTTACATGATCAATTGATTATGACTATTTTTTCTTAGAAGAAAAATCTGCAATTTCTCCACAAAAAAATCTGCAACTTCACAAAACATTCAAAAAAATATTAGATCCAAGCATGTTCACGTCGGGTTCACCAATTAATGTAGCTAGGAAATTAGAAATCATCACATGCAAATCAAAATACTAATCTAGCTAAATCATGAAAACTAAAATGCAATGATAAATCCTAAACAACACTCAATAGAGACATGGAAATAAAACATTCAATTCAAATGCAAACCAATACAAATGTGAATGTCTCCTCCATGATTCTCCATTGTCCTTCTTTCTCCTTCAAATAGCTTTGTTTTGTGGATCTCACCTTCAAGTGCATAAGTATAATGTGAAAGCAAGATTGACAAGACGAGACGACAGCATAAGGGTACTAGAAGCGTGATTGATTCGGCCTCTTGATTGAAGAAATTCATCCAATTTATAGAATTTGGAGAGAGATGAGAAAAGAATTCGACGGATGAGATCGATTCAATCTGATGATTGACATCGCATGCAAAGGGGAGTCTCTTGGGAAATTGTCATTTTGATGGCAAGTGGAAGATGAGTTAGAAGGACAATTCCATTTTTGACACTTGGTCGAAAATGGAAACTTTGCCTTTGAGAGAGGAGACAAGTGATTCACTTTTTAGAAAGTGAATCACTTAAGTGAAGACATTTGAGTGAGGTGGAAATTAATAATTATTAATTATTAATTTCACTCATAAAATCAAATTAGCCAATTAATATTAAAAAAAATATTAATTGTGACATGGACAAAAATATGGTGAATAAATAAATATATATTCATTTATTCAAAAAGGGACATGTTAGTAAGAAAGGGGATTAATTAATTATTTAATTAATTAACCTAGGGAAAATGATTTGAATAAATTAAGATACCAACCCTAATGATGAATTAAGTCCCAATAGTGATTATTGATTGGCTAATAATTGATGAAAATTTAATGACAATTGACTGAATTTGACAACAAAATAGGACACAGTATCGAAAAAGACCCAAAATTGATAATGATTTTGATAAGAGACTGATAATATTGATTGATAATGACTTGATAATATTAATTGATATTGAGGTTGATAATTAATGACTAATTAATTATCAACAAAGAGAGAATTAAGTCTAATTGTCAAGATGATACCAATTCGAATGATTTAAAAATGCCAATTATAATGATTTAGGACCAAATGTGATTGAATGAGATTGATGAGGGTTGGATTTGAAATGAATTGAAACCAGAGGAATGACACAATGCCAACATATGATGAAAATCAAATGTGACATAGAAGACATGCTAAGAATTAGTTTAGCAATGTAAGAGTGATGACCAATTTTGAGTGACTACTATATATATATATATATATATATATATATATATATATATATATATATATATATATATATATATATATATATATATATATATATATATATATATATATATATATATATATATATATATATCCTTTAAAACAATAATAACTTTCCAATATAATAGTCAATATTTTTCCAACCCTAATTAGGGATTTTAATTTTATATAAAAAGACTCTAAAACCAAATCAACTAAACTGGTTATTATAATTTATCACCCCAGCCCTACCTGGGCTAGGGTTTAATCCTTATTTTTTTTAATCTCTTTTTTTTTTACAGGGCCAAACAACGGCGGCGGCCATTTTTGATACAGGTTCGAAGAAGGGCGCCACTATTTGAACGCACAGTGGCGGTGCGGCACCACTGTGTGTCCACACAGTGGGAGCCGCTAGCGGCTCTCACCACTGTGTGTCCACATAGTGGCGGCCGCGGCCGACACTATGTGTCCACACAGTGGGAGCCGAAGCGGCCACACTATGTGTTCGCACAGTGCATGCCGCGCGGCCCACACTGTGTGCACACACAATGGGTCCTCGTGCAACCAAAAGCCCCTTTTTAAATTTTTTTTTTTTTTTTTTTTTCAATATATTTTATATAAATATGTATATAAATATATATATATATATATATTTATATTTATATTTATATAAATTTATAAATATAAAAATTATAAGTGTGAAAATATATATATATTGTTTTTCCAATAAGATTTACATGCAAATTTTTAAACAAAATAACAAAGGAATAACATTGTGTAAAATCAAATTACATGTGCACATATATATATATATATATATATATATATATATATATATATATATATATATATATATATATATATATATATATATATATATATAACAAAGGAATAACATTGTGTAAAATCAAATTACATGTGCACATATATATATATATATATATATATATATATATATATATATATATATATATATATATATATATATATATATATATATAATTTGTAAATAAGCTTAGGCTCTATTTTTTTATTTATTTATTTTAATTGCTGATAAAAAAAAAATGAAGTAAATCTATTGCTAAGCTATTTATCAACACTATTTTGAAATACAATTTAGAAATACAATTTAGGAAATACTATTTAGAATTACAATATACTTTCCTATACCTTCATTGATTTCACAATTAATAAAACAACTAATTTATTTACTTGTTAACAGCAAATACAAATCATGATTTTTCTGCATTTAAAATGGAAATAAATTCTCAGCTAAAAAGAAGAACTCAGATTTAAATAAAACTGAGTTTTTTTTTTATATTACAAAAGAAGCTTTTACATGCAAATCAAAGCAATCCCTTTACTTTTCAAATAGAAATAGAAACATATCTGGCTTTTTTCAACTCTTTCAATATTCTGCAAATATTACAAGATGTTTTTTTATTTAACTACAATATTAAGTCACATGTCCTATCTCAAAATTACAACTTTCCTCTCATTCAACGAATGAGGTAAATTTCTACTAACAAATTTAAACACATATCTGCATATAGATTTAAGTATCTTCAATAATAATCTTCTGCATCTTTCCACTTTTCCTATTCTCTTCTCCTGACTTTCCTGCATAATAAATCACAAAATGACCATGGAGTGCTCACCTCCCAGCCTAGGCTAACTGGTAGCCACCCCCGAGCTCGGAGAACCAATTCCTAGATGGGTAACAAATAGGCAAACACATAGAACGCAAAATACATACAGATTTTCAGACACACTCCCAACTTGGCTTCACAGCACCACACTTTGGTGATGATCTTTTCAAAGGATGGTAGTGGACCAATACCTTGAGGAGAACTCCAAGTATGGAAAAACAAGTAGCCAACTCATGGCACAAGAAACATATCAAGGATCTCAACCCCTTATTCCTTATGCCCCCCAAAGGCATTCTAGCCTTATATCCCTCCTTATGACCCCCATTGCACAAATAGGCCATGCAGCAAGGGTCACACAAAGATCCCTTATGATCGCTCTCAAACGAGAGTCTCTCACTCGAGGGTTGTCACTGCTACCACCCACAAGATCCTCTTCTCTCCCAAGAGTAAGAGGTCTTGAGAAAACTCCCAAAACACAACAAAGCATAATGCAAGATTTTCAAATGAAATTCTAAACAAGACATACAAAAAAAAAGACACAGATATCTTTCACCAAATCATACACTCATACTCATGCAAGAAAATAACCATTTTAAAGAGTGATCAAACCAACCTTAATCTGCTCAATGGTAGTTTTGAAATTTGAGGAAGAGCTGCCCAATCCACGAATCTTCTTCCTTCTACCCTTAGTCAATTTTTCTATTCCAAACTATTTTCTTTTCAAAATTTCTCTTGTCTCCAAAAATGGAGAGTGGGTGATTACCCTTCAATTCCCAAAAATCTTGCTTAAGAAGCTCATTCTCTGAGTTCTCACAAGTTTCTAAAAACCAAAAAGGAAAGAAAAGCAGAATGCAAAAGGACTCTCCTTCCAAAAAGAAAAATCTCAATTAGATTTAAACTTCTAATTTTCAATTTTCGCACAACTCAAAAAAGCCAATTTTTAAAGAATTAAAAAGATCATTAAAAAGTAGAAACTTGACTAAAATTACCCCTAACCCCTAGGTATACCTTATGGGCTTTAGGAAACCCTATTAAACTACCCCTAGGTGTTCATTTAACCCATTTTAAACCCCTCTGAAGTTTATTTTCGGGTCAAACATATGTTAACCACTCCAAAGATTATATTCCCAAAGTATTTATGACAACACATTATATTATTTAAGAAAAACTATAATTAAAAACTTTCCCACCAAGAGACAAAATAAAACATTTAAATTTAAATCCACACATGTGTCAAGTGACACAATTAAAACACTTTTTACAAAATGAAATATGAAATTGTTTCTTGTGGTTTTTACACCTTAAATTTAAATAACACTTAACACTCATGCAGCATATACTGTTACGAATAAAATACAACACAAACGGGGTGTTGTCTCTCCAAATAGACAAACCCTGGCTTACGAACATACATAAGTCTAGGTTTGGTTCTCCGTAATTTTCCATGGTCAAATGGTAAATTCCCTGCGCATCTCAATTTACACATTAGTACTTTCAAATACCCACATATAATATAATTCAAAGGAATACAATACACATCATCACTTGCATACAATTTTCATCTGCACAGATTAAATACATCTTTTATCAAGCAAAATTCTCATGAACAATTTCATCCCAATTCACATAAACTTAACCATACATCATAGTACTATATTCATAGTAAAGTCTTGCAAATTCAATAATGACAACTCTCATTGCAATATCATCTTATCAAACAATCATGTAGTGTTCTATCACAAAAACATATAAGTAAAATCATCTAATCATAGCAATGTTAACCAAATCCTGAAATCATGTAAGTTCTAAGTCTCAAAATGCATCAAAATAAAGTATCCATAATAGTCTAAATATAAAATCTACTGAATGTCAGACTGAGTCGAGGTGAGGCCTCACATTTTCATTTGCAGCATCATTCAGTCTTCTAGGAAAGTCTTCTTCATTCTTCTTCCTATCTTCAATTTCTTTACAAAATCTCATAGTCATATCCTACATCTCATTCTTTGTTGTCATGTTTTCTTGTTTCATCTTATTCATCAGATCACTAAGAGTTTCCTTTTCATCATTCTCATTTTGCATTTTTTCACAAAGTTCTCTTCTCTTGTTTCTTGAAATGGTAAGATTTTCTTGAAGTGCTTGAATAATATCCTGTGTAGCCTTTAGATCATCTTCAAGTTTCATATTTTTCAATTTTTCTGCATCATAGTCTGAGAGAGCTCCTTCTAATTGCTTCATCAAGTTTTCCATCTCTATCGGTGTCAAGATCTTCCTCAAGCTGTTAGGCTTTTGAAAATTCGTGCAGCAGCACCTAAGAGATCAACAAACCAAATGAAGCCAATGAAGATAATGAAGACATTAGGAGATGAGAGGATGATGAACAAGATCAATTATTCCATATTAAAGCCTATTATGGCTTTTGGCAATTCAAAATGTATCAAGTTGGATAAAATTGTCAAAGTTGCAAATTTGTCCTAAAGGACCCAAAATTTGAATGTAATAGGGTTAGATGAGTTTTGATGTTTTGAATAAATGTAATAAGGCCTAAAAGGTCCAAAAATGTCAATTAGGAGTGTCAAGTTATTGCTAAGATGAATAATGTAATATTTGAAATTCAAAATGCAATGACTTGTTAGTAAAATGGTGGGAATTAGTTTTTAGGGAGTTTTAACCCAAACTAATCCTCAAAAACAATTGGAAATGGTTGGGGAAGTTATTAGAAGGCTATATAAACCTTTTTCAATGCCTTGTACAGACATGGGAACCTGTGTACAGACTGGAGCAGCAAAAAGGCAATAAAATTCATATTTTCAAGCAATTTTAAGGAGTTTTTGGTATCATTTTGTTCATTCTTTGATTGAAAATGTCATTGTGATTCATTGAAGGACATATTTACATATTATTTGCCTTTATTGAATGCTTGGTTGAGGGTCTTGTATCAAACTCCATTAATTTGCTGACTGCCCTAACAATTTGTGAGGTTTTCTTTCAAGTTTTGATAGGATTAACATGAAAATCATCATTCCATGAGTGTTTCAGGCCTAATACTCATGGAATGATCTGTTTCTAACATGTATCAATAGTTTTGACATGAATACCTGCAGAAAATGAATGATTTGTAGGTGATCACCATGAGAAGTTGCAAGATTTTATGAGGAAGTTGGTGGCTAAGGAGTAGCAGCAAGAGATCCGTCCATTGGAGGTGGTATTTTTATGATTGTTGTAGTTTTATTATGCCAATGAAAAGGTGAATCAATCATCAATTGGTCAGAGAAGTGATTGGAGTGTGGATTTTGGTAAAATCTCACTTTTTGAGGCTTGATTGGTGCTACGTTGGGGTTTGAGTATAAGGGAGAGTTTTAGATTGAAAGTAATTGCATATTTTGGAGTTTTGAACCATTTTATAGGATTGTTGAATGTTTGGGAGTCAGGGAGAACAAATAAAGTATACTTCCTTTGTAAAAGTTGCATTTTTGGGGTCTAAAACAGAGGTACAGTCAAAAGGCAGCATATATGCTCCAAAGTAACCTATACTAAGTTTCTAATATGTTAAACTAGATCCCAATAGGTATCTGAAAAACTAATTTACTTGTCTGATGTTTTGGAAAAAAATGGAGTTATGATCAAAAAACCTCCAAAATAGGGCTAGTGGAGGGGCAACTAGGCCTAGAAGCCTAAACTTGAGTTTTGTTGTTAAAACACACATTTGAATCATAAAACCAGTTGAATCCTTTTATTTTTAGAATAGCCAAGCACCTTGATCCATTGGAGTTAGTGGGGTAAGTGTTTGATAGGTTTTGACACCTTTTAGCCTCTTGTGTGCTTGTAAGCATAGTGGGGATTGAAGTCTTCAAACCTTGTATTTTCCATATAACTATAAAAGTTTGAATCCTTGTGAAACCCCCACCACCTTCTGCATCAAGTGGTATCAGAGCATCAGAAGATTCCTTTGGGAAAGGTTGACAAAGAAGTTTTGGGATCCTTGATAACTTGAAACCTTAGTAAGCCAAGAGGAGAGATGTCTGAGGGAGAAGAAGATTTCCCTTCAAAGGTAACCAATGCAGAACTTGCTAAGATGGTGAGAGAGCAAATGGTAGAAAATAAGAAGATAAAAGAAGCCCTAGAGAAAGAAAGGAGGGAGAAACAAATCATGATGGAGAGAATACTTGCATTAGAAAGGAGGCATGAGAATAGAAATGAGAATGAGGATGATGAAGATATTCCACAATGGGAAGAACCAATTGATCCTGAGGTTAAGAGAACTGCTGAGATTGTGAAAGCAATAAAGAGAGGAGATTCAAGAGCAAGAGTAGATGTACCAGTGTATGGAGGAAAGATGGATGATGAGGAGTTGATAGATTGGTTTGGTGCAATGGAGAATTTCTTTGAGTGTGAAGATACTAAAGAGGGACAAAAGGTGAAAGTGGCAAAGTCCAAGTTGAAAGGACATGCTTTGTTATGGTGGGAGAATGTTCAGGCAGAGAGATGGAAGAATGGGAAGCCCAAGATCACAGCTTGGTACACCATGATGGAGAAGCTGAAGGAAAATTTTTTACCAAATGACTATAGGGTGCAGTTGTATAAGAGGTTGCAGGGTCTGAAGCAAAAGGACTTGGATGTGCAGCAATATACTGAGGAGTTCCATAAGTTGGATATAAGAGTGGGACATGAGGAAGATGTTGAGGAGAAGATTGCAAGGTATATGGGGGGACTTAGATTCAATATTCAAGATGAACTTAGTCTTGCTACCCCTAGGTCAGTTGAAGAATGCTATAAGTTGGCCATGAAGGCTGAGGAAAAAGATAAAAAGGAGACATGAGAGGCAAGGAAGCACAAGAGGAGGATCATCTATGAGAGGAAGAGGTGGAAAAACAAATTTTGAGGTTCAGAGCAGCCATGACAAAAACAAAGATAGAATGTTTACACAAGAGACCAGAGGAGGCTATAGAGGTGGAAGATTTGGAGGACAAGGAAGAGGTAGTCGAGTTTTCACAGGGAGATGCTTTCAATGTAATGAAGTGGGTCACCAATCCTATAGGTGTCCTAAGTTGATGGAAGACAACCAAAGCAAGAGGAACCTCCACACTACTTTGCATTACCAGAAGAAGGAGAATGTTTGTTTATGAGGGGACAACCATTACAACAAGTTGGCATTTTCAGAACCAATTGCTTGATCCAAGGCAAGGTATGCAAGGTAATAGTTGATTCAGGAGCTCGTCATAGTTTGGTTTCATATGAAGTTGTTCATAAGTTGCATTTACAAATTTTTCCACATCCTAATCCATACTATGCTACATGGGTAAGTGAAAATCAGAGTATGCTTGTTAAGGATCAGGTTTTGATTAAGTTTTCCATTGGAGGATACCATGATAGCATTTTGTGTGATGTTATGAATATGAGTTGTTCTCATTTGATTTTGGGTAGAACATGGCAACATTCTAGGAGGGTTATACATGATGGATTTACAAATACTTACTTAGTTCA
This sequence comes from Cryptomeria japonica, assembly GCF_030272615.1. Lineage (NCBI taxonomy): Eukaryota > Viridiplantae > Streptophyta > Pinopsida > Cupressales > Cupressaceae > Cryptomeria > Cryptomeria japonica. Next base: position 207,431,163 of record NC_081408.1, read on the forward strand.
TCAAGGAAGTAATAAATACAAATTGTGTCCATTGATTAAGGGACAAGGGGAATTAATTGTAATGTGTTTTGGGGATGAATTTCAGTATGATACTGGTTGGTTTAGAGATGAAAAAATGCAGAGCAGCAAGGGGCAGATTTGTCCAAAAAATCAGAATGTTATGGGCTTATCTAGTGTGCAAATTGGGAGTATTGAATGTCCTATTGAAAGGGGTATTAGGGGTGCTGATGATTTCAGGTTTGGCAGGCAGAAGAATGAAGTTTTTGGCAGGGTACAAGAACACACAACAAAAGTGCAGCAGACAGTTTCACAACTACATAATGTTGGATTTGGTACTAATAATTTCTATGATGTAAGTATAGGTGCAGGACAGAAAAAGTACATGATTGAAGGATCTGATTTTTATGTTTCCACTCCACATATGATGTCACATTTGCAGGTTGAAGGTGATTTTTCCATGGCAAACTCTTGGGGCAAGAGTTTTCTTGTTGGTGGGGAGTATGGTGCAGCAACACCTAAGAGATCAACAAACCAAATGAAGCCAATGAAGATAATGAAGACATTAGGAGATGAGAGGATGATGAACAAGATCAATTATTCCATATTAAAGCCTATTATGGCTTTTGGCAATTCAAAATGTATCAAGTTGGATAAAATTATCAAAGTTGCAAATTTGTCCTAAAGGACCCAAAATTCGAATGTAATAGGGTTAGATGAGTTTTGATGTTTTGAATAAATGTAATAAGGCCTAAAAGGTCCAAAAATGTCAATTAGGAGTGTCAAGTTATTGCTAAGATGAATAATGTAATATTTGAAATTCAAAATGCAATGGCTTGTTAGTAAAATGGTGGGAATTAGTTTTTAGGGAGTTTTAACCCAAACTAATCCTCAAAACCAATTGGAAATGGTTGGGGAAGTTATTAGAAGGCTATATAAACCTTTTTCAATGCCTTGTACGGACATGGGAACCTGTGTACAGACTGGAGCAGCAAAAAGGCAGTAAAATTCATATTTTCAAGCAATTTTAAGGAGTTTTTGGTATCATTTTGTTCATTCTTTGATTGAAAATGTCATTGTGATTCATTGAAGGACATATTTACATATTATTTGCCTTTATTGAATGCTTGGTTGAGGGTCTTGTATCAAACTCCATTAATTTGCTAACTGCCCTAACAATTTGTGAGGTTTTCTTTCAAGTTTTGATAGGATTAACATGAAAATCATCATTCCATGAGTGTTTTAGGCCTAATACTCATGGAATGATCTGTTTCTAACATGTATCAATAGTTTTGACATGAATACCTATAGAAAATGAATGATTTGTAGGTGATCACCATGAGAAGTTGCAAGATTTTATGAGGAAGTTGGTGGCTAAGGAGTAGCAGCAGGAGATCCATCCATTGGAGGTGGTATTTTTATGATTGCTGTAGTTTTATTATGCCAATGAAAATGTGAATCAATCATCAATTGGTCAGAGAAGTGATTGGAGTGTGGATTTTGGTAAAATCTCACTTTTTGAGGCTTGATTGGTGCTACGTTGGGGTTTGAGTATAAGGGAGAGTTTTAGATTGAAAGTAATTGCATATTTTGGAGTTTTGAACCATTTTATAGGACTGTTGAAAGTTTGGGAGTTAGGGAGAACAAATAAAGTATACTTCCTTTGTAAAAGTTGCATTTTTGGGGTCTAAAACAAAGGTACAGTCAAAAGGCAGCATATATACTCCAAAGTAACCTATACTGAGTTTCTAATATGTTAAACTAGAGCCCAATGGGTATCTGAAAAACTAATTTACTTGTCTGATGTTTTGGAAAAAATTGGAGTTATGATCAAAAAACCTCCAAAATAGGGCTAGTGGAGGGGCAACTAGGCCTAGAAGCCTAAACTTGAGTTTTGTTGTTAAAACACACATTTGAATCATAAAACTAGTTGAATCCTTTTATTTTTAGAATAACCAAACACCTTGATCCATTGGAGTTAGTGGGGTAAGTGTTTGATAGGTTTTGACACCTTTTAGCCTCTTGTGTGCTTGTAAGCATAGTGGGGATTGAAGTCTTCAAACCTTGTATTTCCCATATAACTATAAAAGTTTGAATCCTTGTGAAACCCCCACCACCTTCTGCATCAAAAATAGAGGACCAAGCTCTGATACCAATTGTTAGGATTCCCACAAATACTGAGAGGGGGGGTGAATCAGTATTGGACCGGTTATAAGATTTTCTTAACTTAAAACATGTAAAGCATATTAATACTGTATACCGGTAAATAGAAAGTAATGCAATAAACAAAGATAATAGAAACCACATGAAGAACACACCATAACACAGTAGTTTAATGAGGAAAGCCAATGTGGGAAAAACCTCGGTGGGATTTGTGACCCACAATATTCACTTACTGGCCAATAAGAGAATATTACTGCTACAAGAGGGGCCTACACATGCAGGAAGGCCAAGTGCCTAGAGCTCACTGCTAAATTAAAAAATAGGAATTCTCACTGACTTACAAAATGGATTATATAAATCCAATGTCTTGTATTGCTTCAAAATAGCATCTATTATGCCAGATCCAATACCGGTTTATAGCTCTACTTCATACATAAACCCTTAATCTATAATTCGTATAATAGGTCTACCTTTTTTTTTCTCCATTACCTCCTTTTCTTCCTCTATAATGAACTCTTATATATATGAGTGATTTTACAACTTTTCAAGTCAGCTTACAATAATTTTACAATAATTAACAAAATAATTTACAAACAAAATTCCTTTAGGCCTCTATGCCGGTATGCTTCCTTTTACTTCCAGTGCCGGTGGTCTATGTGTCGGTGTAGAGTCTGACCTTGCTAGTGTTGATAAATTGTCTTGCTGGTGTCATTGGATTTTAAGGTTGCCATCAATGACAAAATCTTCAATCACCTACAATGTCTCATTGGAGTGTGCATTTGCCAACATTTCATCCTCAAAAAGTTACCTGTAATAAGTTAGTTTCACAAAATAAAAATGAAAATGTATACAAGAAATCCAAATTCAACCAATGAAACTACGTGAAATACATATTAAAATAAAATGTTATTTTACCTTCATGGATTATGTCTCATTGTGTCCTAACTCCATTGTTCCTGGTTGCAGATGGTGTGCTCTCAGACAATGCACTGTTGGCTTCCAAGATGGTATATGAAGAATGGACTTATAACTTGTAGTTAATTGACACTATAATATGCAAATACTATATGATTATGCTAAAATGATTATACTATGATGCTATATGATAATTTCTATATTGCTATTTTCTTCAAAAACTCATGGATGCATAAGATTTGCTTGCAAAATGCACTTGCAGTCTCTTGAAGTCTAACTCTCTCTTAACTGAAGCTCTTGATTTTATAGACTTTGAGAGGATAAGATGATGTGGCTTAGATCAATGGTCTAGATCAGATCTACAGATTTGGATGACTATGAGCAAAAGTGAAGGTTGAAAGAAAGGGGGAAGGAGAAGACAAGTGTCACTCATCTCACCTTGACTGGGTTACTGACTAAGAGAATCTAGGGATGGTTGGAGAAGACTTAGGCATGAGAGGACAAGTGGACTGAAGTCCTTCCTAAGATGTAGGGAGTGTTGGAGAGAATATAGGAAACGATTATGAAATATGTGTATGTACACAATTTTCATTAAGTTTGGAAGTTTGAGATAAATGATAAATTAATATTTAAGAAATATTAATTTCCTTAGCCACATGTTTGATGAGTTGGCAAAGGGAAGATGAAGTGGAGATGGAAGAATGAGCTGGATAAGGGATTAAATAATTTTGAGAATTATTTAATATTTGAGTCTATAGGATAGGAGAATAACTATTAAATATTGGATATTTAATTGTTTGGAGGAGATAATTAAATATTAGATATTCAATTAATTAGAAGAACAGGATAATTAAATATTAGATATTTAATTAATTATAAGAATAGGATAAATGAATTAATTAATAAAATATTAATTAATAGAAAGACATAAAAATAAATTAAATAAATTAATCTTTTCAAACTAACTATTTAAAAGAAGAATAATTATTTAAGACATATATAATATTTATTTAATTCCTCATAGCCAATTTTTATGTGTATACACCAACAACTTCATAATGCAAGTCATCATCAACCTTACAGACAACAGATAGGCTGGTGGCATAAACCCTAAACCCTAAACATTTCGGTTATCAATATAGTCGGTCCAATCCTGACCATTCATTCACATTGCATAGTGTAAAATGATCCTGAACAAATCTCAAGACATTCTCCATCATTCGTTCTTTGACATTTCTGGAAGCTGATAACCCATCACACGTTCTCCACCGTTTACTTAGACTTCACACATTCCCAAGGTAGATAGGATCAATCTTCTTCATGCAAGATCCTCAAGGAAATCCTTCATGGGCACAAGGCTGACATGGCAACATGATTTGATCTTCATTTCAATGCTAACCCATCACAGGATGCCATTGGTTGAATCACACAGACTTAGAATGCATTAACCAGAAACCCCGATACAAACTTTCCATAACTGGTTCACTTTCTACATATATTAGTTCATTCCATCATACCAGTTCACACTTCATTATACCGCTTCACTTGTACCATCATACCGGTTCACTTGCTAGGTTGCTTACTTCAATAAACCAGTTCATACTTCAACATATTGACATCAATGACAACATACAATATCATCATGTCATTGCACTTCTACACATATGCCAACAATCTCCCCTTTTTGCATTGATGGCAATATACAAAGATATCTCTCTGCTTCACATCTTCTCCCTAATACTGCAGATGTCTTCTCCACTTCACATCTTCTCCCCCTTTGACAACAATGCCAGAGTGGAGGCACCAACATCCATGTTCCACTATGTTGCTCCCCCTGAGGAGCAGCATCCTTCAACATATCAATCCTGAAAAGATTTGACAATACAATACCTGACTGATGTGGAGCACATACCTTTAGTTCACCTCTTGAAGGGGAAGCACCCCTAATTCACCTCTTAAATAGGTAAATGTAGCCTTCGGTAGAGGCTTGGTGAATATATCTGCTAACTGCTCCTTACTGGAAATGTGTTCCAATACAACTTCTTTGTTTTGAACCTTCTCCCTCAAGCAATGATACTTGAGCTCAAAGTGCTTGGTTCTAGCATGCAAAACCGGCTTCTTGGAAATATTAATTGCACTTGTGTTGTCACAAAAGATACTCACCGGTTGAGATACAGGGACTTTGAAACTACTTAATACATGCTTCATCTAAATTGTCTAAGTGCACTTCATAAATGCTGCAACATATTTTGCTTCTGATGTAGACTGAGAGATACAACTCTTCTTCTTACTCATCCATGAGACTAGTCTTCCACTGAGAAAGAATGCACCACCGGTTGTGCCTTTTCGATCATCCACATTACCAGCCCAATCAGCATCTCTAAACACTTTGAGGTTGAAATCATTACTATATGGATACCGCAATCCATAGTCTAGAGTTCCCTTCAGATATCTAAGAATTCGCTTGACTGCTACCAAGTGGGATTCTCTTGGACTTTTCTAGAAACATGCAGCAATGCCCACTACATGTGCAATGTCCTATTTGCTATGTACTACATAGTGCAACTTACCAATCATTGATCGATAATATTTCTCATTCACCAATGTCGAGTCTTCTTCTTTTGACAATTTACAACTGATCACCATCGGTGTACCAACTCGTTTGTTGTCTTCCATGCCAAATGTCTTCAACACCTCTTTGACAGACTTGGACTGAGTGATAAAGATACCATCTTTCATTTGTTGAATTAGTATTCCAATGAAGAACTTAATCTCTCTGATTAGTGACATCTCAAATTCCTTCTTCATCTCATCTGCAAAATCATGACTCATCTTGTCATCTCTACCAAAAATTATGTCATCAACAAATACTTCATAGATCAGAATCTAATCTCCTTTTGACTTCAGATAGATATTGCTAACTTCACTTGTTCTTTCAAATCCAATCTTCATGAGATGGGAGTGTAAATGTTCGTACCATGCTCTAGGTGTCTGCTTCAATCCGTACAAGGCTTTGTGTAGCCTACACACCATATCACTGTCTTCTGATAGGGAAAACCCATCTGGCTGCTCTATATACACTTCCTCTTCAAGTATTCCATTCAGAAATGCAGATTTTACATCCATCTGATACACTTTGAATCCCTTGAAGGCTCCATATGCAGGAAGCATTCGAACTCCTTCCAATCTAGCTATTGGAGCAAAAGTTTCTCCATAGTCTTCTCCTTCTTCTTGAGCATATCCCTTACATACCAGTCTGGCTTTGTTTCTTACCACTATGCCATCTTCACTCAGCTTGTTTCTGAAAACCCATTTGGTGCCAATAACATTTTTATGCTCAGGTCTGGGTACCAAAGACCATGTACCATTCTTTTCTATCTGGTCAAGTTCCTCTTCCATAGCCTTGATCTAGTCTTCATCTTTATGTGCCTCTTTGAATGTTATAGGCTCAAATTCAGAGATCATGAAAGAATTTTCTCTGACCCTTCTTCTCATAAGAATTCATGCATCCTTATCTTCTATGATCTGCTTTGGATCATGATTTAGCTTTACATACCTAGGAATGATCTTAACATTTTCCTCTTCATCCTCATCTTCATTAGCTTAGCATCTACCACTGTAGGAGCACTGTTACTGGTACTAGGTTGTTTTGCAACCAGTTCCTAGAAGGTTACAACTAGTTCATCTACCACTTGCTCACTACTGGTTTCCTCAGGTTTCTTAGAGGTTTCATCAACTCTAACATTAATACTTTCGACAATTATCTGAGTCCTATTGTTATAACACTTGAGAGCTTTGCTCTTGGTGGAATATCTTATGAATATTCCCTCATCACATTTTTCATCAAACTTGCCCTGGTGTTCACTCCTCTTGATATAACACTTGCTACCAAACACTCTAAAGTAGCTTACTACAAGAGTCTTACCAATCCAATACTCATTAGGTGTTTTATCCTTACCTTTCTTGATGAGTACCCGATTCATAGTGTAGACTGCAGTACTCACCGCTTCTCTCCAAAAAGTGTGAGCAACCTTTCCTTGAATCAACATTGTTATTGCTGCTTCAACTATAGTTTGGTTGATCCTTTCTGCTAGGCCATTCCATTATGGAGTTTGGGGGGCAGACAGTTGCCTCTTGATGCCATTTTCTTCACAGTACTTATTGAACTCACTAGAAGTGAACTCACCTCCTTGGTGAGTTCTAAGGAATTTGATTCTCTTACCACTTTCTTTTTCAACCAGTGATCTGAGGGCTTTGAACTTTGCAAAAGCTTCAGACTTGTCTTTCAAGAATGTGACCCACATCATTCTTGAGCAATCATCAGTAAGAATCATAAAGTACCTATCTCCTTGAACACTCCTAGTTTTCATAGGACTACGATAATTAGTTTGCACAAGATCAAGTAAATTTTTTGATGTGAGAGATTTACCTTTGAAGGTTGATGAAGACATTTTCCCCAGTTGACATTCTCTACACAGAGGATTCTCCGGTTTGTTCAGCACAGGCAATCCTCTAACTGCCTTGATCTTACTGGCCCTCACAATATTATCAAAATTTACATGGCAGAGTCTCCTATGCCATATCCAACTGTCATCATACTTAGCCATTAGACATTGACTGATATTTGCATTTAACTGAAATAAGTTACCTTTGGTCTGCATACTGGTGGCCATCAATTCACTACTCTTTCCTTTTATTTTTCATACTCCATCTTTGAATTCCAGAGTGAGTCCATTATCATTTAGTTGAGCAACACTCAAAAGGTTATGCTTGAGACCTTCTACCCAATACACATTATCAACACTGCTTTTTCCATTTAGAGAAATGGACTCTTTTTCTTTTACCATACAAGGTGTGTCATTACCAAATCGGACTACACCTCCATCATAGTCTTCCAGAGACAAAAAATTTCTCTGTTCACTAGTCATGTGATGAGAAAAACCACTATCAATAATCCACTCATTGGAATTATCAAAGCGGGAGACAAGAGCCTTCTTGTCTGACACATCTTCCTTAACAGCTACAAATACTATGTCTTCACTTTCTTCATCTTCTAATTCATCATCAATGACACCTTCATCAACTCCAACAAGATAGCTTCTCCTATTTTCTCCTTTGAACTTTTTGAACCTCTGGAGTTTGTCCTTATTATCACCATTAGGATAGTTAACAACAATGTGTCCAATCCTCTTGCAATAAAATCATTTTAAAGGGATCTTACCTCTATATTTACCAGTTCCCTTAGGAAGTCTCTTGGCTAGAAGCACTTTAACTTCCATCAGGATCTCCTCATCATCCATATCTCTTCTTTGTCTTGGTTCACAACTAGTACTAACTTCTTTACCCTTTCTAGATAGTGCAACAAATGCTTTAAAAGCTGAATCAGCCTTCTGAACACTACCATCATAACTATTTAGCTCATAAGCAATCAACTTAGCAATGATAGAATCAAGGGACACCGTTGTCTTGTCAATAGATCTCAACTCCTGAATAGCAGCAACCCTTATTGTATAGACCGGTAATAAGGTTCTCAAAACTTTTCTAACAATGGTGGAATCATCCATTGTACCTCCTGCACTCTTGATATCTCCAAAAGTGGTTTTAATCCTTATCCCATATTGTTGAATAGTCTCTCCTTCAACCATCTGCATATCTTCAAACTTTCCTCTAAGGATTTCTTCCTTAGCTTGCTTCACATGCTCATCACCACCATAGATAGACTCTAGAGTATCCCATACATCTTTGGGATTGTCTTTTTCCTGAACATCTATAAACTCAACATCAAATAGACTCCTAATAAGATCTTCCATTACTTGCACATTCTCCTAATTTTCTCTTCTTTTATCGTCGGTGAGAGTACCAGTAGGGACAACATAAGTATTCTCAACATAGCTCCAGTGTTGAGCACCCATGCTTTTAATGTATATCTTCATTTTGTCCTTCCATATCTTAAAGTTATCTCTATTAAACTTACGACCTTCCCTCTTCATCATTAGAATAGGATCTTTTCCTCAAGTGGTTAAGCTTACAACACAGAGGACCTAAAGGATTTTGTGATACCAATTGATGACTAATGATGAATAGTAAGTACTCAACATATACTAAGAGGGGGGGGTGAATCAGTATAGACAAAAACTTCCTTAAACCACTTTGACTGCAAAGACTGCACTAACTGGTAAACAGGATCACCAATCTAAAACAGGGCACTATCAATAAAACATAGTGAGACTATGAAACACACAAACTGGTAACACTTAGATCTTCTCACAACCTAATCTCTCCTTTCCACTTCACCCATATGCATAAACAAGTAATACATCAGAAATATAAAGACCATTGGATCAACATGCATTACCACTTAACATAAAACACTAATTATCACATGAAAAAGCATCACACATGACACATTGATTTTTTTACGTGGAAACCTAACTGGGAAAAATGATAGTGAGGATGAATACCCACAAGTTGTTCTTTGAACTCTTCTGAAGTCCACTCTATTAGGAGCCTAATCCGGTTAAGGACTTTACAATAGGTTTTGCTAGGAACCGATCCTGCTAGGGATCACCTGATTAAGGGATGGCTAAATACCCGGTTAAAGGTTAGAACCCTTCTAAAGGGTACCTCACAAGAGGATTTGAAGAACTCAATGAATTTGAGTCACCTTGTTAAAGGATTTACAGAAAGCCTGTTAAAGCTATCCGGTTAAAATATTTTCCAACTGTTGAAATCGTTAGAAGTCAATAGGTAATACACTGTTCTGATAACAACACTCAATGCCAAGGTATATCCACTTTAGTTCCAATTCTTCTGCAATCACACTCGGTAGGTATCAAAAAACTTCTCTGATCTGGCAAGACTCAAGTATCTCTTCACTTGGATACACACATAACATTTGCCAACAACTTCACAATGCATATCATCATTGACCTTATAGACAACAGATAGGTCGGTGGCATAAACCCTAAACCCTAAACATTTAGTTTATCAATATAGTTGGTCCAATCCTAACCATTCAATCACATTGCATAGTGTAAAATGATCTTGAATAAATCTCAAGATGTTCTCCATCATTCATTCTTTGCTACTTCTGGAAGCTGATAATCCATCACATTCTCTCCACCATTTACTAAGACTTCGCACATTCCTGAGGTAGATAGGATCATTCTTCTTCATGCAATATCCTCAAGAAAATCCTTCACATGCACAAGGCTGATGTGGAAACATGATTTGATCTTCATTTGAATGCTAGCCCATCAGAGGATGTCATCAGTCAAATCACACAAACTTGGAATACATCAACCAGAAACCCCAATACAAAATTTTCATATACTGGTTCATTCCATCATACTGGTTCACACTTCATCATATCGCTTCACTTGTACCATCATACCGGTTCACTTGCCAAGTTTCTTACTTCAATATACCAGTTCATACTTCAGCATATTAACATCAATGACAACATACAATATCATCATGTCATCACACTTTTGCACATATGCCAACACAGGGAAGTCTCACTGACTTAAATTTGATTACAATTAGGAAATACAATAAAATGAACTCTAAATAGCATCTGATAATGCATGAATGGGTTCCGGTTAAGCATAGGATGTCTGACTGTCCTTGCTCTGTAAATATTATGTTTATGTCTTAGTTAGATACCAAATTGTCTATAAACCAAATGCACACATGAAACTATGCTCAATCATATCAAAATGGATCACCACAATAGTATTACACTAGAAACCAATCGCCAAATCAATCTTATATATCCGATCTAAACATAAATAATAATCTCCTTCAATTTAGATTCAAGAAGTGTAATGTGTAGCTCCAAGTCGGCTTCAATATTGAACAAAAAATAGCACTGGAACAATAGAGCATAATCACATGCTTCTTAAGGATCTTCCCATTCACCAAAAACATGAGATCAACCACCAAAATCAATGCAAGTATCGAAAGTCATTCCGGACCAAAACATTACCAAGATAGCCCTTTTTTACTAGTTAACTACCTATAATGGTTAACTATTACTTCCGGATAAGATGAATCACAGTTGCCAGATCGAATCACCAAGAAGTGTTTCCATCAATGACAACCCTAGACCATAAATCGAGCAACTACCGGAAGTCATCGAATGAGTGTTGATTTCCAACATAAACATCTACCTCCCTTGAAGAACATATCCAAGATGTGGCACGTATTTGCATAGTGTTTGATGTCACTGAGGACAATGTTGCAATGAGGCTTATTGCCTCCTCTTTCAAGGGAAAATCTCTCCAATGGTATAGAGGGCTAGCTCCTAACTCCATTCGTAATTGGGATGAGTTAGAAGAAAATCTATGCAAGCATTTTGAAGAGAAAAGTGACCATCTGTCACTTATGGAGAAGCTGACCATAATTAAAAGAGCACTCCATGAGTTCATGGGTGATTTCAATTATATTCCTAAAAACATGGGATAGGATCCTTATTGGACACAATGGATCACTGAGAGGGGGGGTGAAGAAGTGATTTAAACAATTTTTACTTAATCAGAGCTATACCGATTCAATATGAAATAAACAAAATGCAGATCGGTTACCAAAACAATACAAACAAGGTGTGTAGGATAAATATCTACAAGATTAATACAACACACACATGAAGATGCAACACATAACACTAGATGTACAAGGAAAACCCAATGTGGGAAAAACCTCAGTGAGAATAGCTACTAGAGATCTTCTACTCCAATCCAAACTCACAATGAAAAGATTTGATTACAAATTTTAGGGCACCAACCGAATGAGCACCAACCCCTGATTTATGAGCACCAACCTAAAGGAGCACCAACCCCTACAAAATTTGTAGGCTACAACCTAAAGGAGCTACAACCCCTACACTAAGCACCTCCTTAGTGAAAACAATATGAAAACTCAAATACACAAATGAGATCCCTACTACAAATAAAATTTTGCAACCCTTCAAAGCTTTGCACTACTAGTTCCTATTTTACCGGTTTATGTCAAGTCAACATAGATTGCAACTTAGCCTTTAAGCTGGTTCTAACTCTTCTTAATCTTCTCTCCCTCTATTCTTCTAAATTCAACTCACACTTGGTCACTCTCTATCAGGTACTACTTCTTTTAGTTTGTCACCTCTATGTTCTATACTCACTCTGTCGGTTTGTTCCTTATATAGGTTTACCCTACTTCTCTTTATAGGTACAATCTTCACTCACAAACACTTCAAGTGTTTATCTCTTTGGCTCTTAGATATAAATTTCACTCTATCCTTCCCCCTTCAGTAGCCACAACTATCTATCTTAGGGAGTCATCCTTAAACTAAAGTTTTCCCACCAATAATCAATTCAAAGAAAGGGCGACTAGGGTTTATTCTTCACCAAACGAGTCATATCATATCCAATCAAATCTTCTCAAATCATGTTTCAGAGATGATTTCCTATACATCACTGCCAACATCATTCCTTCCAGTCCACACCTTCCATCTTTAGTAATCTGCATTCAAGCTATCAGCTCATCTTTTGGTCATTTGCCATAAATAGTTTGATGATTTTCTTCACCCACTTCAATCTCTATCCAAATATCCTGCATCGATTAGTGCACTCCATGGATCCAACTAGATATGTCCTGACTCAAGCCAAAACCTCTTTGTAACTCAACCCATAACAGTCACAGTCCATTAAACGTCAAGCAACTTTTCAACAACCTCACCTACCACACCTTAGCGATGTACACACTGACCTCTGGCTTTTTGCCAACTAGCATCCACTTATCAAACATATTGACAATCGACCCACCGACGTTGATTTGGTTCATGCTCATTCATTCAACAAATCCTGATACCGCCACAAACCCTTACCAGTAAAACCTTCTCCTGCTGCTACCTGGTAGCATACACTACACCAGTAGCTCAACTTCACCTTTGGTGGTTTGTGATCTCTTTGATACTCTACCTCTTCATCACAAACATTATCACAAACATTAATCCAGTCTTCATATCAGTTACAACTTGTCATGCCAACACACAACTTCATATCACCTCCTACTAGTGATGTCATTAACAGTCTCAATACCTGCTTGTCTTCCATGCCTTTATACTAGTTTTATCTTCCACCATACCAGTTGACATGCCTTCATGTTAATCTTCCTTATGTTGGTTCAATCTTCTTTATACTAGGTTTACATACCCTATCAGTAGCATAAAATATCGGTTGACATCAATGACAACTCAATACCAACAATCCCATCTTTGGTGAAGTCTTCATCAAACCATGCTTTTCTATATTATCTTAAGGCTTTGAATGGTGATATAGCTGCAATGATTTAATCCATGGGGGAAATAATCTCCCATTAGCTTATGAGACTTCCATAAGGGAAGAAAATTACTTAAATCAAGCAACAAAGTTGTCTTCTAGGCCCCCAATGCCCTTATTTATAGAGGCTCCTACCCAACAACCTATTTTAGCACAATACCAATGGTGTCTACGAGTGAAATGCTGACACCTACAACTCCTCCATCTTCTAACATTCATGAGCTCAAGGTTTTAGTACAAAATATTAGCCAATAGATGCACGGGTTTGGGAATGATTTGGTCTCAATCAAGAGATAGTTTTCATAGGCTATCAATAAGCTTTATCATCCCCAAAACCAAAATTATCAACAACGGAGGCCTAATTTTAAAGGGTAGAACCAATGGAGAAATGTTAGGCCCTTGAACAATTTGAATCCCACAACTGCAAACACCTCAAAAGTTATAGTGCTAGTTTAGAACATGTTGGTATTGTGTTGTCATTGATGTCAACCGATATAGCATGTTACCAGTATAGCATTACCATAGGTATGAGACATTGTTGGTATTGCTGCCATTGATGTCAACTGACATAGTGGTTGTTGGTGTCAACGGTATACAAGTCAACTGGTAAGTTGGAGAGATGAGTTAGTGTTAACCGGTAAGTAAGATTGCAGACCACTATCACAATATCAACAGGTGAGTAATATGTTGGCAATGTGGTTGCCAACCAGTAAGTCTGTGATAGGAAAGTAAGAAAGGACAAGCTAATGGAGAAGTGTAGTGCAACCTTTATGCAAGATATCATATAGAAAGACTCCCACCGGTCAAAGATATAGATATCTCTGTGAGCAAGGAAGACATATGGGAAAGTCCATTGCATCATATGTCAGGTTGATGATATGGGTGCTCTACTAAAAATAAGTCTCAATGGTGCAATACCAGGAGAAGAAATAGCAATAGAAATCCACTCCCACTGGTAAGTTGTAATGGTTATCTTATCTCCCAATATGTATGGAATGTATCATAACCCTCTGAGATAAGACAAACATAAAAGTTTAAGGCAAGTGATTGAAGGCTTATACTAGATGATCATAGTGGATCATGAGGATGCCTCAAGTGCATGAAATCTAAGATATGCACTAGTTCAACAAGTTAAGGCATGATGAGCTACCAGGACAAAGAAGGAGGAATAAGGAGTGATGAGTTTCCCACTTAGGAAAATCAATTTTAGAGGTCTATGCAAAGAAAAGAGAAGGATAAGTGGCAGCACTTACAGGCATGTAGTCACTCTGGGTTGCTGACAACAACATAGATGCCTATTGATGACTGATATCTAATTTTTTCATGTTTTTCGTGTCATCGATGTGATGGAGTAATGAGCCCTGGAGACTATTCACATGTTGTGTCAACCAACAATAGTCAAGAGTATTATCCATTGGTAAACATACCTACCAGTATGCTAGAAGATCAGATGGAGATTGATGCTACCATGGTTGGACACAGCTGAATATTGTTGATATAAGTGATCCTAAGGTGGTTGCCGATATGAAGATAGGAGAAATGTCAGCTGGTAAGAGAACATGTTGGCATTGTGTTTTCATTGATGTCAACTAGTATGGGATGACTACGGGTATAAGAGATGTATGTACAACACTGTCAAGGAGGAGTACAAGTTGAAACATCTTTGATATCACCATATGTTGCAGGACACCAATAAGGTAAGGATGAATGACCATTGGAGTCACTAGTACACAAGTTAGTGTCTGACTTGTGTGGATGATATGGTAAGGTGATTGGTACCAGCATAGTATGTCACTAGTAAGGAAAGAATGTCAACTGGTAAGTGATGTGTTGACATGGAGAAGTAAGATCAACCAAGTGGTTGTCAGCCTGCAAAGCTCATGAATGGTGTACATGCTGGATGGCCAAGGTGCTTGAGTTTTTGTTTGTGATGAAGATAGAGAATGTTACCTAAATCACATCACCACTGGAGGAGAAGAATGAATAGGTCACCGGTATGCTGTGAGGTTGCAGAACATCAAGACTCCCACCAGATGAAGATGCAGTCATCATGAGAAGCAATGACTGATAGTGAATGTGACAACACCAAATCACATGTGCATGTTTGAAGAAATGCTACACAAATAGTGAAGTCACATGAGTACATAGAAGGATGCAGACAACAAGGTTTTACTCAACCGGTAAGTGAAACTTATCTCCTATTATGCATTGTGTGCATCAAGTGTATGAAATTAGGGATATGCACTATAGCGACTGAGAAGGCATGTTGAGATGCTAGTACAAATGAAGAGTGATGGTTTTGTCAACTTGACAAACTAGTTGAGATATGGTCCAAGCTAATCAGAGTAGAAGGGCTAGATTGAAATTGGAGTTCGTTGAAGGTTCATGACATGGTGTCATCAAGGTTGTTTACTGGTATGTAAGTCCACCGGTACTATGAGCAAGGTGCAGATGCAGATGGCTTCCCACTTTGTGGGAGTGTGCATGATTTGGATAGACATGTTTGAAGACCGGTTTAGGTGTTCCAATGATATTTCAACAAAGTGCAGACATGAGGAGTCAACAGGTAGAATGTGAGATACTGAGAGGGTTAGTTAACCGGTAGGAAAGAGGAACTGGTAGAGTGATTGGTTAGTGATCCTATCTAGACTAACATGATGATCCAATCTAGTAGATGATCAACATAATTGCCACAAGGAGTCAAGGTGGTGCACTTTCTACAGTGGTTGATGGAGTGTGTACCAATGGAGTAGTTGCAAAGTTGGTCAACATTAATGGAAGATCCCACAAATCATGGGACATGTTGCAGAAGTTTGCGGCTTGAGGTATGGAAGACAACTAAGAGCCAGCTAAGAGTGATTGAGAAGATTGAGGTCGATGAAGGAAAAAAGACCAATCTAAGTGTTTGACCAAGAAATCAGCTGACAGGGTAAAATGTGGATTGCCAAAGATAAAAGGCATGATCAAGAAGGCAAGACAATGGCGGTGATGAGGAAACGACTATCTGGGCAATCAGATCGGGCAAGATCTGATTGGTTTTGTTTTTCCTCAAGGTAAGTGAGGAAACCCTAACCACCCATAGTTTGAATTGGTTTTTGGTGGGAAAACTAGTCTATAAATAGGCAAGCCAAAATTAGGGATGGTTGCTACTGGATGAGAGAGTAGGGCTGCTGAAGAGAAGAGGATAGAGTTGTTGTGAAGTGATTGAGTGTTACTTCTACATGTAAGAGAAAATCAGTCAAGTTCTCAACATATAGATGAGAAGAGAAACTGTGAGTGAGGGTGAACCAGGTTGAAGTGTTCATATCGACAGAGTAGAGGAGAAGGAAGTTGCAAAGTAGGCAGACATAGAACTAATAGAGTGTAGTACCAGTGAAGAGAAGAGAGGTGAGGAGGAGATCTAGCAAAGAAGAAGGAGAGTAGAGGTAAACTAGTAGAGTTTACCAGTAGTGAATCAACAGATGAGAGCAGCAGGAGAAGTGTACCAGTGTAGTAGAGAAAGTATCTCACCAACAGAGTAAGGTAAATGGAATAGTTACAAGATTCACTTGTAACAAGACAAATACTTTTGTAATTGATGTTTTCATTGTGATCACTAAGTTGTAGCTCGATGCATGGGTTGTATCTCCTTTGGGTTGTAGCCCATAAATCTAGTAGGGGTTAGTGCTCCTTGGGTTAGTGCCCTTAAGAAAGGGTTGTATCTCCTTTGGGTTGTTACCTATAAACAAGTTAGGGGTTGGAGCCCTACACTTTTTAACAAAGATTTTACTGTGAGGCTGGATTGGAGCAATAGACTCTAGCAACATTTCTCATCGAGGTTTTTCCCATGTTGGGTTTTCCTCATACATGCTAGTGTTATGTGATGTCCCTTTCTATGATTGCATTTGTATTTATGTCTCCCCAGTAACCCGTAAGTCTACATTGTGTTAGATCCCATAGTCGGTATACACCTCTAGGTTGTTAAAGGGAAAATTTTGAGAACCACTAATTCACCCCCCTCTTAGTGGTACATTGTGTCTAACAATTGGTGTCAGAGCACAGGTTCCTAGTCAGATGAGCTTTTTCCAACTTGGGTAGATTCTTGCTTAAGGACATAATGGTCTATTTAGTGTCAATCCCTGCTCTAGTGCTTAATGGATCAGACTATGCCATTTGGAGTTGTAGAATGGAAGTCTACCTATCCTCCCTAGGTTATGATGTCTGGATGGTAGTTGTTAATGGTCTCCCTAGAAATATCAGTCCTCCCATCAGATCTAAAGAAGAAAGAAGATGCTTGTGCAGTGAAGAAGCCATGAAATATATATTTAGTGGACTTACCAATGATGTCTCCTCATAGGTAGATAGATGTAAATCAACAAAAAATCTATGGGATGGACTAAAAAAGCTATATGGAAATGAGCCTACTACTATAGGATTGGGTTGTGAAGACAGTATGAGAAATATATCTCATGCTTCCATAGCAGTGATGAAGAAGGAACCCACCTCTTCATGGCTCAAGAATTAGAAGATGAGGTGCACACATCTGGGAGTGATAAAGGAAATAGATCCCACTAGAAATATGTGTTTGGTAGTGATGATGAAGAAGAAGAAGACATGGCAGATAGATCCAGCCATCAAGATCTATTTGGGAGTGAAGGAGAAGAAAATGATGAAGCTGAGGTTGATCTTGAAGGAGAGCTTGTAAATTCACTTGAAGAACTTAGTAGAGTTAGAAGGGAATACAAGCTATTCAAGAATGTTGCTATAGTAGAGTGGAACCGACTGACAAAATGCCTTGAATAATCTGAGAAAAGTATCTTAGAGTTGAAGTCCCACAAGGATAACATTAAGGAATGTTGGTGTGAAGATCTAGCATCTAGGCTAGAAGTTAAATATGAAGAATATCAACAGCTGCATGGAGAAATGAAGGTTCTCTTAAATGACCTTGAGAAAAGCTAGGATGAGCTCAAGGTAAGAACCCGGTTTGATGGCAGTAGTGATGCCTTGGACAAGATGTTGAAGAAGCAGAAGCATGCCAAGGACACTGAAGGATTAGGAAGCAATGTCGGTGAATGCTCCACCAACAAGAATGTCCCTCACAATGAAATTTTGTTTACCTCCTCAAATGGAGAAAACAAAGGCCAAACCTTCATAGTCAAAAATGCTGCTCGGAAGAAGGTTGACCTAAGAACAACCGGTGAAGACTTGTAGACAAGAATGAAGATCAGTGCTGCAAGAAGGAGGAACAATGTTGATCCCAAAGGTAAAGGGAAGATGTGAGAAGATAGCTTCACCAGAAGAAAGAAATCGAGGAAGCAGTAAAGAGGACCTCCTACCGACAGGGGACAAAGAAATGCTACCACCCATAGGGAAAAGAAAGTGTGGGAGAAGAAACCAGATAAAAGAGCTACATTGAATGTACAACCAAGGATCCATTCTCAAAGAAGAAGAAATGGAGATGCTAAACTGGTAAGATCTCCCCATGCATGGCAAAATAAATTTGTAATTCATATGCCATCCTTTACTGGTTACTGCTTTGCATGTAATGGCTATGGCCATATGACAAAAGAATGTAGAAAGAGATCTAGAAGGAAAAATCTAGGATCTCATAGACATCATGCATATAAGAAAAATGTATCTAGGAGTAGATACAAGCATGTCTCCTCTTCTGGTTATGTAAATGTTGTTTATCATAACTGCAATGATTTTTGCCATAGAGAGTTTGAATGCAGGAAGAGGAACCTGCAGTCGCATAAAGGCTAGTATAATAACTATGCTTTGCAGAAAGCTGGACATAGAGAATATGGAAGTCAAAGACCTGAATGGAACCAAAGGAGAAATCTCCCTGTAGGAGTAAGAGGTCCACTGGTTTCAGTTGCCAGTCAAAACAACATGACCAGAAGAAGATGTTCAAACTAGTATGTCAAGAGATTCCCCAATCATGAAGTTGGGATGAATGTTGTGTGCTACTATAGCACTACTTTTGGCTATGTTGGAGAATTAGGAAATGGAAGGACCCATCAATAGAAGAAGGAAAGACCTACAGCCAAGCCTAAAAATGGGAAGATGAATGAGACCAAGCAGGTATGGATGAAGAATACCATGGACCGACACTGTGCATTCAATGAACAAGTGTTATCTCCTAAGGCCTAAAGTAGATGCAGGATCTTAGGGGGAGTAATACACTGAACTTATCATCCACCCTATTAGTGATGAAGGCAACATGGAAGAACATGTTGTTGCAAGTATGAAAGATTGGATCACTACTATTGTATCAATATATGACAAGATAAAAATTGGAATCAGATACAATGTGACATAAAATGTCAAGAGTCATAGGAAGATGCTCTTGTAGTGACAATGGATCAATACAAGAAACCAGTATGTGCAGGATGTTACCGACATAAATGCTAATAGGTAATTGCAAGTTATATAAGACAATAAAGTTGGAGATCATTGCAATAGCCCTGGTAGCATGGAATGTGAAGTTCATGTCATAGGATCATGTCATAAGCCATAGTGGATATAATGGAGCTGAAATATTATCAGATGACCACATAGATACAACTTAATCAGTATAGGGAGGACATTGGAGTCCCGATATTGGACCTGACTAAAGTGGAGAGCCCGAGATGTATGACTCAAGGGGAGTTCAAGTGGCTATGATGCAAATCCTGAATGCTTGAACTTTGAAGAGTAATTGCATTGACTACCCAAAACTGCAGATGATGAAAAGTTACAGTAGGAATACCCAGGAAAATTTTATTGTAAGGGGTATCTACCTATCATTTGGCTGGTTGTATTCATAGTACAATCACATTTCATTCCTACTTGCTAGTTGGATAGTTGTATTGGTAGTACAATCACATTTGATTCCTAACAAAATTTGGGATCAAACAAGAGGTGATGTCGTTTGACCAATAGGTGAGTACTATTCACTGACACATCCCTCTGCAATTGAGTATTTTAACAAATGGTATAAAATTTGCATGCTCAATTACTGTCAGTTGATGGATGAGTCATCCATCTCAAGTGTTGTGACTTGAGAAGATTTAATAATTTGTAACAATTGGTATCAATGGAGGAGATGCATCCAGTAAAG
This sequence comes from Cryptomeria japonica, assembly GCF_030272615.1. NCBI lineage: Eukaryota > Viridiplantae > Streptophyta > Pinopsida > Cupressales > Cupressaceae > Cryptomeria > Cryptomeria japonica. The sequence continues at coordinate 207,451,638 of NC_081408.1, forward strand.
AAAAATGAGGACAAAGAATTCTATTAGTGACCAGTAAATACAGGGAGGAATGATATCTTGACAGTTCCCTTTTCCATTATTGTCAAAGGGGGAGAAGGATTCTATAGTATAAAACATACTACATATGTTGAAAATCCATGGATTAGAGAAAGGGGGAGAAAGATTATGTAGTATGTCAGATACTACATGAGTTGACATCAATGCCAAAGGGGGAGATTGTTGGCATTGTTTTGTCATTGATATCAATCAGTATGGGATGACTACTTGTATAAGAGATGTATAGGAAACACTGTCAAGGAGGAGTATAGGTTGGAATATCTTTGATATCAACATGTGTTGCAGGACATCGGTAAGGTAAGGATGAATGACCATTGGAGTCACCGGTACACAAGTTAGTGTCTGACTTGTGCGGATGAGATGGTAGGGTGATGGGTACCGATATAGTGTGTCACCAGTAAGGAAAGGATGTCAACTAGTAAGTGATATGTTGACATGGAGAAGTAAGATCAACCAAGTAAGTGGTTGTTAGCTTGCAAAGCTCATGATTGGTGTACACGCTAGATGGCCAAGGTGCTTGAGTTGTTGTTTGTGATGAAGAGGTAGAATGTTACCTAAATCACATCAACACTAGAGGAGAAGAATGAGTAGGTCACCGGTATGCTGTGAGGTTGCAAAAAAATAGGACTCCCATCAGATGAAGATGTAGTCATCATGAGAAGCAATAACTAATGGTGGTTGTGCCAACACCAGATCACATGTGCATGTTTGAAGAAATGTTGCACAAATAGGGAAGTCATATGAGTACATTGTAGGATGTAGATGAAAAGGTGTCACTCCACCGGTAAATTGAACTTATCTCCTATTATGCATTGTGTGCATCATAGTTTTGTAAAATAAGGAAGAAGAGGTGTGCATCAAGCACATGAAATTAGGGATATGCACTGGACCAACTGAGAAGGCATGTTGAGATGCCAGTACAGATGAAGAGCGTTAGGTTTCTCAACTTGACAAACCGACTGAGATATGGTTCAGGATAATCAGAATAGAAGGGCTGGATTAAAATTGGAGTTCATTAAAGGTTGATGACATGGTGTCATCAAGATTGTTTACTGGTATATAAGTCCACCGGTACTATGAGCAAGGTGCAGATGTAGATGTCTTCCCACTTTATGGGAATGTCCATGCCTTGAATAGACATGTCTAAATATTGGTTTAGGTGTTCCACCGATAGCTCAACAAAGTGCAGACATCAGGAGTCAACTGGTAGAATGTGAGATACCAGCATGGTTAGTTAACTGATAGAAAAGAGGAACCTGTAGAGTGATTGGTTAGTGATCCTACTTGGACTGACATGAAGATACAAGATGGAAGATGATCACAATGATTGCCACAAGGATTCAAGGTGGCAGATTTTCTACAGCTGTTGATGGAGTGTGCACCAATGGAGTAGTTGTAGAGATGGTCAATATTAATGGCAAATCCCACAAATCAAGGGACTTGTTGCAGAGGTTTGTGGCTCAACGTCTGGAAGACAACTGAGAGCTATCTAAGAGTGATTGAGAAGATCGAGGTGGATGAAGGAAACAATGAGAGAAATCTTGGTGTTTGCCCAAGAAATTAGCTGACAGGGTAAAAAGTGGATTGCCAGAGATAGAAGGTGTGATCAAGAAGGCAAGACAATACCAGTGATGAGGAAATAGCTGTCTAGGCAATCAGATCAGGCAAGATCTAATTGGTTTTGGTTTTCCTCAAGGTAAGTGAGTAAACCCTAACTACCCATAGTTTAAATTGGTTTTTCATGGGAAAAATAGTCTATAAATAGGCATGCAAAAATCAAAGATGGTTATCACTAGATGAGAGAGTAGGGCTATTGAAGAGAAGAGGATAGAGCTGATACAAAGTGATTGAGTGTTACTTCTACATGCAAGAGAAAATCAGTTAAGTGCTCAATGTATACCTGAGAAGAGAGACTATGAGTGAGGGTGAATCAGGTTGAAGTGTTCAACTGGTAGCAGATCAGAACTAGTAGTGTTCATATCAGTAGAGCAGAGGAGAAGGAAGTTGTAGAGTAGGTAGACATAGAACTGGTAGAGTGTAGTACTAGTGAAGAGAAGAGTAGTGAGGAGGAGATCTAGTAAAGTAGAAGGAGAGTAGAGGTGAATCGGTAGAGTTTACCGACTATGAAGCAACAAATGAGAGTAGTAGGAGAAGTGTACTGGTGTAGCAAAGAAAGTATCTCACCAGCAAAGTAAGGTATATGGAATGGTTACAAGATTCACTTGTAACAAAGACAACTACTTTTGTAATTGATGTTTTCATTGTGATCACTAAGTTGTACCTCGGTGCAGGGGTTGTAGCTCCTTTGGGTTGTAGCCCATAAATTAGGTAGGGGTTAGTGCTCCTTGGGTTGGTGCCCTAAAGCAAGGGTTGTAGCTCCTTTGGGTTGTTGCCCATAAAAAAGTTAGGGGTTGTAGATCCCATAACTGGTAGACACCTCTAGGTTGTTAAAGGGAAAATTTTGAGAACCATTGATTCAGCCCCCTCTCAGTGGTACATCATTTCAAATAGAAAATAGGCAAGTGGATGGTTGTGCTCAGTTGGAGATGAGCATGATAACTCACCCATGGATACCTACTAAGGACTAAGCTAATATGGTCCATCGATAGAACAAAGAAGATGATGGCATGAAGATATAATGGTAGGCTATGTAAATTGGAAGGTAAGATATGCTTGCAGGGTTAGAGTATCGATAGATAAAGATGGACTGGTAGTATGAAGCATACATTGGTAGTGTAGTCTGAACAAACACCTGAGCTAAGGTGGATGCGAATGATGATGACATGTAGGATGCAAGTGTTTTATGTGTAGTGAAGGATAAACCATGCATCGGTGGAGTAGTTGGTGAGTAGGTCAATATTAATGTCGATTGCAAAAATCATTGGTTATTTATAGAAGGGTTGTGGCTCAATGTAGACTGAAGATATACATGATGCAATGATCAATGAGGGACATCTAGTTGTAGATCTGACCTAGAGAAGGTAAAAAAGTAGATCATTTAATGTGACTGATAGAAGCAGGTTGATGATCAGTTTGTCATGTTTTCTAAATATTGCAAATGTGTATTGGAAGCAACAAGATTAGTGGTGATGGGTGCTCTATTATAGGTTGTCAATCTCAAAGAAGGGATCCAATCAGATTTGATACAGATTTGAGTTAGGGAAGAAAATCCTAGGGTGTGAAGTTTGAGTTTCCATTTTGGCGGGAAATCCCGAGTATAAATATGCAAGTTTAAGATCTAAGTGGTTGTTGCTATCAAGGATGATGAAGGAGGTTGGATACTAGATGTCGGAAGTAAGTGAAGAGTGTATACAAAATAGTTTGAGTGTTTAAGTTCTAAACCTTGAAGCGACTAAGTGTGTTGAAGGGAGAAACCGGTAAAAGGGTTTAACAGATGGTTAAACTGGTGAGGCCAAAGTAACCGGTAAGATTGTAGCAGTCAAATGAATTGTTAGTGTTCCAACCAGTAAGGAGGCATCAAAGTATGAAGTAATGCAAGGTGATAATCAGGGGAGGTTAGGCGAGGTATAGACTGAGTAGAAGAGGAATCAGAACCAGTAGAGTGAACAGAACTGGTAGAGTAAACAAAACCTATAGAGTGAAGAGTACTGGTAGTGACAAAAGGTAGTGGATCAGAGAATAGTAAACCAATAAAGAAGAGGTAGAGTCTGAACTGGTAAGGTTGTAGTAGAGAGTGAAGGAGAGAAGGATCAATTTAAGAAGAGAACCGGTAAAAGAATAGAGAAGAGTTAAATTAGTGAAGAAATTATATGTAGAGGTTACAAAACTCATGTGTAACCAAGATATTACTATTTTATTGTTTACAATCATTGTAATCACTGAGTTAGAGCTCGGTGCAGGTGTTGGTGGTCTTTGGGTTGGTGCCCTAAAATTAGAGGTTGTTGCTCCTTGGGTTGGTGCTCTAAATCAGTGGTTTGTGCTCCTTGGGTTGGTTCCCTAAGTGAGGGGTTAGTGCTCCTTGGTTTGAATCCCTAAATATTGTAATACAGTGTTTATTGTGAGGCTAGATTGGAGCAATAGACTCTAGCAATATTTCTCACTGAGGCTTTTCCCATGTTGGGTTTTCCTCATACATCCAGTGTTATGTGTATTTGTGTGTGCTTGCATTTTGGTCTTCTTCCTATCTCATGGGTATAATCACTTTGTGAGATTTGCTAACCAGTTCACATAGTCAAGTTTAAAAGGGTTAAGTTTGGAAAACACTGATTCACTCCCCCCCTCTCAGTGGAATCTTGTGTTCTATAGAACAATCTTGCTTAGGAGCAAGATTGGTGTGTTCCATTCAGTCATCCCTATAATCAAGCCTCATGTTAGAATGGTGAGTTTTCTTAGGCCCTAGTAGCACAAGAGGAGCCAACAACATCAGGGTAGCAACAATTTGTTGAGTTTCCCAGTCATACATAGGTAGATACAACTTTTTGAATTGGTAGGAGGCCAATTTTTGTGGAATGAATCATACAAGTGAGTATAATATGGCCAACAACACAAGGTCAAAAAGAAGTGCCATATATCCTAGTGCTAATTTTGTACCATCAGTTTAGACTCCATCTGAGATCAAGCTCCACAACATGTCCTACAATCTTCAATGTCGAATCCCCCTGATAAGGCGACTTCTATGAATAAGGAGTAGGATTTGACTCAAAAGGTCATGCAAGGAGAGCCAACTAGGGCTCCTATAATATAAAAATTGGACCTTGTTGTTGCAAAGGCCCTTGCTAGGGCTGCCATTCCCTTCAATATTGTTGAATAAATGAAGAGGGCCAGCCTCAATGTACCTATGTGGGATTCTCTCGCTATCCCATGTCAAAGAGACGTACTTAAGAAGCCATAAATGGAATGGATGTTGTGGAAGGTATGAGTCAGGGTTGTAGTTCTTCAACTTCCACAACCCCGGTGCAACCTCTGGAGGTAGAGAATTCAAATAAAATTAGCAAATTGTTAGGAATATAGATTATATTTTGTCATTGATGTCAACAATGTGCTCTGGTTGGATATGGTTCTTTCCTGGTTGGCTTCTTCTATCCTGACTAGTTGCTTCTATCCTAGTTGGTTCTATTAGGTCCCAGAGACAACTAAGAGGGGGGTGAATCAGTTGTCAAATAAATTCAAACCAAAAGCAACTTAACTAACTTAATTCTTAATACCGGTAAACTAGTCTTTTATGACGGTAGACTATTTTATCAATTAATTGCAATACCGGTAAAGATTAATGCATGAAATAGAAAGACAAAGTCATCCACAATACATAACACCAATATTTGTACGTGGAAACCCTGTAAGGGGAAAAACCACAGTGGGGAACTTTACCCACAATCAGATGATACTAATGTAGATAGTATGTGTATACAAATGGGGTTTGCACATGTAGAAAGGCCAAGAACCTAGAGCTCACTGCTCAAACACAAATAGGAGTCACACTGACTACAAATGGATGGTTAAAACCAATAAGGATGTACTGTTCAAATTAGCATCTTTTTATGCTGGATTCAGTACCAATGTAGTTCTGACTATCTTCACAAAAACCCTCCTTCAACCTTCAAATGATGTCTACGTGTATAGCTCTTCTTATTCTTGCATATACCTTCACACATTTTTTTTTTGCATTACTTATCCGATCTTACAAATAAGATCTTACATTTATATCATAACCTAAGACCAATTTTAGTAGGTCGGCTCTAAAAGATATTACAATAGAATCAATTTACAAATAAAATAATGTCCGATGCAATAACCGATTCAACATATCGGTTTGATGCATTTACAACAATAATAAGATATCTCTATAGCATGTCGTGCTCTTCTAGAAAAGATAAACCTACTGGTGTATAACCTGGACCTATTTGCCGGTAACAACAAATATGCAAATACGAATATGCCAATGAACAAATCTCTAAGATAAAGTGTCCAAATGATGTTTTCGACATAACTAGGTGTTTTCCATGCCATTCAAAGTGTCGGTGAACATTATATCCTACCGGTGTACCAGATACTGGTGGCTGTGCATAAGTCACTTGCTTGCTAGCGAATGTTGTTGATTCTCCAGAGTGTTAGAGTTGATAAGTGTTAGTAGGTGTTGACATCAATGACAAAACCATACCAAAATACCAACAATCTCCCCCTTTGGCATTGATGGTAACACAAGATGGAAAAACCATCAAAGTGCCAAAACAGAAATGCCAAATACCAAAAACCAACAATCTTCTCAAAGTAACAATCTCTCCCCCTAGGAGTGACATGTGTTTTCCTTGTGTTTTTCCATACCAATCTCTCCTCCTTTGACATGTCAAAGCAATATAAAGACCATTGTTCAGATACAAAATACCAACCAATTCAGTATAACAACTACTCCCCCTGAGAAGTAGCTTTCTCATCAAAGTCAGAGTAAAAGATTTCTCTGTTAATTCTATCGATTGATGACTGTCATCAACTGTCTAAGTCTCTACTGGTGGGGGTATGACCCCAAGTTGTTCTCTGAGATATTCAAAAGTCTCCTTAGGTAGAGGTTTAGTGAAAATATCTGCAATCTATTTTTTAGTATTCACATAAACCAATTTAATTTCTTTTGCTTCAACATTTTCCCTTAGAAAATTCAGTTTGATAGAAATATGTTTGGTTTTAGAATGTAATACTAGATTCTTAGATATATCAATTGCTGCAGTGTTATCACAATAGATAGTAATAGGTTCCTTGCATTTTACCTTTATGTCTTTCAACATTTTCTTAAGCCATAGTACTTGTGTAAAGTTAGTTGCTGCTGCAACATATTCTGATTCAACTATTGATAAAGATGTACAACTTTGTTTCTTACTCAACCAAGAAATTAATCTACTTCCAAGAAAAAATGCTCTGCCGGTGGTGTTTTTTCTATCATCCACGTCTCCTACCCAATTTGTATCTATGTATGCACATAATTCAAATTTTTCATCTCTAGGATACCATAATCCAAGATTTGTAGTGCCTTGTAAGTACTAGAAAATCCTTTTTACTATTGATTCATGATTTTCTCTAGGATTACTCTGTAATCTTGAAACAATACATACTGCATTCATGATATCAGGTCTTGTTTGTGTCAAATACAGTAAACCTCCTATCATAGATTTGTACCTAGTCAGATTAACAGGTGTAGATTCATCCCTTAGTGATAATTTGTCATTAGTAGTCATAGGTGTGCTTACCGGTTTAGAGTTCTCTATCCCAAATTTCTTTAGTATCTCCTACAAGTACTTGGATTGACTCAAGAATATACCTTTATCAGTTTGTGAAATCTGCAATCCTAGAAAGAATTTTATTTCTGCAATCCTAGAAAGAATTTTATTTCTCCAATCATAGACATTTCAAATTCTTGTTGCATTTCAATAGAAAACTCTTTACATAATCCATCTTCTCCTCCAAATATTATATCATCAACAAAAACTTCTATAACCAAGATGTCATCATTAGTCGCTTTGTAATATAAGTTGTTGTCAGCATTACCTTTAGAAAAACAAATCTTCAAAAGATACTTATCCAATCTTGCATACCAAGCTCTTGGAGCTTGTTTCAAACCATACAAAGCTTTCCTTAACTTGCAAACCATATCTTTGTTATCTGTGAAAGAAAATCCATCAGGTTGTTCAATGTAAACTTTTTCTTCAAGATCTCCATTCAGAAATGCACATTTAATATCCATTTGATATACTTTGTAGTTCTTGTGTGCTGTGAAAGCCAAGAATAATTTGACTGCCTCAATTCTAGCTACCCGTGCAAAGGTTTCATTACAATCAATTCCTTCTTTCTGAGAATATCCCTTACACACTAGTCTTGTTGTATTTCTGATTACCTTACCATCTTCATTAAGTTTGTTTCTAAATACCCACTTTGTTCCAATCACATTTTTGTCTTTAGGCTAGGGAACTAATGTCCAAGTGTTATTGTTCTCAATTTGTTCTAATTCTTCTTCCATAGCTTTAATCCAGTGTTTATCTTCACATGCCTCATTAATTGAAGATGGTTCAATTTAAGAAATAAGACATACCTCTTCATTTGTCAGTCTTCCTCTTGTCATAACTCCTTTATACTTGTTCCAAATTATCTGATCTTCAGAGTGATTCAGTCTTACATACCGGGGTTTCTTCATTTGTTGTTGTTCCTCAGTTACTGTGGAAATTTAAGATGATACCGGTGTAACTGTATCTTCATTCTATACTGGTGGATTCAATTTAGTTTCATTTGTCATAATTTATGTTACCGGTTTAGAGTCTATATACCTCAAAGTTCCTCTGTATTGTTCATCAATCTTCACATTTGTACTCTGAACAATTTTTTGCAATCTCTTGTTAAAATATCTGTATGCCTTACTCTTAGATGAATAATCAAGAAATATTCCTTCATCACTTCTAGGATCAAATTTGTTAATATACTCAACTCTTCTAATATAGCATTTGCTTCTAAATATTCTGAAATATTTAAGAGTAGGAGTAATACCAAACCATAGTTCATGAGGAGTCTTACCAGTTTCTCCTTTGATGTGAACTTTGTTGAATGTATAGACCATTGTGCTTACTGCCTCTCTCCAATACATATGTGATAGATTTGCTTCTGATAACATACTTCTAGCTGCATTAAAGATAGTTCTGTTTTTCCTTTCTACAACTCCATTTTGCTATGGTGTCTGAGGTGTTGATAGCTATCTTCTGATTCCATTCACTTCACAAAATGCATTAAATTCCTGAGATGTAAATTCTCCTCCTTGATCTGATCTTAGACATTTGATTTTCTTACCGGTTTCATTCTCTACCATTTCTTTGAATAGTTTGAACTTCCCAAGTGCTTTTGATTTTTCTTTGAGGAAAGTAACCCAACACATTCTAGAGTAGTCATCAATGATTAGCATGAAATATCTATCACCTTGTAAACTTTTAGTTCTAGCTAAACCACATAAATCAGTATGAATTAAGTCAAGAGCATTATTTGATTTTTATGGAATACTTTTAAAAGTAGCTCTAACTTGTTTTCCAAATTGACATTCCTTACATATTGGATTGTGAGGCTTAACAATCTTAGGTAAATCTCTAACTGCCTTAGTAGTACTGATTTTTACCATGTAATCAAAATTTACATGATAGAGTCTCTTATGCCATAGCCAATTTTCATCAATGTGAGAAATCAAGCATGTCTTTTCATTGTTATTCAAATGAAAGATGTTACCTCTAGTTTGATTACCGGTTGCAATTTCCAAACCAGTTCTGTTCATGATTTTGCATTTTCCATTCTTGAATTGTAATTGAAATCCTTTCTCAACTAGTTGACCAACACTCAAAAGACTATGCTTTAAACCTTCAACATAGTAAACATTGTCAGTATTATGCTCACCATCAAGAGATATTGTACATTTACCTTTGATCAAACAAGCTTTATCATCTCCAAATCTTACTAAGCCTCCATTATATTCCTGAAAGTTCAAGAATTTGTTTTTGCCACTAGTCATATGATGTGAGCATCCTGAATCAATGATCCATTCATCCTTAACTTCAATTTTAGCTACCAAGGCCTATTCTACTGGTTGAATAGTAGGTGCCGGTTGATCTTTCATTATAGCAACAAAAACCCATCCATTGTCTACCAGATCTTCATCAAAATGATCAATCAATCCTTCATCAGCAAGATAACAAGATTTATCTTTATTCTTCTTAAATTTGTATCTCTGATATTCAAGGTTAAGCTTGCATGTTCTCCTAGCTTCTTCTCTTAGTCTAGCATGTCTATCAGGGCATCTATAAGCCATATGACCAATCTAATTACAGTTGAAATATTTAAAGGGTGCTTTACCTTCATACTTACTTCTAACTGGACCTTTAGGCTTTTTCCTTGCAAATAGTACTTCAAGTTCTTCATTTCTTCATTTTCACTCATGCTTTCCTCAAGTTCTCTTGCATAAAAGGCTTTCCAATCAGACTTGTCAAATGATGGTGCAAATGATGTTGATGCCTTAAAAGCTAAATCTATCTTTATAGTAGCAACAGGACCAAATTCCTCAATTTCAAAATCAGAAAGTTTTCCAATCAATGTATCCCTATTTACTGATGTATTAGGCATTGTTCCTAACTCATTTATAGCAGTAACCTTCATTTTATATGTCGGTGGCAATCCTCTTAAAATTTTGAAATAATTTCATCTTCACTTAAGGTTCCTCCACAACATTTAATACCCAAAACAATTTCATTAACTCTTTCCATATAAGCAGAAATCCTTTCATCTTCTTCCATTTTCAGATTTTCATACTTGACCCGGAAGCTTTCAAGTTTTGCAATTTTGACTGTGGAATCTCCTTCATTCAATGTTTCTAGATGATCCCAAATAGTTTTAGCAGTTGATCTATCTAATAATCCCATGATTTGTTGATATGTTAATGCGCTCAAAAGTGCTTCTCTTGCTTTGCAATCATTTTTCTCATATTTAGCCAAGTTAGGTGGATTAGGCTGATTCTAAGTAGGAGTAGTATAGCCATTCTTTGTAACATCTCAGATGTCCTTTCCAATGCAATTTAGATGTGTCTCCATTTTGATCTTCCATATACCATAGTTGGTTCCATCAAGTTTAGGACTCTCCTTCCTGAAATAGTTAGTAGACATTAGGTCTCCTCAAGTTGTTAAACTTTTTAAAAAAGAGGACTATGCTTTCATACCAATTGTTAGGTCTCGGAGACAACTAAGAGGGGGGGTGAATCAGTTGTTAAATAAATTCAAACCAAAAACAACTTAACCAACTTAATGCTTACTACCCATAAACCAGTCTTTTATGCCGATAGACAATTTTATCAGTTAATTGCAATACCAGTAAAGATTAATGAATGAAATAGAAAGGTAAAGTCATCGACAACACATAACATCAATATTTGTACGTGGAAACCCTATAAGGAGAAAAACCATGGTGGGAAACCTTACCCACAATCAGATGATACTACTGCAGATAGTATGTGTATACAAATGGGGTTTGCACATGTAGAAAGGTCAAGTACCTTGAGCTCACTGCTCAAACACAAATAGGAGTCACACTAACTACAATTGGATGGTTAAATCCAGTAAGGATGTACTGCTCAAATTAGTATCTTTTTATGCTGGATTTAGTACCAGTGTAGTTCTGATTGTCTTCACAAAAACCCTCCTTCAACCTTTAAATAATGTTTGCGTGTATAGTTCTGCTTATTCTCGCATATACCATCACACAATTTTTTTCGCATTACTTATCTGATCTTACAAATAAGATCTTACATTTATATCATAACCTAAGACCAATTTTAGTAGGTCAGATCTAAAATATATTACAATAGAATCAATTTACAAATAAAATAATGTCTGATACAATAATTGATTCAACATGTCGGCTTGATGCATTTACAACAATAATAAGACATATCCATAGCATGTCGTGCTCTTCTGGAAAAGATAAACCTGTCAGTGTATAACCTGGACCTATTTGCCGGTAACAACAAATATAAAAATATGAATATGCCAATGAACAAATCTCCAAGACAAAGTGTCCAAATGATGTTTTTGACATAACCAGGTGTTTTCCATACCATTCCAAATGTTGGTGAACATTATATCCTGCCAGTGTACCAAACATCGGCGACTGTGCATAAGTCACTTGCTTGCCGGTGAATGTTTTTGATTCTCCAAAGTGTCAGACTTGATAAGTGTTAGTAGGTGTTGACATCAATGACAAAACCATATCAAAATACCAACGGGTTCGTGGTCTCGGTTAGACTTGGTTTTGGCTGATTATTCAAGATGGTTATATTCTTGTCATATGTAGTTGTTTCATGATTTGGTGCTTCTAAAGCTATCGCTTATGTTCTGGTTTACTGGTTGATATTTTCTCATACCAGCTAGTTTTACCAGTTGGTGATATTTTCTAAATTGGTTAAGATATTTTGGTCCCTCTTACAAAATTGGAACTTAACATGCTGAAGGTGTTCTTTATCATGTCTAAATTGTTTGGTGGCTTCGCATTGGCTGGCGTGATGATTTGGTGATCCTATTTGGATCCGGTTGGTTATTTTATGTTATTGTACTAAGAGTTTCTACTGGTTGGTGAAATGTGTGTATATTGGTCTTAGCATGATTTTCGACAGATATAATTGTTTGCAAATTTGAATTAGTTCTATGGTATGTAATGTAAATCATAATATTGGTCTTGTGGTATTGTGTGATGTAATTTTTGTAATTATGGGTTTATGGGTTTATGGTTTAATCGACCTTGTTATTAAGGTTGGTGATCTATATTAATAGGTGACTTATTCATGTAATTTGGGTATGGTATGGAATGTATGGTTATGTTTGCACTATCAGAGAGAGGTAATTGTGCGAACAAATATATATCATTTTTGCAAAAGGTTGTGAAGGATCTATAATTGCAGAGCAAACATCTATACTTAACTAGAATTGTATCAAGCATTAGGAAATTCTATTTTCACAGTTCATTTTCTCTTGAATTGTAGTGCCATGTTTATGTAAGTTAGTGAGACTTCTTTTTGTGATGAGAAGTGAGCTCTAGGAAGTTGGCCTATAGCAGAAGTATTATTTGATTGTGGGAAGGGTTTCCCATTGTGGTTTCCCCCTTTACTAAGTTTTCTCATTAAAATATTGGTGTTGTGTGTTTTTTGCTTTCATGCTTTATCTTTAACTTTGTTGTTTATATTGTGCTTTGATAAAAGTTTTATAATCTACATTAATTGTTCAACTTGTGGAAAATTGATTCAACCCGCCCCCCTCTCAGTTTTCCTCTAGTATCAGAACATTCCAACAATTGGTATTAGAGTGAGGTCATGTTTGCAAAATATTAACCACTTGAGGAGATCCAATGGCATCCACTTCTATATTTAATCCCTATTAGAAGGAGAGTCCCAGATTTGATGGTACAATTACAAATTATTGAAGGAATGAATGAAGATTCATCTAAGATGTCTTGGAGCTGAAGTTTGGGAGATAGAAGAAAAAGGGTATACACTTCATGATCCTAATTCTATAACACCAACACCTCTTGATGAGTAGAAAAGAGTTGATAGTGATGTTAGAGTGAAAGAAGCATTGTTAAGTACCCTACGAGATGAGAAGCTATTAAATGTCATAGAATTGGAAAATTCAAAGAAAATCTAGTTGAAGCTTGAAACTCTTTTTGAAGGTGACCAATTAGTAAAGATTGCAAAACTTGAAGGTTTTTGGGTGAGATATGAAACTTTGAAGATGGAAGAAGATGAGAATATAAGCCCTTTCATGGATAGAGTGAATGAGATTGTCATAGGAATCATATGTTGCAAAGGAAATGTCAATGAGGATGAGGTTGTATCAAAGATTATGAGAGTTCTACCTCCAACTTACAAAATGTAGGCCACTGCAATAAATGAACTCCAGACAATGTCAAGTACCTTCATTACCATAGATACATTACTTGGGAAACTGGTTGCTTTTGAACTTGAGGATCTTGGAGATCAGAGTGCTACTAAAATAGATAGTGTATTTAAATCATCTAGCTCTGATAAGCAGAAGATAGACTAGAAGGAGTTATATGCTAGAGATTGGAAGACATTGAGAGAGAAGATAGGGAACTTGAAGAGTTGGAAACCCTAATTTCCATAAGAATCACTAAAGGATCGGCTAGAAGTATGAAGGAAAATTTCCTTAAAAAATATTTTTCATGCAATAAGATTGGTTATTTTTCTTCTAGATGCCTTGAAAGAGCTGCTAGAAATCAAGAAAGGTTTATAAGGAGTTATAAGCCTAATCCAGAATACCAAAGTAGACCTATATTTAGAAGGAATAAGGATAAATAATCTCACTATGTTGATGATGATGATGATGAACTTGTAAGTAGATCGAGTAATAGAAGGTCTTGTAAAGATTGGGTCTTTATTGCTATGAAGGATGAGTCTCTAGAACATGTAATTGATACAACTCATACTGAGGATAAGGCTCTAGATACTAAAATTTAAGAGAAGGATGAATGGGTTATAGATAGTGGTTTCTCACATCACATGACTGGCGACAAGAGGAGATTCCTAACTTTGCAAGAATTTGATGGTGGACTAGTCAGATTTGGAGACAATAAGGCATGCATAATCAAAGGAAAAGGAGCCATATCCTTGGATGATAAGACTAATACTGATAGTATTTATTATGTTGAAGATTTGAAGCATAATATTTTGAGCGTAGGTCAGATGGTCGATAGAGAATTTCATTTACAATTTAAAGATGGAAAGTGCAAGATTATCAATAGATCTAGATTGGAAATTGCATTAGGAACTTAGACAAAGGAAATATATTTCATTTGAACTCCGGTGAGAAGGCTCGCTTGATTGCTCAGATCTATGTGGACTGGCAAGGACTAAAATTTTTCAAGGTGATAGATACTTTATGTTTCTTATTGATGATTATTCTAGAATGATCTGGGTTATGCTTTTGAAAGGAAAATTAGAAGCTCTTGAGAAATTCAATTTTTTTAAAGATATGGTTTAGACATCAACAAGATTGAAGATAAAATGTTAAGGTCAAATCAAGGCAGTGATTTTACATCCCGTGCATTCAACAAATATTGTGAGAAGCATGGAATCAAAAGACAATTTTTTGCACCTATAACTCCACAACAAAATACAATAGTGGAAAGGAAAAACATAGCTATCTTAGATACTGCAAGGTCCATGATGATGGAAGCCAAATTGCATGGTATTTATTAGAGAGAAACTATCAATACTATGATATACACTTTCAATAGAGTACACATAAAAGGTGATACTGGTAAGACTCGTTATGAATTATGGTTTGGTCATACTACTACTATCAAATATTTAAGAATTTTTGGAAGTAAATTCTATATTAGAAGAGATGATACATTAGGGAAATTTGATCCTAAAAATTATGAAGGAATATTTTTGGACTATTCTACTAAGAGTAAAGCATATAGATGTTATAAAAAAAGATTGAATAGGTTAATGGAAAGAATTAATGTAAAGGCGGATGGGAAAGGTAATAATTAAATCAGATCACATGACTATGTACCAGAAGATGAATTTGTCAGATCAGAACCGACAGTGCAATCATTAGTTCAGAGCATAGATCCACTTGCTCTGGTAACATCAAAAAATTCCACAGTGACTATTGATGAGCAAAAAGAGTCAGAAAGTCAAGATAACCCTAAAACTCCCAGGTATGTAAAGTTGAACCATTTTTAAGATCATATCATTGAAGATAAATGGAAGGTCTGATGACAATAAGAAGGTTAGCTACTAAAGAGGTATGTATAATTTCTGAAATTGAACCGGAATCTTTTATTAAAGAAAGTAAAGATGAAAATTGGATGAGAGCTATGGAATAGGAATTAAATCAGATATAAAAGAATAAAACATGGGAATTGGTTCCTAGTCCTAGAGATAAAAATGTTATTGGAACTAAATGGGTTTTTAGGAATAAACTAAATGAGGAAGGTCAGGTTGTAAGAAACAAGGTTAAATTGGTTTGCAAAGGATATTCACAGGAACAAGGAGTTGATTATGATGAGACTTATGCTCTGGTTGGAAGAATTGAAGTGGTAGGACTATTTATTGCCTATGCTGCACACAAGAACTACAAGGTGTACCAGATGGATGTTGAATGTACATTTCTGAATGGAGATCTTGAGGAGGAAGTCTACATTGAGCAGCCTGATGGATTTTCATTATCAGAGGACAAGGACATTTTATGCAGATTGAAGATAGCTTTATATGGACAAAAATAAGATGCTAGAGCATGGTATGCTAGATTGGATATATATCTTTCAAAGCTCAGTTTTAGAAAAGGTAATGTTGATAGTAACTTATATTATAAGATTGAGAATGATGACATACTGATCATTGAAGTCTTTCTTGAAGATATAATTTTTGGAGGAGAATAAAATTTATGCATGAAATTTGTTAATGATATGAAGAATGAATTTCAAATGTCTATGGTTGGAGAGATGAAATTTTTCTTAGGTTTGTAGATTACTCAGATTGATAAAGGTATTTTTATTTGTCAAACTAAGTATGTGAAGGAATTGTTAAAAAAACTGGTCTTGAAAATTCAAAACTTGTTGGTGCTCCTATGATAATCAGGTGCAAATTGACTAAGGAAGATAAATCACCTAGAGTGAACCCATCTAGATGTAAATCAATGATTGGTAGAGTGTTGTACTTAACTCACACTAGACCAAATATAATGAATGTTGTTTGAATTGCTTCTATATTTCAGTTTGATTTGAGAGGAAGTCATGATATTTCTATTAAAAGAATATTTAGATATTTGGTAGGAACAATAGAGTATGGGTCATGGTATCCAAAGGATGGTGGTTTCATATTATGTGCCTATAAAGACTCATATTGGGAAGGAGATGTTAATGACATGAAGAGCACTACAGGTGATGCATTCTTTCTTGGGAAGAAGTCAGTTTCATGGCTTGGCAAGAAACAATCATGCACTTCATTATCTACTGTTGAAGCTGAATATATAGTTGCTACAACAAATTGTACTGAGATCTTATTGATGAAATAGATGTTGAAGAATATAAGGGTAATTTATAATGAACCTATTGTTATTCACTATGATAAAATTGTTGTTATTGATATGTCAAAGAATTCAATATTTCATTCCAAGTCAAAACACATTTCTGAAGGTATAATTTCTTGAAGGAAAAGGTTGAAGCAAAGGAAGTAAAATTGATTTATGTGTCTACTAAGGAAAAAATTGCATATATTATAACAAAACCATTTCCTAAAGATACTTTTGAATATCTCAAAGATATGTTTGGAGTTACCACTCCTCCGACAAAGAGTTAGAGATGCAGGGATGCATCAATCCGGTAAGTTATATCAGACATATTTTCTGATCTGGGTTGATGGGATGATCCTGTTACTCAAGAGGAGTAGTCAACTATATTGTTTAGCATTTTGGTTTGTGATCGTCCCTTCATAGTTTACATCAAAGGGGGAGATAGTGTTCATGTAAAAAATAGACAACCTTAGGGGGAGAGATATTTTGTTGGTTCTTGATTCTTTGGGGAGATTGTTGGCATTCCTTGGCACTTGGATGTTTGTAACATTTAGTGTTCGCATCAATTCCAAAGGGGGATATTATTGTCAATATTGATTATGTGTTGTCATTAATGTCAACATTATGCTCCAAATGGATATGGTTCTTTCCTGGTTGGCTGCTGCTATCCTAGTTGGACTTTGATTTGGCTGATTTTGATCCAGTATGATCAGATCATTGGATATGGTTTTGGATGGTTATTTAGGATGGTTATATGCTTGTCATATGCATTTGGTTCATGATTTGGTGCTCTAATATCTATCCCTTGTGTTCTAGTTTACCAGTTGGCTTTACCAATTGGTGATATTTGGTGAATTGGTTAAGAGATTTTGGTCCCGCTTAGAGAATTGGTTCCTAATGTGTTGAAGGTGTTCTTGATCATGTTCTAAATTTTTGGTGGATTTCCATTGACTCACGTGATTATTTGGTGGTCCTATTTGGATCCAGTTGGTTATTATGTGTTATTGCATCGAGGGTTTCTACCCATTGGTGAAATGTGTGAATATTGGTCTTAGCATGATTTTCAGTAGATATAATTATTTGGAAATTTGAATTAGGTCCATGCTATGTAATGTAATCATAATATTGGTTGTGTGATGTAATTTTTATAATTATGGGTTTATGGGTTTAGGGTTTAGTCGACCTTGTTATCAAGGTTGATGATCTATATTTATAGGTGACTTATTCATGTAATATGGGTAAGGTATGGAATGTATGTTGGCATTATTGGCATTAAGTGGTCATTGGTGAGTAAGGAGTGGTGACCGGTATAGGAGAAGTAAGACTAGTGATGTCAATCCATATGTATGTAACCATATTGAAAGTAAGTTATCGGTACACATGAAATGCATGATCTATTAGTAAAGAAGGACCACTAACAAGACAAAGCAAGCAAGAAAGAGAAGAACCGAAGGATGTAAACCGGTATACTTAAAAAAGGTTAATGTTATCAGTAAATGGACTGATTAGTAGGACCAAAATGTTTGATGGAAGGCCAAGTTGATCCACTGACAAATAAGAGGTATGGAGGTATGAAGGCCCACCAGTGGAGTTAGGTTATACCGTTAAGGTGAGTAGAAATAGTAGTCTTGGTCAAATGAAGAATGTCAAAAAGACATAGCAAACCAAGCACAGGTGGATGTTGACAAAGATGACAGCTAGACGTCAGGTGGTGATCATGCACAGGTTGGTGAAGTGTACATCAACATAATAGTCAGCAAGCAGGTCAACTTTTATGAAGAACCTACAAGTCATGGGAGGATGGCAGAAGATTGCAGCTTGAGGAAGAGAAGCTAGCAAGTGATTGAACTAATCCTACAAGAAGATCTGATCTTCATACCCCTTTTCTAAAGGAAACATCCAAGCCATTAATGGTGTGTGACAGAGAAACACATAAAATCATGGTGAAGACCTAAAGATATAGAAAAAACACATTGGAATGTGAGGTGTTGGTAATACTAATCGTTGACATGTAGATCATCTCTCTAGAAAAGGAGATCAGATCAAATCCAATACAAATTGACTTGGTGAAGGAAAAACCTAACATGACATTATTTGAATAATGCTTTGGCGGTAACCCTACAAGATTAATATGTGAGCTTGAGAGTGAAATCAGTTGATGCTTGATGCAAAGAGTGAGAGAGAAGAGAGCCGAAGAAAGGAGAAAGATCATCTTCCTTAGAGTTTTTTATGGGAAAGTTGTAGAGTGAGTTAGCAGGCGAACCGGTGAGAGGGTCTAACTGGTAGACACAAAGTAACAAGTAAATTGTTGTAGGTCTAAAAGTTAAGCTAATTGGTGAGGTGTGATTGGCCAAGAAGGCATCTGAGAGTGACATAGTGTGGTGCAGGGCTGAGGAATAAAGAAGAGAGGCTAGGAGTAACCGATGAGTGATTAGAGAGAGAGTAATCTGATAACCAGTAGTGTGAGAACTAGTGAAGAAGAGGAGGTTGTGAACTAGAAGAAATCCAGTGATTAGGTGTTGTAGAACTCACTTGCAACCAGGTGCTATAACTATATCTAAATTGTATTTCATTATAGAACACCACGTTGGAGGTTGGTGTAGGGCTTGGTGCCCTAAATCAGTGTAATCCATTGTTTCATTGTGAGGTTGGATTGGAGTAGTAGACTCCAACAACATTTCTCACCAAGGTTTTACCCATATTGGGTTTTCCTCGTACATCTTGTGTTGTGGGTTACATTTGTGTGTTTGCCTCTTTTGATATCCACAATTGTCTTATAGGTTTGATTGTTTAGTGCTTAGGGTGATAACCAGTATTCCAAGGTTGTTTAAAAATAAAATAATTTAGGAACCACTAATTCAGCCCCCTCTTAGTGGTACATTGTGTTCAACAATGTATGGTTATTTTTGTATTATCAAAGAGAAGTAATTGTGCAAACATAGATATATCATTCTGCCAAGGGTTGTGTAGGATCTAGAGTTGCAGGGTAGACATCTGTGCTTAACCAGAACTATATCAAGCATTAGGAGATGCTATTTTCATAGTTTATTTTCTCTGAATCGTAGTCTGATGTTTCTATAAGTCAGTGAGACTTGTTTTTGTGATGAGAAGTGAGCTCTAGGTGGTTGGCCCGATTGCAAGTGTAATCCCCATTGTAAGTATTTCACATACTACTATAGAAGTATTATCTGATTGTGGGTAGGGTTTTCCAACATGGTTTTTCCCTTTACCGGGTTTTCCACGTCAAAATATTGGTGTTGTGTGTTATGTTCTTTGATGCTTTATCTTTCACTTTGTTGTTTATACTGTACTCTAGTAAATGGTTCATAATATGCATTAATTATTCAACTTATGAAAAACTAATTCACCCCCCTCTCATTTTTCCTTCAGTATCAGAACATTCTAACAATTGGTATTAGAGTGAGGTCCTTTCTATAGAATATTAACCACTTGAGGAGATCCGATGGCATGAACTTCTACTTCTAATCCCTATCGGAATGGGAGTACTAGATTTTATGGTACAAATTATGGAAGGAATGAATGAAGATTCATTTGAGATGTCTTGGAGCTGAAGTTTGGGAGATAATAGAAAAAGGGTATACACCTCATGATTCTAATTCTAGAGCACCGACACCTCCCGATGAGTAGAAAAGAGATAATAATGATGTCAGAGAGAAAGAAGCATTGTTAATTGCCCTATCAGATGATAATCTACTGAATGTCATAAAATTGGGAAATTCAAAGCAGATCTGGTTGAAGGTTGAAACTCTTAATGAAGGTGACCAAGCAGTAAAGATTGCAAAACTTGAAGGTTTCTAGGTGAGATATGAAACATTGAAGATGGAAGAAGATGATAAGATGAGTTCTTTCATGGATATAGTGAATGAGATTGTCATGGGAATCAAATGTTGCAGTTGAAATATCAATGAGGATAAGGTTGTATCAAAGATTCAGAGAGTTCTACCTTCGACATACAAAATGGAGGCCACTACAATAAATGAACTCTAGACAATGTCAAGTACCCATGTTACAAGAGATACATTACTTGGGAAAATAACTACTTTTGAACTTGAGGAGCTCAGAGATCGGAGTGCTACTAAAATATCAACTGCATTTAAAGCATATCTCTCTGGTAAGCAGGAGATAGACTAGAAGGAGTTATATGCTAAATATTTGGAAGACATTGCGAGAGAAGATAGAGAACTTGAAGAGTTGGAAGCCCTAATTGCCAGAAGAATCCCTAAAGCACCAACTAGAAGTAAGTATGAAGGAAAATTTCCTTTTAAATATTTTTCATGCAATAAGATTGGTCTGTTTTCTTCTAGATGTCTTGAAAGAGTTTCTAGGATTCAAGAAAGATTTATAAGAAGTTATAAGCCTAGTCTGGAATACCAAAGTAGACCTCGATTTATAAGGAATTATTATAAATAATATTACTATGTTGATGATAATTTTGGTATTACTGATGATGATGATGATGATGATGATGATGATGATGATGATGATGATGATGATGATGATGATGATGATGATGATGATGATGATGATGATGGTGATGATGATGATGATGGTGATCAATGGTGATCACCATTGATCACCATCGTCATCATCATCACCATCACCATCATCATCATCATCATCATCATCATCATCATATGCTGATGATAATTTTGGTATTACTGATGATGATGATGATGATGATGATGATGATGATGATGATGATGATGATGATGATGATGATGATGATGATGATGATGATCATGATGATCATGATCATGATATACTGATGATAATTTTGGTATTACTAATGATGATGATGATGATGATGATGATGATGATGATGATGATGATGAGGATGATGATGAACGTGTAAGTGGATCTAGTAATGGAAGCTCAAGTAAAGATTGGGTCTTTATCGGTATTAAGGATGATTCTCTAGAATCTATCATTCATAAAACTCATACTGAGGAGAAAGCTGTAGTAACTAAAATTGAAGATAAGGATGAATGGGTTATAGACAGTAGTTGCTCACATCACATGACTGGCGATAATAGGAAATCCCTAGCCCTATAAGAATTTGATGGTGGAGTAGTCAAATTTGGAGACAACAAGGCATGCAAGATCAAAGGCAAAGGAACAATATACTTGGATGGTAAGACTAATACCGACAATGTTTATTATGTTGAAGGTTTGAAGCATAATATTTTGAGTGTAGATTATATGGTGGATAGAGGATTTCATTTACAATTTAAAGATGGAAAGTGCAAGATTATCAATAGATCTGGATAGGAATTTGCATCTGGAACTCGAACCAAAGGAAATATCTTTCATTTGAACTCCAATGAGAAGGCTTTCTTGATTGCTCAGATTGATGAAATTTGGCTATGTCATAAGAGGACATGTCATGTGAATTTTTATTTCATAGTGAAGATGAGTTCAACACAGGCGATCAAAGATTTGCCCAAAATTATTAGGTCTCACAATTCGATATGTAGAGAATGTCAAAATGGTAAGCAAGTTAGAACTTCTTTCAAAAGAATGCATGATAGATCTAATGAAATTCTTGATCTTATTCATACTGATCGATGTAGACCGGCAATGACTAAAAGTTTACAAGGTGATAGATACTTTATGTTGCTTATTGGTGATTATTCTAGAATGATGTGGGTTGCATTTTTGAATGAAAAATGAGCTCTTGAGTAATTCAAAATTTTCAAAGTTATGGTTGAGACAAAAACAAGATTGAAGATAAAATGTTTAATGTCAGATCATGGTGGTGAATTTACATTCGGTGAGTTCAGCAACTTTGTTAGAAGCATGGAATCAGAAGACAATTTTCTGGACCTAGAACTCCACAACATAATGGAATAGTGGAAAGGAAAAATAGAACTATCCTAGATGTTGCAAGGTCAATGATGATGAAAGTCATATTGTGTGATATTTATTTGAGAGAAGATGTCAATACGGTGGTATAAACATTCAATAGAGTACACAAAAAGGTGATACTAGTAAGACTCCTTATGAATTATGGTTTGGTCATACTTTGACTATCAGATATTCAAGAATTTTTGGAAGTAAATGCTATACTAGAAGAGATGATGCATTAGGGAAATTTGATCCTAGAAGTGATGAAGGAATATTTTTGGGTTATTATACTAAGAGTAAAGCATATAGATGTTATAAAAAAAGATTGAATAGGTTAATGGAAAGCATAAATGTAAAGGTGGATGGGAAAGGTAACAATTAAATCAGATCATATGACTATGTACCAAAAGATGAATTTGTCAGATCAGAACCGACAGTGCAAGAATTAGTTCAGAGCATAGATCCAATTGCTCAGGTAACATCAGAAAATTCCACAGAAGTTCCACAGTGATTGTTGATAAGCAGAAAGAGTCAGAAAGTCAAGATAATCCTAAAACTCCCAGGTATGTAAAGTTGAACCATTTTAAAGATCAGATCATTGGAGATAAAGGAAATGTGTGATGACAAGAAGAAGGTTAGCTACTGAAGAGGTATGTTTAATTTCTCAAATTGAACCAAAATATTTTATGGAAGCAAGTAAAGATGAAAATTGGATGAGAGCTATGGAAGATGAATTGAATCAGATAGAAAATAATAAAACATGGGAATTGATTCCTAGGCCTAGAGATGAAAATGTTATTGGAACTAAATGGGTTTTTAGGAATAAATTAAATGAGGAAGGTCAAGTTGTAAGAAACAAGACTATATTTGTTTGCAAAGGATATTCACAAGAAGAAGGAATTGATTATGATGAGACTTATACTTTGGTTGCAAGAATTGAAGCGGTAAGACTATTTCTTGCCTATGCTACACACAAGAACTACAAGGTATATCACATGGATGTTAAATGTGCATTTCTGAATGGAGATATTGAGGAGGAATTCTACACTGAGTAGCTTGAAGGATTTTCATTATCGAAGGACAAGGACATGGTATGCAGATTGAAGAAAGCTTTATATGGACTGAAACAAGCCCCTAGAGCATGGTATGCTAGATTAGATATATATCTTTCAAAGCTTGGTTTTAGAAAAGGTAATGCTGATAGTAACTTAATTATAAGATTAAGAAT
The DNA here is from genome assembly GCF_030272615.1 of Cryptomeria japonica. Classification (NCBI taxonomy): domain Eukaryota; kingdom Viridiplantae; phylum Streptophyta; class Pinopsida; order Cupressales; family Cupressaceae; genus Cryptomeria; species Cryptomeria japonica. The sequence goes on from NC_081408.1 coordinate 207,475,344, forward strand.
GATGACATATTGATCATTGAAGTCTTTGATGATGATATCATTTTTGGAGGAGAAGGAATTGATGCATGAAATTTGTTGATGATATGAAGAATGAATTCAAAATGTTTATGATTGGAGAGATGAATTTTTTCTTAGGTTTGTAGATTACTCAAATTGATAAAGGTATTTTCATTTGTAAAACTAAGTATGTGAAGGAATTGTCAAATAAATTTGGTCTTAAAAATTCAAAACCTTTTGGTGCTCCTATGATAACCGACTGCAAATTAACTAAGGAAGATGAATCCCCTAGAGTGAACCCATCTAGATACAAATCAATGATTGGTGGATTGTTGTACTTAACTTAGACTAGACTAGATATAATGAATGTTGTTTGCATTGCTTCTAAGTTTTAGTTTGATTTGAGAAGAAGTCATGATCTTTCTCTTAAAAGAATATTCAAATATTTGGTAGGAACAATAGAGTATGGGTTATGGTATCCAAAGGATGATGATTTCAGACTATGTGCCTATAAAGACTCAGACTGGGTAAGAGATGTTGATGATAGGAAGAGAACTATAGGTGGTGCATTCTTTCTTGGGAAGAAGTTGGTTTCATGGTTTAGAAAGAAACAATCATGCACTTCATTATCTACTATTGTAGCTAAATATGTAGCTATTGCAACAAATTGTACTCATATCTTATGGATGAAATAGATGTTGAAGCATATAAGGGTAATTTATAATGAGCCTATTGTTATTCACTATGATAACACTATTTCTATTGATATGTCAAAGAATCTAGTATTTCATTCCAAGTCAAAACACATTACTGAAGGTATAATTTCTTGAAGGAAAAGGTTGAAGAAAAGGAAGTTAGATTGGTTTATGTGTCTACTAAGGAACAAAATGCACATATTCTAACATAACCATTGCCTAAAGATACTTTTGAATATCTTAGATATCTATTGGGGGTCACCACTCCTCTGACAGAGACTTAGAGATGCAAGGATGCATCAATTCGGGGAGCTTATCAGACATACTTTTTGATCCAGGTTGATGGGATGGTGTTGTTGCTCAAGAGGAGTAGTCATTTATCTAGTTTGGTATTTTGGTTTGGTATTAACCCTTTGTCATTGATGTCAAAGTAGGAGATAGTGTTCATGTGAAAAATAGATAAGCTTAGGGGGAGAGATATTTTGTTGGTTCTTGATTCTTTGGGGAGATTGTTGGCATTCCTTGGCACTTGGATTTTTTTCACATTCAGTGTTTCCATGAATGCCAAAGGTGGAGATTGTTGGCAATATTTATTATGGGTTGTCCTTGATGTCAACACTATGCTCTGGTTGGATATGGTTCTTTCTTGGTTGGTTGTTGCTATACCAGTTGGTTCCTGGTGCCGATTGAACTTTATTTTGGTTAAGTCTAATCTGGTATGATCAGATCATTGGATTTAGTTTAGGATGGTCATTTAGGATGGTTATATTACTATCATATGTAGTTGGTTCATTATTTGGTGTTCCCAAAGCTATCACTTATGTTCGTGTTTACCAGTTGATAATTCTTAGTACCTGTTGGCTTTATCGGTTGGTGATATTTGCTGAATTGGTTAAGAGATTTTGGTTCCTCTTACAATCTTGGTTCCTAGCATGTTGAAGGTGTTCTTGTTTGTGTCCTAATTGTTTGGTGGCTTTGCATTGACTAGTGTGATGATTTGGTAGTCCTACTTAGATGCAGTTGGCTATTTTGTGTTACTGCATTGAGGGTTTTTACTGATTGGTGAAACATGTGGATATTGGTCTTAGCATGAATTTTGGCAGATATAATTATTTGGAAATTTAAATTAGGTCCATGCAATGTAATTTAAATCATAATATTTTTCTGGTGGTATCATGTGATATAATTTTTGTAATTATGGGGTTATGGGTTTAGGGTTTTGTTGACCTTGTTATCAAGGTTGATGATCTATATTTATAGGTGACTTATTTATGTAATTTGGCTATGGTATGGAATGTATGGTTATGTCTACATTATCAGAGAGAGGTAATTGTGTGAACATAGATATATCATTCTGCGAAGGGTTGTGAAGGATCTATAGTTGCAGAGCAGACATCTGTGCTTAACTGGAACTGTATCAAGAATTAGGAGATACTATCTTCACAATTCATTTTCTCCATATTGTATTCTGATGTTTATGTAAGTCAGTGAGACTTATTTTTGTTATGAGCAATGAGCTCTAAGCAGTTGGCCTGATTGCAAGTATAATCCCCATTGTAATTATTTCACATACTGCTGCAGAAGTAATATCTCATTATGGGTAGGGTTTCCCACCATGTTTTTTCCCTTTACTGGGTTTTCCACATCAAAATATTGGTTTTGTGTGTTTTTTTCTTTTATTCTTTTTCTTTCACTATGTTTTTTATACTATGCTCTAGTGAATGGTTTATAATCTGCATTAATTGTTCAACTTGTGGGAAATTGATTCACCCCCCTTCTCATTTTTCCTTCGATATTAGAACATTCTAACATAAACCTCCTCCTTTTTATTTGTCATTAATCATAGGAGATAGAATTGTTTATAATTGCATGATAAATAGTGGGGCTAGTAGTTCAATCATGCCTAAGGATATAGCTGACTACCTAGGTATCAAGTATGAACCTATAACAAGAGGGGTGGTGCAGCTTGATGGTACATCAGTTTAGACTATGGGAGTCATTAAATATTTAAATCTAACCTTGCATTCCTACTCAAGTTGTAGGGTGTTACAAGAAATCTTAGTGATTGACCTCCCTTCTTATTTCACCATTTGTTTATCTAGGTATTTTACTCCCAAGATAAGTGGTTACCTATCTTCTAACTGGTCTCACATGTTGTTAAGGATAAGATATGGTACCAAAGTCACCAGTAGGGCTAAACCTATTGCCAATGATAATATAGATCCCTATACCCCAAGTCCTATCAACATGAATTGTACTCTCCATGAAGGGAAGGAATAAATTTTAGTAAGAGAGCCTGCAACTCAGTTGGATGAGGTTCCCGATTGCCTACTTGATGAGTGGACAAATGCATTTCAATTTGAATCCATTGATGAGGTCAATGGTACCAGCCTGGGTACATATTGTATACATGAAGAAGACACCCCCATCCCCAATATTTTAAAGGAAGACAATGAAATGCAAAGGACATGTTCATTGATGGTTCAAGGAACAAAAATGGTGCACGGGCTAGTGTATTGTTGATATCTCCAAAAGGGGAGAAATATTTCTTTCCTTTTATACTTCATTTTAGTTGCACTAACAATGTAGCTCAGTATGAAGCTTTGATTTTGGGTCTCCAAATAGCACAAAGGAGAGGGATAAAATCTTTAAAGGTGCATGGAGATAATAAGTTGGTTGTAAATCGGGTCAGAGGTTAGAATATCAACAAGAGAAACCTTCTCCAATCCTACAAATATAGAGCATGGGGCCTAATTGAGGGATTTAAGGCCTTCTATATTTCTAGTATTCCTAGAAATCAAAATAAACATGTTGATAGACTAGCAGTAGTAGGTGCCCAACATGACATTCCATCTCATGTTGCAGCAGAGAAAGAACAATATATTAGACTGGTGGTGAGACCTATAGTGCTTGATAACCAAGTGAATTGGTAGGTCTTTGATTATGATCAAAAAATTGTAAACTTCCTGTGAGATGAGGCAGAGTTCTCCCATAGGAAGTAGTACATGCTAGAGGACCAATATTGAGATCAAATCATGTAGCTTAGTTCTAACAAGTTTCCCAAGGGGTTGATCACCTTGGAGGGAATCTTCAATCATGATGATCAAATGAAAGGAAAAGCAATAAACTTTGCTGTCAAGAAAGGAGACTACAAATCAATAGCCATGGTAGAAGGAAAAGCTCTCAATTTGGGAAAGTATGTTCCCAATCAGATTAATATACTTTTGTTAATCTCTGTTAAGAGTGTAATAAAAAAATTTATTTTACATATGAGGATCTAAAAGGGTTTGATCCTAATGCTAAACCAGTCAAACAAGGGAAAAGGCCCTATAAATCCCAAAATTAAGCCTTTAATGAGAAAAAAATTATCCAATCTTATATAATCTAGCATTATTTTTCCAATTAAGCATTCTTCTTGGGTAGCCAATCTTGTTCCAAATAGGAAGAAGAATGGGGAAATCAAATTGTGTGTAGACTTTAATGGGGAAATCAGATTGTGTGTAGACTTTAGGGATCTCAATAGAGCCTCTCTTAAGGACCATTATCCCCTCCCTTCCATGGGATAAATTTTAGCCAAAGTTAGTGTCTAAAATATTTTCATTCTTGGATGGATACTTAGGTTATAACCAAATCTTAGTCAAAGAATCCGACCAATATAAGACTACATTCACTAATAAATGGAGCACTTATGCCTATTGTTAAATTACCTTTGGACTAAAAAATGCAAGTGAAACTTTCCAAAGACCCATGGATATGGCTTTTAAAGGAGTATTAGCAAAAATTCTACTAGTATATCTTGATGATATTATTGTATACTCCAAGCATGCGACATACCACTTTATTCATCTTGAGAAATTTTTCAAAAAGTATAGAGAGTATGGCGAGTCCTTGAACCCCAACAAGTGTGTATTTGCCACTAATTAGGGCAAACTACCTAGACACATTGTATCCAAAGATGTTTTGGCCATAGAACTAGAGAGAGTGGAATCCATTGTGTCTCTTCCACTTCCACATCACAAGAAAGTACTTCAAAGATTCCTTGGAAGAATCAACTTTATTAGAAGGTTTATCCCAAACCTTGTAGCCTTGGTTAAACCTCTTACAACATACTGAAGAAGGATTTTCCCCTTGAATGGACCAAGGAAGGGAAGGAAGGTTTTGATAAGATAAAGTAGGCCATTACTTAGGCTCCTACCCTAGTGAATCCAAACTATGAGAAGGGTTTCATCCTTTATACATTGGGAGGAGATGCAAGTATATGTGTTGTCCTAACACAGTTAAATCAGGAAGGATTGGTGTAGCTCATAGATATTTTCAGTGAAGGCCTAAAGGAATATGAACTCGGGTACAACTATGTGGAAAAACAAGTCATGATAATTGTGAGAGCAGTAAAAAATTTCAGACACATGCTCTCAAACAACAGGATTTAGCTCCTACTCCCACATGCCAACATTAAGGATTTCCTTCTCAACAAGGATATGGATGAGAAGAGAGCTGAATGGATCACTAAGGTCATGGAGTATGACCTTGACATGAAAATTACTAGGTTAGTGAGGGGAAGAGGACTCTGTGAGTAGTTCAATTCATCTTTTAAGGAAGAGTCATACCTCTTGTTGTAGGAAGAAGAATAGGTTGATAACGAAAGAGATGCACAAACCAGTTGGTTGGAGGTTATGTCTACCTTCTTAAAGGATGGTAGCTATCCTTCTCACTTTGATAGTACCAAGAGGAGGCATCTTGGATTGCAGTCCATCCCCTATGCCTTAGAGGATAGTATATTATTCAAAAGAAGCCTAGATTGTATCTTGCTATGGTGCATCCATGGAGATCAAACTGATAGGATGTTAGAGGAATTTCATAATGGGCCCTCTGGTAGCCATTTCTCAACAACAACTAAAACCATGAAGATCATGAGAACAAGATATTATTGGACTTCTCTATTCAATGATGCTAAAAAATGGGTTAGATAGTGCAAATAATGTGCACTTTTTCCAGGCAAGCAAGGATTAGTAGCTCTGCCCCTTCACTCCATCTTTGTTGATCAACCTTTTGTACAATGGGGGCATGATTTCATTGGCCCTATCAATCCAATGTCAATTGTAGGACACAAGTGGATTTTGGTTTTGACAGACTATTTCACAAGGCGGATAGAGGTTGTTGCTTTAAAAGATGCAACTGAGAATTCAGTGGTTCAATTCCTTGAGGGGATTGCTACTAGATTTGGAGCCCCTTCCATAATCATATCAGATAATGTCAAGGCCTTTGCAAGATCTTAGATCAGTCTATGAGCAATCCAACATGATGTGTTTCTAAAAACATCATCAAATTATCATCCTTAAGGGAATGTCTTAGTTCAGTCCTGTAACAAAAATCTCATTAGAACCATCAACAGGACTCTTGAAGACAATCAAAGGTCATGGAACCTCAAGTTAGGAACAACCCTATGTGTTGATACAATTACTCCCAAGAGAGATTTGAGCAACTCACCCTTCATGCTAGTATATGGAAAGGAAGCTAGGCTCCCCCTATCCCTTGAGTTACCATCTTTAGATCTAGCACATCAGTTGGAGCTCTTGGAAAATGATGCCTTGTCAGTAAGGTATGTTGTGCTTTTAGAGCTTGAAGAGGTTAGAGAGAAATCCAAGTAGGCTTTAAATATCCATTAGGGACAAGTAAAGTGGTATTTTGATAAGAGGGCCAATTTGAGGACCTTCCAAGTTGGAGATTTTGTCCTAAAATGGGATGTTAATAGAGCTAATCTTGGGAGGCACTCAAAATTTGACACAATATGGAGTGGTCCCTATGTGATTGCAAGATGCAAGGAGGCTAATGCTTTCAAGTTAGCTAGGTTCAAAAGGGAAGATCTCCCTGATGTAATGAATGGAGTTCACCTTAAAGCATGTTCTTAAAGGGTTGTTGTTGCAACCCCTTTTTTGTAAATATTGTAATTTATGTTCTTCTACTTTCCAACAAGTGCACACGCATAGGCTATTCTTCAGAATGTAATTTTTTTTACTTTTGCAGGGGTAGAGATTTATCTTTTGTTCTAGGTTTTGACTCTACACCCAATGGACTTCATAAGGCTACTAATCAATGTGCCAAGAAGGCTTGTCACCCCCTCCGAGTCACCAGAAATGTTGGAAATATTTGTGCCAACCTTAGCAGAACTTAGATCCAAGATTGCAGTGTGGCTAACATTTGATGTTAGTAAATACTGATTATGTGCCATGTTATCGGTCTCAGTAGAGTTAATTGCTTCTTCATAATTTTTGTACAGAGTCATATAACATGAGGGTTATATGATGTGTCAATAGCACGAGTGTTATTGATCGGGCTGTGTTACTGACCATCTCAGTTTCTAGCATGTTATTTGCCACCAAGGTGGGCCCAAGTTGACATATTTAGACAATAGGGAGAAAGGTTGTCAATTTGTCATCGAGATATTTTTCTCTGTCAGTTTTGGAAAAAAAATTTTAGCCGAGTGTTGATGGCTATGTTGATCGATGTCCAAAGTTGTCAATTTCTCATTAGGATAGTTTTCTCTATCGGGTTTGCATAAAGTGGTTACACTGCTTATGTTAGCTACTCTGATTGGTGATCAAGACCTCAGGTTGGGGTTGCTATTCTGATTTTAGCATCTTAAAAACAATAAGGATGTCTTGTGGAATAAGGTCTCGCGTGATAAGAAAGTCTAGATAAAGCTTGGACTTCTTATCTCACATAGATAAATGGCGGTAGTGGAGATCGCGCAGGATAAGTAAAATGACAAAGGAAATTCAAAGGAAGACATGGCATTAACACTTATCCCATGAAGGTTCAAAGGCATCATTATGGTCATGTAGGATAAGAATCAAAAGCGAGAAAAGTAACAAATTCTTATCCCATGGGGTTGGAACAAGAAATAGGGATGGTTCGCAGGATAAGAAAGAAAGGTAAAATGAAGAGAGGATTCTTATCTCGTGAAGTTAGTAGACCGACTCTAATGCCACTGGATAAGAACTTAGTGTTTTCAGTAGTCAACATAGCAAGGAAATTGAGGACCCGGGGTGCCATGTCAGACACCTACGGTCATTGGATTTTCAGAAAGGCTCGATCTGACGACCATGTTTTAATCTCTTATTGGGTCCGATGGGTGCACACATAAAAATATTTTGCACATCCATATTCACTCAACTCTTAGATTGACAATGGATATTTTAATTCATAGTGGCCATTGGGTTTTGAATTCTCTATACAGGGTGCTTGTTGATTCAATGATCGAGGTCATTTTTTTGCTCATTCAATGCCCGATCTTGGTCAAATTCTCTTCCAACCATTGGATTTTAGATGTCATTACTCCAAAGGTGACTTCTATGGGTCAATTTCAGACTCCACCATGCCCTCTTCAATGTAGAACAAAGACTTTTTGTCTCTTCAAGTGCGCTCAACCATGCTTGTATGTAGGGTTTACTTCACCAAAGAGTGGTTTTCACTTTTCCACATAGAGGATGCTCCTAGAGCTCGATGCAACACGCTATCAGATCAATCTCTAATCTGATTTCCTTCTCCCTTCTTGGTTTTTTTTTGGTAATCTAACCCTATTTAAGGTTAGGGTTTTCATCAGATATTCAATCAAGAGTTATTCTTGAACTATAATAGGCAAATTTTGTAATTTTCTCAAGATCTTCTCTTCTTTTCTTATGCAAAATTCTTATGCCTCTCTGCATCTATAAATTTTGCTTGCCCTTTCATCAATAAAATTATATTTCTTGCCTCTATTCAATTCTTGCAATTTGTGTAAGTGGTTACCTCTTTGTTTGAATGCATTCATTTTGGGTTTTCTATAGTGTAAGTGACTGTGTTGATTCTCAATCTTTACTCACACTTAGACGACTGAGTAGAATATAATTTTGTGCATCCTTGGGTAGTTTTTATTGAAGTTTTGTGTAGCTACAGGCAGGGTAGATAATCATTTCAGTCTAGTTGCAAACCTTTTTTCTCTTCTTTCATGCAACCCTTCTCTCTCTCCCTTTTCCCTATCAGATCATATATTTTCACTAGTGTTGGATTGGTCCAACACCCCTACATTTCAAATTGAAGAGGAAGTCGGCCTTCTCCTGAGACTCAACCTCACATTTAGCAAGGTCTCACACTTGAGGGGTTGTTTCTATGTTTCACAAGGTTCATGACCGAGATTTCTTGGGTCATCAAGGGTGCAAACTTTTGCGACAATAGTCACCTTATGAATTATGGCATGGAAGACCATATAATGCTAGGTATTTAACAGTATTTGAAAGTGATACATAAGAAGAGATGAAGAAGACCTGGGACAGTTTGATGCAACATTAGATGAAGGAATATTTCTGGGATGTTCTACAAATAGGAAGGTTTACCAATCTTACAACAAGAGGTTGAAGAAATTTATGGAAAGTTTGGAAGTCAAGGTGAGTGAAGAATGGAATCATGTTGCACCTAAACCTGAGGTTAAGGTATAGGATGCTCCTATTGCTACAGAAGTGAAGGAAGTTACAAAAGATAGTGAAGAGACAAATACAAATGAGAAGGAACTTGAACAAGCACCTAAGACACTTACAAAGTATGTGTAGAAGAATCATTACAAAGATTAGATCATTAGAGACAAGGAAAAAGGAGTTCAGACAAGAAGAAGACTTGCTAATACAAGTGGACAAAATAATTTATGTGTTTAGTATTAGGTAGAGCCAAAAAACTTTGGACAAGCTGCCAAGGATGAAGGTTGTATGAAATCTATGGAATAGTAGTTGAATTATATTAAAAATTTATGTGCGGGAAAAGTGGAATGGGAGATGTAGGAGAATGCAAGTGGACGGAGGGTAATTTTAATTAAAATAAATTTCTTTATTTCAATAAAATAGATTCAACTTGCATAAATACAAGTGGGGGATTTAAATAAATAAATTAGATTTATTTATTTGAGGTGAACAATTTAATTAAATGTGAATTTAATTAAAAGAGTAGAAAGGGGTTTTAATAAAATAAAGTGATTTATTTAATCAAATGGATATGAAAGGCTTAGGTGAACTTAATCAAATAAATTGAGTAATTCATTTAATCAAATAGATGAATGTGAATAATTTAATTAAATAGAATTTAATTAAATAGAGGAATGAGGTTAAAATGAATATTAAATATTCACTTAGGAAAGTGGTCATTTTTATACGTTTACATTTTGCCCCTCTTTGAAGTGACATGTGTGCAAATGTTGATTCAAAAAAAAAATCCTAGATATGATGTTTGTGTCGAGATGTTGATATGATGATGGCGTGCCCCAGATTTGATAAATGATATTGATGATGCCCCAGATATGAAGAATTGATTTGATATGAAAAGTTGATATGAGACTGATGTTCATATGAAACTAATATTAAATTGATTTGGAGTTTCGATATGATAATTCCCCCTTGGGAGATCGTTCATGCACTAAAGGCATGAATGATCTCTTGAAAGAAGAATAATGCTATTTGAAAGATAGAAGAGTGGATAGTGATGACATGCATGGGTTTGATAAGATTGATTGGATTGAGATTAAGATTTAAGACCAAGTCTGGTTTCAGGGATGACACCTCCTATATAAGACATGGATGATCGAAACGTCTGGTTTCAGGAATGATACCGCCTGTATAAGACATGGATGATCGAGTGTCTAGTTTTAGGAATGATACCGCCTATATAAGACATGGACGATTGAGTGTCTGGTTTCAGGAATGATATATCTTGTATAAGAGCTGATCAAAACGTCTAGTTTTAGGAACGATATATCCTATATAAGAGATAATCAAAACATCTTGTTTTAGGAACGACATATCCTGTATAAGAGCTGATAAAAACATCTCATTTTAGGAAAGATACATCCTAGATAAGACATGATAGAAGATAGTTTGGAAGAATGATGAAGATATGAAAGTGAAGAAAGATTCCATGATGATGCAATAGATATGCATGTGATGCATGAAATGATGAATGATGAATGATATGAATTATGTTTTGATATGAGATTTTATGAGGATGATTTGATGCTTAGATAATAATTCTCTTGATTTTGATTATGATATAAATGTTTGATTCATGATTTTGATAACCAAAATGTGATGATGCATTGCTTTGATTTATGAGATGTAAGATTTATCTTAAAAATGAGATGTATGATAATGATAATGATGTGAGATGTATGATAATGATATGTTGTGAGATGTATCTTGAAAATGAGATGTGTGATAATGATATTCAACTAATTTATAAAATGATATGCAACTAATTGTAACATGATATGCAATTAATTGTAAAATGATATGCAACTAATTGATCATCATCATTCTGTCATTTGTCATTCTTGTATAGTCACATGTTTTTGCTTTGTTTGCATTTATCATCATTGAGCTATTGATATGTTGAAAATCTATACAAGCATAATGGTATAATTGAACCATAATGACCTAAGAAAAATTTACATGGATTTTAATATTGCAAGATGGCACAAGCGTCAAGGTATAATTGAACCAAGACGACCTGAGTTGGCATCTCTTGCATATAAACAGACAAGATTGAACCATTTGTATGTGCAAAGTGGAACAATGTCTTCAGTGATATGTTTTGAATCACGTCTTAAGACAAGTATTTGCATAGTACAAGTGATTGCCTTATAGACAGAAAACTAAAAAAATATTGGAGTCTCCATCCACTTTCTCTCCCTCGATGCATCGTTGAGAAAAATTCAGGGGATCCAATAATTAAAAAAAGGTCAAGTGCAAAAACAGTCAAAACTTCATGCAAGATGTAAACAAATTATACTTCAGAAAATCATCCATTATGTGTTTTGAAGTTATTAATTGGATCAGTATTTTGATTTCTTGGCTGGTGGAGTTTTGTTTGATAGGATTTGCTTAACATGTGGTGATTCTTGTTTGTTTGTAGTTAGATGAATGTTGCCCCTAGTTTATAGATATCGATCGATGTGGATATGTACAGTGATTACCAAGCCATGGTGGGATATAACGAACTGATATTCAAATAAGCAAGGACAATGACTATGCTAAGTTTGTCCAAGATAATGTTGTTTATAAAGTGTTGGGTGATGGCCAGTGGTTTTGACTTCTGATAAAAAAAGATATGAGAAATGATTGATAGAGGAGTTGTTCCCTCACAAGTAGCACATGTTGTCAGGCTTTAACCATTTGTTTTTATTGCACCTTTTTATTGTTTTTGATTTTGATTTTTTTGATTTTTTGATTTTTTTTTTGTATTTTCACTTTTTTCGTGCATTAGAATTTCCTCAGATGAATGTTGTTGGTTGGTTCATTGAGCACATTGCCTTCTAAAGTTGTTAGCTGATAGGCATCTGATCCATAAGCTGATATTATGACATAGGGACCTAACCAGTTAGGCTTAAATTTGCCCTTCTTTTCTTGATCCTATTGATTTCTAGGATTTTCATTGAGTATGAGATCATCGACTTTAAAAATCCTAGGGATGACTTTGTGGTTGTAGCTTCTGCACATGCATCGTTGGTATGCTTTGAGGTGATTCTAAGCATGTTGGCATTTTTCATCCAGAAGCTCTAGTTCTTGCAATTTGTTGACTCGATACTCCTCATCTGGAATGAGGCCTTTCAAAGATACTCTGAGTGATGGAATTTCTACCTTTAGAGGTAAATTACTTCTAATCCATACACCAATGAATATGGCATAGCTCCTGTAGGTGTCCAGATGCTAGTCCTGTATGCCCAAAGTGCCGAATTGAGTTTCACATGCCAATCCTTTCCTGCATCATTTATTGTTTTCTTTAGGATTTTCAATATTGTTTTATTGGATGCCTTTGCTTGACCGTTCCCCTGCAGGTAGTAAGGTGTAGAGAAATGATGTTGGATTTTGAATCGTTCGCATAGTTCTCACACATCCTAGTTTTTGAAGGGATGCCCATTTTCTGTGATGATGGAACTGGGGATGTTGTATCTATAGATCAGATAATTGAGAATGAAAGAGATAATTTTTTTTCCAGTTACTGTGTTCATTGGGACTACTTCAATCCATTTTGTTAAATACTTTGTTGCACTAATAATGAAATTGTTTCCATTTGAAGATGATGGATGTATTTTTGCTACTAAATCAATTCCCCACAAATAGAAAGGGCAAGATGTTGTAAATGGTTGCAACTCTTGTGCTGGTGCATAGATAAGATTGCCATGTATTTGGTACTTAGGACATTTCTTTGCAAATTGATAAGAGTCTTTCTCCGTTATCGGCTAGTAATATCCCATTCTCTAAAGTTTTTTAGCAAGAGTAGGAACACTTGAATGTGTGTCATAGATACCTTCATGAAGTTCATGTAAATCAACGTTAGATTCATTACGATCGAGACAACGAAGAAGACTACCATCTAGACCTCGATGGTAAAGGGTATTAGTAGTTAGGGTATAATGGGTGGCTTGCCGGATGAAGTTACATTTTTGGTTCCGAGATAGGTACATGGGTAGGTTATTGGTTTTAAGATACTCATATATTGTTCTATATAAAGGAGAGTCTAAACTAGTTAAGGCATAGATAACATGGGATGCAAAATTATCATAGGCTGGGAAAAATAGTTGCTCTACCAAAAACTCATGTCGACTTTGTTGCTCTAGAATTCGTAGCAGTGAAGTGATAGTAGCCATTGCATCAGCTACTCTGTTGTCCAACGTTGGTATTTTCTCAAAGGTGATGTGTACAAAATACTATTTGAAGTCATCCACCATTCTTTTGTATGGCAGCAACTTGTCATCCTTTGTCTAATATTCATTATTGATCTAATTTATGACTAGTTGGGAATCTCAATAGACTTTCAATTTCATGATTCTCTATTCCACGACCATTTTGATTCTTGTGACCAGTGCCTCATACTCAGCAATATTATTTGTACATAGAAAAATGAGTCGATATGATCTTGGTATGGTGTGTCCTTCAAGAGTGACGAACAAGATGCTGGCACCTGAGCCATGTTGTGTAGGAACCATCAAAGTATAGGGTGCATTGCGTGGTGGTAACAGTAAGGAAATCCCTATCTGGAAATTTGACCTCCATTGGTTTCTTATCTAGTAGTGGTGCTTTAGCTAATTGATTTGCAATTACCTATCCCTTGATAGCCTGACGCTTTGTGTTGTGGATATCAGACTTGCTAAGAATCATGACTCATTTAGCTAATCATCTTGTAAGAGCTTCTTTGCTGAGTAAATACTTGAGATGATCAATTTTTGCTACTATCTTGATTGTGTGAGCTAGCATGTAATGTCAAAACTTTTGAGAAGTGAAGACTACAACTAAGAAGGCCTTCTCAATGGATGTGTATTTGAGCTCATATCCATTGAATGTCCTATTGATGTAATAAATAGCTCATTCCTTGCCTTCTTGATCTTCTTGTGCTAATAGTGCCCCTAATGATATGTCCGTTGTTGATATGTAGACAATAAGTGGCTTCCTTGTTGTTGGTGGTACTAGAACTGGTGGGTTCATTAGATATTGTTTGATTTGATAGAACGATTCTGCACATTTGGCTTCCCATCTAAATGGTATGTTTTTATGTAGCAAATGATTGAATGGTAGAATTTTATCTACTAATTGGGCTATGAATCGCCTGATAGATTGTAGTTGTCCCTATAGAGATCTGAGTTGGCTAATGTTCTTGGGAGGTGGAATCTCCATGATGGCATGTACCTTTGCTAGGTCTACTTCAATGCCCTTTACTGACACAATGTAGCCTAATAATTTGCCCGATGTTGCCCTGAAGACACACTTCTTAGGGTTGAGCCTGACTTGGAATTTCTCCAATCTTTGAAATATTTTCTCTAATATGCCCAGATGTTCTGCCTGAGTAAATGACTTAGCCAGTAAATCATCCACATAGTCCTCCATGAAGGTATGCATCATATCATGAAATATTATCATCATTTCTCTTTGATAAATTGCCCCACCATTCTTTAAGCCAAAAGGCATGACATTCCAACAATACGTTCCCCAAGGATAGGTGAACATTTTTTAATCTTGATCCTCTGGAGCTATCTTGATTTGATTATAGCCAGAAAAAATGTCCATTAATAATAACATTGCACAGCCTATTGTGAGGTCTACAATTATGTCGATGTTGGGCAAAGGAAAGTCATCCTTTAGACAGGCTTTGTTAATAACCCTAAAATCTATGCATATCATGATGCTTCCATTTGGTTTTGAAACTTGCACAATGTTTGAACTCCATTTAGCATAGTCTATAGGTCCAATAAATCTGACATCTAATAACTTCTTTAGTTCATGTTTGACCATTAATGCTACATCTAGATTCATCTTTCTTAATTTTTGCTTGACTAGCTTAGCTCTTAGAGCAATAGATAAATGATGCGAGATCAAGTTTGGATCAATCCCAGGCATATCTGCATAGGACCAAGCAAAATTGATTTTACTTTCTTTGAAGAAATTGATAAACTCTGGTTTTTCTTCTTTTGTTAAAGATTTTGCTAGGTGTATGTTTTTAGCTACTTCTTCTCTACACATGTTAATTGATTGAGTGGGCTCAATCGATATGGGTGATCACTCTTGATAGTGTTTAGGAAGAGTGTCAAGTCTTCCATCCTTACGTACCTTAAAAAGGTTTTCACCCTCGGATGCATCCTTTATTTTGACATGTTTGTGATCTACTGCTGCCATTGACTAGTTTTCAGCATTAGATCCTTTATTTCTTTAATTTTTGTGACTTAAAGACTTGGCGCTCTCCTGATTGAAGATATTGCTACTTTGTTTGCTGGTAAAGTCTATTTCCAGGTTGATAGTACATAGGTAATGGATAATGGAGTCGTCATCTGGGAAAATAGGTATGTCATGGTTTTCAAGTTCATCCCAGTCTATGAGATCAAGAAATATGAGCAGTAAAGAGTCATTAGGTGGGTCAAGGTCAGTTGCAGTAAGTGTCATGATAGAGGAATCGTTAAGGTTGTCTAGGATATTGGATAAGTTAATGATATTGTTGAGGTCTTCGATGGTATGATCTTCCATGTAGACTTGCTCTTAGTGTTATTGCTCATTTTCTTTGGCTTCATAGATATGTTGTGGACCAAATTCAAGTAATCTAGACTTTGTGCCTTGTCCTTCTTGAGAAAGGGTGTATGAATAGTAATTTCAAGAATATCTTTAGTAGAATTTGAACAACTGTGAATATCTTTCAAAAGTATTGTCCCAGAGTCTTTCAGTGCTACTAACAGGTATGTTGTAAGGTGAAGAGAGATCCCATATAATTGATACTAGTCTGATAGTTTGCTTTGATTCTATATCAGAACCTACTTGTACTCTTTGCATTTGTTCATATACTATCTCTCCTTGGGGAGTAGTGATTTCTTCAGGGGGTGATTTTGCTTTGTTTGGAATAGGTTCTTGAATGTGGTGTACTTTTGCATAAGATGCTTCTTCTCTTTGAATGGGCAACTCCTCTTGTTGTTTCTCTTTTTCTTGGTGTTCTCGCTCTTTCCTTATTGTTTATGTTGCTTGGTGTAGGGCCTCTTTCCATGAGTCCTTGTTGTATTTCTTCTTTGATTTCCACTAAGGTTTTTGATATTTGTTCTTCTTTTGCCTTGCGGGTAGACTGTGTCGGTATCCCAATCCTGTTTTTTCCCTAGAAAATTATGAAGGAGGGTCCAATGGTTCTGTAATGCCTTCTTGACATTTGCCTATACGTCTTTTGCCATTGTATCCCATCCATTGCATGATCAGGAATCCTTTTCCATATTGTTTTGTTGGTATAGCTACCTCCATAGTAGCAACTCTGACTTCTTCCTCATCCTTGTATATCCAACTAAGGATGTCATTCTCTTCTAATTCATGTGCTAGTGTGCCTAATTGGATAAATTTGCCATCAAACTTAGTGATGGGATAAGTTGCTTGATGTATCGATGTAGAAGGTTGTCCATGATACTTTGGTGATGCTAGTAAGTTGGTGAAACACATGGGTTTGAAAGAGTATTCTCCCATGCCTTGCTCTTTGATTTTCATTTTTTGTTTGAAATCCATGGATAACGATTTGAGCTTTTCTTGATGTTGATCTATCATTGAGGAAGTTTGAGCTTCCCTGTTGTGTGGAACCAAGTTGTCTTGGGTTTCCCCCATAGAATTGCAATGTTGAAAGGGGTTATTATCTGCTGATATAGAAATCTCCTACCCATTACATGGGAATTTGACACACTGGTGGTAAGTTGATGGTACCACTTGCATTTGATGTATCCAAGGATGACCCAATAAAATATTATATGTGAGGTCTATGTCTAAGACTTAGCACATAGTGTCCCTTTATATCAGTCCTACCTGAATAGGTAATATTACTTTTCCCTTGGATGATCTTTGTTCATCATCATATGCTTTGATGGTGATCTTTTTATGTGGATCAATAGACTATTCAGAGAAGCCTAATGCATGGATAAGTTTTAAGGAACAAATATTGAGACCGACTCCTCCATCTATTAATACTCTTTTAACTTGATGCTTGTAGACTAAGATTTCAATGTGAGGAGGAGTATTATGTAGATGGCTTAACAATATATTATCATGCTCAGAAAAGGTGAGATTATGAGGCCCCATCATGTCAGCCACCATGGCTTGAAATTTGTCAATATCTAGATCTTGAGGTACATTTGTTTCCACTAGTGCTTTTTCCAGGATGTGTTTATGTTTTGGCAAAAGTTTGAGTAGCTCGAGTATGTATATTTGAGCAGGGGTTCTTCACAGTTGACTTACCAAATCATATTGAGTCTTTGGAATAGTATTTAATGTTGATGTATGCCCTTTGAAGACATATTTTTAACCTCTGGTGGTTACATTGATCGATTCATGTTCGTGTTTGTCTTTGATTTTAATGACATTTACTTGATTGTCATCTGTCAATATATGATTGATGGTGTTATTTTATACATGATTTATGTTAGCTCCTCTAGTATTGTTTGATGATGAATCTCCATCCTTGTTGTAATTTGGAAGAGGATTTTTAAAGATGTCATGATCACCATTTGTCTTGAGACCATCGACCATTAAATCACCTCTATCAATCATGTCTTGTACAATATTTTTAGGCCTCATGCAATCATTTATTTGATGTCCTTTGTTTCGATAAAAATAACAAAAGTGCGAGTCATTCCACCAAGGTGGTTTGACCTGGGGTTATGTTATCACTATTTAAAAAATGGGTTTTCTTTTCCCATAATTGGCTAAGTTTTCAAAATTTTGAGTCAGACACACTATCAACTACTTCAGGTCTATGTTAGGTCTTAAGGGTTTAGGGTTTTAATTTTAAATCGTTCAATGTTTGATCAAGAACCCTCTGGTTTCTATTCCTGTGTTACTTTATCCACTTAAGTAATGGGTCTTGGGGTCATAAGAGGTGTTCCCCCTTGTCATTTGCCTAGGTGGTTGTTGAATTAATCATAAAAATATATGCCTTATGTCTTTTCTTCCTAATGTTGTCGGGCCCAGTAAGTTGTACGCAGCTCTTAGGTGGATCTATGGTTTTTGCTATTTCATTAGGCAAAGTTGTGCATGGTTTAAGACTCGTGAAGTGGCAAAAGGGAAAAGTGTTCTCAATGGTGCGCATTTGGTCCAGTTTAAAAGGGCTCCATCTCACTCAAAATCTAATGGCTGGCGTTATTTCGCAACCAAAACTTGCAAGTGAAATACCTTTCGCAAAATGGCGAAAGCGTTTGGTGGGACCCTGCAGCGAAGACTTTCCAAGAAACTAAAAGGTGATCAAGTCCAATCTGATCCGACGGTTCATGCTATTTCATGGCTGATAGATGCTTGAAGGTTATGCCCCACAAAATAGCGAAAAGGTTTTTCGACCTACAAAAAGGGATTTTTAATAAGAGCATAACAGATGCGCAAGTCTCATTTGATTTGATGGTTAGTGCAACTTTGCAGGAGGAATATGCTCGACAATTAGCTTTCACAAAGTAGCGAAATGACATGGTGCTCCAAGCAGGTAGTCCAATTGGTTGAGATGGCGAGTAAGATGATGGCACATGGCAAAAGGTCAAAATAGTTAGCAAGTTGGATTTAAGGATTAAAAGGTGGGTCCCAGAGGTGAGTCATGTTGCGGGATAAGAATTGACCTGGCAGATATAGGTGGTAAGGATGAGGTGGAATCCAATGTTCTCTCTCAGCGAATGAAAGGTTGACATGTCAGTTCGGAAGTGACTAGGTGCCAGGTGGATGGAGTTTAGTCAGAGGGCCCATGTCTGTCAAATTTAGTTAAGTATAATCTAGTGGCCCAAATGAGTTTGCAATGGTAAAGTACTCATGTTTTAAAACCAACAAAATAGCGAAAAGGTTTTTGGGCCCCAAAGACAGATAAAGCATGAAGTTAAAAGGGGATGAACTCCATTTTGATCCAAGGGCTCATGTTGTTTCATGGTTGTGAACCAACCGAAGGTTATGCTCTGTGAAATATCGAAAGGAAGAGAAGGTTCATCCAGGTGTGATGCTATATGGTGACGTGTTGATTGACATGTGGTTTCAAAAGAAGTTGAGGGCCTGCCAAGGTGTAATCGGCGGTTATAAGGGAAAGACACGTGGCTGACTTTGAACTGAACTCGAATAGTTTTCCAGAGCTAATGGTTGAATGCGACGTGGTATTTGGTAACTAATGAAAGAGTGGCATAAGTGAAGCAAGCATAAAGGTCTCCCTTAAAGGATGGTCATCTCTGATTTGATCCAATGCTTTGCGTTGCTTCATGGCCCTAAGTTGAAAGCGGTTTAAGCTATACAAAATAGCGAAAAACCGTTAGCCATCAAGATAAAGGCGCGGTTAATGAAGAAGCTGACGGTCCCGGTAAGAGTTAAATGCCAAGTAGTTAAAGTTCCATCTAACACCTGGCACAACTTCATGAAGGAAAAGTGCTCGAAGGATAAAGCCCACGAAATGGCGAAAACGAGGTAGGGCGAAAACGAGGTAGGGCCCAATGCTAAGGCAAAGCTGTTAAGTCAGTGTAAAGACCGATCAAGTTTCATTTGATCGGATGGTTGGCGTGATTTTGTTTAACGAAATTGCTCAAAGGTTATGCTTTGTGAAACAACAAAAGAGTGAAGAGGAAAAATGTGTAGGCGTGTTGTGACCCATTAGAGCGAAAAATTCAAATTCTCTCATGAATTCAATTTTGAAGGGATGGTCGAAGCATGCGGTATCAATGTCATAGTTAAGAGCTTGGGTACCATATATGATCTCATATCAATTTTGTGAAGGTATCATTCCAAAGAATTGTTGCAGAGAAGCAGTTGCAGAGAGGATTCCTTCAAGCTAAAAATAGGTTTTCTTGTACTCTTGTTTGGCAATTTCTTACCAGTGTGTTTTAGTTGAGATCTTGATTTGTCATAGAACTAGTTGGGGGTAACAGTTAAATTGCTTGCATATTTTAAGATGGCACCTAAGAGAGAGTTCTCATGGAAAGTTAATTACCAGGAAAGGGCCATTTGTGATAATTTTCTCGAGCAATTGACATTGTCAACTAATCAGGCATCAAAGGTGAAAGAACTAGAGCCAAGAGCTCCTCGTTTGAAAATAGGAGAGAAGTTATATGATAAGGGTAACTGGTTGAGAGACCCACAGGTTGGCTTGTCTGGGTTGGGGTTGCTCAAAGTTGGATTTGGCATGAGAAATTCTCCAGCCCCGCAGAATAGCATCTGGGAGTTAGATGAGGGAAAATTGGTAGTTCCAGGAGTATTCATTGATATGGATCTCCTGACTGAGATTGCACATAATTTTGATCCAGTCACAAGGAGCATTAGGGATATAAATGGGAAAGCCCTCATTGAAATAAGTAATGAGGAATTCAGAAGTGCTTTTGGGCTTAATGAGTTTACCAATTTTCTAGAGCCTATTAATTTCAAATCACTAGCTCAAGTATACAATGCACAGAGGAACCACCTTAGAAATGGGCCTCTTAAAGAATTCTTTGTAAAGATAGGTGGGTTGATAGTTGTAGGACCCAACACAGAAGAGCCTTTCTCATTGAATCTATGTGAGGCCTCACCTCGACTCAATCTGACATTCAGTGGATTTTATATTTAGACTATTATGGATACTTTATTTTGATGCATTTTGAGATTTAGAACTTATATGATTTCAGGTTTTGGATAACATTGCTATGATTTGATGATTTTACTTATATGCTTTATGAGATAGTACACTACATGATTGTTAGATAGGATGATATTGCAATGATAGATGTCGTTATTGAATTTGCAGGACTTTACTATGATATAGTACTATGATGTATGCTTAAGTTTATGTGAATTGGGATGAAATTGCTTATGAGAATTTACTTGATAAAAGATGTATTTATTCTGTGCAGATGAAAATTTTATGCAAGTGATGATGTGTATTGTTAAATTATTGAATTATATTATATATGGATATTTGGAAGTACTAATGTGTAAATTGAGATGCGCAGGAAATTTACCATGTGACCATGGAAAATTACGGAGAACCAAACCTAGACTTATGTATGTTCGTAAGCCAGGGGTTGTCTATTTGGAGAGACAACACCCCGTTTGTGTTGTATTTTATTCATAACAGTATATGTTGCATGTGTGTTAAGTGTTATTTAAATTTAATGTGTTAAAAAAAACCACAAGAGACAACTTCATGTTTTAATTTGTAAAAGTGTTTTAATTGTGTCACTTGACACATGTGTGGATTTAAATTTAAATGTTTTATTTGTGTCTCTTGGTGGGAAAGTGTTTAACTATAGTTTTTCTTAAATAATATAATGTGTTGTCATAAATACTTTGGGAATATAATCTTTGGAGTGGTCAACATATGTTTGACCCGAAAATAAACTTCAGAGGGGTTTAAAATGGGTTAAATGAACACCTAGGGGTAGTTTATTAGGGTTTCCTAAAGCCCATAAGGTATACCTAGGGGTTAGGGGTAATTTTAGGCAAGTTTCTACTTTTTAATGATCTTTTTAACGCTTTAAAAATTGGCTTTTTTGAGTTGTGCGAAAATTGAAAATTAGAAGTTTAAATCTAATTGAGATTTTTCCTTTTGGAATGAGAGTCTTTTTGCATTCTGCTTTTCTTTCCTTTTTGGTTTTTAGAAACTTGTGAGAACTCAGAGAATGAGCTTCTTAAGCAATATTTTTGGGAATTGGAGGGTAATCACCCACTCTCCATTTTTGGAGACAAGAGAAATTTTGAAAAGAAAATAATAGTTGGGAATAAAAAAAAATTGACTAAGGGTAGAAGAAAGAAGATTCATGGATTGGGTAGCTCTTCCTCAAATATCAAAACTACCATTGGGCAGATTAAGGTTGGTTTGTTTATTCTTTAAGATGGTTATTGTCTTGCATGTGTTTGAATGTATGATTGGTGAAAGAAATCTATGTTTTTGTATGCCTTGTTTTAGAATTTCATTTGAAAATCTTGCATTATGTTTTGTTGTGTTTTGGGAGTTTTCTCAAGACCTCTTACTCTTGGGAGAGAAGAGGATCTTGTGGGTGGTAGCAGTGACAACCCTCGAGTGAGAGACTCTCGTTCGAGAGCGATCACAAGGGATCTTTGTGTGACCCTTGCTGCATGGCCTGTTTGTGCAATGGGGGTCATAAGGAGGGTTTTAAGGCTAGAATGCCTTTGGGGGGCATAAGGAATAAGGGGTCGAGATTCTTGATATATTTATTTTGCCATGAGGTGGCTACTTGTTTATTTCATAATTGCAGTTCTCCTCAGGGTATTGGTCCACTACCACCCTTAAAAAGGTCATCACCAAAGTGTGGTGCTGTGAAGCCAAGTGGGAGTGTGTCTGAAAATCTGTATGTATTTTGCCTTCTATGTGTTTACCTGTTTGTTACCCGTCTAGGAATTGGTTCTCCGAGCTCGAGGGTGGCTACCAGTTAGCCTAGGCTGGGAGGTGAGCACTCCGTGGTCATTTTGTGATTTATTATGCAGGAAAGTCAGGAGAAGAGAATAGGAAACAGTGGAAAGATGCAGAAGAATATTGTTGAAGATACTTAAATCCATTTGCAGTTATTTGTTTAAATTTGATAGTAAGAATATACCCTCATTCATGGAATGAGAGGCAAGTTGTAATTTTAAAAAAAGACATGAGATTTAGTATTGTAGTTAAATAAGGAAACATCTTGTAATTTTGCAGAATATTGAAAAGCCATATATGCTTCTATTTTCTACTTTGAAATGAAAAAGGGTTGCTTTGATTTGCATGCAAAAGTTTTTTTAAAAAATATGAAAGAAAATCAGCTTTTTATTTAATTTTACCTCCATTCTACTTACAGAAAAATATGGGTAGCATTTATTGTTAATATTTTAATGAAAGTATGCATGTTGTTTTAAAGGTAAATATTGAGTTTAATTCTTTATTATAAGATGTAAGTTTCTTTTGGATCCTAGAAAATAATAGTAACAAGAATGAAATTTCACAATTAAATTTAAGATTTTTAAAAAAAAAACAAAGCATTCATCTCTTCTAATTCCCTAACTTGAGATTACTAAACTTCAGAATGATAAGATGCTATTGGAAAAAATTTATTGTTACCTATGGTTATTCTATTGTAGGAAATAAATCTATATCTATTTCCTTGCTGTGATTTTATTTTACATTTATTTACCTTAGATTTAGCAGAATATCAATTTATGCCCTTTGACATTTCACAGTTTAAAATAAAAATTAGAATGTTAATATATATGCATTATTTATCTCGGTATTAGATAAATAAAAATAAATAGAACAATATTTAAACTTCTTTCAGTATTTTTTTTTAACATTCATAATAACCCACATATATAAAAAATATATACATATAACACTATATATATATATATATATTTATATATATATATATATTATTATTTTATTTTTTTTAAAAATAAAATTAATTTTAAACACAAAAAAAAAACTTGAAAGTGGTGGGTTTCGGCTGGGCCGAGCACACTATGCAATGCACAGTGGCCGGTGGCCGAGCGCACTGTGCATGGCACAGTGGCTGGCGAGCCGAGCGCACTGTGTATTACACAGTGGCCGGCGAGCCGAGCTCACTGTGCAATGCACAGTGGCCGGAGGCCGTGCTCACTGTGCAATGCACAGTGGCCGGCGGCCGAGCCCACTGTGTCTTGCACAGTGGAGCCTTCGGCGGTGCCGACCTTTGCTGTTTCACCCTCTCCTATGATCACCAAGTCCGCCATGGCCGCCCTGCGTGGGTTTGGTGTTAAGCACCCAAAAAAAAAATATATAAAGTTTTAAAAAAAAGAGAAACCCTAGCTCGGTTAGAGCTAGGGTAGGGAGAGGGGGTAAATGAGTTTAAGATAATTTTTTTTTTTAAAAAGGGAGTAATTTTTATAATGTATTATAATTTAGGCCTTCATTATGATTATTATTTAGTAGTGGGATATTTAATTAAAATTAGTAGGGTTTCAATTTAGATAGGTGGGAAAATTTTAAATTCCATTTAATTAATTTTTTTTTTATATTTAGAACTATCTAATTTTGGAGCCTTGGATTAATTGAAAAGGGAAAATTAATTCCGTGAGAATTAAACTGGAATGTTTGAAAGTTAATTATCCTTTTTCGGACAATGTATAGAGAAATTATTTGACACGATAATTCATTAAATTGAATAATGATTTAAATGTCGTAGAGACAATGTGGAATATTTGGAGATCAATTTTATTATATGCATCTACCTTTGAAACAAGTTTATTCAAGCAAAATAAATTAAAACATTTAGTTTTCCGTAAATGAGTTTTAATTAAGTTTCGATACTTAGTAGTATCTTAGTTATCTAGCTAGTCATTTAAAAAAAAAAAAATCATTCCGTTTTTGCCCTAAATTTTGGGCATGACAATCTATTCAGCCTTAGGGCTAACGGAGTGTATTGGTCACTTGCTAGATTTTAGGATAGGATGCTGAGGCAAATATGCCAAATCATTACATGCTAATGATTGCTCAGATTTTGAATCATTCTCTTGTAGTAACCTTTGATTATGCTTCTTTTATTACTGATGCTATCCATGGAGGGTTGATAGGAATAAAGAATGGGAAAGTTGATAGGCCTTTTGGATTTCACTCCTCATGCATCTATTTTTATTCAAAGTTGGTGATTATTTTGCAAGTGGGATGGATCTTATAAAAGAGAAAGATGGAGAAAAGATGGGAGTGCAATTATGGAGTACAGTGCTATCATGGGACAGAGATGATGCTAGTTTCTTAAAATTTGATAAATGTTTTGCATGAAAGATTAGGACTCTCCTCTATTCAGAAAATCCAAGAATCCCCAAGGTTCTTTTGGAATTTATTAGACCAAAAGAATTTGCAGAAAATATAAAAATTGTCCATAATTGGGGTAATATTTACTTAAACCTTGTCTCTACAGTTTTTCAGAGTATTTGGTTTCAGAGGCACTCCATTTTTATTGCATTATCAGGTCCCTCTCAAAGTGGGAATTGTAGAAGTCCTCAGACAAATTGGTAGTGTGTAAGAGGCAGAACTGACAGGCAAGGGTAAAGGGACTATTTTCCCTATGGTTACTATATCTCACCAATTTGTAAAAACCAAGGGAGGTTGGAACTGGTTTGAGGATTTTCTTAAACCTTATCATTTGTCAATTGCAGTATCCAGGTGTGTCGATCCTGAAGATTTCTTCAATGGCATGTTTAGAAAGAGAGCAATATGCAGAGGTAGACCCCATCAATTCCAATTTCCTGAAGACCTCATTAGAAATGATTTTGATCTAGATGAGTAGGAGTTGAGGAAGGAAAAGTGGGTGGCTTATAAAAAGGCCTTAGACTTTGTACATCAGTTCAATATCAGCTATGACCCATTGTCTAGCTTTTACCCTTTTGAGTAGAAAATAAAGTTCCTAATTCTTTGCTTTGAGGATGTAATGTAGACTCTGAAGGAAAAGAGGGAGGTTGTGATTAAAAACAACCTTGAAAAGGAAAAAATGGTTCTAAGTAGGTCTTCCCCCACTAGAGCAATCCCTCCTGGTGACTATACGTTGCACAAGAAGTCTAATTATAGTGTGTTGATGCCTACAACAGGGGAGCCCTCTACCTCTAAAGGAAAGAGGAAGATATAAGATGTCACTGACATCCAAGATAACCCAAAGAAGTAGAGAGTAGGAAAAGAAATATAATATGTTACACCCTTGTACTCTCCATCCCAATTCCCTATTCATATAGGAGATGAACAGGCAGTAGCTGAGCAACTGATACAATTAGGTAGTCTGGGAGAAATAGCTTACACATATGATGAAGTAGAAGAGGGAATGCCAGAAGAGCCCCTTTCTACTGAGATGAATATCACTACCAATGATTTTAAGGGCTAGGAGTGGGATTCTGAGATCAAACAGGCCAGTGAGGACTTCTTGGCTGACAACAACTTTGTTACATCAGGAGCATTCATGCAGTTTGTATGGAAGCAGAACATTGACAAATACAATGCAAGATATGAGAAGAGAAAAGGTGAGTAGCCTCATAAACATCCAGATGTGGTTGAGGAGGAAATAAAGCAAGAAAAGATAGATGAGTTTAAGACCATCACTCTTGAGCAAGGAAGAGATATGGTGGCACAAGCTGGAGTACTCATTCTCCCTGAGTGGGACATAGTAGATGCCTTGGTATTGGAGGCAGTGAGAAAAGAAACCAAACCCATGGAGGGAATAACTTTTAGCAAAGATAATGCTGCACTAGTCATGTGGTCTCTTAAGAGAGATGAGAATAGGAGAAATAAGGACACCCCAGGGTCAAGTTACCTTGGTGGAATGATAGTGAAAAGAGGGCATAACACAGGGGTAGTGGAAGCTACTAGCACTGTGCTAAAGACTGCAAAGTTTAGTGTTGTAGTAGCATAAAGGGAGGCTAAGGAAAAGGCAGACGTCCAAGTTAAGTTGGAGACAATTTTGAAAGCCTATAATAGTGCTAAGGAAGAGGTAGGGGGTAAAGATAGCATCATTGCTAAGCCACAAAGCCAGTTGACAGGACAGTACCATCAAGGTGAGTCTTCAACACTAATTATTACCTCTTTTCCTACAAGACCTCCACCTACCAGCCCCATTATTGAGTTCCCATCATCTCCAGCACTTTCTAGGTCTCAAATGGTTGAGAACACTCCCCAAGAATTGGAGAATCTAAAACAGGCTCAGGCCTTGTATGCAAAGAAGTATGAAGAAAGAGTAATGGCTACCATTTCAAGTTTTGCAGACACCATGAGTGTCTCACTATTATATAACAATATAACCAAGATTCTAGCTATGTGTAATGAGCTTAATGGAGATAAGGCCATTTTGACGCCTATTTTTGAGAAGTGGAAGCTTAGAGAGTAGGATTTGGAGCTTATTTGTGTATCTTATGATGAACTAGGGGCTGATCCTATCATTAAATCCACTTGTGACACCACAAAGGATCTAATGAAATTAGCAGAAGGGATAGACAATGCTGACAGGAAGATCAACTTGTACAAAAAGGAGTACACTGATTAGGTTTTTGAATTGATTCCAGGAGTTTTTGTCAGCCCGAATCAATTAAAGGACAAACAAGTGTGGCTTAAGGAATTAGAGGCCAAACTATCAGCTAGAACAAAAGGAATTGTTGACTTAGATGATGCTTCTTTTTTTGTTGTAACAATCCACAAGATAGAGAGAATCAAATCTCATTATCGTTTTCTCAATTCAGAGGTCAACAAAATGAGAAATTCCTAGAAAAGGTTAACCAAGGCTAAAGAAAAAGTGATTAACTTTGCATGGCCAATTGACAATGTGTACAATGAGTGGACAAGAAAATATGCCATTCAGGATGCATAACAGTTAGAAGAGGCTGCGTGGGCCAACAAGTAGAAGAAGCCGCGGAGGTTGAAAAAGACTTATAACTGTATTTGTAAAAGATTTTGTAACTTCTTCTAGAGAAGAAATGATTGTAACAAGTTCGCTTTGGAAAGTCCAAAGCTATGTGCATCCATATTGTTATAAATGGATACCAAGACTAGTGAAAAAAGGATCACAAAGAATTGTAAGAAAATGTTGCAGAAATTTATCTGAGCTTTTCCAAGTTTTAATGGAGAATATTTGAACATTTTTGTTATACTTTCTTGAAAATAATATCAATATACAGACCATCGGTTTTGAGTTTAAACTTTGTGTCATCTTCAAATGTATTTTCAAGTGTTTACTGCTTCATTCTGAATAATCTACGGTTATTTTGTTGGAATAGGGTTGTAAGGCAACTTTTAGTGAATATTGTTCTTAGCTTTTCTCTTCAGGAGGGGAATTAAATATGCAGGAATTATTTCTTCTAGTAGATTCTTTGTAGGATACTTTGAATCTTGATGAACATAGTTTGATGAAGTATGAATAAATTCTTATGTGTGTCAGGCATATATAGGGATCTGCAGAAGCCAAGCTAATGGGATGTGTAGAGATATTTTGATTGGGGAGTATTATTTGAATTTATATGACTCTGTGACCTTGGATAAGGCACTGGTATAGATCAAGGTTGTTTATTACATGTTTTGTAGGTCAAATACTGAAAATGAGTACAATTTTCATTCCTTTGTTTCAGTAAGTTTTAAGGTGATTAGATCCACTAGTTTTCTGGACTGGTTTGTTGTGGATTTATCTTTTAAAAGTGTGAATTTAGTTCACAAAGGTATACTCGCCTAGACTTAGAGTAGGTCCAAAGTGTAGAAGGTTAAATCAAACCTTTTCATATGTTGTTTTGGAAATTTCCTTCTCTTTAATATCTCTTCTACATAGAGTTATCCTATTATTATAAGGATGTTGAAGTGAATCAGATTTTGAAGACAACAAAAGTGGCGACTCTACTGGGGAATAAATGAATTGTTAAAAGTTTCTGGTTAAGAAAGATTTAATTCATATTGTGGTGACCTAGATGGGACAAGTCACATTAAGAATTAAGAAGAAGATTTTGTGCTTAAATTTATAAAGAAAATCATTGTGTTTGTGGAATTGTAGTATTTCATTCTAAGCTTGTTTTCATAAATCCCATAGAAGTGGGTGGCGACTCTGTTATCTTGGAACCAATCCTTGTGAAGTACAATAAGAAAGGAAAATGAGCATAATGCAAGGAGGAAAAAACACTAGATCATTCATGAAGAAACACCCTTATGAAACTTTGTAAGAAGGTTTGCTAGAGCAGTCACGAAGAGGTCAGAAGAGATCGGTGTTACACGAGCCATCAAATGCTGCTTGGGTACAAAAGAATAATAATACCGGTAAGATACCTGATCGACCTGCTTATGCAAAGTCTAATTCTTCTTCTAGAGATTCAGAACTTGATATATTAGGTTTCCATTCTGGATTGTTTGGAAATATTGATAATGCACATGCTTTAAATCAAGATTTATCCCATGTTAGCATCTCTGCAAGAGATAGGACCAATTCAAACACAATTAGACACTCTATGCCTAGAACAATAGATGGAAACATTAGTTTGATTAACATAGATCAAATCAATATATCTGATTTTGAGGAAAATTTCCTTGATAAAGATAAAGTGTCCCAAGAGATTGAAGATTTGAATAGGAGAGTTCACCATTTAATCTCCCTAAGAGCCCAAAAGGAAGCAAATAAGGAGAAGGAAGTTAAAACTAAATTAATGGAGAGAGATAGACTTCTTAGACAAATAGCTGATCTTGAAGTGCTAGCTAAGGAAAAAGAAAAGAGTGATGAGGAAGGCCCTGTGATTAAAGAAATTTTGATCCCCAAAGCCAAGAAAGCATATAGGTCAGTAGTCCAACCAAACAAGGAAGTTCTTAGTGATTCTCAACTTCCTAGGACTAATGTGGATAAAGGAAAATAGAAATGGGTAGATGATGGAATTGGATCTAAAAGTACAGAGGAGATTTCTCATAGGTTGTCCACACATGATAGAGAAATGGAAAGAATGAGGAAAGAAAAGGAAGATTTACAAATAGAGTTAGAGAAAGCTGAGTTGGAAGTAGCCAATCAGGAAGTCAAAAGAAAAATTAGTTATCTAAAAGCTCCCCCTATCATGTTTCCATCAAAAGACCTTAGTAAGCCTAATCCTCAGCAAATTTCCCTTTCCTCAGTTAAAATTCAACCTATAGTGCCTGCTAATATAGCATTAGTGAGTCAAATCCCTGTAAACAGCCAGCATACCCAAATATCTCAGTCTCTGATTTCAAAAGTTAGAATGAATTTGGGAAACAATAATGTTATTACCCCTTTTCAAATGAGACTTATCAATTTAGAGCAATATAGCCAATTGTTCTTTGATGGGATCCCAGGATATCCCAACCATGTTCCTACTGAGTTAAGGGACAAACTCCATAAATTTGCTAGAAACAATACAATTAGTGTTGTGGAACATCTAAAATATTTTGGGGACCTAATAAATGATTATGAGATAATGGATGAAGATGTCATCATGAAACTGTTTGTTCAGTACCTGGTTGATGATGCAAGAGATTGGTATAGAGGTCTTCCAGTTAATAGCATTGGGTCATGGGAAGATTTTAAAAATTGTTTTCAAGAGCAATATGGTGATAAAACAAATGTGAGATTTATGCTCAATGAATTTAATAACATCAGAAAATCTGACAATGAAATGGTCACTGATTTTAATGCTAGATTCCAAAAGGCTATGCATAGATTGTATCAGGTGATGAGGTTAGATGATAACATGTGTCTGAATACCTACTACAATGCATTCGACTCAAAGATGGCCTATATCCTGAGGGATAAAAATCCACATAACTTGAGAGATGCTTTTAGAATTGCCATTAATGTAGAAAGTAATAGAAAAGCATCTGGGAAGTTAGGAAGAAGAACAAATGGTAGATTATGGCAAGAAACAAAACAACAACCTAGCAAAGTAGCTAAGGAGGAAGACAAGATAGAGAAGTTGGTCATTTCTATGAAGGATCTGACTGCCAAGGTAAACAAATATGATAAACCTCATTATAACTAACAGAATAGGCCCCCTAGACTACATGACATGCCATATAATACCAACTGGAAAGATGGAAAACCCCAAAGTGAGAAGCCCAAAATTGCTCAGAATCACGACACTCCAGATCCCTTGAAAGGGAAAACTATCCATAATATAGAAAATACTCCCTGGTGCATTCCTTGTGATGGACCACATTCTCCTCATCAATGTGTAGTAGCTCAAGCCCTTGAAGAATCTATGAGACAAGAAGCTGAGCCTGACATTAATATGTTTGAAACTATTATAGAAAGTGATGAGGAGTCTATACAAAGTGAATACAATGATGTGCTGGATAATGAAAGGTTTGTTCAAGGACAACTAACCTTGGATTGGAATCCTACATTGAATGTGGTAACAATTGAGGATGAAGAAGTTCATCTTAGAAGGCCTACTGAGGAAGAAGTTGAAAGTCTCACTAAAGCTACCATTGCCAAAGAAAAACATAATTTTAACTTAAGAAGCACTAAGAAGGACACTGATCAGGGTGAACCTGGTTCCATGTTCATAAAAGAGGTTACTCAAAAGGGGGCAACAAGTAGTGCTACTATTGTTCCTAAAACTGGTCAAGAAAAGAAGGAACGGGTTAAGGATGCACCCAAGAGTACAGATGACAAAAATACCAGTGATATACAAGGAGCTACCACAACAAAAAGAGCAAGTCAGATCAAGGCAGAAAAAGTTAGAGCTAATACTGAATTAAGCAATAGTTCTACATTTGACATAGCTCAAGCTCTTACTCAAATGAAGGTTACTATCCCATTAGTAGAATTTCTGAAAATAAAAGAACATAGGAATGCAACTTTGTCTTTGTTTTCTAATATATTTGACAGTAAGATAGTTCTACCCACCGGTTCAGCTAGAATTGGAAAGGATCAAGAACTCCAAACCCCAGAGGTTTATGTTGGAACTACTATCACTCAAGAGCCTTCACAAGTAGATCCTTTCTATGTCACTTTGTTAGTAAACAACTAGTTGATAAAAAACTGCATGATAGATTCAGGAGTTGTTGCTAATGTTATGCCCTATGGTGTTATGAAAGAAATATGACTATCAGTAACCACTGTGTATGGAAAATGCTATGCTATGGTTAACAGGGAAGTACCTGTGATAGGTACAATGAAAAATGTTGAAGTAAAAATAGCAGCATTCCCTGAGGCAACTTATAAAATGGATGTTATTGTTACTGATACCAAGCCCCATTATGGTATGTTACTATCTAGGTAGTGGGCAGCAGCAGTAGGAGGAAACGTTCAACTAGATTTATCTTATGCCACCATTCCAATTAATGGAAATTAGGTCAAGTTGTACAGAGAGCCATGTGCTCCTAGGGTAATTGAAAATGTAGACCCTAATATACTCAATTGTATGATTGATGTAGGTCGTGATAACTTTAGACTTCAACCAATTTTGCCTTAGTTGAAGAATACTGACCCCATTGTGGTTGAATTAGAATCACAATAGTATGGTTTATGGCAAAAGTATTTTGATGGAGCTCGCTCAAAAGAAGGATCTGGAGTAGGGGTTCTTTTTGTATCCCCATCAGGTATAACTTTTGAGTATTCCTTCTTATTGGCTTTCCAGTACACAAATAATACTGTAGAGTATGAAGCTCTATTGTTGGGGCTTGAAGTTGCAAAAAAGCATGGAATCCAACTATTGATAGTGTTAGGGGATTCAAAATTGGTTGTCTCTTAGGTAAGATCCAAATATGCATCCAAGAATGATAGATTAAAGAGATATAAACATGCAGTTTGGGATGTTATTGAGCATTTTAGTGCATTTTCTATTAATTGGATAGAGCGATCAAAGAATATTATGGTAGATTTCCTAGCTAATGTTGCATTAAAAAATGATGATGCAACCCTAACCGACATTTCTACTATGGAAATAAAATCTAGGTCTGCCATCCCTGATAATGTGTATAATTGGCAAGTTTTTGTTGATGATGAAGATATTCTTAGGTTCATCCAATGTGTTGATGATTATGATGGACAAAAGATTGATTGCAATGTATTGGTGGAGGTGGTTGACAATAGGGAAACAGTGTTTGGAAATGACTTGGTCTAGTTGGAAACCAATGAAATACCTAAAGGGTTGGTAGAGCTGGAAAGCATGTTTAGTTACAATGACAGTCACTTACATCAGCAGTCTACCACCAAGTTGGAAGAATTAGAGGAGGTAAACCTGGGGACTGAATCATCCCCTAAGTTAGTATACATTGGGAAGAATTTAGCCCCTCATGTCAGGACTAATCTTATTAATTTATTGAAGAAATATAAACATATTTTTTCTTGGTCTTATGAAGACCTAAAGGCATATACACAAGATCTTTTTCAGCATGAAGATTCTTTACTTTCAGATGCTAAGCCTTTCAGACAGAAATGGAGACCTATTAATCCCCTATTAGAAACTAAGATGTAGCAAGAGTTGACTAAGGTAAGAGAAGGGGGGATTATCAAACCTATAATACATTCTTCATGGGTCTCCAATCTGGTCTCGGTAAGAATGAAAAATGGGGACATTAGATTGTGTGTGGATTTTAGAAATTTAAATGTTGCTTCTTTAAAGGACAATTACTCTTCTCCCAATATGGAAGCTATGCTGCAAAGAGTAATAGGTTGTGATCTTTTATCCATGATGGATGGTTTCTTAGGGTACAATCAAGTGTTAGTGAAGGAATCTAAACAATTTAAAACTGCTTTCACTACTCCATGGGGGACATATGTTTATGTAAGAATGTCATTTGGATTGAAAAATGCTGGAGCTGCATTTCAGAGAGCCATGGATGTAGCCTTCAAAGAATTCATTAATATTATCATGGTGGTTTATCAAGTTGATCTAACTTGCTTCTCTAAAAGGGCTAATGATCATTGTGGACATTTGAAAAAGGTGTTCAATAAAGCCTTGGAATTTGGTGTGTCATTAAATCCCAAGAAATGTCATTTTGGGGTCACTGAAGGAAAACTATTAGGACACATTGTTTCCAAGGAAGGGGTAAGGATAGACCCTAAAAGAATTGAAGCAATAAACAAAGTGTCTAAACCAAAGAATGTTAAAGGTGTATGCGGGAAAAGTGGGCTGATAGAATTTAATATGTGAAAATTTAGTTAAATACTAGTCCACACACACACACAGGACTTCTTGATGCAAGCTATGGAGTAATAACGTATTACTCAGCTTCCCAAGGAGGGTCCCATGGTTCTCTATCTCATAATGTCCCTCAAACCAATGTTTTGCTCTCAGATTACTGAGCAAAATGGTTTAGGGATGGCAAATGCAAGAACGAGGGATGCACTGATAGTTTTTAGGATGAGATGTGTTAAGCTATGTATGATCTTAGAAATGCAATAAACTAAATAATAAGATGATAAGATTAGTATGAATACAATCCTAGCATACTATATTTAATCTATGATTGAGCTAAAATGATAAAGAAATTATTCTAAACATGCATATTAGTCTAATTCCTGATCTAAAAGAGGCTAAATGAGGAGCATATATGAAATGAGAAAGCTTGAAAGAATTTGAGCATAAGTGTAATGCTTCAAATTTGAAAGATGATTGTTAGAAATGGAGGAATGAGAGCTCTATTTATAGCATAAACAGGGCAATGGATGGTCAAGATTGAATGGTTTAATCAAGGGTTGAGTTTGAAAGTTGGGGATCCATGTGCATAATTGGCACCAATGAAATGGTGACAAGTGTCAACATAGGATTGGGTTGAGAGAAGAGGTTGGAGGCATTAAAGGCCTAAGAAGACCTCATGGTTATCTAAAGGCTAAGGGTCAAGTCTAAGTTAGGCTTACCCACTGGATTAAGAGTTAATCTAAGGACAAACCTTTGTGCAAATGATTAAGAGATAATCATGGTCAAAACATTAATGGCCTGATGAGACCTTTGGGTTGGGTAGAGGTTGAGTCAAAACAAATATTTTAACCATGTGGGAGGGTTTGAGTTAACCATTAATGGTTATTGGAGACTTTGGGGATTAAGTGGTTGAAGGTTGAAAGCCTTGAATGGTTATCAAAGACTTTGAGCCATTTAGTGGTTGAAGGTTGAAAACCTTTAATGGTTATCAAATACTTCAAGGTTTGAGAAGTGACTTCCCTTTGCTTAGGGATGTGACAAAGTTTAGAGGAGGGGTTAGGTTAATTAGAAGCGATTAGAAAATTCTAAAAGGGTTTAGAAATAGGTTTAGGATTTTGCAAGTGGATGGAGGGATAATTGAATTAAATGATTTAATTCAATTTGGTTGCAATTAAATAAATTAGATTTATTCAATTTAGGGTAGCTATTTAATTAAATTTGAATTTAATTAAAAGTGGATAGGGGGATTTAATTGAATAAAATGATTTATTCATTAAATGGTATAGTGAATTTAATTTAAATAAATTGAATAATTTATTTAATTAAATAGAAGAATGTGGATAATTTAATTAAATTGGATTTAATCAAATAGAGAAATGAACATAAAATATTCATTTAGGAATATGGTCATTTTTATATGTCTACATTTTGCCCCTCTTTGAAGTGACGTGTGTGCACATGTTATTTCAAAGAAAATAATGTTTTATCATGATTTATTATCAAATGCAATTTTTGTGTCGCTTTTTTGATTTGCCAGTCGTGCCCTAGATTTGATTTGATGCGTGATGCCCCCTCGGGAGATGAATCAATTTTTTTGGAAAATTGTTGATTTAATTTGATGAAGTTCATATGATGTGTATGATTTTGTGCATGTAAAAAGTGTGCAGATTGATTCATCTCCCGATAAGTTACAACGGTTTGGGTATAGGGGAGACCGCGACCATATTACAGGTCCATACAGCTAACCCTAATTTCATTTTCTCCTATAAAAGGGGAAAAGGGCTTGATTTAAAGTCATTTGTGCTTTGTTGACTTTGAAGAAAGAGAATTGGCTCTGGACAGAAAATGCCTATTCCCTATCACAGACACCGTTTCGAGTGCGTTTAGAGGTACCGAAGACCTGTAGCGTGTGGACCACTAGTAAGTCAACGTTTTTTACCCTCTTTTGATTTTTTATTTTGTCATTTTTAGGCATTTTTCAAATTTCAAAGTTCGGATTTGATGGTTTAGCGCGTCTAGGGTCCACAGTAGCACATACAAAGTGTGAAGTAGCGCATCAAGTTCAAATTTAGGGGTTGTGTCCGAAAAATGTAGGTTAGCGTATAAAACTATTAGGTTAGCGCGTGCATGGATAATAGCGCATAGAAAGTGTCGGGTAGCGCATCCAGTCAGCAGGTTAGCGCGTAGGGGTGACCTAGTGCATAGGAGTCGCAAGGGTTCGCATAGGGAAGGGGGTTTAGTGCGTAGGACTAACCTAGTGCATAGGGCTAAACAGGTAGCGCCTGGGAGGGATAGATTAGCATGTAGACAGAGTCTAGTGCATAGGGTGGGTTAGGTAGCGCATGGGGGGAAAAGAGTAGCGTGTAGAGAAAGTCTAGCGCATAGGACAAATAGATTAGTGTGTAGGAAAAGCGGCCTAGTGCGTGGGAGGTTTTTAGCGCATTGAATAACTGTTTTAGCACATCTAAAAAATTATGCAGAATTGGCCGAGTTGAAAATTTGTTTTGTTTGCCTGTCGTGTTTTGATGAATTTATCCAATATGAGTGTTTGGATAACTTGTTTTGATTTGCGAGTTTTCAAGTTATTTATAGATATCAATCTGTTGTTTTGATCAAAATATGATGTATTTGCGTGTTCTGTTTCAAGTTCAGTGTGTGTGAAGCCTGAGTTGTATTACAAACCGATATGGGTTGGAAACTTGAGTTGTTTTACAAGCTGATATGGGTGGGAAACTTGAGTTGTTTTACAAGTTTATGTGATTGTGGAGACTTGAGTTGTATTACAAGTTTTGATATGGTTTTTGAGAGCTTGAGTTGTTTTACAAGTTGATATGAAATGATAGGATTTTGAACTTTGATTGTAGATGAGCAAATTGTTTCATGTTGTTGATGTAAGTTTGATTTTGATATTTTTGTGTTGATGTGGAAACTGATATTGGATATGT
Organism: Cryptomeria japonica; assembly: GCF_030272615.1. NCBI lineage: Eukaryota > Viridiplantae > Streptophyta > Pinopsida > Cupressales > Cupressaceae > Cryptomeria > Cryptomeria japonica. The sequence continues at coordinate 207,512,052 of NC_081408.1, forward strand.
TTTGTTTGTTGACAGGAGCGATTGGGTGTTGTACAGTCAAGGGAGAGATTCCCGAGACCATGGATATTGATACCGCGGTTGTCATAGGCAGATTTGGATATTATTGAGAGATGTGGATTGACCTCTCTTCTAGATATGCCTCGGTTCACTGTGAGCCGGGGGCTTTTGACAGCATTGGTAGAGAGGTGGCATAGCGATATGAACACCTTTCATTTTGCCACTGGAGAGATGACAATGACACCAGAGGATTGCTATCGGATTTTGCGGATTCCTGTAGTAGGGGCACTACTTCCCTATGAGCAGTCAGAGGAGGGTGGCACAGAGGCACTGCGCCGCATATTTCAGGATGACACAGTTTGTGGCTATGCGATCCCCTGGCAGGAGTTTTTGGATTTGGGTTATGCACCGCTACCATCTATACCGGTATGATTCATTGGGGGATTCCTTTGTCTTGATCGTAGGTCAAAGGGAATTTTGATGGGATGGGGGTTAGTGTTGGAGGAGATGGTCACACAGGGCCGGAGATTTGCATGGGGGTCAGCGATGCTGGCTCATTTATACCAGAGTTTGCATGAGGTAGTATACCTCGGGTACGATAGTTTGTTAGCTGGCGTGACCCTATTACAGGTATGGTGCTGGGAGCACATTCTAGCAGTGAGGCCACTGGCAGATAGAGACAGGCCCGTAGGTGCAGCATATGCCTACGGATATAGAGGTCTAGTTGTCTAGCGTAAGCTGGGAAAACTAGAGCATTGGAGGAGGGTTTTTGACAACATAGATACGGTCACCTGGAGACCGTATACAGGTTGTGAGGTGTGGGCTGAGGATGGGTTGGAGATGCCCTTTGTATTTATGATGAGGTATCTGATTGGGAGGACCCCGTTCGTCATTGAGCGGTTTGTGGTGACCCGAGTTTTGAGGCAGTTCGGGCGCCAGCAGGGTGTTCCACAAGGAGCGTGCCTTTATGCACAGCGGCAGCAGGATGTGGCCGATTGGGGGCTGACTATTGATAGTGCCGTGGTAGTGGAGGAGTTTGTGGGGTTGGCTGGACAGATTTGGGACTATGCTCCAGAGATTCAGGACACAAGGATAACAGATGAGTTCGCCCGTTTGTTTGCTGCGTGGGCGGTGGCTAGGATCTCAGATCCAGAGGAGATGAGGCCAGCTTTTGACTCAGATGAGGAGGAGGGAGATGGGGGAGATGATGGAGATGATGGGGAGGATGGAGGAAGAGGAGGTAGAGGAGCCAGAGGGAGGCAAGGAGGTAGAGGTGTGGAGAGAGCGGTGCGGCAGGGGAGGATAGACAGGGGGAGAGGTGGATTGGCTATCGGAGCCGGGAGAGAGGGGAGAGTGGGGGAAGTGCTAGCTGCAGTGGGGGGTGAGGAGGACCTGAGGAGACCAGCACAGAGGAGGAGGGCAGATGTACTCCCACCTTTAGCACCGAGGATAGGGCGAGTGGGAGGGGTTCCTCTAGCACAGGTATTGCTGCGGGTTCGAGTGCCAGGTCATGTGGAGGATGCGCAGATCCGGACCTTACAGATTACCGTTCAGCAGCTGCAGGCGTAGATTTTGACCTATCAGTGGTAGATTTCTCAGTTGACCACTGAGAGAGATACTGAGATAGATTGACGAGGATGAGCAGAGGAGGTGGTGGCGACTGTGCAGAGAGCAGCAGCAGGTGGTCTGATGAGAGACACCCTTAGAGAGCTGACGTGGAGAGTGTAGGAGACAGAGTATTATAGGCAGCATTATGAGGCTGCAGTACCCAGGGATCGGCGAGTGGAGAGTTTTGCACAGTCGAGATCTAGTCAATCTCGAGCCACTAGGTCATGGTCGGAGAGCCGAGGTGTGATGGGGCTACCGAGATAGGACCCTCTTGGAGATCCAGGGGCGGGTGTATCTGGAGCGAGACCATCTCCGTCAGGAGATAGTCATACTTGAGAGACAGGGTCTTTATTGTATTTTTGGATCATTGTTATACTTTGTACTGGACACAGTGTTTGGACACATTTTGTAGATTTTGATCATTTTTGAGATATATATACGGCACCATTTTTGATCTATGTGATGTGTTTATATGGATGCATCTTATATGAGGTATTTTATGTGATGATGCAATATATGATGTAATGTATGATGCAGGATGTATGCTTTTGATATGCTGTGAGATGTATCTTGAAAATGAGATGTATGTTTTATTTATGTTGCTAAATGTATCGTGATATGTAAATGATGTTAAATGATATGGAATGATGTTTATGCAACTAATTGTAAATTGATGTACAACTAATTGTAAAATGATGTGCAACTAATTGTAAAAGAATATGCAGCTATGTTTTTGGTAGCATCCTCGTTCTTGCATTTGCCATCCAATAGAACCATATTTTTGCTTTCTTTGTAGGTTTCATCATTGAGCATTGATTTTTTTAGGATATGTTGAAAATTTATACAAGCATAATGGTAATTGAACCATAATGACCTGAGAAAAATTTACATGATATTTGATTTTGCAAGATAGCACAAGCATCAAGGTATAATTGAACTAAGACGACCTGAGTGCGTATTGTGTAAACAGACAAGATTAGATCATTTATATGCGTGAAGTGGAATCAGGCCTTCAGTGATATTCGACGTATCACGTCTCGAGGCATGTATTCACACAGTATAAGTGATTGCCTCCCAGATAGAAGACTAAGAAAATATTGGAAGTTCCCCTTGACCTCTAGCTATGAAGCATTTAGTGAGACAAGGAAGAGAATCCAATAATTCAAAAAGTTCAAAATGCAAAACAAGTCAAGACTTTATGCAAGAATGTAACATCTAGTACTTCAAAAAATCATCCATCCTTGATATTTGTGCGAATTGTCTTTGTTTTGGTTTTCACGATGAAGCATAGTGTTGTTTGTTGGATGTCATGCCTCTGATTTTGGTGATAGTTTGTGATGTTTGGAGTGTTTGTAAGTTTTTGAACCAATGAATGCCCCTAGCTGAGTGTGCCCTTCGATATGATCATGTACAGTGATTACCAAGCCATGGTGGACTGCGGTAAGAAAATAGATATAGATGGATAACCTAGGATAGTGACTACGTTAAGTATATCCTGAATGAATATATGCTAAGTGTTGGGCAATGGCCAATAGTGTTTGTAGGGATAAAATGGTGTGGATATAGATGGAGGAGCTGTTCGTTCACAAGGGCGCCTATTTACCAGGTTTTCACCCTTTGTTTTTATTGTACTTTGTTTTTGCTTTTTCTGAATTTTTTTTTTTTTTTTTTGTTTTGGGCTTTTTCCGTGCACTAGGCTACTTTAAGTATAGTACCTTTTTAGATGGATGTTGTTAGTTGGTTCATCGAGCACATCTCCTTCAGAATTTGTTAGCTGATAAGCACTTGATCCATAAACTGATATGATAACATAGGGACCCAACCAGTTAGGCTCAAATTTCCTTTTCTTTTCTCAATCTTGCTGATTTCTTGGATTTTCTTTGAGTACTAGGTCACCAACGTTGAAGTTGCGGGGAATGACCTTGTGATTGTAGCTCTTGCACATGCATTGCTGATATGTTTTGAGATGAGTATAAGCATGTTGGCATCTTTCATCTAATAGTTCAAGTTCTTGTAGACGGTTAACTCGATACTCTTCATCTGGGATTAAGCCTTTCAAAGAGACTCTAAGAGATGGGATCTCTACCTCCAGGGGCAAAATAGCCTCTGATCCATATACCAATGAGTATGGTTTTGCTCCAGTAGGTGTGTGGATGCTGGTTTGGTATGCCCAAAGTGCTGGATTGAGTTGCACATGTCAATCTTTACCTGCATCATTCACTGTTTTCTTGAAGATTTTCAGGATTGTTTTGTTAGATGCTTCTGCCTGACCATTTCCCTGTGGGTAATATGGTGTAGAGAATCTATGTTGGATTTTGAATTTCTCACATAGTTCTTGGACGTCTTGATTCTTGAAGGGTCGTCCATTATCTGTGATGATTGAACTTGGAATACCATATCTGCAGATGAAATAATTTAGGATAAAAGAGGCAATTTGTTTCCCAGTTACTGTGGTCATGGGAACTACTTCTATCCATTTGGTAAAGTATTATGTTGCAGTTATAATGAACTTGTGTCCATTTGAAGATGAAGGATGAATTTTGCCAATGAGGTCTAGTCCCCACTGACAAAAGGGCCATGATGTTGTAAAGGGCTGTAGTTCCTGTGCTGGTGCATGTATTAGATTGCCATGGATTTGGCATTTAGGACATTTCTTAGCGAAGTGATATGAGTCTTTCTCCATTGTAGGCCAGTAGTATCCCATCCTTAGAAGCTTTTTAGCAAGAGTAGTGCCACTTGAATGTGTGCCACAAATACCTTCATGAAGTTCGTGTAAAGCAGAATCGGAATCATTACGATCAAGACAACGAAGAAGAGTACCATCGAAACCTCGATGATACAAAGTATCAGCGGTAAGGGTGTAATGGGCAGCTTGTCAGATAAAGTTACGTGTTTGGTTACGGGATTGGTCAATGGGTAAGATATTGTGTTTGAGGTAGTTGTATATTGGTCCATATAATGGAGAATCTGAACCAGTCAAGGCATAGATAACATGGGATTCAGAGTGGTCATAGGCGGGGCAGAACAGTTACTCTACCAGGAACTCATAATGACTCTGTTGCTCTGGAATTTGTAGTAGTGAAGCAATAGTAGCCATTGCATCGGCTTCTTTGTTGTTCAACCTTGGTATTTGCTCGAAGGTGATGTGCACAAAATACTATTTGAAGTCATCCACCATTCGCTTGTAGGGTAGTAGCTTGTCGTCCTTTGTCTGATAGTTGTTGTTGATTTGATTGATGACCAGTTATGAGTCTCCATAGACTTTTAACTTTGTGATTTTCCATTCGATGGCCATTTTGATGCCTATGACCAATGCCTCATATTCAGCCACATTATTTGTGCATGGAAACATAAGCCTATATGATCTTGGCATAGTGTGTCCTTCAGGAGTGATGAATAGAATGCCGGCCCCTGAACCATGTTGAGTATAGGATCCATCAAAGTATAGGGTCTAATGTTTGGTAGAAAGAGCAAGAACGTCCCTATCTGGAAATTTGATCTCCATGGTGTGTTTGCCTGGGAGTGGTGCTTCAGCCAACTGATCTACAATTGCTTGTCCTTTGATGACTCATCTTTCTGTGTATTGGATGTCGAATTCACTGAGAATCATGACCCATTTAGCCAATCGGCCTGTAAGAGCTGCTTTGCTGAGTAGATATTTGAGAGGATCAATTTTTGCAACCAACTTGATGGTGTGTGCTAGCATATAATGTCGGAACTTCTGAGATGCGAAGACCACTATTAGGCAAGCCTTTTCAATGAATGTATAGTTGAGCTCATAGCCATTCAATGTCCTACTGATGTAGTATATGGTGCGTTCCTTTCCTTGTTGATCTTCTTGTGCCAATAGTGCCCCTAGTGAAATATCTATTGTTGAGATATATAGAATAAGTGGCTTTCCGGCGATTGGTGGTACTAGAACTAGTGGATTCATCAGGAACTGTTTGATTTGATAAAAAGATTCTGCACACTTAGCCTCCCATTTGAATGGTACATTTTTGTGTAGCAAATGGTTAAATCATAGACTTTTATCTGCTAGCTGAGCGATGAATCGCCTGATTGATTGAAGTCGTCCCTGTAGAGATCTGAGTTGACTGACATTCTGTGGTGGTGGCATGTCCATAATGGCTTGTACCTTTGCTAGATCAACTTCAATACCCTTAGCTGAGACTATGTAGCCTAGTAACTTGCCTGATGTAACCCCGAAGACGCACTTCTTAGGGTTAAGCCTAACTTGGAATTTCTCCAATCGATTAAAAATTTTTGCTAGGATGCCAAGATGTTCAGCTCTAGTGAAGGATTTGGCTAGTAAATCATCCACATAGTCTTCCATAAATGTGTGCATCATGTCATGGAATATTGTGGTCATTGCTCTTTGATAAGTGGCTCCTGCATTCTTTAATTCAAAAGGCATAACATTCCAACAGTACGTTCCCCAAGGACAGGTGAATGCGGTTTTATCTTGATCTTCTAGAGCTATTTTGATTTGATTATAGCCTGAGAAACCATCCATTAGTGAGAGCATTGCATGGCCTGTTGTGAGATCTACAATGATGTCGATACTGGGCAGAGGAAAGTCATCCTTTGGACAAGCTTTGTTGACGTCTCTGAAGTCAGTGCAGATTCTGATACTACCATCTGGCTTTGATACTGGAACGATGTTGGAAATCCATTCCGCATAGTCAATGGGTTGGATGAATCCGACGTCTAATAATTTCTTTAGTTCAGTTTTGACCATGAGTGCCACTTGTGGATTCATCTTTCGTAGCTTTTGCTTGACTGGCTTAACTCCTGTAGAAATGGACAAGTGATGCATGATTAAGTGTGGATCTACTCCGGGCATATCAGCATATGACCAAGCAAAATTGATTTGCTGTCCTTTAAAGAAAATGATGAACGCTGATCTTTCTTCCTCTGTCAAAGATTCTGCAAGGTGTACGTTTCGGGCTGCTTCTGTGGTACCAATGTTGATTGATTGAGTAGGCTCAATCAAAATGGGTGATCGCTCATGAAAGTGCTCAGGAAGAGTGTCAAGTCTCCCATCGTTAGGTGCCTTAGAAAGGTTTTCACCCTCCGATACATCCTTTATTTTTACTTTTTTATGATCTAGAGCTGCCATTGACTAGTTTTCAGCATCAGATCCTTTATCTAGTTCATTTTTGTGACTGAGAGACTTGGCACTCCTTGGTTTGTAGACATCGTTATTTTGTTCATTGGTAGAGCCTGTTTCTGGATTTACGGCACATAGGTAATGGATAATAGATTCATCATTTGAGAAAATTGGTATATTATGGATTTCAGGTTCATCCCAGTCAATGAGGTCGGGAAAGACAAGTGGTAAGGAATCGTTGGGTGGATCAAGTTCGGCTACTGTGAGTGTTAGGATAGAGTTTTCATCGTGATGGGTCTTGGGTTTAAAGAAATTTAGGATTTTGTCGAGGTCCTCGATGGTATCATCTTCCACATAGACTTGTTCATAATGTTTTTGTTCACTTTCCTGGGCGTCATAGATATTTTGCGGTCCAAATTCAAGAGGTCTATCTTATGCGTTATGTTCTTCCTGAGAAAGGGATATAGAATCAGTATCATCCAGGATATCAGTAGTAGCATTGGAGCAGGTACCCCATTCATATTCATTGGAATCTATCTCATAGGCATCATCCCAGATTCTATCTATGTTGTAAACAAGTGTGTTGTATGGTGAAAACAAATATTTGATGATGGATACCATTTGATGGTTTTTGTAGATTCTGTATCAGATCCATCTTCTACTTGCTGGATTTGTTCATAGACTGTGCTTCCTCGGGGAGGAATAACGGTATCTGGAGATGACATGATTTGTTCTTGAGATATTGGTTTTTGAATATGAGCTACTGCTGCAGATAGGGCCTTTTTGTGACTTAGAAGCTTTTCCTGATGTAACTTCTTATCTTGACGTTCCCATGCCTTGCGGATTGTTTCTGCTGATTCAAAAAGTGCTTCCTACCAGGATTCTTCTTTGTACTTCTTCTTTTCCTTCCATTGAGGTTTTGTAGTTGTGTGTGGCGGCCGTTTTAATAGGAATGTGATTTTAGAACCCAATCCTGCTTTGTTTCTACTAGGTTGTGAAGGAAGAGCGATAGGTTCAGTGAGTCCTTTGCGTTTTCCAATAGGTCCTGTACCACCATATCCCATTTGCTTCATGATTAAGTAGCCTTTTCCATACATGTGTGTTGGTAGAACAATGTCTAGAACGGTTGCTCTATGATTTTCTTCTTCATCTTTGTATAACCAGCTAAGAATGTCCTTGTCCTCTGATTCATGTGCTAGAGTACCCAATTGGATGAAGGTACCATCAAATTTAGTGATGGGCTGAGTAGCCAGTTGTGCTGATGTAGTAGGCAAACCATGTGATCTAGGTGAGGTTGGTAATTTTGCCAAACATAAAGGCTCCAAAGAGTATTCTCCCATGCCTTGGTCTTTGATTTGCATTTTCTGCTTGAAGTCTCCCCATAAGGAGTTGGGCTTTGCTGTCTGTAGATCTGATGTCAAGGATTGTTGCTTTTCTCTATTATGAGGAACCAAACTATCTTGGGCTGCCCCCATTGCGTTGCAATGTTGAAATGGATTGTGATCAGCTGATATGGAGATTTCTTGTCCATCATAAGGAAACTTGACACACTAGTGATATGTAGAAGGTACTGCTTGCATTTCATGTATCCAGGGTCATCCTAATAAGATATTGTAGGTGAGATCAATATCTAAGACCTGACATATAGTATCCTTTTGTACTAGTCCTACTTGAATAGGTAATATCACTGTGCCCTTAGACGACCTTTCCTCATCATCATATGCCTTTATGGTAATTTTCTTGCAAGGGTCAATAGATTCTTCTGAGAAGCCTAATGCACGGATAAGCTTTAAAGTACATATATTAAGTCCGGCTCCTCTATCTATTAAGACTCTTTTCACTCGGTGTTTGTAAACAATGACTTCAATATGGAGAGGAGCATTATGCGGATGACTCAATGAAGTATTGTCATGCTCTGAGAAGGTGAGGTTATGAGGTCTTGTCATATGGGCGACCATGGCTTGAAATATGTCTGTATCCAGGTTTTGAGGTACATTAGTTTCCAATAGTGCTTGCTCTAATATGTCTTTATGCTTCGGTGATAGTTTTAATAATTCCAAGATAGATATCTGAGCTGGAGTCTTGCGTAGTTGGCTAACCAAGTCATATTGGATTTTTCGTGGAGTAGTTGCAGGTGCAGTATGTCCCTTCAAGACATATTTCTGAGTGCGGGTTGTTACATTGACAGATTCATGATCACGCTGATCTCAAATGGTGATGACATTTACTTGATGATCTTCAGCTGATATGTGGTTGATGGTGTTGTTGTAGATGTGATTAATATGAGCTCCGCGTGTATCATCTGAAGTTGATGCTCCATCCTTGTTGTAATTTGGGAGAGGATTTTTGAAGGCTCCGTGATCACCATTTGTTTTGAGACCATCCACCGTTAAGTCACCTCGATCAATCATGTCCTATATTATGTTTCAATCTCATGCATTCATTTGTTCTATGACCCTTGTTCTGATGGAAATCACAATAGTGGGAATCATTCCACCAAGGTGGTTTGATTGGGGGTTCATAATTGTTAATTGGAGGCAAAGAAAGAATCTTGTTTGCCAAAAGTTCTCTGAATGCGGATTCTAATGATTGTCCCAGTGGTGTGAAGATACGCTTTTGGAAATTGTTCGTGTTATTGCGTGAATTGTTGTTAGGTCCTGGATTCATGTTTTTGCTTTGAGAATCGTTGGTGTTGTTCATGTTGAGTTGTCCTTGATCATTGTCTGGTGCATATGTGTTAGCACTAGGGGTAGCATTTTGAGGATTTTGAGGATTTTGAGGATTTCTGGATAATGCAAGCACTGGTTGCTTAGATTTGGGATCATATGATTCATTGTTGCCTTCGTTTTTGTTTTGAGTCCAAAATCAAGATTTGTCAAGGTTGGTGTTGTTCTGATTATTGTAATTTGATGATTTTGTTCCTTCCTTGTAGAATTTGAGTGTTCCCTTTTTGACACATGCTTCCTCTACTTGAATGCCATTTTCAATCAATTTAGCGAAAGATGGTATGCATTGAAGTTTTAGTTTGTAACTCATTTCGCCATTCAAGTTATCAATGAAGATTTCCATTTTCTCCTTTTCAGGAATATCTCGAGGATATCTAGATACCAGGCATCGCCAGCGTTGAAGGAACGCCATGAATGTTTCATTGTTCTTTTGTTTGGTGTTGCAAACATCTAGCATGGTTATGGCATGTTGGATGTTGTAGGAATAGTGGGTTATGAATTTGTTAACCAACTCATCAAATGATCTGACAGGTGGCGAGATTTTGGATAACCATTCCATGGTTTGTACTCCCAAACTTCTGGGGAATAACCTCATCAAATAGGTGTCATCATGAGCAAATTCAAGGCTCAGTGTGCAAAATTCATGAACATGATCCCGGGGATCACTTTTCCCATCATACTTATCAAATTTGGGAACGTTTGAGTTTGGAGGAAAAGGCACCATGTTCAAGCTTCTGTCAAATGGATAAGGACAGATTTCATTTAAAGAGTACCGCACTGTTGTCCCTTGTTGCATATCCTGTATTTGCCTTTGCAACATTTGCATTTGTTGAGTAAGGGCTGCCAAAGGTATATTGTCGTGTCGAGGAAAAAGTTCTTGCCTTGTATTGGTTCTCAGCTGAAAAGGTGTGGTAAATGGTATATGTTGCTTTGGTGTTTCTAGTTCAGGTATACGCATTTCTGGTATGCGTTGTTTGGGAATGTGTTGCTCTGGAATATGTTGTTCAGGTATGCGAGTTTCTTCTTCTCTGTGTTGTTCTTGATATGCATATTGTCGAGATCCTGTTTGAAAAATGTTTGGGTCGAAATCTTCAGGAAGTTTAACGCTCTTGCTTGTAAGCATCAACAGATATTTTTCTTTGTCATTTTCCATGAGTTTTGTTGTTCACTAAAAGTGATAACCCAAGAACACCTGCAAATCTTTCTATGAAATGGCCAATTTCAGTCTACAAAACACATCAGGGCTTGGACAACATAACATAGGACCCTAATTGATCCTCCTGCACTTCAGGTTCTGCTAGACCTAGGGGGGGACACCCTTTTGATGCACTAAATACAACAATTACAGACACATAACTGCATCAACATTAAGCAGATAGATCATTTCACAAGCTCAACAGGTTAGGAAACATTACAGATTGGCTAGATCTGTACAAACAATAGGATGAAACAGAGCTTGGAAAGAATGGAACACACACCCCTAAACATAAAGGGAAATAGATTTGTCTTTTAAAATGTTGATCTGAAACCATCCCCCAAACTTACAAGACCAGTGCCTTTTTCATTGGGCAACAGAGTCACAAATAGAACTACAAATATGAATCATAGATGCAAATTTGTTTTCCTTAAACAAGATATTCATGCACCAATACCTGATATTAATGCACTATTTAATTCATTCACAAATTTATCAGATCTGGAAATACATTTCATCATTTATGACCGACTATAGAATTTAAAACCTTCCTTGAAGGATACCTACAACAGTCACACAATCTCCTTGAGATGACAAATTTCATCCTCCTTGAGGATTGAATTCATAATAATGAAAAAACATATCACAGAGACAATATCATGGGAAATTTACTCATGCCTGACACAAGTAAGACCTGCAACTAGAAAACAATCTGTCATCCTGCAATGTAGGCTCTATACCCTGAATAGATCCATAGAACTTTACAAGTTTGGGTCAAGAATTTCAGAAAATGGAAGCCATGAAAATTGGAGCACTTCCTCACAAAATTCTGGAACCCCTACCACCAAGAAAAATTCGGAATAAAAAGGAGAGAAGAAAATCAAATCTGCAACTGAATTGCCAAGTGTCTTCTCTCTAACTGAATTTTGTTCCCATGGAAACTGCTTCTAAAATATCCCACATTTGTCAAAATTAACCTCATAATCGGATTCCTCACTTCGAGAGCTTTCCGAAAACATATAACACTTTATACTTTGGCAAAAAATTGAGCCCTGGGCGAATTAATCCTCAACATGGACCCATCATTTAAATTTTTCGAATTTCTCCATAGTTTAAACTATATCATTTATCCATTTTAATTTTGATTTTTGCCTCCATTTGTGCTCTGACACTTTGCCACGTGGCGGCCTCTGATTGGTCGATGGGGTTGACCGGACACCACCTGGGATGACACCTCATCACTGCCACGTCATCTGCTTCGTCACTGCCACTTAGCCGCCATGTCATCGCCACTGGACTGCCACCCGTGTGCCAACTGTGTGCCACCTCACCGGGACCCGCCTGCTGGACTGCCACCTATCACAACACATGGATGGCTCTCGTTCACTTTCGCTATTTCGCAGGGTTTAAACGACATGCATCTTCCCTTCGCGAAATAGCGCGCACCGTTGATCTCTCTCGAACTTGCTCGCTCATTAACCCGGCCTTCGTCTGCAAAATTTTGCCTGTTTGCCTTGGGAAGCATGCCTGTGTGGGGTCCACTTGGTCTTCGTCGACTCACCTTCTCCATTGCCTCGAGAAGCGTGCTCACACATGGGCCCACCTTGGGCACCCATAGGCACCTTGTGTCAAAAGCCTTTATGGCTTTGACATATTACTATTGTACGTTTTTGGTTATAAATACCAGAAAATACCACTTCCCAGCCAATGTGGGATTAAAACATTAAGCCTGGGACTGTGTATTTTGAAGATTTCTGAGACTTTAATGGCGTTTTTGGACATTTGCATGAGGTTCGATGGTCTTTCCAACCACGCCACGCTGCAAGGGAGTATGCTACAGGTTTCATTGGCATTTCCATTTGCCAGTTCCATGTCAATCTGGAGTTTTGGAAACTTGTTTGCTGCACATTGCATTTGTTTTAAAAGACTCCAGCTGCTGGCAAATCTGCATTTGAACTTTGCTTTAAAAAAAAAAAGCACATTGCCTTCTAATGATCACACAGGGAGGACTTTATTGGCATTTGTTTGAATGGTTTCCTTTTAAATTGTTTGTTCAACACCACATGAACTGCCAATTTCATTTTGTTTGAAGTTTCTGAGCCCTCCAAACTCCATCTTCAACGCTGCAAAAGGAGATTTAATTTTACACCTGCCAAATGCATTTGTCTGAAAGTTTATTGCTATTGTAGCTGCCATCAAAGGGAGTTTCAATGCACTTGGTTGTTTTCATTTCATGCCAAAGGCTTTTCAAACTTCTCTTTTCTCACCACTCCTTGTATTTGGCTGCAATCGGTCATAACCATTTGGCAATGGAGTTGTAAAGGCCATTATAGATGGAGAATAATGAAAGACACCAGCCATAGACTCTTTTTTTTTTTGCCATCCAAACAATACACATTCAACAAAGAGGGAAGATGCTGGGGTTTTCATTTGGTTTGCATATTTCATAAAACTCATCTCCCAACCACCAAGTTCCAGCAGGGAAGGAAAATATGGCATTGATTTTACATTATCCTCTGGTGGGAAACACATAAGTATTCAACTCCAACAATGGACATCAACATTACTCTAGAAATGCTCATAAAGCCAAGTCGCCAATAAAAAAATAAGGCATAGGCATGAGCCAGGTCGGGCCCCAAAGTGGGTCCGACTAAAAGAAATTTCGCTTTTAAACAACTGACCTCTAGAATACCTTAGGAACCTCAAACACACCTCTGGAAATGATCGACATCATTTTAGGATCATAAAATTGCATTTTACATCCTTCAGGCAATTACCACACAATTTTCGCATTTAATCGCGAAGACGTAATTTTCAAACCTGTCAAAACACCTTTTTGGAGCTCGCCATCTGACAGGCATGTACTTTGATATACAAGGATGACATCTACCAAATGGTTTCTCAAGATGAGTCCCGAGTGAAGAGATATTAATTTTCAAAAACGGCCAACTGGCTTTGTCGACACTGCGGACCTGATGAAGTCAATGTTCTGGCAACACATGATGCCTTTCTCAAAACTATCAAACGACCTCCGTAGGCTCTCAAATTCAGAACATAGGTACCTTAAAGTAAATATTAAATCTTTGAATTCTCAGTTTGATCACCAGACTGACAGGATGCAAACGACGCGCTCACCAAAATGGCTACATTAACTGATCTAACACTGGAAGTGCGGATAACTGAATTTGATGGCAAAATGAATTCTTTTGAAAACCGATCAAACGGATTGATAAAAGCTTGAAATTTGAAATGTAGCTCACCATTTATACCAACATTATCCTGGAACAAACATTCTGACATGACATTCACCGGGACATTTTTACACTTGTGCAAACCTCACAAACTACAAATGGATTTGGCTATGAAAACGGAGCAAACGGATTCGTCAAGACTTGAAATTTTGCAGGGTAACTCACTTTTATGCATACAATTGAATCCATTTTTAATTTCTCCATGACGATCAACAGGGCAAAAGATGTAATCGCTCAAAGAAGGCTACTCCATAAAATCTGCATTTTGTGCCTAAAATGCACTTCTAGCTCACCCCTCAAAATGGGTACCTCATAAATTTATCCAAAATGAATTCTGAAAGTTGCACATCACTGAATAGGCCAAATGAAAGGTGTGGGACATGAATCCCGAGCCTTACCCTCTGAAAATCAACTGGCTCCATTTTACCCCCTTGCTAACTAGGCATTCAAACTGACTTATTTAGTTGCTTTTCTGACATGCAGAGCAAAATTTTGAAATGGGCCTCTAAAATTTGACTCAATTTTAATCAATCCCAACAAGTTTTTCAACAAGTTTTTGGAAGGAAGGGTTTTCTTGACATTCCCGAAGAAGGGCGTCAGTAATTTTAGGTTCTTCTACTGGTGGAACTTCGAAAGGATTTGATAATCTTCGATTCATACTGGACTCAGCGTGTGTCTTGCTTTGTTTGTTACTTTGAGAGTGAGTAACAGGCATTTTAGTAGAAACTTTTAGTGATGAAAGGGACAAAAGCCTCTTCGATGTGTTGTTCGGGTGTTGGTGGTTCTGGTCGAGATGTGTTATATGTGATGCACTCGTCAGGCAAGAATGCTGGATTGATCTTTCCGCTGTGGTTTATGGTTTGATTAAAAGCAGACTTTTGACAGTATGCTCTTGTTTTCAAAGGTTCTTTGTCAAATTCGTTAGATTTGTTTTGGATATAACGTTTGACATGATGAAGGAATACCCAATGAGATTTGAAGAGTTGACGATTGATGTATAAAAACTTATTTCTCTTGATGAATTTGGAAAAACTAGGTTGTTGTTTCTTCAACGTGATGTTACGATTAGAGGTTTTTTCTTCTCAGAATAAGGGGATTAGTCATGCATGAGTGATCAATGGTTTCCTTTGATTTGTTTGGATTCAGTTGATTCTTGTTTTTAAAAATTTCAAATCTTACTTTATCAGAGTGAAGGTTTAGATGTCCCTTCCCGACAAAACGTGTCAAATGATATGGATAAAAGCTTCCCGATCTGGAAACTGGATTTGACAATTTGAAAATTCTAAACAAGTATTTTGAGATAAAAATCCGTAAGATAGTAAAGGATTCTGATGACACTAATGATGAAAATTTTCTGGATTATGATAGGAGAGACATCCTCTATTGTGCAATTTGTTTAGGATTCTGACAACTTTGTTTGACTCAAATTTAGCTTGAGAAAAAGCTTTAATGGTTTGTTTTCGTCACTCTGTTTGATGAAAAATGGTTTTTGATGAAAAAGGCTTCTAAAAATGTTTTTGAAATTTTGAAATTTTTCACGGTTTTTGCTCTCTGTTTTCCTGTTTTGGACCACGCGCTAAAATAGAGTCTACATGCGCTACTGAATTTTCTTGATACGCTAAAAGAATAAGCCCACGTGCCAAGCTGCCCCTAGATACGTGCTAAAGTTTGGACTTTCTGAAATGGCGGTCTAACAGTTGAAAAGTTTATACGCTATCCTGGGTTTTCTACACGCTAACTGTTCGACCTTATGCGCTAAAATTTGGTTTCCACGCGCTAAGCTATTTCTTTCACGTGCTAAAATTCAGGCTATTAAAAATTGTTGTTGAATTTGTTTGGAAAAGCTATGCGCTATACTGAGCCTGCTACGCGCTAACTCTTTGACTTTATGCACTAAGTCTTGCACCTACGGGCTAAGATGTTGCTGCCACGCGCTAGACTATGTTTCGGATGCACTAAAGGATTGTATACTGTTTTGCCTAATAATAAAACGCTACTGTTTTAACTTCACGCGCTAATTTGAGGTTTGGATGCGCTAACAAAAGTCTTCCATGTGCTAAGATGTTGTTCTTATGCGCTAGACTGCCCTGATTTTTCTGTTTGGGTGATTTCTTGAGGTTTTTGAACTTTGTTGAAAATTTTTTAAGTGCGATGGATGATTTTCTGAAGTAATAAATGCAAGCATGGCACAAAAAGTACAACCATTTTGCCTAATCTAAGAAAAAGTGTATGTTCTACGAGGATGTGTTCAAATCCCCAATGTTTTAACAGGTTTGGATACAAGTAATACACTTCAGAAAGACTCTTTATTCAAGGGTCATAAATAACATCATAGCCCACTAGTCTCGATACTCCGTCAACTCAAACAGCCGTGTCACCCCTAGAGGGCACCCATTTTTTTGCCTTTTGCCAGAAATTAACCCAAAGTGAATTGCTTCATAGTTGAGTAGTTATCTTGGGAGATATATGGTGAGTAATCTTGGGGGCGGATTCTTCCCCACCCTTGCACTATGATGTTATAAATGTTTAGTTACTGACTTAGTTCAAAGCTTCTAATTCTATGACTCATAATCAGGCTTCCTGTTCGGCCGTCAGTGATAAACTCCCTCAAGAGGCTTCCCAACCTTTAGAACAAAGGCTTTACGTATCTCAAGGATACTGGGGGAAGGCTAATCGCTGCGCGCAACCGTTGAAAAGGACTTTCGTCACTTTCCACATTTGATTATAGTGGGTTGGAATTCTTGGCGTCAAAGTCATTCCCCACTTAGGTCATTCCCTTCACACCGGCCATAAATGGCTTTAAGAGTTGATTGCAACTCCTCGGGAAGGTAGGCCTACTAAAGGTTTTAATGCTTGAATTACTGAAAGCTATAAGAGTGGTCTGAATTTTTGATCACCCAGTTAAGAGGAGAGCATATTCCTTCCACTTTCGAGACAAAGCAATTAAGGTTCTTTTTAGCCTTTAAGACAATGATTTTCTAACTTCTATTTGGAGATGTTGCTCCAACAAGAATGATGTTCTTTTTAATCTTTGAAAAGAAAGATTTTCTAATCTATAAAAAGGAAATGGTCAACAAAGTAAATTTTTTGATTTGGAGGTCAACAAAAGAAATCATTTTTTAAAATTAAATTCCTTGCTCTACCTGCAAGAAACCGTTAGAATCCTGCAAGCAAACAAAAGAGATAAAATGTCAGGTGATTTAGGGGACTTCTACAAGTCTAAAATTTCAATTCGGTTACAATAAAATTTTTAATTCTCTATCTGTGATGCGCTACAGAATGGACTGTATGCGCTACAATAAAAGTCAGATGCGCTAAAATTAATGATCAACGCGCTACTCTGTCTTCTCAATGCGCTACTCAGTGTGTTGGAAGCGTTGTTCTGTCTTTTTTTTCTTTCCCACGCTGAGTCCTGCAGGAAATTTGAAATATGATGCGCTAACTTTTGAGTTTTACGCGCTGGATTATGGACTATAAGCGCTAAATTGGGGACCATATGTGCTATTCTGGTTATTGAATGCGCTACTCTATGTTTCACCCGTGTCGAGACCTACAGGAAATATATCAATGGGGGTTATGCGCTAAATGATTGCTTTTAAGTGCTAAAGTATAGCCCTCACGTGCTAAACAGTGGGCAGGATGCGCTAGACTGTTATTTGGATGCGCTAGGGAATGTTTCCCACGTGCCGATTCCTATTTCCCGTGGACCTGCAAAAATGATTAATTTCAAAAACCGATTTGTTATTTAGGGTCGAACCCCACGGTGGGCGCCAGAAATGTATGCGAGAAAAGTGGGCTGATAGAATTTAATATGTGAAAATTTAGTTAAATACTAGTCCACACACACACACACAGGACTTCTTGATGCAAGCTATGGAGTAATAACGTATTACTCAGCTTCCCAAGGAGGGTCCCATGGTTCTCTATCTCACAATGTCCCTCAAACCAATTTCTTGCTCTCACATCACTGAGCAAAATTGTTTAGGGATGGCAAATGCAAGAACAAGGGATGCACTGATAGTTTTTAGGATGAGATGTGTTAAGCTATGTATGATCTTAGAAATGCAATAAACTAAATAATAAGATGATAAGATTAGTATGAATACTATCCTAGCATACTATATTTAATCTATGATTGAGCTAAAATGATAAAGAAATTATTCTAAACATGCATATTAGTCTAATTCCTGATCTAAAAGAGGCTAAATGAGGAGAATATATGAAATGAGAAAGCTTGAAAGAATTTGAGCATAAGTGTAATGCTTCAAATTTGAAAGATGATTGTTAGAAATGGAGGAATGAGAGCTCTATTTATAGCATAAACAGGACAATGGATGGTCAAGATTGAATGGTTTAATCAAGGGTTGAGTTTGAAAGTTAGGGATCCATGTGCATAATTGGTACCAATGAAATGGTGACAAGTGTCAACATAGGATTGGGTTGAGAGAAGAGGTTGGAGGCATTAAAGGCCTGAGAAGACCTCATGGTTATCTAAAGGCTAAGGGTCAAGTCTAAGTTAGGCTTACCCACTGGATTAAGAGTTAATCCAAGGATAAACCTTTGTGCAAATGATTAAGAGATAATCATGGTCAAAGCATTAATGACCTGATGAGACCTTTGGGTTGGGTAGAGGTTGAGTCTAAACAAATGTTTTAACCATGTGGGAGGGTTTAAGTTAACCATTAATGGTTATTGGAGACTTTAGGGATTAAGTGGTTGAAGGTTGAAAGCCTTCAATGGTTATCAAAGACTTTGAGCCATTTAGTGGTTGAAGGTTGAAAACCTTTAATGGTTATCAAAGACTTTAAGGTTTGAGAAGTGACAAAGTTTAGAGGAGGGGTTAGGTTAATTAGAAGCGATTAGAAGATTCTAGAAGGGTTTAGAAATAGGTTTAGAATTTTGCAAGTGGATGGAGGGATAATTGAATTAAATGATTTAATTCAATTGGTTGCAATTAAATAAATTAGATTTATTCAATTTAGGGTAACTATTTAATTAAATTTGAATTTAATTAAAAGTGGATAGGGGGATTTAATTGAATAAAATGATTTATTCATTAAATGATATAGTGAATTTAATTTGAATAAATTGAATAATTTATTTAATTAAATAGAAGAATGTGGATAATTTAATTAAATTGGATTTAATCAAATAGAGAAATGAACATAAAATATTCATTTAGGAATATGGTCATTTTTATACATCTACAAAAGGTATTCAATCCTTTCTAGGCAAAGTGAATTTTGTTAGGAGATTCATTACAAACTTTGTAGAGATAGTGAATCCCATTGTCAAGTTGCTCAAGAAGGATACCAACTTTTGTTGGGATCACGAAGTCTCAGAGGCTTTTACTGAAATTAAAAAGGCCATTCAAGAAGCACTGGTGTTAAAATCTCCTGATTACAGTAAGCCCTTCTCTTTGATCTTTTTTGCTTCATATCATACCGTAGCTGCAATGTTGTTACAAAAGGATAATGAGGGATATGAACATCCCATATCTTTCTACAGCAAGTCTTTGCAAGCAACAAAATTAAAATATGAAACCATGGAGAAACAAGCTTATGCTTTGGTTAAAGTTGTCAAGGCTTCTAGGCCATATCTAGTAAATGCAAATATCATTGCTTATGTCCCTCATGTTGCAGTTAAGGATATCCTGTCCTAGTCCGAGGTTACAGGGAAAAGATGCAGATGGATTAATAGAATCCAAGAATTTGACTTGGAAATAAAGATCACCAAATTGGTGAGAGGTTTAGGTCTGGCTAAGCTCATGACTGAGTCTAATCTTTTGAATGTTGAAATACATAATGTTGAAGTCAAAAGTACTTTAGTCACTAGTATTGAAAGACAACCTTGGTACTCAGAGATAGTCCAATTCCTAAGAGATGTTGCATTCTTAGAAGGAATGACACATAATTAAAAAAGAAATCTGAAACTCAAGTCACAAAAATATGTGCTCATTCAAGGTGATTTGTTCTGGAGAAAAAGAGACGGAGAATTGCTAATGTGTTTGGATGAATTCCAGGCTAAACGAGTGTTGACTAAAATGCATGATGGAATATGTGGGGGTCATTACTCTGCTAAGACAACTACTAGTAAGATAATCCGAGCTAGATACTATTGGCCTACCTTATTCAAAGATGCTCATGCACATGTCTGGAAATGTGACCCATGTCAGAAGTTTTCATCCAAACTGAAGTATGAAGGAGCCATACTCCTAAATCTAGTCATAGTGGAAGCCCCTTTTGTCCAGTGGGGCATTGATTTTATTGGAGAAATTGTTGAGAGATCAGGAAGAGGTCATAGATTGATCACAGTAGCCACTGAATATTTTACTAAATGGATTGAGGCTATTCCCACAAGGAGAGCTACAAGTAAGGTTGTCATTGGTTTCCTGATGGATAATGTAATAACTAGATTTGGAATACCTGCAAAATTGGTGATGGATAATGCCATGAGTTTTAGGTCAGAAGAGTTTGTAGGATTTTGTACCAGTCATGGAATAATCATGTCTTACTCTTCACCCTATCATCCTTAGGGGAATGGGCAAGCAGAATCCAACAATTAAAGCCTTTTGAATATCATCAAGAAAATTCTGGAAGAAAATAAGAGATCTTGGGACCAAAAATTGAAATTAGCTTTGTGGGCAGATAGAATAATAGTCAAGAAGGCCATTAGAATGTCACCATTTGAACTGGTTTATGGTACACAAGTTAGATTGCTAGTGAATAATCTTCTTCTAGTTTATAAATTCTTATAAGATGAGGACATGGAGCTATCCGAGCCTATGGAAAATAGAATGATCCAAATTGTGATGGTGGAAGAGATCAAAACTCTAGCTCATAAAAGAAATTAGAAGATCCAATTGCAGTCCAAATACCTTTTTGACAAAAGGACATCATTAAGGAAGTTTCAAATTGATGATATTGTTCTTCAGTGGAATGCAAAAGGATAGGACAAGGGAAAGCATAAAAAATTTGAATCATTATGGATTGGCCCTTTTGTGGTCTATGACTTAAATGGAAAGGATTCATATTTTGTGAAAAATATGAATGATGAAGTATAGGAATTTCTAGTGCATGGACAATTCCTGAAACATTATTTCTCTTGATGTTCATGCACAGTAGGTCCTTTGTTTGTATATATTTTGTTTCCTTCCTGTTGTTTTATTTGGGTTTGTGTTTTTGTCTGTTTCTCCAGAGTTTCTGAGTTTTCTTGTGTTGACCTTGCGATCAACCATCCCTAGTCAGAGTCATTGTTATCACTATTTAAAAAATGGGTTTTCTTTTCCCATAATTAGCTAAGCTTTTGAAATTTTGAGTCAGACACACTATCAACTACTTCAGGTCTGTGTTAGGTCTTAAAGGTTTAGGGTTTTAATTTTAAATCATTCAATGTTTGATCAAGAACCCTCTGGTTTATATTCTTATGTTACTTTATCCACTTAAGTAATGGGTCTTGGGGTCGTAAGAGGTGTTCCCCCTTGTCATTTGCCTAGGTGGTTGTTGAATTAATCGTAAAAATCTATGTCTTATGTCTTTTCTTCCTAATGTTGTTGAGCCCAGTAAGTTGTATGCAGCTCTTAGGTGGATCTATGGTTTTTGCTATTTCGTTAGGTGAAGTTGTGCATGGTTTAAGACTCGTGAAGTGGTGAAAGGGAAAAGCATTCTCAATGGCGCACATTTGGTCCGGTTTAAAAGGGCTCCATCTCGTTCAAAATCTAACGGCTGGCGTTATTTTGCAGCCGAAACTTGCAAGTGAAATACCTTTCGCAAAATGGCGAAAGCGTTTGGTGGTACCCTGCAGCGAAGACTTTCCAAGTGACTAAAAGGTGATCAAGTCCAATCTGATCCGACGGTTCATGTTGTTTCATGGTTGATAGATGCTCGAAGGTTATGCCCCGTGAAATAGCAAAAAGGTTTTTCGGCCTATGAAAAGGGAGTTTTAATAAGAGCATAACAGATGCGCAAGTCTCATTTAATCTAATGGAGTGCAACTTCGCAGGACAAAGATGCTCGACAGTTAGCTTTCATGAAGTAGCAAAATGACATGGCACTCCAAGCAAGCAGTCCAGTTGGTTGAGATGGTGAGTAAGATGATGGCATATGGTAGAAGGTCAAAATAGTCAGCAAGTCAGATTTAAGGATTAAAAGGTGGGTCCCAGAGGTGAGTCATGTCGTGAGATAAGAAGTGACCTAGTAGATACAGGTGGTAAGGATGAGGTGGAATCCGATGTTCTCTCTCAGCGAATGAAACATTGACATGTCAGTTCGGAAGTGACTAGGTGCCAGGTGGATGGAGTTTAGTTAGAGGGCCCACGTCTGTCGAATTCAATTAAGTTGTTAAGCATTGAGCAAGTAAAGTATAATCTAATAGCCCACATGAGTTTGCAATGGTAAAGTGCTCGTGTTTTAAAACCAGCAAAATAGCGGAAAGGTTTTTGGGCCTCGAAGACAAATAAAGCATGAAGTTAAAAGGGGATCAACTTCGTTTTGATCCAAGGGCTCGCGTTGTTTCATGGTTGCAAACCAACCGAAGTTAATGCTCTGCGAAATAGCGACAGGAAGAGAAGGTTCATCCAGGTGTAATGCTAGATGGTGACGTGTTGATTGACACATGGTTTCAGAAGAAGTTGAGGGCCCGCCAAGGTGTAACCGGTGGTTATAAGGGAAAGACATGTGGCTAACTTTGAACTGAACTCGAATAGTTTTCCAGAGCTAATGGTTGAATGCCACGTGGTATTCGGTAACTAATGAAAGAGTAGCGTAAGTGAAGCAAGCCTAAAGTCTCCCTTAAAGGATGGTCATCTCCGATTTGATCCAATGCTTCGCGTTGTTTCGTGGCCCTAAGTTGAAAGCGATTTAAGGTATATGAAATAGTGAAAAACCATTAGCCATCAAGATAAAGGCACAATTAATGAAGAAGTTGAGGGTCCTAGTAACAGTTAAACACTGAGCAGTTAAAGTTCCATCTAACACCTGGCATAGCTTCACGAAGGAAAAGTGCTCAAAGGATAAAGCCCACGAAATGGCGAAAAGGAGGTAGGGCCCGGTGCTAAGGCAAAGTTGTTAAGTCAGTGTAAAGACCGATCAAGTTTCATTTGATCGAACGGTTGGCATGATTTCGTTTAACAAAATTACTCAACGGTTATGCTTTGTGAACAGCGAAAGAGAGAAGAGAAAAAATGTGCAGGCGTGTTGTGACCCATTGGAGTGAAAAATTCAAATTCTCTCATGAATTCAATTCTGAAGGGACAGCCGAAGCATGCAGTATCAATGTCGCAGTTAAGAGCCTAAGTACCATATATGATCTCATATCAATTCAGTGAAGGTAGCATTCCAAAGAATTGTTGCAGAGAAGCAGTTGCAGAGCAGATTCCTTGAAGCTAAAAACAGGTTTTCTTGTACTCTTGTTTGGCAATTTCTTACTAGTTTGTTTTAGTTGAGGTCTTGATTTGTCACAGAACTAGTTGGGGGTAATAGTTAAATTGTTTGCATATTTTAAGAAGGCACCTAAGTGAGAGTTCTCAGGGAAAGTTAATTACTAGGAAAGGGTCATTTGTGATGATTTTCTCAAGCAGTTGACATTGTCAACTAATCAGGCATCAAAGGTGAAAGAACTAGAGCCAAGAGCTCCTTGTTTGAAAATAGGAGAGGGGTTATATGGTAAGGATAACTGGTTGAGAGACCCAAAGGTTGGGTTGTCTAGGTTGGGGTTGTTCGAAGTTGGTTTTGGCATGATAAATTCTCTAGCCCTGCAGAATAGCATTTGGGAGTTAGATGTGGGAAAATTGGTAGTTCTAGTAGTATTCATGGATATGGATCTCCTGACTCAAATTGTACATAATTATGATCCAGTCACAAGGAGCATTAGGGATATAAATGGGAAAGCCCTCATTAAAATAAGTAAGGTGGAATTCAGAAGTGCTTTTGGGCTTAATGATTTTACCAATTTTCTAAAACCTATTAATTTCAAATCACTAGCTCAAGTATACAGTGCATAGAGGAACCACCTTTAGAAATGGGCCTCTTAAATAATTCTTTGTGAAGATAGGTGGCTGAAGAGCTTTTCTCATTGACTCTGTTCACCCTTAGGGCTAAGGGAGTTTATTGGTCACTTTGCCAGATTTTTGAGAGGATGTCGAGGCAAATATGCCCAATCATTACATGCTAATGATTGCTTAGATTTTGAATCCTTCTCTTGCAATAACCTTTGATTATGCTTCTTTTATTGCTGATGCTATCCATGGAGAGTTGATAGGAATAAAGAATGTGAAGGTTGAGAGGCCTTTTAGATGGTATTCACTCCTCATGCATCTATTTTTATTCAAAGGTGGTGATTATTTTGCAATTGGGATGGATCTTATAAAAGAGAAAGATGGACAAAAGATGTCAGTGCAATTATGGATTACAATGTTGTCATGGGACAAAGATGATGCTAGTTTCTTAAAATTTGATAAATGTTTTGCATCAAAGATTAGGACTCTCCTCTGTTCAGAAAATTCGAGAATCCCCAAGGTTCTTTTGGAATTTATTAGACCAAAAGAATTTGCAGAAAATATAAAAATTGTCCATAATTGGGGTGATATTTACTTATACCCTGTCTCTACAGTTTTCAGAGTATTTGGTTTTAGAGGCACTCCATTTTTATTGCCTTATCAGGTCCCTCTCAAAGTAGGAATTGAAGAAGTCCTGAGACAAATTGGTAGTGTGCAAGAGGCAGAGCTGACAGGCAGGGGTAAAGGGACTATTTTCCCTATGGTTACTATAGCTCACCAATTTGTAATAACAAGGGAGGTTGGAACTATTTTGATGATTTTCTTAAACCTTATCATTTGTCAACTGCAGTATCCAGGTGTGCTGATCCTTAATATTTCTTCAATGGCATGTTTAGAAAGAGAGCAATATGCAGAGGTAGACCCCATCAATTCCAGTTTCCTGAAGACCTCATTAGAAATGAGTTTGATCTAGATGAGAAGGAGCTAAGGAAGGAAAAGTGGGTGGCTTATAAAAAGGCCTTAGACTTTGCACATTAGTTTGATACCAGTTGTGACCCACTATCTATCTTTTACCCTTTTGAGGAGAAAATAAAGTTCCTAATTCTTTGCTTTGAGGATGTAATGCAGACTCTGAAGGAAAAGAGGGAGGTTGTGATTAAAAACAACCCTAAAAAGGCAAGAATGGTTCTAAGTAGGTCTGCTCCTACTAGAGCAATCCCTCCTAGTGACTATACATTGCACAAGAAGTCCAATTATAGTGTGTTGATGCCTATAATAGGGGAGCCCTCTACCTCTAAAGGAAAGAGGAAGATACAAGATGTCATTGACATCCAAGATAGCCCAAAGAAGTAGAGAGTAGGAAAAGAAATACAATCTGATACACCCTTGTACTCTCCATCCCAATCCCTATTCATATAGGAGATGAACAGGTAGCATCTGAGCAACTGATACAGTTAGGTAGTCTAGGAGAAATAGCTTACACATATGATGAAGTAGAAGAGGGAATGCCAGAAGAGCCCCTTGCTACTGAGATGAATATCACTACCAATGAGTTTAATGGCCAGGAGTGGGATCTTGAGATCAAATAGGCCAGTGGGGACTTCTTGGCTGACAACAACTTTGTTACATTAGGAGCATTCATGCAGCTTGTATGGAAGCAGAACGTTGACAAATACAATGCAAGATGTGAGAAGAGAAAAGGTGAGCATCCTCATAAAGATCTAGTTGTGGTTGAGGAGGAAATAAAGCAAGAAATGATAGATGAGTTTAAGACCATCACTCTTGAGTAAGGAAGAGATATGGTGGCACAAGCTAAAGTACTCATTCTCCCTGAGTGGGACATAGCATATGCCTTGGTATTTGTGGCAGTGAGAAAAGAAACCAAACCCATGGAGGGAATCACTTTCCGCAAAGATAATGTTGCACTAGTCATGTGGTCTCTTAGGAGAGATGAGAATAGGAGAAACAAGGACACCCCAGGGTCAAGTTACCTTGGTGGAATGATAGTGAAAAGAGGGAAAAACACAGGGGTAGTGGAAGTTGCTACCACTATGCTAAAGACTACAAAGTTTAGTATTGCAGTAGCAGAAAGGGAGCCTAAGGAAAAGGTAGACCTCCAAGTTAAGTTGGAGACAATTTTGAAAGCCTATAACAGTGCTAAGGAAGAGGTAAGGGGTAAAGATAGCATCATTGCTAAGCTGCAAAGCTAGTTGATAGGATAGTACCATCAAGGTGAGTCTTCAACACTAATGATTTCCTCTTCTCCGACAAGACCTCCACCTACCAGCCCCATTATTGAGTTCCCACCATCTCCAGCACCTTCTAGTTCTCAAATGGTTGAGATTACTCCCCAAGAATTGGAGAATGTAAAATAGGCTCAGGCCTTGTATGCAAAGAAGTATGAAGAAAGAGTGAGGGCTACCATTTCAAGTTTTGCAGACACCATGAGAGCCTCACTATTATATAACAATATAAGCAAGATTTTAGATATGTGGAATGAGCTTAATGGAGATAAGGCCATTTTGACACCTATTTTTGACAAGTGGAAGCCTAGAGAGCAGGATTCAGAGCTTATTTGTGTATCTTATGATGAAGCAGGGGCTGATCCTATCATCAAATCCACTTGTGACACCACAAAGGATCTAATGAAATTAGCAGAAGGGATAGACAATGCTAACAGGAAGATCAACTTGTACAAAAAGGAGTACATTGATCAGGTTTTTGAATTGATTCCAGGAGTTTTTGTTAGCTCGAATCAATTAAAGGACAAACAAGTGTGGCTTAAGGAATTAGAGGCCAAACTGTCAGCTAGAATAAAAGGAATTGTTGACTTAGATGATGCTTCTTTTTGTTGTTGTAACAATTTAGGAGATAGAGAGAATCAAATCTCATTATGATTTTCTCAATTTAGAGGTCAACATGAGAAATTCTTGGAAAAGGTTAACCAAGGCTAAAGCAAAAGTGATTAACTTCGCTTGGCCAATTGATGATGTGTACAATGAGTGGACAAGAAAATATGCCATTTAGGATACAGAACAGTTAGAAGAGGTTGCAATGGGCCAACAAGTAAAAGAAGCCGCGGAGGTTGAAAAAGACTTATAACTGTATTTGTAAAAGATTTTGTAACTTCTTCTAGAGAAGAAATGATTGTGACAAATTCTCCTAGGAAAGTCTGAAGCTATGTGCATCCATATTGTTATAAATGGATACCAGGACTAGTGAAAAAAGGATCGCAAAGAATTGTAAGAAAATGCTGCAGAAATTTATTTGAACTTTTCCATGTTTTAATGGAGAATATTTGAACGTTTTTGTAATACTTTCTTGAAAATAATATCAATATACAGACCATCGGTTTTGAGTTTAAACTTTGTGTCATCTTCAAATGTATTTGCAAGTGTTTATTGTTTCATTCTGAATAATCCAGGGTTATTTTGTTTGAATAGGGTTATAAGGCAACTTTCAGTAGATATTTTCCTTAGCTTTTCTCTTCAGGAGGGGAATTAAATATGCAAGAATTATTTCTACTAGTAGATTCTTTGTAGGATACTTTGAATCTTGATGAACATAGTTTGATGAAGTATGAATAAATTCTTATGTGTGTCAGGCATATATAGGGATCTACAGAAGCCAAGCTAATGGGATGAGTAGAGATATTTTGATTGGGGAGTATTATTTGAATTTAGATGACTCTGTGACATTGGATAAGGCATTGGTATAGATCAAGGTTGTTTGTTACATATTTTGTAGGTCAAATACTGAATATGAGTACAATTTTCATTGCTTTGTTTTAGTAAGTTTTAAGGTGATTAGATCCACTGGTTTTCTGGACTGGGTTGTTGTGGATTTATCTTTTAAAAGTGTGAATTTAGTTCACAAAGGTATACCCACCTGGAATTAGAGTAGGTCTGAAGTGTAGAAGGTTAAATCAAACCTTGTCATATGTTGTCCTAGAAATTTCCTTCTCTTTAATATCTCTTTTGCATAGAGTTATCATATTATTATAAGGATGTTGAAGTGAATCAGATTTTGAAGACAACAGGTTCAAAGTTGTTTATATTTGATAATGTGATAATCTTGTTTGCCAAGAGTTCTTGGAATGTTGATTCTAAGGATTTCCCCAAGGGTGTGTAAATGTGTTTATTTGGAAAATTGTTGGTGTTACCCCTTGAATTTGGATTTGGTTCTTGATTTGTGTTGTCATTTTGGGTATTGTTGTTGTTGTTTGCATTTGAAGGTCCCAGATTGGTATTTGGTATATAAGTGTTAGTGCCTTGTTTAACACCCTTTTGATTCTTGGAAGCCCGAGGATTACCTAATAAAGCCAATACTAGTTGTTTGGACTTTATATCATTAGCATCAGTTCCTCCCTTGTGACCAGTGTTCTTGTTTTTGGTCTAGAATCTAGATTTGTCTAAGGTGTTGTTGTTGTTCTGGTTGTTAAAATAAGAGTTGGATGAACTAGTTCCTTCTTTGAAGAACTTCAATTTTCCTTTCTTAATAAATACCTCCTCTACTTGGATTCTATTTTCAATCAACTTGGCAAAAGATGGTATTGGAGCTTGAGCATGTAACTCATTTCACTATTCAGATTGTCAATGAAAATTTCCATCTTTTCCTTTTTGGGCACATCTCGAGGATATCTCAAAACCATCCATCTCCAATGTTGAAGAAACACCATGAATGTTTCATTATTTTTCTATTTGGTATTACATACATCCAGCATGGTGATTATGTGTTGAATATTGTAGGAGTATTGAGTGATAAATTTATTTACCAACTCATCAAAGGATCTGATGGGAGGTGTAAGTTTGGATAACCACTCCATTGTTTATCCTCCCAATCTTCTTGGGAATAGCCTCATCAAATAGGTGTCATCATGGGGAAATTCAAGACTCATGGTACAAAACTCCTAAACATGATTGCGAGGATCGCTCTTACCATCATATTTGTCATATTTGGGTATGTCTAAATTTAGAGAAAAAGGTATCTTGTTTACTCTCTTGTCAAAAGGGTAAGGACAAATTTCATTTAATGAATATCGTACTATGGTCCCCTGTTGCATGTCCTGAATTTATCTTTGCAACATTTGCATTTGTTGTGTAAGAGAAACCAAGGGTGCATTTGTTTGCCGAGGGAAGGGTTCTTCACCCTCACTATCCCTAGTTTGGGTATGTGTGTGTTCTGGTATGTTTTGCTCAGGGTCACGTACTTCCTCCTCTCTGTTGTTCTTGATAAGTATAATTTCGAGACCTTGTCCTAAATATTTCAGTATCAAAGTCTTCTAGAATCCTAACTCCTTTTCTTGTTAGCATGAGCATGTATTTTTCTTTGTCGGCCTCTATGAGTCTTTCCATAACTTTTTGAAATGAGGCGTGCTTTCTTGACATTCTTGGAGGAGCTCCCCAGTAATCTCTATTTCCTCTAGATTTGGATACTCGAAAGGATTTGATAGTCTTCAACCCATACTAGACTCTGGTTGTGGTTTGCTTTGCTTGTTTTGTTGAGAGTGAGTGACAACGGGCATCTAATAGAAACTTTTTGTGACAAAGGAGATGAACTCCTCTTCTTTGTGTTGTTCAGGGGTTGGTGGTTCAAATCAAGGTATGTTATAAGTGATGCAAACTTCCAAGAAGAAAGTTGGGTTGATCTTTCCTCCGTAATTTAAGCATTGACTGAATGCTAATTTTTGGCAAAAGGCTCTACTTCTCAATGGTTCGACGTCAAATTTATTTGACTTGTCTTGAAGATATAAGTGCATATAATGGAGAAATATGTGATGAGATTTGAAGAGTTGGTGATTGATGTAGAGAAATTTATTCCTTTTAGCAAGTTTCTAGGAACTAGGTTGTCGTTTCTTCAACTTAGTGTTGTGATGAAGACTTTTTCTTCTCAAAATATGAGGAGTGGTCATACACGAGTGATCAATGGTTTCCTTTGATGTTTGGATTGAGATACTTCATTTGAAAACTTAAGCCTAATTTATCAAATGAAGGTTTTGATGCCCCTCCACGACAAAGTGTGTCAAATGATATGGAATAAGAGTCTCCCGATATGGAGACTCGATTTGACAAATTAGGTTTAAACTAGGTATGTTTTGTTTGATGGAATCCATTTAATTGGTAGACCTTCTGATCAATGTGATGATGTTACCTGATTTAGATAGGAGAAAGTGTTATCCTTAGCTAGTTTTGGATTCTGACAGTTGTTGTTCTAAGAATGACTTGTTTGATTGTTTGGAATATTTTCTGATGTTTTGATTCAAGTTTTGCCTGATGAGGTTGACTAAAGATCCAAAAAGGTATTCGAAACTGATGTTAAAAATTTTCAAGAATGTTCAGTTTTGCTCTATTTAACCTATGCGCTAAGATAGAGATTGGATGAGCTAAACTTTGCCTTGTTAGGATTCCCAAAGATACTGAGAGGGGGGGTGAATTAGTATCTAACCAGTGAATTGAATTTCTTAACTTAAAACATGTAGAATATATTATAACAGTGTATCGGTATGCAAGAAATAATGCAATAAATAGAATTAAAAGCATCAACATGAAAAGCACACCATGACACAAGGATTTAATGAGGAAACCCGGTGTGGGAAAAACCTCAGTGGGATTTGTGACCCACAATATTCACTTACTGGCCAATAAGAGAATATTACTTACAAGAGGGGCCTGCACATGCAGGAAGGCCAATTGCCTAGAGCTCACTACTCAATGGGAAGTCTCACTGACTTACAATATGGATTATATAAATCCAGTATCTTGTACTACTTCAGAATAGCATCTATAATGCCAGATCTAGTACTAGTTTCTTCTCTACTTCTTACATAAACCCTTAACCTATAATTCGCATAATAGGTCTGCCTTATTTCGCCTAAAAAGGATCTTCTATCTTTTATCTACTTCCTTACATAATGTCTACAATTATCTCTCTTATATATAAGAGTCATTTTACAATGATGCCAAGTCGGCTTACAAAGATTTTACAATAATAAAGAAAATACAATATAAGAAAAATCCTGTCGGCCTTTGTGATGGTATGCTTCCTTTCTCTGTTGGTGTCAGTGGTCTGAGTGCCGGTGTAGAGTCTAATCTTGCTAGTGCCGGTGTAATGCCTTGCTAGTGTCATAGGATTGTAAGGTTGCCATAAACAAAAAAACCTTCAATCAAATACAATGTCTCTTTGGAGTGTGCATATGCCAACAATCTCCCCCTTTGGCATTGATGACAACACTCATGAGAAAATTCAAAAGTGTATTCAAAACTATAATCCAAAAATGTTTCCAAAAATATGTTACCAAAAATATAAGAACTCCTCCTGAGTAGATAAGTCTTT
This sequence comes from Cryptomeria japonica, assembly GCF_030272615.1. Lineage (NCBI taxonomy): Eukaryota > Viridiplantae > Streptophyta > Pinopsida > Cupressales > Cupressaceae > Cryptomeria > Cryptomeria japonica. Next base: position 207,543,265 of record NC_081408.1, read on the forward strand.
TGCTAGTTATTTTCTCATACTACTACTCCCCCTTTTGGCATCAATGACAAAGGTTGTCAAGATGTTAGTAGAGTTGTAGTCTCAACCTTGTAACTAGGTGGTTACAATTTGAAAAAGATCTCCCAAAATCAAGTTTATACTTTCCATAAACTTCTTGATGTCCTTTATTGTTGTCTCTATTCTTTTAACTGTATCGGTGAGGTGCTGCATATGCTCTATCAGTGTTTTCTATCCCTGTACCAGTGCCTCAAATATTTCCTTCCATAATGATGCTAGATAGTCCAATCTTGGACTCAATTTTAGTCTCAAATTCTTTGCCTTATTTACTATTCTCTCCTTTTCTCTTTCTAACTTAAGTAACTCTTCCTCAAAATTTGTTATCCTTTTCTCAAAAACTGATAATGTATCAGGTGAGTTAACAAAATTGTCTGCAAGTTTATTGATTTCATCCTGTACCTTGCTCATTTTCTTATCTATGTCTATTATCCAAAATTTTGTCTTGCAAGTGTCTTTGTACAGAGTTTTGTATTCTTTCAATAAGTTACATAGTTACAGTAAAAGTGTGTCAAATTCCCTAGTACACTTCTTTATCTGATCTTCAAAGAATTTTTGTTTTTCAATTTCTAACTTATTCTTCAATGCCTCTTCCTTTATTTGTTCAACAATCACTATGTTGTCAATGATGTATTTACAAAAAGTGTCAAGTTGTTTTAAAGAATTCTTATTGTCCATGTTATAGTTAGGGGCTATCATTTTCAAAATTGGGATTGTATCATCTATAGCTTTATAAGCCTATGAACTACAATTTGTTATCCTTTTGATGGAGTCCAAAAGTACTTCAGTTACATTTGTTGATTTGTAGCTCGCTGAGGATGAACCAACATTATGAATTCTACCAGTGGAGGAAGTAACCAAGCTTGTAGTGACCTCTAGTAGGTCAGTCTGTGTTTCCATTTCTTCAAGCAATGGCTTTTGATCTTCTCCTATTGCCGGTTGTACTATTTCCTCATGACTCTGTTCCTGTACCTATTCCTGTTTCGGAGCCTTTTTCTCTTCTTGTTTCTCTATTTGTTCTCCTATGTTATCATTTGTCAGTTTCTCTTGTGTTTGATCAGTTTGCTCAGTTACCAGTGGCTCACTAGCCATGTCTGTCATACCAGTTGTATCTTTATCTACCATAATGTTGATCTTTTGTGTATCAACAACTACTATTTATAAGACTTCAGGATTAGGATTGATATCCTTTATGTTCATACTCTCATCTATCGGTTGATTTTCAATAGTTTTTACCAGTGATGTAATTTGAGGCGGTGGGGATAAGTTATCTTTAACTTTGATGCTCGGAGGTCCACCAACCTTTCCTTTACCCTTGTCTCTCTCCTTTTGATATACCTTTATTGGTTTGGGGTTCTTGTATTCTTCCTATTTTTCTTTCTCAACAAGAAATATGTCCCATGCATTTTCTGTTTCTTTAGTTACCTCATTAACTCTTCCAACCATTAAAGCAATATGCTGGTGTGCAGTAGAGAATACTGACCGGTTGGCTTCTGCAATTAAATCATCTATCTCCTTAGGTGAGTTTACTTGGTAAACAGTTAGTAACTTTTCAATTTTGATTTTCTTATCAAGCTGTATAACACTTGTCTTCTTGCCTCCAGTCTTTTGAATAGTTTGTCTGGTACTTCATCTATCACTTCCATCAAAAATTTCTTATACATGTCCATGTGCAAAATAACACTTTTTTCCACTTGTTCTTTTTCATCTGCTGTCAAAGTGTCATAGACCTTTCCTATGTTTTTGAGTTTCCCTTCCTTTGTAATTTCATTTAGCAATATGTCAAGAGGGTCCAAGTTTTGTTTTGTTCTCTTCTTCTTCTTGGGTGTCAGTTTCTTCTTTGGTGTAGTCTTTTTAACCGAAGATCTCACTGCTTGCTATTTCTATCTAGTTCTCCTAGGTGAGGGTATGGTTTCCGGTGAAGGATCTCTTTTCCTTACAACTCTTTTGAAAGTTGCGGGCATGTCACTATTTGAAGAAGTGCCTACTGGTGATAGGTGAGTCTCAGGCTGTAGAGTTCCTAACTCATCCTCAGTGATACCAGTTTGCTTTAATACATCTTCTTTAATAGTCTTTGCCTGTCTAGAACCTCTTCTCACAACTGCTTCAACCTTTTTCACTCTCTTCTTAGATTGTATTTGACTTTCTATGGTTTCAGCACTACCAAATACTTCTTCCTTTGGTTCGTTTGGTGCTTCCAGAAGTGCTTTAGCATAAGTCTCAATTATATGATCATCAGTCTCATAACCCATCTCTGTTACCCGGATTGTTCTTGGGATGTCAACTTCCATCCAAATCTCATCCTTTTTTATTACAAAGCATATGTTATATTTGTACTTGTCAACAATCTTCTTTGATAATTTGATTCTCTTCTTCATTTTGGCCTTAAGTGCCTGAAAGTATTCATGGATATTCTTTTCCTTGTCTTCACCCATGTTATTCAATAGTTCTGTTAACTATTTTCTTGCTGGTATATCAAATCCAAGTACTTTGTAGCCTATACTGGGAACCTATTTGGTTATGTGTAGCATCAAGCATACAAGTAGATTATCAAACCTAAAAGTTCCTTTCTTATCTTTATTTAACTTGCCTAAGTTGTCTATAAACTCATATTTTAACCATTCACATATGTCAATTTTCACATTGTCTGTAACCATATCATAAGCACTTTTAATGCACAAATTGGAAACCGAGTTAAGTCTTTTTGCATGAGTAGCTTTATACCCTAAAATCATGCTAACAAATCTCACATTTATATCTGTTACATCATTTACCCTCAAGGACCTTGTGTCGGATGTTGCACCAGTTAAGTTCATTACTAGGTCATTGGAGACCTTTTAGTCTTGTCTAGTCTTTTACCGGTGGAAGGTAACCCTGTGACAGCTTTCACAACTTCCTTGGTAATTTTGTGAATTGCATCTAACCAAAAAAATTCACCATGTACCCTGCTTAAGATTATCCTAATCACATCCTTAGGAAATTCAGGAATGCAGAGGATTTCAGTAAATCCTAGGGTTTCAATGATATTATGTTCTTGTTTTACATTTCCAAAATTATCACATATGATAGATTTATACATTGTTTTGATCTCTTCATCTCCCAATTCCTCTATGTTATAGTGAATGTAAATTTTGGGGTCTTCAACATAAACAACTCCTTTTGGTATTTGAGAGAAAGAACCTATATTGTCATCTTTCTTTGCTACCTCAGGAACTAGTTGAAATATGGGCCTAGGGAATTTTATAACCTCGACTACAGTAGGGTTTGGTATATATTCAAGTGCACAAGTGGATACCATGATGATAAATACCTTTTTCTGCCTTTGGATGGATTGATTGCTTGAAGTGATTTGCCTCTTTGCTCGAAATCCCTTAGCTCTGCAAATATCACGCTCTTCGAATGTTTGAAATCTCGGTGAAGTGAAATGGAGCCAAAACCACAAATTTATAATGTTTATTTGCCATCTACCACATTTAATACATGTCGGTTAAGTAGTCACTTAACATTGTCTACCGGTATAGAAGTAATTTCCAACTTCTCATCTTTAACCGAGGGAATAACAACACATGTGTCCTTAGATTGCCAAACCCTCAAAGAAACTTTCTTCAATTTGATGAAGAACTTCTTGTTGGTCGAGCACTACTCCGTTCTGCCGGTGGAGTAATACTTTGTTCTGTCGGTGGAGGAGTATTCCCAACATTTAGATCAGCTTTTCTAATCCATTGTTTTGAGAATTCTTTTTTTACCTCTTCAACTTTTTCTTTCCCTTTCAAGCTAAAACTTTTATTATCTATCGGTGATCCTTTGATTCTACAGAATTTTGCAATATGTCCAATCTTGTTACATGCATAACAAGTCACATTATTCTTTTGAACAGCTTTCCCATAACCTATGCTAGTTTGTGTTCTACATTGTTTAGATAGGTGTCCAAATCTTCCACAAACATAACATCTCACATTCATTCTACAATTTTCAGAGTTGTGACCAACTTTGTTTCATTTTGAACATTGACCGATGGGTGTGTTGATATTCTAATAATTTCTAGATCTACATTCATTTGCTCTATGACCATACTTATTACAATTAAAGCATTTTCCATTGAATTTATAAGCATTAGGTTGCCTTACCGGTTTGCTATGATCCTGTGTGTTTGTAGTACCAGAGCTTTCACCAACTTCAAAGCCAATTCTAGAAGTGTCACCTTTAGGTTTTTGATTCTTCAGCAAGTTACCAAGTTCCTCTGAGCTTTTCTTGAATTTTTCTTTATGTTGATTTGCAGTTTCTAGTTCTCTTTCTAAGACTTCTTTTTGCCTCATCAGATCTGTCTTCAATAAATTATTTTTATAGCTAAGTCTTGTGTTCTCATTTGCTGCATCACTTAGTCTTCTGGTCAATTCTTCTTTATTCTTCTTCCTATCTTCAATTTCCTTACAAAATCTCATAGTCATATCCTACATCTCATTCTTTGTTATCATGTTCTCTTGTTTCAGCTTGTTTATCATATCATTAAGTGATTCCTTTTCACCATTCTCATTTTTGCATCTTTTCACAAAGTTCTCTTCTCTTATTTCTTGCAATAGTAAGATTCTCTTGAAGTGCTTGAATGATATCCTAAGTTGCTTTTAGATCATCTTCTAGTTTGATATTTTTCAATTTCTCTGCATCATAGTCTGAAAGAGCTGCTTCAAGTTGCTTCATTAGATTTTCCATATCTACCAGTGTCAAGATCTTCCTCAAGCTGTTAGGCTTTTGAAAATAGAGGACCAGACTCTGATACCAAATGTTAGGATTCCCATAGATACTGAGAGGGGGGATGAATCAATATCTAACCATTGAATTGAATTTCTTAACTTAAAACATGTCAAACATATTATAACAGTGTACTGATATGCAAGAAATAATGCAATAAATAGAATTAAAAGCATCCACATGAAAAGAACACCATGACACAAGGATTTAACGAGGAAATCCAATGTGGGAAAAACCTCATTGGGATTTGTGACCCACAATATTCACTTACTGGCCAATAAGAGAATATTACTTACAAGAGGGGCTTGCACATGTAGGAAGGCCAATTGCCTAGAGCTCACTGCTCAATCGGAAGTCTCACTGACTTACAATATGGATTATACAAATCTAGTATCTTGTACTACTTCAGAATAGCATCTATAATGCCAGATCCAGTACCAGTTTCTGCTCTACTTCTTACATAAACCCTTAACCTATAATTCACATAATAGGTCTGCCTTATTTCGCCTAAAAATGATCTTCTATCTTTTATCTACTTCCTTACATAATGTCTACAATGATCTCTCTTATATATAAGAGTCATTTTACAATGATGCCAAGTCGGCTTACAAATATTTTACAATAATAAACAAAATACAATATAACAAAAATCCTATCAGCCTCTATGCCGGTATGCTTCCTTTCTCTGCTGGTGTCGATGGTCTGAGTGCTAGTGTAGAGCCTGATCTTGCTAGTGCCAGTGTAATGCATTGCTGGTGTAATGCATTGCCGATACCATAGTATTGTAAGGTTGCCATTAATGACAAAACCTTCAATCACCTACAATGTCTCATTGGAGTGTGCATATGCCAACATGCCTTAGATGTGCTATTTAAACCATCAATGCGCTAAGCTTCCTGTGCTATGTGCAAAACTAGAGTTTTAAATTTTGCTATTTTAGGAATGGTTATGCACTAATCTATCCTCAAAAAGTGCTGATGCTTTGACTCAGAGTGCTACAATGTGCCCCCAATGTGCTAGGTTGATGCTTCAATGTGCTAATATGGTGTCGAAGAGCGCTAGTGACAAGTTGCCAAATGTTCAGATTGTTATGTGCTGTTTTGAAGATGAATGCGCTAAGTTTCAACTTTGATGTGCTAAATTTTGACTCAGATGCGCTAGGATATTGCTCCTATGTGCTAAACTGCTTTGCTTGTTCTGTTTTTGGTTTTCTGGAAATTTTTCAACAATTGTTTAACTTTGATTGATGATTTTCTGAAGTATAAAATGCAAACACAACACGAAAAAGGTAACCATTTTTGCCTATTCTAAACAAAGAGTGTATATTCTGTGAGGAGGTGTTCAAATCCCCAATTTTTTCATAGTTTTGGATACAAATAAGACAAATTCAGATAGACTCTTTATTCAAAGGTCATCAACAATACCATAGCCCACTAGTCTCGATACTCTGTCAGCTCAAACAGCTATGTCACCCCATAGGGGGCACCCATTTTTTTGCCTTTTGCTAGAAATTAACCCAAAGTGAATTGATTTACAATTGAGTTGCTATCTTGGGAGATATATGGTAAGTAATCTTGGGGGCAGATTCTTCGCCACCCTTGCACTATGATATTGAGGATGTTTGGATATTGACACAGCTCAAGGTTTCTATTTCTAAAGTTCGTAATCAAGCTTCCTATTCGATCTTTAATGATAAACTCCCTCGAGAGGCTTCCCAACCTTTAGAACAAAGGATTTATGTGTCGTAAAGATACTAGAGGAAGGCTAATCGTTGAGAAAAACTATTGAAAGGACTTTCGTCACCCTCCACTTTTGATTATAGTGGGTTGGAACACTTGGTGATAAAGTCATTTCCCAATTAGGTCGTTCCCCTCTCACTAACCATTTAAATGGCATGCTAAGAGAAACTCGGGAGGGCAGGCTTGCTAAGGTTGTAAATTCTTGAAATACTAAAAGTGTAAGAGTGACTTGGCTTTTTGGTCACCCAATTAAGGGGAGAGCATATACCTTCCACTTTCGAGACAAGGCACAAAATGATTCCTTTTTAATCTTACAATTCAACTGTTTGCTAAGTCTATTGGGAGATGTTACTCAAAAAAGGCATGGTTTTCTTTTTAACTCTCAAATCAGTGATTTTTTTAGGTAAGTAATGAAATCCTAGTCAACAAAGCAAATTCTTTGATATGGTCAACAAAAATGAATTTGATAGGGGAAGAATTTCCCTCTTTTGTTTTTATCTAGAACTTGAAAACAAGTAAGGTTCTTTAACTTATGTAGGAAAATGTAATGGATCCTTTTAGACACCAAAGGATGGTGAGGCTCTTTATAAGACTTTGCATGAATAAAGTTTGTTTTGTTCTTTTTTTAAACCAAAAAACGAAGTGATTTCTCTTCCTATGAAAGCAAGGTAAGGTTTTGTTTGTTGTTCTTTTTAAGTTACCCAAAAGAAAATAAGTTCATATTACCAATAAGGAAATGAAAATAAATTTGAAATAACTAACTTTATTAAAGTTAGAAATAAGAAAATTTTAGTCAAATGCTTAAACTAGTTAAAGAAAATCTCCCAACCCTGCAAACAAATGTTAGTTACCTGCGATAAAAACCAAGTAGCGATAATTTTTTTTTTAAGGTGGACTTCTACAAGTCTAATTTTTTGTCTCTATTACAATTTTATTTTTCTTTCTGTGTCTGTCATGCGCTAATCTATAGACCAGATGCACTAAAGGATGGTACAGATGTGCTAACTAATAATCTGAATGCGCTATACTATTGCATGGATGCATTGCACTGATGTTTTAAAGCATTGAGACCTACAAGAAATAGCAAACATACTATGCACTGAGTTTACTGCGGGACATGCTAAAGGATGGTCTTGAAGCACTAAACAGTGAGCAGGATGCACCGAAGGACAAACCGAATGTGCTAAAGGATGGTATCCACATGGTAATTCAAGTTTTCTGCACACCTACAAAGTTAGTCCTGCATCAAAAACAATTTGATAAATGGGGTTATTCTCCACGGTGGGCGCCAGAAATGTGTGCGGGAAAAGTGGTGCGATGAAATGGAAAATGCCAATTCAGGACTTGTCCACACACCAATGGGACTCTTGTTGTAAGTTATGGAGTTATATTTAACAACTCAACTTCCCAAGGGATGTTCCATTGTTCTCTATCTCACAAGACCCCTCAAGCCAATGCCTTTGCTCTCAGATCACTGAGCAAAGTGACTTAGGCATGACAATCATGAGATTGAGGGATGCTTTGATCAATCTAACATGAATGCAATCCTAAATGTGCATGATATTAACAAATATGAATTAAACTAGCATGTATATGATGATAAGATGAAAGGATTAGCAAAAAAAACTATCCTAACATGATATACTAGCTTAATATGATAATTTATGATGATAGAAATACTTCTAAAATGTTTATTAGATTATTTCTATTCAAAGAGAGATTAAATGCTTGATAAAATGACTAGATGTGCTTAGTAAAATTCCTATAAGTGTGATCCTAAAGACTTGGATGTGAAAATGAGGGAATGAGGGCTCTATCTATAGGAAAAATAGGGCAATGGATGGTCAAGATTGGATAATCTTATCAAGGGCCAAGATTGAAAGTTATCAATCCATGCACTCAATTCTCACCAATGAAATGGTGACAATTGTCAACAAGAGGCTTCTTGAGAGGAGATGTAAGAAGTATTAAATGCTTGAGAAGACCTCATGGTTACCTTAGGAGGTAAGGGTTAAGGTTAGGTTAGGGTTATCCAATGGATAAAGCTTTTAACCAAGAGGTAAACTCTTGTGCAAGGGTTAAAGGAATAACCATGGTCAAAGCAATGAATGCTTGATGAGACCCATGGGTTAGATTAGGGTTGAGTTAAAGAGAAAGTCTCTAATCATGCAAGAAGGTTGAGTTAACCATTAATGGTTTGGAAGACTTTCAAGGTTAACTTGTTGAAGACATAAAGCCTTTAATGGTTATTGAAGACTTTGAGGGTTTGAGAAGTGACTTCCCTTTTTTTAGGGATGTGACAATATTTAGTAGATGGGTTAGGCTAATTTAGAAGTGATTAGAAGAATCTAGAAGGGGGCTTAGAGAGGCAAGTGGGAGATGTAGGAGAATGCAAGTGGATGGAGGGTAATTTTAATTAAAATAAATTGCTTTATTTCAACAAAATAGATGCAACCTACATAAATACAAGTGGGGGATTTAAATAGATAAATTAGATTTATTTATTTGAGGTGAACAATTTAATTAAATGTGAATTTAATTAAAAGAGTAGAAAGGGGTTTTAATTAAATAAAGTAATTTATTTAATCAAATGGATATGAAAGGCTTAGGTGAACTTAATCAAATAAATTGAGTAATTCATTTAATAAAATAGATGAATGTGAATAATTTAATTAAACAGACTTTAATTAAATAGAAGAATGAGGTTAAAATGAATATTAAATATTCACTTAGGAAAGTGGTCATTTTTATACATCTACAAAATCAGACATGGGAATTGGTACCTAGGTCAATGGATAAGAATGTGATAGGAACGAAGTGGGTATTCTAGAATAAGTTGAAAGGAGAAGGAAAAGTCACAATGAACAAGGCAAAAATAGTTTTTATAGGCTATTCACAAGCTCAAGTTATAGAATTTATGGAGTTTTTCTCTAAAGGTTAGGATGGAAGCTATAAAGATGTTTATTGCAGTTGTTGCATATAAGGACTTTGAGGTTTGTTAGATGGATGTCAAGTCAACATTCTTGAATGGAGATCTTGAAGAATAGGTGTATGTTGAACAACCAAATGGGTTTCACTTATCAAAAGATCTGAATATGGTTTGTAGACTCAAGCAAGTTCCTAAAGCATGGCACACAAGGTTGGATAACTATTTGTTGTAGCACAATTTCAAGAAAGGTACAACAAATAGTAATCTTTACTTCAAAATTGAAGTTGATAAACTTTTACATTATGTTGGGTATGGTGATGATATCATTATTGGAGGATATGATAGTGTTTGTATGAGATTTGTAGAAGAGATGCAAAAATAATTTGAGATGTCAATGATTGGCGAGTTATTTATTTTATTGCTCTTCAAGTGACATTGTTAGAAGAAGGTATTAAATTCATTTCTCAAACCAGTTTCAACTCCTATGACTATTGGTTGCAAGTTAAGTAAGGATGATGGATCTCCAAAAGTTGATTAGAAACTATAGACATATAAATCTAATCATTAGATTAAATATATATTTAATATATATTTGATTCATTAAATCAATTTGTATATTAATTAAATTATATTTAATTAATCCCCTCTCATATTCTTCTATTAATTAAATAAATTATTCAGTTTATTTAATCCAATTAACCACACTCTAACCTTCAATTAAATAAATCATTTTTATTTTATTAAATCCCCATTTACTATTTAATTAAATGTACATATAACTAGAGTCTTTATCCTATTTAAATATATCAAATTTATTTAAAAACCCTTCCAATGCAAGTTGTATCCACTTTTTGAAATAAATCATTTTATTCCAAAATTAAATCCAAAAATATCCTCCCACTTGCATCCTCCTAACAAAACCACTTGCATATCTAATCGTCCTTCTAGATTCTTCAAAACCATCCTAATTAGCCTAATTACCTATTAAACATTTGTACATTCCTTAAGAGAAGGTCACTTCTCAAAAACCCTCAAAGTCTTCATAAACCATTAAAGGCTTTATGTCTTCAATAAGCTAACCTCCAAAGTCTTCAATAAAAATTAATGGTTAACTCAAACTCAACCTTGGGTTAGAGTCTTTCTCTCTAACTTAACCATTCTTTAACCCATGGGTCTCTTCAAGAATTCATTTATTTGACCATGGTTATCCATTAACCCTTGCACAAGAGTTTATCTTTTGGAAAAAAGTATTATCCAATAACTCAATTCTAACCTTACCCTCTAGGGTGACCACTACGTCTTCTTAGGAATTTAATGCCTCTTCGCTCTACTCTCAAGCCATCTCATGTTGACAATTGTCACAATTTCATTGGTCAAAAATTGTAAACATGGATTGAAGATTCTTCAATCTTAGCCCTTGTTAAGATTAGTCAATATTAACCATCCAATTGCCCATTTCTTCTATAAATAGGCCTCATTTATCTCATTATTGATATCCAAGTTTCATGCATGCAGATTATAGTCTACTTTCATCAAGCATTTTCCTCTCTTTGATAATTAGTATTTTAATCATTTAGGAGAATATTAACATAGCATTTTAATCATGAATCATATTAGCATAGGTTGTTAGTTTCTTTATCATGTCATTATCTTCATCATATCATACCTAATCATATCTAAGTAAGCTTATCATACCATATAGATGTTAGGTGCATCTTGCATATAGATCATTTTCATCCATTATCACTTGTTTATGGAGTTTTCATTCCAAAAGTCAGTTGCTCAGTGATCTGATAGAAACCATTGAATTGAGTAATCGCATGCGATAGAGAACAATGAGACACATATTGGAGGATTAGCTTGTTTAAATCAGTTTAAGCTTAGTTAGTCTTTATATTCAAAATTTTTATTGGTATGTTAGTTTCTAATTTTCAAATTTATTGATTGATTACACTAAAATCTAGCATACATTTTTGCCACCCACTGTGGGGCCCATCCCCAAATTTAAAAACATTTTGCTTGTAGGTTGAAGACAAGTTCAAGCTAGAAACTTAGAATAGCACATCTGTGAGATCCTTTAGCGCATACACAACATCATTTAGCACATGTGAAGGATATCTTAGCACATCGCATTCGCATCTCGATGAATTATTTTCTCTTCTCTTTTAGTGCATTCAAGTACTAGTCTAGTGCATTTGAGCATCAAAATAGTACATAGACTTCATTCTTTTAGCGCTTATGCTTCATTGTATAGAAAATATGCTTCGCTATTTAGCATATAAACAAATAGATTAATCTAATTTGTAAAAACAGAAAGGAAAAATTTAGCTAGTGATCCCAATATTCTTTTTTCTTTGTTAAAAAAATTTATTTGGTAAAAAGGATAAAAAGAACATCATTTTCTTTCAGAAAGCTTTAAAAAGAACATCATTTTCCTTTGGAAAGTTTTAAAAAGAACTTCACTTTCAATTTTTGCAAAAGGTAAAAAGAATAACCAAACAAAATTTTCATTTTGCAAACTAAATCACACTTATTTTGGTGTTGCTAAAACGAAGAAAAACAAATTTCCTTTTCTGCAACAAAGGGGATAAAAAGAAAAAGCCATTGTGATTTTTCCTTTAAAGATAATAAAGAACAATCCACTTCAAAGTTGAATGTTTTCTTTCATGTTAAATCATTGTTATCATTTTGGCAATTTATTTTGTTGACAAGGATTTATTTTCAAAATTCATGAATTGTTATCTTTTCACAATTGCTATCTTGGATAAAATAAACACCATGTCTTTTGGAACAAAATTTCCTAAGTAGCATTTAGACAACATTGTGATTTTGGTTAAAAAGAAAGAGTGTCTTTTGTAAATTGAAGGTGATAGGTATATGATCTCCCTTTAATTGGGTGATCAAAAAGCCAAACTCATTATTTACTTGTTTTCTTTCATTTTTGCAATAGGATAAAACCTCTAGCAGACCTACCCTCTCGGGGAGGCTTTTTAGGCTCAATCCATTAATGTCAGTGAGAGGGGAACAACCTAAATGGGGAAAGGCTAACACTGAGTATTCCAACCCATTATAATCAAATGTGGATGTGATGAAAATCATGTTCAACAGTTTTTCTCAATGATTAGCCTTCCCCAGTATTCTTGAGATATGTAAATCCTTTGTTCTAAAGGTTGGGAAGCCTCCCGGGGGAGTTTATCACTAAAGATCAAATGAAATCCCTACTAAAACCTTCAGAAATAGAAGTCTCACCAGGTCAGTTAGCCAAATATTTATAATATCATCGTACAAGGGTGGGGAAGAATCTATCCCCAAGGCACTCACCATATATCTTCCAAGAAAATGATCCAATTCAAAAGCAATTCTCTTTGGTTCAACTTCTGGAAAAAGGAAAAAAAATGGGTGCACTTGTTGGTATTATGGATGTGTTGCATTGGTTTTGTCATTGATGTCAACACTTATCAACACTTATCCTTTCGAAGATCTTTGGTTATGTTGAACCAACAAATTATGTTCACCGACAAGTTCAGTGACTTATGCACAGTTACCGGTATATCACTCACCAGTAGGTTATATTGTTCACCAATACTGAGGATGACTTGTTATCATCTAGAGATCACTTGGTTATGTCGAATACATGGTTTGGACACTTGGTTTTGGTATTTTGGTTCTTGGTCTAAATGGGATGACATATTTGTTGTTATTGGCAAATTGGTCTAGGTTATGGACTGGCATGCATTATCTATTCTAGATCAGCATGACACATTATGGAGATGATTTAATTAATTTGATATTGTTGTTGTAGACGTATAAAAATGACCACATTTCTAAATGAATATTCTATGTTCATTTTTCTATTTGATTAAATTCAATTTAATTAAATTATCCCCATTCTTCTATTTAATTAAATAAATTATTCAATTTATTTAAATTAAATTCACTATACCTATTTAATGAATAAATCATTTTATTCAATTAAATCCCCCTAGCCACTTTTAATTAAATTCAAATTTAATTAAATAGTTATCCCAAATTGAATAAATCAAATTTATTTAATTTCAACCAAATTGAATGAATTAAATAATTCAATTAAATCCTATTATCCCCCTATCCACTTGCAAAATCCCAAATCCCTTCTAGACTCTTCTAAACACTTCTAATTAACCTAACCCTCCTCTAAATTTTGTCACATCCCTAAGCAAAGGGAAGTCACTTCTCAATGTCTCAAAGTCTTTGATAACCATTAAAGGCTTTCAACCTTCAACCACTAAATGTCTCAAAGTCTTTGATAACCTTTGAAAGCTTCCAACCTTCAACAACTTAATCCACAAAGTCTCCAATAACCATTAATGGTTAATTCAAACCTTCCCACATGGTTAAAACATTTGTTTTGACTCAACCTCTATCCAACCCAAGGGTCTCATCAAGTCATTAATGCTTTGACCATGATTATCTCTTAATCATTTGCACAAAGGTTTATCCTTGGATTAACTCTTAATCCAGTGGGTAAGCCTAACTTAGACTTGACCCTTAGCCTTTAGATAACCAAGAGGTCTTCTCAGGCCTTTAATGCCTCCAACCTCTTCTCTCAACCCAATCCTATGTTGACACTTGTCACCATTTCATTGGTGCCAATTGTGCACATGGATCCCCAACTTTCAAACCTAGCCCTTGATTAAACCATTCAATCCTGACCATCCATTGCCCTGTTTGTGCTATAAATAGAGCCCTCATTCCTCCATTCTTAACAATCATCTTTCAAATTTGAAGCATTATACTTATGCTCAAATACTTTCAAGCTTTTTCATCATCTTTATGCTCTTCATTTAGCCTCTTTTAGATCAAATATGCATGCTTAGATTACTTTCTTTATCATTTTAGTTCAATCATAGACTAAATATAGTATGCTAGGATAGTATTCATACTAACCTCGTCATCTTATCATCTAGTTTATTGCATTTTTTGCATCATACATAGCTTCATATCTATTTCATACTAAATCAATCAAAAGCATCTCTCGTTCTCATATTTGCCATCCCTAAACCATTTTGCTCAGTGATCTGAGAGCAAAAACATTGGTTTGAGGGACATTGTGAGATAGAGAACCATGGGACCCTCCTTGGGAAGCTGAGTAACACTACGTTACTCCATAGCTTGCATCAAGAAGTCCTCTGTGTGTGTGGACTAGTATTTTATAATATTTTCACATATTGAGTTTTATCAGCCCACTTTTCCCGCATACATTTCTGGTGCCGACCGTGGGGCTTTACCCCAAATAATAAATCATTTTTTTCAAATTGATCACTTTTGCAGGTCCGCGGGAAACAGGAATCAGCGCATCGAAAACATACAGTAGCGCATCTGCCTAATAGTCTAGCGCTTCTAGCCTACTGTTTAGCGTGTGGGCTCTCTGTTTTAACGCGTGAAGTCCTTTTCTTAGTGCATAAGTTTGTTTAACAAATTTTTTTTGTAGGTCTCGATGCGGGCAAAACACAAAGTAGCGCATAGACCTGACAGATTAGCGCATCCAAACCCTATTTTAGCGCTTGTAATACATAATCCAACGCTTTGAACTCAAACATTAGCGCATCAGATTTAAAATTTCCTTGCAGAACTATTCGCAGAAAAAAAAGACAAACACAGAGTAGCACTTCCAACACCCAGAGCAGCGCATCTAGAAAACAACGTAGCGCTTCTATCATAAAGTTTAGCACATCGCACATATATTGTAGTGCGTATAGTTTGTTCTGTAGCGCATCCAAAACAAACAAAAATAAATAAATTATTGTAACCGAATTAAAATTTTAGACTTATAGAAGTCCTCCAGAATCACCTGACATTTTATCTTTTTGTTTGTTTGCAGGGTTCTAACGGTTTCTTGCAGGTAGAGCAAGGAATTTTATTTTTACAAACAAAAAAAAAAAAAAAAACAATTTCTTTTGTTGACCATTTCCATTTTTCTAGATCAGCAAATCTTTCTTTAAGATTAAAAAGAACATCATGTTTTTGTGGAGCAACATCTCTACATAGGTTAGCAAATCACTGAATTGGAGGTTTAAAAAGAACAATTGATTGCTCTATCTCGAAAGTGGTAGGAATATGCTCTCCCCTTAACTGGGTGATCAAAAATCCAGACCACTCTTACTACTTTCAGTTATTTCAAAGCATTTAAATCCTTTAGCAGGCCTGCCTTCCCGAGGGGTTGAAAAATTCTTAAAGCCATTCTTTGGCCGGTGTGAAAGGAACGACCTAAGTGGGGAACGGCTTTGACGCCAAGAATTCCAACCCGCTATAATCATAATGTGGAAAGTGACGAAAGTCCTTTTCAATGGTTGCGTGCAGTGATTAGCCTTCCCCCAGTATCCTTGAGATATGTAAAGACTTTATTCTAAAGGTTGGGAAACCTCCTAAGGGAGTTTATCACTGACGGCTGAACGAGAAGCCTGATTACGAACCATAGAATTAGAAACTTTGAGCCGAGTCAGTAACCAAACATTGTAACATCATAGTGCAAGGGTGGGGAAGAATCCGCCCTCAAGATTACTCACCATATATCTCCCAAGATAACTACTCAATTGTAAAGCAATTCACTTTGGGTTAACTTCTGGCAAAAGACAAAAAAATGGGCGCCCCCTAGGGGGTGACACGGCTGTTTGAGCTGACGGAGTATCGAGACTAGTGTGCTATGATGTTATTGATGACCCTTGAATAAAGAGTCTTTCTGAAGTGTCTTACTTGTATCCAAACTTGTTAAAACATTGGGGATTTGAACACATCCTTGCAAGAATATACACTTTCTATTAGATTAAGCAAAATGATTGTACTTTGTGTGCCGTGCTTACATTTGTTATTTCAGAAAATCATCCATCACACTTGAAAATTTCTCAACAAAATTCAAAATCCACAAAACAATCTCCTAAACATAAAAATCAAGGCAGTCTAGCGCATAAGAGCAACATCTTAGCGCGTGGAACACTTCTATTAGTGCATCCAAACATCAAATTAGCGCGTGCAGTTAAAACAGTAGCATTTCAATCCTGAGGTAAACCAGTATACATTCCTTTAGCGCATCCACAACACAGTCTAGCGCATCTCAGCGACCTCTTAGTGCATAGGAATCAAAGATTAGCGCATAAAACAAAATAGTTAGCGTGTAGCAAACCCAATGTAGCGCGTAATTTTTCAAAAAATTTCAATAGCAATTTTCAACAGTCCTATTTTAGCGCGTGGCAGCCACATCCTAACGCTTAGCATACATACATTAACGCATAAAACAAAACAGTTAGCGCGTAGCAAACCCACTGTAGCGCGTAACTTTTTCAAAAAAATTCAACAGACCTAACTTTAGTGCGTGAAAGAAACATCTTAGCGCGTAGAAATCATATTATAGCGCATATTCTCCAACAGTTAGCGCATTTGAAGCCCAGTCTAGCGCGTATATTTTTCACCAGTCAAAACAAAAATTTTCCAAAATCTAAATTTTAGCGTGTATCTTGGGGTAGATTAGCGCGTGTGCTCATTCCTTTAGCGCATCAAAGCAATTAAGTAGCGCATCTAATCTCTGTTTTAGCGCGTGATCAAAAGCCGAAAAACAGAAAGTTGAAACTGAGAATTTTTGAAAATTTCAAAAACATTTTAAAAGACTTTTTCATCAAAAATTCATCTTTTTTCAAACCAGAGTGACAAAAACAAACCATTGAAAACTTTTCTCAAGTTAAATTTGTGTCAAACAAAGTTGTCAGAATCTGAAACGAATCGCACAATAGAGGACGTTTCTCCTATCATAATCCAGAAAATTTTCATCATCAGTCTCAATCAAATCCTTTAACATCTTACGGATTTTTATCTCACAAACACTTGTCTAAAAATTCTCAAATTGTCAAATCTAGTTTCCAGATCGGGAAGCTTTTATCCATATCATTTGACACACTTTATCGTGAAGGGGCAGCCTTCACTCTGATAAAGTAAGATTTGAAATTTCCAAAATAAGAATCAACTGAATCCAAACCAATCAAAGGAAATCATTGATCACTCTTGCATGACTAATCCCCTTATTCTGAGAAGAAAGAACCTTTATCGTAACATCACGTTGAAAAAACAACAACCTAGCTTTTCCAAATTCATCAAGCGAAATAAGTTTTTATATATCAATCGTCAACTCTTCAAATCTCATCGGGTATTTCTTCATCACGTCAAACATTATATCCAAAACAAATCTAGTGAATTTGACAAAGAACCCTTGAAAACAAGAGCATACTGTCAAAAGTCTGCTTTTAATCAAAAGATAAACCGAGGTGGGAAAATCAATCCAGCATTCTTGCCCGACGAGTGCATCACATATAACACATCTCGACCAGAACCACCAACGCCCGAACGACACATCAAAGAGGCTTTTGTTCCTTTCATCACTGAAAGCTTCTACAATGCCTGTCACTCGCTCTCAACGAGATAAACAAAATGAGACACACGCAAAATCAAGTATGAATCATAGATTATCAAATCCTTTTGAAGTTCCACTCGTAGAAGAACCTGAAATTACCGAAACCCTTCTTAGAGAATGTCAAGTAAATCCCGCCTTCCAAAAACTTGTCGAAAAGCTCATGGAAAATGACAAGGAAAAATATTTGTTGATGCTCACAAGCAAGGGCATTAAACTTCCGGAAGATTTCGACCCAAATCTTTTTCAAACCGAATCCCGACAATATGCATCTCAAGAACAAAAACGAGAAGAAGAAACTCACATACCTGAACAACATAACTTTGAACAACACATTCCAGAACAACGCGTACCAGAAATGTGTATACCTGAACTAGAAACACCAGAGCAACATATACCATTTACCACTCCTTTTCAGCTGAGAACCAATACAAGGCAAGAACTTTTTCCTCGGCAAGACAATGCACCCTTGATTTCTCTTACTCAACAAATGCAAATGTTACAAAGGCAAATACAGGATATGCAACAAGGGACAACAGTGCGGTACTCTTTAAACGAAATCTGTCCTTATCCATTTGACAGAAGCTTAAACATGGTGCCTTTTCCTCCAAACTCCGACGTTCCCAAATTTGATAAATATGATGGGAAAAGTGATCCCAGAGATCATGTTCGAGAATTTTGCACACTGAGCCTGGAATTTGCTCATGATGACACCTATTTGATGAGGTTATTCCCCAGAAGCTTGGGAGGGCAAACTATGGAATGGTTAGCCAAAATTTCGCCGCCTGTTAGATCATTTGATGAATTGGTTAACAAATTCATTACCCACTATTCCTACAACATCCAACATGCCATAACCATGCTAGACGTTTGCAACACCAAACAAAAGAACAATGAAACATTTATGGCATTTCTGCAACGCTGGAGACACATGGTCTCCAGATATCCTCGAGATATTCCTGAAAAGGAGAAAATGGAAATCTTCATTGATAACTTGAATGGCGAAATGAGTTACAGATTAAAACTTCAATGCATACCATCTTTCGTTAAATTAATTGAAAATGGCATTCAAGTGGAGGAAGCATGTGTCAAAAAGGGAACACTCAAATTCTACAAGGAAAGAACAAATTCATCAAACTACAATAACCAAAACAACACCAACTTTGACAAATATAGATTTTGGACTCGAAACAAAAATGAAGGCAACAACGAACCACAAGATCCTAAATCGAAACAACCAGTGCTTGCATTATCTGGAAATCCGCAGAACACGAAAAATGCTAAAAATGCTATTCCCAGTGCTAACACATATGCTCAAAACACTGATCAAGGACAATTCAACACAAATAACACCAATGATAATCAAGGCAAAAACATGAATCCTAGACCTAACAACAATTCATGCAACAACACGAACAATTTCCAAAAGCGTATCTTCACACCACTGGGACAATCACTAGAATCCGCATTCAGAGAACTTTTGGCAAACAAGGTTCTTTCTTTACCACCAATCAATAATTATGAACCCCCAGTCAAACCACCTTGGTGGAATGATTCACACTATTGTGATTTCCATCGCAAAAAGGGTCATAGAACAAATGAGTGCATGAGATTGAAACACATAATCCAGGACATGATTGATCGAGGTGACTTAACGGTAGATGGTCTCAAAACAAATAATGACCACGAAGCCTTCAAAAATCCTCTCCCAAATTACAACAAAGATGGAGCATCAACTTCAAATGATACACGCGGAGCTCGTATTAATCACATCTACAATAACACTATCAATCATATATCAGCTGAAGATCATCAAGTAAATGTCATCACCATTCGAGATCAGCGTGATCATGAATCTGTCAATGTAACAACCTACACTCAGAAATATGTCTTGAAGGGACATACTACACCTACAACTACCACACCTAAAATCCAATATGACTTGGTTAGCCAACTACGCAAGACTCCAGCTCAGATATCTATCCTGGAATTATTGAAACTATCACCCAAGCACAAAGACATATTGGAGCAAGCATTATTGGAAACAAATGTACGCAAGACTCCAGCTCAGATATCGATCTTTGTCCTTTTGTCAATCTTGTCATATTGCGATCGATTCATCATCGATCCTTGTCCTTTTTCAATCATGTCAATTTGGATCAATTTGTCATTGTTCCTCGTCAATTGGCGCATCTATCAATCAAATCATTTTGTCACATTGGTCCTTTATCAATTCACAATCATGACATTAATTATCTTTAATCAAGACCTAATTGTCATTTTCGCATTTCTAATTCGTCTTCTAGGGTTTTATGATTTAGTCATTTAACCTAATGTGTCATTTCTTCCTCTAGGATTAAATAATTTATTTATTTATCCTAGGTCTTCTTATTACAATTAAATCTTTATTTAATTGGCTAATTATTGCTCTTTGTGAATTGATTAATAAATGAAAAATTATTAATTAATTCACTAATTCCTAAATCCTATTTTTTTCATCAATTTATAATTCCAATTTCCTAATTTGTCATCAATTTCAATTTCCTAATTTTTCAAATTTCTAATTCCTTTTCCCTCCCAATTCATCTCCTAATTCTATGGGAGTGACATTTCAATTTGTCATGAAATTGTCATAATTGACAATCAATCAATTTTGACATAGAATGTGTCATAATTTGTCATCAAATTGTCAATCAATCAAATTGTGCATGGAAAGTGCATAATTTGTCATAATTTGTCATATTGATTTGCAATTTCCATTTGAATTGCATCATGCTAATCTTGTCACTTATCCAATTCTTCTATAAATTGGATGATCTTCATCAATCAAAATCCTTCGAATCCTTAATTCTTAATCTTGAACCCTTCAAATCCTTCATGAATCTCGAATTTCTACCGAACTTTTGTTTCTAGTACTCTTGAGCTTTTTGTTTTCAATTGTGTGAGCACTTGTAGGTGAGATCCACAAAACTATTGAAGAGGAAAGAACAACAATGGAGCCGCATGGAAGGAGTATTCAATCTTGAATCTGGTTTTGCATAATGTTTTCTTTTGAATGCTTCATTTTCATACCTCTATTGAATGAGCTTGAGGATTAGGTTCATTTCAATGAGTATTTCTTTGATTGAGCTATCATGTTTAACGTTTTGATTGATCTACTTGTTGTGATGATTCCTAATTTCTATGCTACATTAACTGGTGAACCCGACGTGAATACTGACCTTTCAACCATCTTACTGTGTTTTTGAGTGCTTCTAAGTTGATTTGCAGGTCAAAAACTCAAAAACAGAGCCGTGCAGTGCATTCTGGACACATTCTGCGCCTGTGTGAAGCATTTTGCGCCTGTGTTGAAGCATCTTGCGCTTGTGTTGAAGACTTCTGCGCTTGTGTTTGACATTCTGTGCCTGTGTTGAAGCATCTTGTGCTTGTGTTGAAGACTTCTGCGCTTGTGTTTGACATCCTGCGCTTGTGTCCTAACTTCTGCGCCTGTGTGAAGTCCAGAACAAAGGTAAAAAATGCAGTTTTTACTTGAAAAATTTTATATGTTTTAGTAAATTGCAATTTTGAGGGTCTTCGGTGCATTTTTGGACAAATATGGTGCCTGCAAACATGATGAGACATCATTGATGTTTCCGAAATTTGGTTCTAGATTATTTGAATACCTTTCCAACGCATCAAATGGTTTGTAATTTGGAGCTAGGATGAGAAAGTTATGCCTTCTCAAAGTGGACTGAAATTTTATATTTAGTTTTCATAAATTAGATCATCTGTGCTTTGGATTTTGGTACTAATTATTTGTGCAGGATCTTGGCATACGCATGACAAAGACTAAAAATCAAATTACTAACGTGTGTTATGCAGATTCGATGGTCAAAGACAACAAATCAAACTTCTGACATGTGTTTTGCAGGTTGCCTTGGAGAAACAACCAAATTGTGTGTTTGAAATTTTTAATTAGGCACTTAGTGATTTATAAATAGGTGGAAATGAACCTTTGTTTGCTTTGTTTGTTAAGTATGACATTGGAGTAGGAGAGTATGCTCTCATCCTTCATAGGGTGATCAGAAATCCAGATCTTCGATACCATGCTTGTCTTGTTGATTGTTTGTCTCCATTAGAGGGCCTGCCTTCCCGACCACTTTGCTTTTGCAAGCAAGTGATAATCGTGAGAAGGGAACGACCCAAAGTGAGTACGGCTAGAATTCCTTGGCATTCTAACTCACTATAAAAAAATACCCGATGAGCGAAAGCTTTGAAGGAAGTGTTATGTGGGAATTGTAGTTACTTGGGAAGTGATGACCCTTGGACTCTTTCTCATATCAACATCTAAGTAGGGCCTCTTGGTCTAAATCGCGCTTGCGCGACTACATTTGTTTGGTATCTTGATGGTCTTAATGTCTAAATCATGCTTACATGACATCAAGGAGTAATGCTTAACAGAAATCCTTACTAAACACCTTGTTTTTAGAGGCCAAAAACCCTTCTAGTTGCTTGAGAAGGACAAATTCGGATACTTGGAAGAGATACTAAGTTTGCCATGGGGAGATTTCCATGGGGACTGATGCTTGGCTGCCCTGAGAAGTGAGTGCCGTGGAGGGGAGCCCGTGGGGTCAAGCATCTATGTATTCTCCTTGAATCTCTTTATGAGTCTACCTCTCAAGTACCTAATGTCTTTGCCTACCATAAGGAATGTGGAAATGAGCATGATTGTCTTGAGTCTAAGTTATAACATCTTGTATTCTTTGATTGTCAAAAGTTGAATGTTATCCCATTTCAAAAGCAAAACACATTGATCAAACATAAGATTTAAACACAAGAGATATTCATCCAACAAAAATTCAACAAGATTCAAAGATCATCTTCCTAAAACATGGTTGTCAAACATTTGTCAAAATCTTGTCTCAACATTCATGTCACTTACATTTAGGTTCATCCTAGGTTTGCATTTTGTAAGATCATTGCCAAGGTTAGGTTTCACCTAAGTCATACTCCTTTGCATATCAATAAGGGTCATCCATTTGCATATGTCCTCTTGCATTAAAGTCATACCATTGTCATACATTTGCATTTTCATATCCCAAGTCTCTTCATTAAGCCTAAGTCATTATCATATCATATTAGGGTCATTTTCATAGCAATTGTCCTTTTGCATATAGTGTCAAAACTAGGTCTTGTCATACTTGAGTAATCCAAATCTTTGATAAACCCTAAGTCATTGTTAAGAAGTCTAGACCTCATCAAGTCTTTTGTCCTTTTTGTCATCAATATCATTTCGTCAAACCTAGCTTAGTATCCAAGCATATAGGGGAGACATTGTTGTTTTGTCCTTTGTCCATTAAGTCCTTTTGTCCTTTGAGGTCTAGACATCATTTCAATTTCCTAAGGGTCCATCTCTTAGATTTGCATTTCAAAAGTTTGTCAAAATCTTCAAAAACAACCAAAGACATAGATTGCATTTTCATATATTTGGTTTGCATTTAGTTGCATATCATATATTGTCTTTGAAAAATTCCAAAAAAAATTGCACTTGCATAAGTGACATGCCTGTTGAGATAAGATCAAGATCTAAGAAGATGAGTGAATCAATGTATCAATCCATGGATAACATAGTAAATTCGCAGTTTCAAACTAGTCAAACAGTGCAAGTTGAAGGTTCATTAAACACATCTCTACCACCATATGGAATGGTTCAACTTGGACCACCTCTATTATACGAACCAGTGTTTGTACCTATGAAACCACGACATGGGAGTGTTCCACCAACTCCAAGAGGAAATGCACCTTTCGATTGGAATCAGTCTAGCTTGCAACAGGAAATACAAACATTGTATGAAGAACCAACTCTATCTCAAGGATTTGGTTCAGATCAAGGCATTCACCAAAAAACAAATCCAAATGTCCAACCAGACTCTTCATCCGATTTCGATGTCTCTGATGATGTTGTTATGTACCTTAAGGATCCAAAGTTGACAAAAAAGATGGATAAATTCTTGAATAAGCTCTTTAAGAGGTTCCCACAAAAATATCTTGACATGATGAGTAATGTGACCTCCTCAAGTAAGCAAATTAATGTGCAAAAACAACAAGGCGGTGAGTTGTTAGGTTTCTCTCTACATCCAAATGATGAAAATGTGCAACAAGAACTCCAACCCACCTTGATGAGTAAATGTGCTTCAAAGGCATTGACAGTGACTATTCCTCAAAAGTCCACACTCAAAATAATAAACAATCCATTGTTTAATGCAACACCTTTAACACCAGATCAAATGAAGGCCACACAAATGTTGATGACAGGTGTCCCTCAACAAGAAGTGATTCCTTGAATACCAAAAAGTGGATCCAAATCTAAGATGCAAGAAAGCTTTATGATTGGAATGTCTGATCTTACAAATGTTCAAATTGCCTTTCCTTCATCCCAAAGCATTAATCCCTTGCCAAAATCCCCCATGCATATCCAAAGTCCAACCCCATGTCAAGAGGATAATTTAGAACATGAAGAAATGAGTCCTAAAGAATATCAAGATCAAGATCCTAAAACCTTATCATCCCATCCAATTGTTGACCAGGACTCCATCTTCCCAAACACTCACGATGATTCCCCTATTCTTGTCCATCCTATTCAAAGTCCTATAGACACTCCATTCCCCGAGCAAGATCAAGATATCCCAGTCCATCCAATCCCAAATGATCCCCTTCCATTTCATGAACACAATGTCCTTTCAAATCCTATTGACATTCCACTTCCTGAGAAAGATCATGATATCCCTTCCATCCTTTCCTATGATCCCATTAAAAGTCAAGAGCAAAGCACCTTTAAAGAGGAATCCAATGATCTTCCTCCTTGTCAAGATCAAAGTATCCTTCCAAATTCATTTACAACACAAGACCCTATCATTCCTTTAGATCCTCCACAAGATCCACTTGTCCCTCCATCTCCACGTCCTAATCCCACATATCCACTCCAAGGTCTCAGTTCTTTTGATGATCCCGTTATTCCCCCCATTCTATCTCTTGAAGAGCCTGTCATTGAGCCATGTCCACTACACACTCCTAGTCCCCCTCATGATCCTGATACCCCTCATGATTCTAACGTGTCAGTGCAAGATGTTCATGAACCCCCGACATGCATAATGGGTTCTTCCACTTTGGTGCAATCCGATCCACTTCAAGATCTAATTATTTCTCTCATATCACATCCACCTCATAATGGACTCGTGTCTTCTTCCCAAAGAAAAGAGTATCCTACAAGTCAAGATATTGATAAAGGCAAAGCAGTAGACCTTCACAAGCAAGAACCCTTCCATATCAAAGAAAATATTAAGGGTCATGGCCTCAATAAAATCACTCAAGGCGTTGGTATCCCTTCAAAGTCAAAATCCAAATGTCCACCTTCCCCATCATTGTTTCCATCCATTCTAGGTCCCTATATCCCTCCATCTCCTATGCAACATCAGCAAAGGCACACATCTTGGAGAACTTTCCATCAATCCCACAGGCCTCCATATCATTCCCATCCACACCAACATTCCTTTCCCCCTCCAAGCAATTTGGATGCCAAGTGTAAAAGTCATAAGTCTAGCAATCCACATGTATTCAAGGATCAACATGTCCAATATAATCGACATGTCAAAACAAAGAACAATATTATCTATAAAGAAAAAAATATATCCAAAAGGCCACAAAGGCCCACAGAGCAAAATAAAGCAAATTCAAAATATATATGGGTTCCTAAATCCCTTGTGCAAGCAATGCACTCCAAGGAACCACAAAAGCATGAAAAATCAAAAACCATGTGGATCCCTAAGAAGCTCCTTGAAGCACAAAAAGAACCATCCAACTTGGCATCCAAAATTGCTATTCCTCCATCCAACCCTCTCAAATTTGTTCCTCCACCACCTTCTTCATCCTTTTGGGCCCTTATGTCCCAAAATCCCAAGCTATTCCTCCATCCAAATCTCAATATCCAAAATACATCTTTCCTCTATCAGTCCATCACCTCTCAAGGTGTGTGCCAATGTCGATCTTGCCAACATTTCCATCCACTGAAGCCCAATTCTTCCAATACCCTATCCATTATCCAATGCATATTTTCCATCCTTCCATCCCTTTGATCCAATCCTTTGCATAAATCGTTGCCTTAGTTTCATCTCATTGTCCATGTCCTTATCCTACCAACGTCTTTGAGCATACTTTTAAAGGTCATGGTCCATTCTTTTCAAGGCTACTATCCAAAACAAAAAAGACGCTTGAGTCCTTCTTCCATCCCCTATCATGTGTCCGTCTTCTATTGAAAAAGTCAAGAAAAAAAATACAAAAAAATGAAAAAAGCAAAAAAATACAAACAAAGCAAAAAAATCAAAAAGCAAAAAAAAAAAAAAAATACAAAAAAAAGTCAAAAGAAGAAAAAAGTAAAGAAAAATAATTCGTCCA
This sequence comes from Cryptomeria japonica, assembly GCF_030272615.1. Taxonomy (NCBI): domain Eukaryota; kingdom Viridiplantae; phylum Streptophyta; class Pinopsida; order Cupressales; family Cupressaceae; genus Cryptomeria; species Cryptomeria japonica. The sequence goes on from NC_081408.1 coordinate 207,569,600, forward strand.
CTTGTGAAAACCTGGCAAATAGGCGCCTTGGGCAAGTACCGTGATGAAAACCTGGCAAACAGGCATCATGCGTAATTTATGAACTTCTTGCACACTACACTTGGGGGCAGGTTTCCTCCTTCATATCCTATTGCCCTTCATTATCCTATCACACCATGTCATTACCCTTCATATCCTATTCTCCCTCATGTCTAGTTTCTCTTTCCACCTTTGATCTTGACAAGGCTAAGGATCGTCATGAGCATCATGCATCTTGTTTTCAGCTTTTAGTCCATCATAGCTTTTGGTCTTTATCCATTTGCTTATTACAACCTTTCATCCATATTCCCTGGCTTATTGCAACTTTCTGCCATTATCCCTTAGCCAATCTCGACCTTCAGTCCATGTCCCTTATCCATTCTTGGTCTTGCTTATCCTATCCATATCTTATCACTATTCATACACTCTTTTTCATTCCTTGATCTTGATCTGACATAAGGACGCAAAATTTAAACATGGTTTCAAAAAACCTCTTGACATGTCCCTCATGCCATGTCACTGCTTTACATTGTCATATCCAATCTCTTGTCCCATCATGCAATAGCCCTTGAAAATTGCATCCACGTTGTCTCCATAATAAAAGGCCTTTATCTTCCTTCTATCCACCAACATTTCAGCAAGCCTATTTATTCACCTATCATATTCCTTTCCTTGCTAGACACTGGGGGCAAAATCTCTAAAAAAGTCATCAAAATTGAAAAAAGTCCTGAAAAAAAGTCATAAAAATTGAAAAATGTCATGAAATAAATTCATAAAAAAATTGAAAAATGTCCTGAACAAAATCCTAAAAAAATTGAAAAATGTCCTGAACAAAATCCTAAAAAATTGAAAAAAGTCCTAAAAAAATTCATAAAAAAATTGAAAACAGTCCTGAAAAAAATCCATAAAAATCAAATAATGTCCTGAAACAAATCATAAAAATTGAATAATATCCTAAACAAAAGTCAAAAAAATCATATAAAGTCCTGAAAAAAAGAACACAAAAAGTATAAAACTCCCAAAAACAAACATTTTGCAATAAAGTATTCCCTTTGTGCATCGACAGCTCACTGCGTATACATCCAACAATTTGTAATCACACACTGTGCTTTAATGAAATCATGCTTTAACCAGATGAACTTTTTTAATCAAACCAGACATTCAAATTGATCACAATTGTCATATCAATCAAATATCAGCCTCAAAACCATTTGTCCTTGTTCTTATTATCATGGGTCTTATACAGGGTGTGGTATACTCGAAACCAGACTGTGTCCTGTCTTAGACCGGGTATCACATTTCCTTAAACCAGACAACATGATCGTCCTATCAGCACGTTCAACTTTTGACAATAAAGATCAAGATGTTTGTTTGATTTGCTTGAATTTGTGAGTCTTATCTTCTTATTGATTTATCTTTGGCTTCGATCATGTCCCTATGTTGCTCGATGAGGTCACTGAGTGATTTAGAGTGACTGGGATGGCTCATGGTCTCTTTCTTTGATTGTGATTGTCGTTTGTCTATGCTGTCTCTGTCTTTTGCAAATCGGGTTGCATTTCAGCTCTGGCCTTCAATGCCATGATGCTACGCATCCATTTTGCTAAATAAAAATAAAGGTTCTCACCTACAAAGTGCATTATTGAAAGCAAAATTTTCATCATCTCTAACTGTCTTCTATCTCATTTCTTCTTACTAACATTTCTTCCGTCCGGTCAGATAGTCAGTTCGGTCTAGTGCTCCGATATCCAAGCACATATGCTGCATCCTGCATCCATTTGGTTAGTACAATTCCATCACACATATTACATCAAGCATTTTATCCATTTCATTTCATAAATACATCCAAAAAAAAATACATAAAAATACATCCATACATGTTCATAAAAAGGGCATAAGTCATCCATACATGAAAAATAACATCAGTCATAACATATTGCATCCCATCATATCGATGCATATCATATCACATATCATAATCATATCGGAGTACAAAATCAGACTGTCTGTCCTAAGTATGGCCCGCAGGCTGACTACAAAATGTCAAACTACATAATGTCCACTGTCTGTCATAAGGAGTACGTGCCTCTGTCACTGGGTGCTCCCTCTGTCCTCCTCATCCCCACAATGTCCCGTAAGTCATCAAAATTCATGAAATTTAAAACATGGGTTTTCGAGATACATACCGTTGCTCCTGCATCTTCCGGTCGTCTGAATGTGCGTACACGTTCCCCAAGGTGATCCGCTATTGGAATGTTCGCCATCTGTCTGCAAGTGTCCTTGTCCAGAGTAACAAATCCTCCTCTTTGGCTAGTGCAAGTGAGTCATTTTCACCCTCTTGGTCCCATTTATAGCTCTTTGTCATTGCATAGATGGACGTGCATCCTCTCCATCTTATGTTGGTCGTGGTCTTGTGCACCTTAAATTGCTTGTCCTTCATGCATCTGATCTCCAATTGTCAGTCCGTTCGATCCTGTCATTTTTATCGATCAATTGGCCTCTTTTCCGCATGTTTCCGGCCAATTCCTCGAGGGGGCATGCATATGTCATTATTATTGTCTGGGGCATTTAGTTATTGTTCTTTGAAACAACGCTCAGAATCGCATTGTCTCAAAGACGGGCAAAATGTAGACACCCAAAAATGGTCAACGCTTGCGAAGTCATACTTTAACAAATTGCGCATTGCCTCATTTTAGGTTTTTGTGTCGCATTAACATTTCTCCTATGTCACGCACTTGATTTTTATCATTTGCGAGCATCGAGTCATTCTTCTACATTCTTCAATCATCTCGTCTTCGAATTTGGTCTTGTCGACAACAAGCTTCAATCATGATTTTGGTTGATCTTTGTCCTTTTGTCAATCTTGTCATATTGCGATCGATTCATCATCGATCCTTGTCCTTTTTCAATCATGTCAATTTGGATCAATTTGTCATTGTTCCTCGTCAATTGGCGCATCTATCAATCAAATCATTTTGCCGCATTGGTCCTTTATCAATTCACAATCATGACATTAATTATCTTTAATCAAGACCTAATTGTCATTTTCGCATTTCTAATTCGTCTTCTAGGGTTTTATGATTTAGTCATTTAACCTAATGTGTCATTTCTTCCTCTAGGATTAAATAATTTATTTATTTATCCTAGGTCTTCTTATTACAATTAAATCTTTATTTAATTGGCTAATTATTCCTCTTTGTGAATTGATTAATAAATGAAAAATTATTAATTAATTCACTAATTCCTAAATCCTATTTTTTTCATCAATTTATAATTCCAATTTCCTAATTTGTCATCAATTTCAATTTCCTAATTTTTCAAATTTCTAATTCCTTTTCCCTCCCAATTCATCTCCTAACTATGGGAGTGACATTTCAATTTGTCATGAAATTGTCATAATTGACAATCAATCAATTTTGACATAGAATGTGTCATAATTTGTCATCAAATTGTCAATCAATCAAATTGTGCATGGAAAGTGCATAATTTGTCATAATTTGTCATACTGATTTGCAATTTCCATTTGAATTGCATCATGCTAATCTTGTCACTTATCCAATTCTTCTATAAATTGGATGATCTTCATCAATCAAAATCCTTCGAATCCTTAATTCTTAATCTTGAACCCTTCAAATCCTTCATGAATCTCGAATTTCTACCGAACTTTCATTTCTAGTACTCTTGAGCTTTTTGCTTTCAATTGTGTGAGCACTTGTAGGTGAGATCCACAAAACTATTGAAGAGGAAAGAACAACAATGGAGCTGCATGGAAGGAGTATTCAATCTTGAATCTGGTTTTGCATAATGTTTTCTTTTGAATGCTTCATTTTCATACCTCTATTGAATGAGCTTGAGGATTAGGTTCATTTCAATGAGTATTTCTTTGATTGAGCTATCATGTTTAACGTTTTGATTGATCTACTTGTTGTGATGATTCCTAATTTCTACGCTACAGATACCATCGAGGACCTCGATGAAATCCTAAATTTCTTTAAACCAAAAACCCAGCATGATGCAAATTCTATCCTAACACTTACGGTAGCCGAATTTGATCCACCCAACGATTCCTTACCACTTGTCTTTCCTGACCTTATCGATTGGGGAGAACCTGAAACAAATGATATACTTATTTTCCCAGATGATGCATCTATTGTCCATTACCTATGTACCGTAAATCCGGAAACAGACTCTACCAGTGACCGAAATAATGATATCTGTCAATCAGGGGGTGCCAAGTCTCTCAGTCGCAAAAATGCATCAAATAACGAATCTAATGCTGAAAACTAGTCAATGGCAGCTCTAGATCATAAAAAAGTAAAAATAAAGGACGCATCGGAGGGTGAAAACCTTTTTAAGGAACCTAACGATGAGAGACTTGACACCCTTCCTGAGCACTTTCATGAGCGATCGCCCATATTGATTGAGCCTACTCAATCAATCAACATTGGTACCATAGAAGCAGCCAGAAATATACATCTTGCAGAATCTCTGACAAAGGAAGAAAGATCGGCATTCATCATCTTCTTCAAAGAACAACAAATCAACTTTGCTTGGTCATATGTTGATATGCCTGGAGTTGATCCACACCTAATCATGCATCACTTGTCCATCTCTACAGGAGTTAAGCCAGTCAAGAAAAAGCTATGAAAGATGAATCCACAAGTGGCACTCATGGTCAAAACTGAATTAAAGAAATTATTTGATGTCGGATTCATTCGACCCATTGACTATGCAGAGTGGATATCCAATATCGTTCCAGTATCAAAACCAGATGGTAGTATTAGAATATGCACTGACTTAAGAGACGTCAACAAAGCTTGTCCCAAAGATGACTTTCCTCTGCCAAGTATCGACATAATTGTAGATCTCACAGTAGGCCATGCAATGCTCTCACTAATGGATGGTTTCTCAGGCTATAACCAAATCAAGATAGCTCCCGAAGATCAAGATAAAGCAGCATTCACTTGTCCTTGGGGGACGTACTATTGGAATGTCATGCCTTTTGGCTTAAAAAATGCAGGGGCCACTTATCAAAGAGTAATGACCACAATATTCCATGATATGATGCACACATTTATGGAAGACTATGTGGATGATTTACTAGCAAAATCCTTCACCAGAGCTGAACATCTTGGTATCCTAACAAAAATCTTTGATCGATTGGAGAAATTCCAAGTCAGACTTAACCCTAAGAAGTGTGTCTTCGGGGTTACATCAGGCAAGTTACTAGGCTACATAGTCTCAGCTAAGGGTATTGAAGTTGATCCAGCAAAGGTGCAAGCCATTATGGAAATGCCACCACCACAGAATATCAGTCAACTCAGATCTCTACAAGGATTACTCTAATCAATCCGGCGATTCATCGCTCAGCTACCAGATAAAAGTCTACCATTTAACCATTTGCTACACAAAAATGTACCATTCAAATGGGAGACTAAGTGTGTAGAATCTTTTTACCAAATTAAACAGTACCTAATGAATCCATCGGTTCTAGTACCACCAGTTGCCGGAAAGCCTCTTATACTATATATCTCAACAACAGATATTTCACTGGGGGCACTATTGGCACAAGAAGATCAACAGGGAAAGGAACGCGCCATATACTACATCAGTAGAACATTGAATGGCTATGAGCTCAACTATACATTCATTGAAAAAGCTTGCCTAACAGTGGTCTTTGCATCTCAGAAGTTCCGACATTACATGCTAGCACACACCATCAAGCTAGTTGCAAAAATTGAGCCTCTCAAATATCTACTCAGCAAGGCCACTCTTACAGGCCGATTGGCTAAATGGGTCATGATTCTCAGTGAATTCGACATCCAATACACAGAAAGACGAGACATCAAAGGACAAGCAATTGCAGATTAGTTGGCTAAAGCACCGCTACCAGGCAAACAAACCATGGAGGTTGAATTTCCAGACAGGGATGTACTCGCTCTTTCTACTAAACAATGGACCCTATACTTTGACGGATCCTATACTCAACATGGTTCAGGTGCCGGCATTCTGTTCATCACTCCTGAAGGACACACTATGCCAAAATCATATAGACTTATGTTTCCATGCACAAATAATGTGGCTGAATATGAAGCACTGGTCATAGGCATCAAAATGGCCATAGAATGGAAAATCACAGAGTTAAAAGTCTATGGAGACTCACAACTGGTCATTAATCAAATCAATAACAACTATCAGACAAAGGACGAAAAGCTACTACCTTATAAATGAATGGTGGATGACTTCAAACAATATTTTGTGCACATCACCTTCAAGAAAATACCAAGGTTGAACAACAAAGAAGCCGATGCAATGGCTACAATCGCTTTGCTACTACAAATTCCTGAACAACAGAGTCGTTATGAGTTCCTGGTAGAGCAACTATTCTCTCCCGCCTATGACCACTCCAAATCCCATGTTATCTATGCCTTGACTGGTTCCGATTCTCCACTATATGGACCGATATACGACTACCTCAAGCATAATATCTTACCCATTGACCAATCCCGTAACCAAAAACATAACTTTATCCGACAAGCTGCCCGTTACACCTTACCACTGATACTTTGTATCGTCGAGGTATCGATGGTACTCTTCTTTGTTGTCTTGATCGTAATGATTCCGATTTGGCTTTACATGAGCTTCATGAAGGTATTTGTGGCACACATTCAAGTGGCACTACTCTTGCTAAAAAGCTTCTATGAATGGGATACTACTGGCCTACAATGGAGAAAGATTCATATCACTTTGCCAAGAAATGTCCTAAATGCCAAATCCATGGTAATCTAATAGATGCACCAGCACAAGAACTGCAACCATTTACAACATCCTGGCCCTTTTTTCAGTGGGGACTAGATCTAGTTGGCAAAATTCATCCTTCATCTTCAAATGGACACAAGTTTATTATAACAGCAACAGAGTACTTTACCAAATGGATAGAAGCAGTTCCCATGACCACAGTGATTGGGAAACAAATTGCCTCTTTTATTCTAAATTATCTGATCTGCAGATATGGTATTCCAAGTTCAATCGTCACAGATAATGGATGGCCTTTTAAAAATCAAGATGTATAGGAACTATGTGAAAAATTCAAAATCCAACATCGATTTTCTACACCATACTACCCACAGGGAAATGGTCAAGCAGAAGCATCTAACAAGACAATCCTAAAAATCCTCAAGAAAACAGTGAATGATGCGGGCAAAGATTGGCATGTACAACTCAATCCAGCACTTTGGGCATATAGGACCAACATTCGCAGACCTACAGGAGCAACACCATATTCATTGGTATATGGATCAGAGGCTATTTTACCCTTAGAGGTAAAAATTCCATCTCTTAGAGTCTCTTTGAAAGGTTTAATCCCTGATGAAGAGTATCGAGTTAACCGACTGCAAGAACTGGAACTATTAGATGAAAGACACCAACATGCTTATACTCATCTCAAAGCATATCAGCAACGCATGTGCAGGAGCTACAATCATAAGGTCATTCCTCGCAACTTCAAGGTTGGTGATCTAGTCCTCAAAGAAAATCCAAGAAATCAGCAAGATCGAGAAAAGAAAGGGAAATTTGAACCTAACTGGTTGGGTCCCTATGTCATCATATCAGTCTATGGATCAGGTGTGTATTAGCTAACAAATTCTGAAGGAGATGTGCTCGATGATCCATCTAACAACATTCATCTGAAGAAGTACTATACTTAAGATAGTCTAGTGCACGGAAAAAGCAAAAAAAAAAAAAAAAAAGTCCAGAAAAAGCAAAAATACAAAGTACAATAAAAACAAATGGTGAAAACCTGGTAAATAGGCGCCCTTGTGAAAGAACGGCTCCTTTATCTATATCCATGCCATTTTATCCATCAAAACACTATCGGCCATCGCCCGACACTTAGCATATCTCCATTCAGGACATACTTAGCATAGTCACTATCCTGGGTTATCCATCTGTATCTATTCTCTTATCGCATACCACCATGACTTGGAATCACTATATGTATTCACAATCAAGAGGCACACTCAACTAGGGGCATGTAAATCGTATCAATCTTGCAAACATTCAAGACATCAAGACTAGATGCAAAACTCAATAGCATGACATCCAACAAGCACAACTACGCTTCATCACAACAACCAAAACACAAACAATACACAAGAATCTCAAGGATGGATGATTTTCTGAAGTACTAAATGTTGCATTATAGCATCAATGTCTTGATTATTTTGCATTTTGAACTTTTTAAATTATTGGAATCTTCTCCTTATCTCATAAAAAGCTTCAAAGCTAGAGATCATGAGGAACTTCCAATATTTTCTTAGTCTTCTGTCTGGGAGGCGATCACTTGTACTGTGTGAATACATGCCTTGCGACGTGATCCATCAAATATCACTGAAGGCCTGATTCCATTTCATGCATATAAATGATCTACTCTTGTCTGTTTACGCAATACGCACTCAGGTCGTCCTAGTTCAATTATACCTTGACGCTTGTGCTATCTTGCAAAATCAAATATCATGTAAATTTTTCTCAGGTCATTATGGTTCAATTATACCATTATGCTTGTATAAATTTTCAACATATCCAAAAATCAATAAATGCTCAATGATGATATCCACGAAGAAAGCAAAAATATGGTTCTATCGGATGACAAATACAGAACGAGGGATGCTCCAAAAACAATTCATTGCATATCATTTTACAATTAGTTGCATATCATTTTACAATTAGTTACATATCATTCTTATGTCATTCATTACATATCATTTTGCATCATTATTACATCATTTTTTACATCATATCATATTACAATTAGTCGCATATTAAATCATACATCTCATTTTCAAGATACATCTCACAGCATATAAAAGCATACATCCTGCATCATACATTACATCATCTATGTAAACATTACATCATCATATGAAAAGGAACTAGCACACATAAACATGCATCCATCTACACATCACATGATCAAAAATGGTGCCATCCATATATATATCTCAAAAATGATCCAAAATGTACAAAATATGTCAAAACTGTGTCTAGTACAAAGAGTACAATGCTCAAAAATACAACAGAGACCTTATCTCTCAAGTATGACTATCTCCTAACGGAGATGGTCTCGCTCCAGCTGCACCCGCCCCTGGATCTCCAGAAGGGTCCTGTCTCGCTCCAGATACACTCGCCCCTAGATCTCCAGGAGGGTCCTATCTCACCGGTCCTGTAACACCTCGGCTCTTCGATCGTGTCCCAGCAGTTTGAGATCGACTCGATCTCAACTATGTGAAGCTCTCCACTCGTCGCTCTCAGGGTACTACAGCCTCATAATGCCACCTATAATACTCTACCTCCTATACTCTCCGTGTCAGCTCTCTCAGGGTGTCTCTCAATGGACCACCCGCCGCTGCTCTCTGCACAATCGCCAATGCGTCCTCCGCTCGACCCCGCCGCTCTATCTTAGTATCTCTCTCAGCGGTCAACTACGAGATCTGTCACTGATAGGTCAAAATCTGTGCTTGTAGCTGCTGAACGGTAATCTGCAGGGTCCGGATCTGTGCATCCTCCACATGACCTGACACTCGAACCCGCAGTGGTCCCTGTGCTGGAGGAACCCCTCCCACTCACCCTGTCCTCGGTACTGGAGGTGGGAGTATATCTGCCCTCCTCCTCTGAGCTAGTCTCACCATCTCCTCCTCACCCCCCACTGCCGCCAAAACCTCCATCACTCTCCCCTCTCTCCCAGCTCCGATAGCCAATCTTCCTCTCCCCCTCTCAATCCTCCCCTGCCGTACCGCTCTCTCCACACCTCTACCTCCCTGCCTCCCTCTACCTCCTCTACCTCCTCCATCCTCTCCATCATCTCCATCATCTCCCACGTCTTCCTCCTCCCCATCTGAATCAAACGCTGGCCTCATCTCCTCTGGATCCGAGATCCTCGCCACTGCCCGTGCAGCAAACAAGTAGGCGAACTCCTCTGTCATCCCGGCATCCTGAATCTCTGAGGCATAGTCCCAGACCTGCCCAGCTATCCCCACAAACTCCTCCACAGCCACCGCACTGTCAATAGTCAGCCCCCAATCAGCCACATCCTGCTGCCTCCGTGCATAAAGGCATGCTCCCTAAGGAATCCCCTACTGGCGTCCGAACTATCACAAAACTCGGGTCACCAAAAACTGCTCAATAATGAATGGGGTCCTCCCAATCAGATATCGGCTCATAAAAACAAAGGGCATCTCCAGCCCATCCTCAGCCCATACCTTGCAACCTATATACGGTCTCTAGGTGACCGTATCTATATCATCAAACACCCTCCTCCAATGCTCTAGTTTGCCCAGCTTATGCTGGACAACTAGGCCTCTATATCCATAGGCATATGCAGCACCTATGGGCCTATCTCTATCTGCTAGTGGCCTCGCTACTGGAATATGCTCCCAGCACCATACCTGTAATAAGGTCACACCCGCTGATAAACTACCATAACTGAGGTATACTACCTCATGAAGGCTTCTGTAAAGATGGGCCAGCATCGCTGACCCCCATGAAAATCTCCAGCCCTGTGTGACCATCTGCTCCAGAACCAGCCCCCATCCCACTGAAAATCCCTTTGACCTGCGATCAGGACATAGGAATCCCCCAATAAATCCTGCCAATACAGATGGCAGTGGTGCATAATCCAAATCCAGAAACTCCTGCCAAGGAATCTCATATCCACAGACAGTCTCATCATGAAATATGCGGCGCAGTGCCTTTATGCCACCCTCCTCTAACTGCTCATAGGGTAGCAGTGCCCCTACCACAGGAATGCGCAAAATCCGGTAGCAATCCTCCGATGTCACTATCATCTCTCCAGTGGCAAAATGAAAGGTGTTCGTGTCGCTATGCCACCTCTCTGCCAACACTGTCAAAAGTCCCCAGTTCACAGTGAATCGAGGCATATCTAGAAGAGAGGTCAATCCACATCTCTCTATAATGTCCAAATCTGCCTGGGACAGACGTGGTATCAGCATCCATGGTCTCAGGAATCTCTCCATCGACTGCACAACCCCCAATCGCTCCTGTCAACAAACAAAAACATATCCAATATCAGTCTCCACATCAACACAAAGATATCAAAATCAAACTTACATCAACAACATGAAACAATTTGCTCATCTGCAATCAAAGTTCAAAATCCTATCATTTCATATCAACTTGTAAAACAACTCAAGTTTTCAAAAACCATATCAAAACTTGTAAAACAACTCAAGTACCAAAATCACATAAACTTGTAAAACAACTCAAGTTTCCCACCCATATCAACTTGAAAAACAACTCAAGTTTCCAACCCATATCGACTTGTAAAACAACTCAGGCTTTCCCACACATTGAACTTGAAATAGACCAATGCAAATACATCATATTCTGATCAAAACAACAGCTTGATATCTATACATAACTTGGAAAATTGCACATCAAAACAAGTTATACAAATACTCATATTGGATAAATTCATCAAAACACAGCAGGCAAACAAAAACAAATTTTCAACTCAGCCAAAACTGCAAAAATTTTCAGATACGCTAAAACAGACCTTCAATGCGCTAAAACACCCTCACGTGCTAGGCTGCCTTTCCTACGCGCTATTCTATCCAACCTATGCGCTAGTTCTAGTCTATGCACCGAAATTTTTACCCTATGTACTACCTAACCCATCCCTACGCTAGAGTATGCCTACGCGCTAATCTACCCTCCCTGAGCGCTACCCTTTTAGCCCTATGCACTAGGTTATCCCTACGCGCTAAACCCCCTTCTCTATGCGAACCCCGGCGGCTCCTATGTGCTAGGTTAGTCCTACGTGCTAACCTGTGGATGCGACGCGCTACCCACCACTTTACATGCATTGTTCTACGTGCACGCGCTAACCTAAAAATCCTATGTGCTAACCAACATTTTCGGACACAACCCCTAAATTTTAAGTTGATGCGCTACTCTACACTACGTATGCGCTATAACAGACCCTAAACGCGCTAAAACGAAATATCCGAACTTTGGAAATCAAAAAATGCTCAAAAATGACAAAACAAAAAATCAAAAAGGGGTCAAAAACGTTGACTTACTGGTGGTCCACACGCTACGAGCCTCCGGTACCTCCGAACGCGCTTGAAACGGTGTCTATGATAAGGAATCGACATTTTCTCTCTAGAGCAAATTCTCTTTCTTCACAAGTCAACAAAACACAAATGAACCTAATATGAGCCCTTTTCCCCTTTTATAAAAGGAAAATAAAATTAGGGTTAGCCAATTGGACCTGTAATATGGTCGCGGTCTCGTCTCCCCTATACCAAAATAGATATAACTTATCGGGAGATGAATCAATCTACACACTTTTTACATACACGAAATCCTACACATCATACGAACTTCATCAAAATAAATCAAAACTTTTCAAAATTGATTCATCTCCCGAGGGGGCATCACACATCGAATCTGGGGCATGACTTGCAAATCAAAAGAATGACACAAAAATTGCATTGGATCATAAAATCACAAAAACACATCATTTTCTTTGAAATAACATGTGCACACACGTCACTTCAAAGAGGGGCAAAATGTAGACGTATAAAAATGACCACATTTCTAAATGAATATTTTATGTTCTTTTTTCTATTTGATTAAATTCAATTTAATTAAATTATCCACATTCTTCTATTTAATTAAATAAATTATTCAATTTATTTAAATTAAATTCACTATACCTATTTAATGAATAAATCATTTTATTCAATTAAATCCCCCTAGCCACTTTTAATTAAATTCAAATTTAATTAAATAGTTATCCCAAATTGAATAAATCAAATTTATTTAATTTCAACCAAATTGAATGAATTAAATAATTCAATTAAATCTTATTATCCCCCTATCCACTTGCAAAATCTCAAATCCCTTCTAGACTCTTCTAAACACTTCTAATTAACCTAACCCTCCTCTAAATTTTGTCACATCCCTAAGCAAAGGGAAGTCACTTCTCAATGTCTCAAAGTCTTTGATAACCATTAAAGGCTTTCAACCTTCAACCACTAAATGTCTCAAAGTCTTTGATAACCTTTGAAAGCTTCCAACCTTCAACCACTTAATCCACAAAGTCTCCAAAAACCATTAATGGTTAATTCAAACCTTCCCACATGGTTAAAACATTTGTTTTGACTCAACCTCTATCCAACCCAAGGGTCTCATCAGGTCATTAATGCTTTGACCATGATTATCTCTTAATCATTTGCACAAAGGTCTATCCTTGGATTAACTCTTAATCCAGTGGGTAAGCCTAACTTAGACTTGACCCTTAGCCTTTAGATAACCATGAGGTCTTCTCAGGCCTTTAATGCCTCCAACCTCTTCTCTCAACCCAATCCTATGTTGACACTTGTCACCATTTCATTGGTGCCAATTGTGCATATGGATCCCCAACTTTCAAACCTGGCCCTTGATTAAACCATTCAATCCTGACCATCCATTGCCCTGTTTGTGCTATAAATAGAGCCCTCATTCCTCCATTCTTAACAATCATCTTTCAAATTTGAAGCATTATACTTATGCTCAAATACTTTCAAGCTTTTTCATCATCTTTATGCTCTTCATTTAGCCTCTTTTAGATCAAATATGCATGCTTAGATTACTTTCTTTATCATTTTAGTTCAATCCTAGACTAAATATAGTATGCTAGGATAGTATTCATACTAACCTCGTCATCTTATCATCTAGTTTATTGCATTTTTAGCATCATACATAGCTTCATATCTATTTCATACTAAATCAATCAAAAGCATCTCTCGTTCTCATATTTGCCATCCCTAAACCATTTTGCTCAGTGATCTGAGAGCAAAAACATTGGTTTGAGGGACATTGTGAGATAGAGAACCATGGGACCCTCCTTGGGAAGCTGAGTAACACTACGTTACTCCATAGCTTGCATCAAGAAGTCCTGTGTGTGTGTGTGGACTAGTATTTTATAATATTTTCACATATTGAGTTTTGTCAGCCCACTTTTCCTGCATACATTTCTGGCGCCCACCGTGGGGCTTTACCCCAAATAACAAATCATTTTTTTCAAATTGATCACTTTTGCAGGTCCGCGGGAAACAGGAATCAGCGCGTCGAAAACATACAGTAGCACATCTGCCTAACAGTCTAGCGCTTCTAGCCTACTGTTTAGCGCGTGGGCTCTCTGTTTTAGCATGTGAAGTCCTTTTCTTAGCGCATAAGTTTGTTTAACAATTTTTTTTTGTAGGTCTCGACGCGGGCAAAACATAGAGTAGCGCATAGACTTGACAGATTAGCACATCCAAACCCCATTTTAGCGCTTGTAATACATAATCCAGCGCTTTGAACTCAAACATTAGCACATCAGATTTAAAATTTCCTTGCAGAACTGTTCGCAGAAAAAAAAGACAAACACAGAGTAGCGCTTCCAACACCTAGAGCAGTACATCAGAAAACAGCGTAGCGCTTCTATCATAAAGTTTAGCGCATCGCACATATATTGTAGCACGTACAGTTTGTTCTGTAGCGCATCAAAAACAAACAAAAAAAAAAAAATTATTGTAACCAAATTAAAATTTTAAACTTGTAGAAGTCCTCTAGAATCACTTGACATTTTATCTTTTTGTTTGTTTGCAGGGTTCTAACGGTTTCTTGCAGGTAGAGCAAGGAATTTTATTTTTACAAACAAAAAAATAAAAAAAATGATTACTTTTGTTGACGTCCAAAACGAAAAATTTGCTTTGTTGACCATTTATATTTTTCTAGATCAGCAAATCTTTCTTTAAGATTAAAAAGAACATCATGTTTTTGTGGAGCAACATCTCTACATAGGTTAGCAAATCATTGAATTGGAGGTTTAAAAAGAATAATTGATTGCTCTGTCTCGAAAGTGGTAGGAATATGCTCTCCCCTTAACTGGGTGATCAAAAATCCAGACCACTCTTACTGCTTTCAGTTATTTCAAAGCATTTAAATCCTTTAGCAGGCCTGCCTTCCCGAGGGGTTGAAAAATTCTTAAAGCCATTCTTTGGCCGGTGTGAAGGGAACGACCTAAGTGGGGAACGGCTTTGACGCCAAGAATTCCAACCCACTATAATCAAATGTGGAAAGTGATGAAAGTCTTTTTCAATGGTTGCGCGCAGTGATTAGCCTTCCCCCAGTATCCTCGAGATACGTAAAGCCTTTGTTCTAAAGGTTGGGAAACCTCCTGAGGGAGTTTATCGCTGACGGCCGAACGGGAAGCCTGATTACGAACCATAGAATTAGAAACTTTGAGCCGAGTCAGTAACCAAACATTGTAACATCATAGTGCAAGGGTGGGGAAGAATCCGCCCCCAAGATTACTCACCATATATCTCCCAAGATAACTACTCAATTGTGAAGCAACTCACTTTGGGTTAACTTCTGGCAAAAGACAAAAAAATGGGCGCCCCCTAGGGGGTGACACGGCTGTTTGAGCTGACGGAGTATCGAGACTAGTGGGCTATGATGTTATTAATGACCCTTGAATAAAGATTCTTTCTGAAGTGTCTTACTTGTATCCAAACTTGTTAAAACATTGGGGATTTGAACACATCCTCGCAAGAATATACACTTTCTATTAGATTAAGCAAAATGATTGTACTTTGTGTGCCGTGCTTACATTTGTTATTTCAGAAAATCATACATCACACTTGAAAATTTCTCAACAAAATTCAAAATCTACAAAACAATCTCCTAAACATAAAAATCAGGGCAGTCTAGCGCATAAGAGCAACATCTTAGTGCGTGGAACACTTCTATTAGCGCATCCAAACATCAAATTAGTGCGTGCAGTTAAAACAGTAGCATTTCAATCCTAAGGTAAACCAGTATACATTCCTTTAGCACATCCACAACACACTCTAGCACGTCTCAGCGACCTCTGAAAGTAACTATGGTATATGGAAGATAAGAATGGAGAGACATCTGAATTGCATTGAAAAAGATATATGGGATGTTACAAAGAATGGCTATGTTGGTCCTACACCGAGTCAACCTTATCCAAAAACATTGGGTAAGGATCAAGAGAATGATTGCAAAGCAAGAGAAGCACTCTTGAGTGCCTTGTCAGATTAGAAAATCATGGGATTATTAGATTGATCTACTGCTAAATCTATTTGGGATAAATTGGAGACATTGAATGAAGGAGATACCATCGTCAAAATTGCAAAACTGGAATGCTTCTAGGTCAGGTATGAAAATCTGAAAATGGAAGAAGATGAAATATTTTTTTCTTTTCTGGAAAGGGTTAATGAAATTGTTTTGGGAATACAATGTTGTGGAGGTTCCTTAAGTGAAGATGAAATTGTTTCTCAAGTTTTAAGAGAATTTCCACTAACATACAAAATGAAAGTAACCACTATTAATGAGTTGAGAACAATGTCTAATACATCAGTATCTAGAGATACCTTGGTTGGAAAACTTTTAGCATTTGAGCTTGAGGAATTTGGTCTTGTTGCTACAATTAAGATAGATTTAGCCTTCAAAGCATCATCATCTGCAACATCATCATCATCATCTAATAAATCTGATTGGAAATAACTTTATGCAAGAGAACTTGAAGATATCAGGAGGGAAAATGAAGAACTGGAAGAACTTGAAGCACTATTTGCAAGGAAAATGTCAAAAGGTCCTATTGGAAGTAAGTATGAAGGTAAAGCACCATTAAAATGTTTTAACTGCAATAAAGTTGGTCATATAGCATCTAGATGTCCTAATAGACATGCAAGATTAAGAGAAGAAGCTAAAAGAACATATAAGCCTAACCCTGAATATCAAAGATACAAATTTAAGAAGAATAGAGACAAATCATGTTACTATGTTGATGAAGGAGTTATGGATGATCCTAATGAAGAACCAACAAACAATGGATGGAATTTTATTGCAATAAAAGAAGATCAACTAGCACCTATTGTTCCATCGATAGAGCATGCCTTGGTAGCTAAAATTGAAGAAAAGGATGAATGGATTATAGATTATAGATGTTCACATCATATGACTGGTGATAAAAGTAAATTCTTATCTTTTCAGGAATACAATGGAGGTCTAGTAAGAATTGGGGATGACAAAGCTTGTTTGATCAGAGGAAAAGGCACTATATCTTTTGATGGTAAGCACAATACTGACAATGTTTATTATGTTGAAGGTTTGAAGCATAATATTTTGAGTTTTGGTCAATTAGTTGAAAAGGGATTTTAGTTACAATTCAAGAATGGTAAATGCAAAGTCATGAATAGAACTGGTTTGGAGATTGCAGCTGGTAATCAGACTAGAGGTAATATCTTTCATTTGAATAACAATGAAAGGACATGCTTGATTGCACATATTGATGAAAGTTGGTTATGGCATAAAAGACTTTGTCATGTGAATTTTGATAACATTATAAAGATTAGTTCATCTAAGGCAGTAAGGGATTTACCTAAGATTGTAAAACCTCATAATCCAGTATGTAAGGAATGTCAAATGGGAAAACAAGTTAGAGCAACTTTTAAGTATTTCTGAGAAATCCAATAATGTTCTTGATTTACTTCATACTGACTTGTATGGTCTGGCAAGAACAAGAAGTCTTCAGGGAGATAGATACTTTATGCTAATCATTGATGATTATTCTAGAATGTGTTGCGTTACCTTTCTCAGGGAGAAATTATAAGCTTTTGGGAAATTCAAATTATTTAAGGCAATGGTAGATAATGAAACTAGTAAGAAAATCAAATGTTTAAGAACAGATCAAGGAGGTGACCTGACATCTAAGGAGTTTAATACATTTTGTGAAGTGAATGGAATTAGAAGACAACTATCAACACCCCAGACACCTCAACAAAATGGAGTTGTGGAAAGGAATAATAGAACTATCCTGGATCTAGCTAGAAGCATGATATTAGAAGAAAATCTACCTCATGTGTACTGAAGAGTGATGAATAATGATGAATAGTAACTACTCAACAAATATTGAGAGGGGGGGGTGAATCAGTATAGACAAAAACTTCCTTAAACCACTTTGACTGTAAAGATTGCACTAACTGGTAAATAGGATCACCAATCTAAATTGGGGCACTATCGGTAAAACACAGTGATACCATGAAACACATAAACCGGTAACACTTATATTCACAAAACCTAATAACTCATTTCTACTTCACCCATATGCATAAGCAAGTAATACATCATTAGAAATATAATGACCACTAGATTAGTATGCTTTACCACTTAACAGAAAGCACTAAGTCATCACATGAAAAAGTATCACACATAACACACTGATTTATTCATGTGGAAACCCAACTGGGAAAAACCACGGTGGGGATGAATACCCACAAGTTGTTCTTTTAAATCTTCTGAAGTCCGCTATGTTAGGAGCCTAGTCCGGTTAAGGACTTTACAATAGGTTCTACTAGGAACCGATCCTGCTAGGGATCACCCTGTTAAGGGATGGCTAAATACCCTGTTAAAGGTTAGAACCCTGTTAAAAGTTACCTTGCAAGAGGATTTGAAGAACTCAATGAATTTGAGTCACCCTATTAAAGGATTTATAGAAAGCCTATTAAAGCTACCCGGTTAAGGGATTTTCCAACTGCTGAAATGGTTAGAAGTCAACAAGTAATACACTAATCTGATAAAAACACTCAATGCCAATGCAGATCTACTTTAGTTCCTTTGCTTTTGCAATCACACTCTGCAGGTATCAACACACTTCTCTGGTTTGGCAAGAATCAAGTATCTCTTCACTTGGATACACACATAACATTTGCCAACAACTTCATAATGCAAATCATCATCGACTTTATAGGAAATAGATAGGTCAATGGCATAAACCCTAAACCCTAAACATTTAGGTTATCAATATAGTCGGTCCAATCCTGACCATTCAATCACATTGCATAATGTAAAATTATCTTGAACAAATCTTAAGACGTTCTCCATCGTTCACTCTTTGCCACTTCTAGAAGCTGATAACCCATCACACGCTCTCCACTGTTTACTAAGACTTCACATATTCCCGAGGTAGATAGAATCAATCTTCTTCATGCAAGATCCTCAAGGAAATCCTTCACATGCACAAGGCTAACATGGCAACATGATCTGACCTTCATTTCAATGCTAACCCATCACAGGATGTTGTCGGTCAAATCACACAGACTTGGAATGCATCAACCAGAAATCCCGATACAAACTTTCCATATACCGATTCACATACTGGTTCACTTTCTACATATATCGACTCATTCCATCATACCGGTTCACACTTTCATCATACTGCTTAACTTGTACCATCATACCGGTTCACTTGCCAGTTTGTTTACTTCAATATACCGGTTCATACATTAGCATATTGACATTAATGACAACATACAATATTATCATTTCATCATACTCTACACATATGCCATATGCCAACAATCTCCCCCTTTGGCATTGATGGCAATATACATGGCAATATACAAAATATCTTCTCCCCAATACTGCAGATATCTTCTCCGCTTCACATCTTCTCCCCCTTTGACAATAATGCCAAAGTGGAGACACATACATCCATGTTCCACTATGTTGCTCCCCCTGAGGAATAGCATCATTCAACACACCAATCCTAAAAAGATTTGACAATGCAATACCTGACTGATGTGGAGCACATACCTTTAGTTCACCTCTTGAAGGGGTAGCACCCCGAATCCACCTCTTAAGTAGGTAAATGTAGCCTTTGGTAGAGGCTTGGTGAATATGTCTGCTAACTGCTCCTTACTGGAAACATGTTCTAATATAGCCTCTTTGTTCTGAACTTTCTCCCTCAAGAAATGATACTTGAGCTCGAAGTGCTTGGTTCTAGCATGCAATACCAGATTCTTGTAAATATTAATTGCACTTGTGTTGTCACAAAATATAGTCACTGGTTCAGATACAAGGACTTTGAAACCACTTAATACATGCTTCATCCAAATTGTCTAAGTACAGTTCATAAATGCTACTACATATTCTGCTTCTACTGTAGACTGGGAGACACAACTCTGCTTCTTACTCATCCATGAGACTAGTCTACCACCAAGAAAGAATGCACCACCGATTGTGCTCTTCCGATCGTCCACATTGCCAACCCAATTGACATCTATAAACACTTTGAGGTTGAAATCATTACTCAATGGATACCACAATCCATAGTCTATAGTTCCCTTCATATATCTAAGAATCTGCTTGACTACTACCAGGTGGGATTCTCTTGGACTTTTCTGGAAATGTGTAGGAATGCCCACTGCATGTACAATGTCCAGTCTGTTATGTACTACATAGTACAACCTACCAATCATTGATTGGTATTCCTTCTCATTCACCAATGCTGAGTCATCTTCTTTTGATGATTTACAATCAATCACCATCGGTGTACTAACCAGTTTGTTGTCTTCCATGCCAAAGGTTTTCAACACCTCTTTGACATACTTAGATTGAGTGATAAAGATATCGTCTTTCATTTGTTGTATCTGTAGTCCAATGAAGAACTTAATCTCTCTGATTAGTGACATCTCAAATTCCTTCTTCATTTCATCTACAAATGCATGGTTCATCTTGTCATCTCCACCAAAAATTATGTCATCAACAAATACTTCACAAGTCAGAATTGGATCTCCTTTTGACTTCAAATAGATATTTCTATCTTCACTTGTTCTTTCAAATCCAATCTTCACAAGATGGGAGTGTAAACATCCATACCATGCTCTAGGTGCTTGATTCAATCCATACAAGGCTTTATGTAGCCTACACACCATATCACTTTCTTCTGATAGGGAAAACCCTTTTGGTTGCTCTATATACACTTCCTCTTCAAGTATTCCATTCAGGAATGCAGATTTTACATCCATCTGATACACTTTGAATCCCTTGAAGGCTGCATATGCAAGAAGCATTCTAACTCCTTCCAATCTAGCTACTGGTGCAAAATTTTATCCATAGTGTTCTCCTTCTTTTTGAGAATAGCCCTTACATACCAGTCTGGCTTTGTTTCTTACCACTATGCCATCTTCATTCATCTTGTTTCTAAAAACCCATTTGGTGCCAATAACATTTTTGTGCTCAAGTCTGGGTACCAAAAACCATGTACCATTCTTTTCTATTTTGTCAAGTTTCTCTTGCATATCCTTCATCGAGTCTTCATCTTTATGTGCCTCTTTAAATATTTTAGGCTCAAATTTAGAGATCATCCAAGAATTTTCTCTGACCTTTCTTCTTGTAAGAATTCTTGCATCCTTATCTCATATGCTTTGCTTTGGATCATGATTCACCTTTACATACCTAGGAATGATCTTAACTGTTTCCTCTTGCTTTTCCTCTTCATCCTCATCTTCTTCAGCATCAGCATCTACCGATGTAGGAGCACTGGTACTGGTACTAGGTTGTTTTGCGGCCGATTCCCAGAAGGTTACAACTAGTTCATCTACCACTTGCTCATTGTCGGTTTCCTCAGGTTTCTCAGAGGTTTCATCAACTCTAACATTGATACTTTCAACAATTCTCTGAGTCTTATTGTTAAAACACTTAAGAGCTTTTCTCTTGGTGGAATATCTTAGGAATATTCCCTCATCACATTTTGCATCAAACTTGCATTGGTGTTCACTCCTCTTAATATAACATTTGCTACCAAACACTCTAAAGTATCTCACTATAGGAGTCTTACCGGTCTAATACTCATAAAGAGTTTTGTCCTTACCTTTCTTAATGAGTACCTGGTTCATAGTGTAGATTGCAGTGCTCACCGCTTCTCTCCAAAAATTGTGAGCAACCTTCCCTTGAATCAACATTGTTCTAGCTGCTTCAACTACAGTACGATTGTTCCTTTCTACTAGGCCATTCTATTGTGGATTCTTGGGGGTGGGAAATTGCCTCTTGATGTCATTGTCTTCACAGTACTTATTGAATTCTCCAGAGGTGAACTCACCTCCTTGATCGGTTCTAAGGCATTTGATCCTCTTACCACTTTTCTTTTCAACTAGTGCTTTGAAGGCTTTGAATTTTTCAAAAGCTTCAGACTTGTCTTTCAGAATGTGACCCACATCATTCTTGAGAAATCATCAGTAAAAATCATAAAGTACCTATCTCCTTAAACACTCCTAGTTTTCATAGGACCACACAAATCAGTATGCACAAGATCAACTAAATTATCTGCTCTGAAAGATTTACCTTTGAAGGTTGAGGAAGACATTTTCCCCAGTTGACATTCTCTGCACAAAGGATTCTTCAGTTTGTTCAACACAGGAAATCCTCTAACTGCCTTGATCTTACTGGCCCTCATGATATTATCAAAATTTACATGGCAGAGTCTCCTATGCCATACCCAACTTCCATCAAACTTAGCCATTAGACATTGACTGATATTTGCATTTAACTAAAATAAGTTACCTGTGGTCTGCATATCGGTGACCATTATTTCACCACTCTTTCCTTTTATTTTGCACACTCTATCTTTAAATTCCAGAGTGATTCCATTATCATTCAACTGAGCAACACTCAGAAGGTTGTGCCTGAGACCTTCTACCCAATACACATTATCAGCACTGCTTTTTCCGTTTAGAGAAATGGACCCTTTTCCTTTTACCATACAAGGTGCATCATTACCAAATCAGACTACACCTCCATCATACTCTTCCAGAGACATAAACTTTCTCCAGTCACCAATCATGTGGTGAGAACAACCACTGTCAATAATCCACTCATTGGAATTATCAAAGCAAGAGACAAGAGCCTTCTTGTCTGACACATCTTTCTTAACAACTAAAAATACTATGTCTTCACTTTCTTCATCTTCTAATTCATCATCAGTGACACCTTCATCAACTGCAACAAGACAGTTTCTCCTATTTCCTCCTTTGATCTTTTTGAACCTCTCTGGTTGGTCCTTATTATCACCATTAGGACAGTTTACAACAATGTGTCCTATCCTATTGCAAGAAAATCATTTCAAAGGGAGGTTACCTCTGTATTTTCTAGTTCCCTTAGGAAGTCTCTTGGCCAAAAGAGCTTCAAATTCCATCAGGATCTCCTCATCATCCATATCTCTACTTTGTCTAGGTTCACAACTGGTACTAGCTTCTTTACCCTTTCTAGATAGTGCAATAGATGCTTTAAAGGTTGAACCAGTCTTCTAAACACTACCATCATAACTATTTAGCTCATATGCAGTCAACTTAGCAATGATAGAATCAAGGGACACCTTTGTCTTGTCAATAGATCTCAACTCTTGAATAGCGGCAACCCTTATTGCATAGACCGATAATAAGGTTCTCAAAACTTTGCTAACAACGGTGGTATCATCCATTGTACTTCCTACACTCTTGATGTCTCTAACAACAATTTTAATCCTTATCCCATATTGTTGAATGGTCTCTCCTTCAACCATCTGCATGTCTTCAAAATTTCCTCTAAGGCTTTCTTCCTTAGCTTGCTTCATATGCTCATCACTGCCATAGATAGACTCCAAAGTATCCCATACATATTTGGGATTGTCTTTCTCTTGAACATCTATAAACTCAACATTAGATAGACTATTGATAAGAGCTTCCATCACTTGCCCATTCTCCTAAATTTGTCTTCTTTGATCATTGGTGAGAATACCGGTAGGGACAACATAAGTATTCTCAACATAACTCCAGTGTTGAGCACCCATGCTTTTAATGTATATCTTCATTCTATCCTTCCATATCTTAAAGTTATCTTTGTTGAACTTAGGACCTTCCCTCTTCATCATTAGAATAGGATCTTTTCCTGGAGCGGTTAAGCTTACAACAAAGAGGACCTGGAGTATGCTCTGATACCAATTAATGAATAATGATGAACAGTAGCTACTAAATAGATACTGAGAGGGGGGGTGAATCTGTATAGACAAAAACTTCCTTAAACTACTTTGACTGTAAAGACTGCACTAACTAGTAAATAGGATCATTGATCTAAATCAGGGTACTACCGGTAAAACATAGTGAGACTGTGAAACACATAAACTGGTAACACTTAGATCTTCACAAAACCTAATAACTCATTTCCACTTCACCCATATGCATAAGCAAGTAATACATCATCAGAAATATAATGACCAAGGGATCAGTATGCTTTACCACTTAACAAAAAGCACTAAGTCATCCCATGAAAAAGCATCACACATAACACACTAATTTTTTCACTTGGAAACCCAACTGGGAAAAACCATGGTGGGGATGAATACCGACAAGTTGTTCTTTGAACTCTTCTAAAGTTTTCTCTATTAGAAGCCTAGTCCCATTAAGGACTTTACAATAGGTTCTGCTAGGAACCGATCTTGCTAGGGATCACCTGGTTAAGGGATGGCTAAATACTCGGTTAAAGGTTAGAACCCTGTTAAAGGTTACCTTGCAACAGGATTTGTAGAACTCAATGAATTTGAGTCGCCCTATTAAAGGATTTAAAGAAAGCCTGTTAAAGCTACTTGGTTAAGGGATTTTCCAACTGCTAAAATGGTTAGAAGTCAACAGGTAATAATACACCGATTTGATAACAACACTCAATACCAATGCAGATCCAATTTAGTTCCTTTGCTTCTGCAATCACACTCTGCAGGTATCAACACACTTCTTCAGTCTGGCAAGAATCAAGTATCTCTTCACTTGGATACACACATAGCATTTGCCAACAACTTCACAATGCAAGTCATCATCAACCTTATAGGAAACAGATAGATTTGTGGCATAAACCCTAAACCCTAAACATTTAAGTTATCAATATAGTCAGTCCAATCCTAACCATTCAATCACATTGCATAATGTAAAATGATCTAGAACAAATCTCAAGACGTTCTCCATCATTCATTCTTTGCCACTTCTAGAAGCTGATAACCCATCACGTGCTCTCTACCATTTATTGAGACTTCTCACATTCCTGAGATAGATAGGATCAATCTTCTTCATGCAAGATCCTCAAGGAAATCCTTCACGTGCACAAGAAGGACATGGCAACATGATCTGATCTTCATTTCAATGCTAACCCATCATAGGATGTCATCGGTTGAATCACATAGAATTGGAATGCATCAACCAGAAATCCTGATACAAACTTTCCATATACCAATTCACATATTGGTTCATTCCATCATACCGGTTCACACTTTCATCATACCGCTTCACTTGTACAATCATACTAGTTCACTTTTTAGTTTTCTTACTTCAATATACCGGTTCATACTTCAACATATTGACATCAATGACAACATACAATACTATCATGTCATCATACTCTGCACATATGCCATATGCCAATAGAGAGAAGCAGTGAATACAATGGTTTACATCTTTAACAAAGTTCACATCAAAGGTGAAACCGGTAAGATGCCTTATGAACTATGGTTTGGTAATACTCCTACTCTTAAATACTTCAGAATATTTTGAAGAAAATGCTACATTAGGAGAGATGAGTATATTGGCAAATTTGATCCTAGAAGTGATGAAGGAATGTTTCTTGGTTATTGATCTAAGAGCAAGGCATATAGATGTTTTAATAAAACATTGCAGAAAATCATTGAGAGTGCAAATATGAAGATAGATGAACACTTTAGAGGAGATTCAAGGTCTATGGATTCTAAATCGGTAGTTCAGATGATCATAAATGAACCTATACAGAGTGCACCGGTACAAAATATGGATCCAATTACACTGGCAGCATCAGAGAATTCCACAGTGACTGAGGAACAGTAGCATGTGAACACACCCAGGTATGTAAGACTTAATCACTCTAAAATTCAGATAATTGGGAATAAGTATGAAGGTGTTATGACAAGAGGAAGACTGGCAAATGAAGAGGTATGCTTAATTTCTCAAATTGAACCAGCATCTTTTATTGAGGAATGTGAAGATAAACATTGGATTAAAGCTATGGAAAATGAATTAAACCGGTATTGAATTATCATCCAATTATCATCCAATGAGAAGGTTCAAGGAAGGTTTGAAGGTGATTATCAGAGCTTAACCGGTATTGAATTAAACATTGGAGATGCTACTTTGAGCAGTAGACTATCATTGGATTTAATCATCCAATTGTAGTCAGTGTGACTCCTATTTTGTGATTGAGCAGTGAGATCTAGGTGGTTGGCCTTTCTGCATGTGCAGACCTCATTTGTATACACACACTTGTAATGCCCCTACCCTAGTCGGACTGGTAATACCCGTTTGACCTTTGTTGACTTCCTAAGTGGCATTCTTGAATGGAAGGTTAACTGTGGTGCAATGTGTAGTTTAGATAATATAAATAATTGTGCATACCTATTATTGTGCTTTTGCATCGATTTTTGTGTAAATGTAATTGTTTCCTAACCCTTGTGATAAATCTTGAGCTAACGCCTTCATTGAATATGTATATGTATATGTATGCTTGCGTGATTCATGGGTGCAGGAGATTGCAGGTACGACACCGCCTAAGGCGAGGTTCATCTCCTTCGGGGTTCGCAGGTTTGAGTAAACCTCCTCCATCCTTAGAATTCGGATTTTGGGGGTCATTAAACTTTCATCTTGCCTTAGCCATGGTCAGGTGAGCATCGTGTGTGGATTCGTGGGGCTTTCCTTGCATTGGGTTGCATGTTGTGTGATTTGGTGGACTTCCTCGATTTGCATGCCTTGTGCAAGGTAAGTGGAGTTTGTTATCCTAAGTATTAAATTCAATTTAATGAGTAGACATACACATTAGTGATATAGAAATTTAAATAGGTAGCTTCTTTTATATGATTAATCGTTAATTTAAAGAGATTGTTTTAATTATAATTGTAGCAAGCTTAAAGTAGTTAACTTGAATTAATGTGTTCATTTACACATTATTAGTTGAGAAAATTAGAGTAAATAGATTTCTTTCATTAGACTAGTCATTTATTTAAAAGGTTGCTTTATTATGTTGTAGCGAGTTAATTTAATAGTTAATTTTAATAACAACGAATTTAATGAGTTATGCGTTTTAGAAAGGAAAGATTTAAAGTCATGTGGGAAATAGAAATAAATTAATTCACATTCGCATTTTGGAAGAGAAAAGGGTAAATTTTATTATTTAAAAAGGAAATTATTCTTTTTACTTGCAAGTTGATATAGTATAAAAGATTGATTTTTAGAAAATTAAATTAATCAAAACGCCTTACCCTGGTCAATAGTTTCGAAATATGAAGTAGGCCTAAAATTAATATTGAGAAATTAAAATTTAAAACTCAATAAGAAATAGAAGCATTTTAATTTTAATAAGGAAAACAAATAAGATGTAATAAATAATGGAAAGGAATGACTTCCATTTTGATTTTCATTTATTTTATTTTATTTTAAAAATAAATGCCTAAATTCGAAATTGAAAATTAGGTCAAAAATAGGGTTTCTCATTTTAACCTAGTTTGAAAATGTTTTTGGGGGTTCTTTTCTTTTGGTCATTTTTTTGGAAAAGAAAAAAAAGGGAGATGAAAAAAATGTTGGAGAAAATGGAGTTCTCTTGCTTGGAGTTGTAGGTGGAGCTCTTCATCAAAACTCTTCCCGGAATGCGTTTGGAGGTAGGATTCGAATGCACCATTTTTGTTCCTTTTAAAATTGTGGGTATATCTCCGAAATTTGTCTTGAAGATTTCTTGCTCCAAAACCTCCATGATTGTTATTTAAACGTAGGATTCAGTTTTGAAAACGTGGGTAGTTCTTGGATCAAATTCTTGTATGTTAATAGATTTTGTGGTTTTAAACTTGATGAGGAAATATTCTTCCCATAATGAAGATTTTGGAAAAATCTGGAAAAATGAATGGGTCTGTAAAAAATAAAATAAAAATAAAAAAAGGGAGATTTCATTATTTATATATATATATATATATATATCTTCTTTTTTTTGAAGATTTTTAATGATTAAATCCGACTGTAAGTCGGGTCATATATTAACCCCAAAAAAAATAAATATAAAAAAAAATTTAAAAAAAATTAGGGTTTCGGGGGGGGAGCCGAAGCTCAACCCACCCCTCCCCCGCGGCGCTGTTGTGGCTCGCAGGGAACCCTGCATCCACAACGTGGGCCGCAGGGAACCCCGCGTCCACACTGTGGGCCGCAGGGAGACCTGCGACCACAATGTGGCTCGCAGGGACCTGCGTCCACGCTGTGGGCCGCAGGGAACCTGCGTCCACAGTGTGGCTTCGCAGGAACCTGCGTCCACGCTATGGGCTGCAGGGACCTGGGTGCGGGTTCCACCCACTCCCGAGATGGGAGGTGGGGCCCGTAGGCTAGGGTTTCCCTAATAAAATAAAACTTATTTCATTTTTTTTATATATATATTTTAAAATATATATATATATATATATAACATTGACAAATATAAAATGAAAGAAAATGTCATGGGTGATGAAATAAAGAAGTTGTAATAAGTTCGTAGAAAAATCTTCTTTTTTTTTTTATATAAATTTAGATTTTAGTGCCATATATATATCAAATAATGGAGATTGCATATTCTGTTTTTATTTGTAGATTAATTAAAATTTATTAATCTTGGATTTATTAAATGGGTATTAACAAATGTTTAAATTTGGAACTTCTTTTAATAGGAAGGGTAATCCTTGGAGAAGAGCTCAAATATTGTCTGTAATTGAAGACCTTTGAAATAAAACACCAGTGCTAATGTTATGAAATATATTTTAATAAGACGTTGTTTTTTTTAAATAAGCATGGTCTTTCGATTTGAATGATTAAGATCTCCCGAGAATTTTAAAAATGAAAACTAGAGTATAGGAGAGTATGAAATTTGAATCTAAATTATCTTCGTATATTTTGTTATTACTTCATCGATATGCTAGTAAAATGAATGGAAGTTGGACAATGTATTGAGTTGGAAAGTTATAAGTTTAAGATTTGTATTTTCTTGTTAAAGTGATGGCAAAACCTTGATGTAATTGTTTGGACCCTGTCGTGTTGTCACTGGGACACCTGTTAAGTCTTAGGTCTCTAAATAGGGTACTGTTGGGCAATGGACCTTGTACTTCCTTGTAGCATGCACTATTGATTCTGCCTCTACGTGGAAGTCAATTAGGACTTGGGGATCAAAGTGGTCATTTGTAAATTGGTTGTATCCACCTAAGTGGCAAAGATGTAAAAGACATGTAATTTATGTATTCCTAACGATATTAATTGCCAAAGGGGTCTTGCAGTTGAGCAGACCCGGAGATGTAGCCCTTTAGGGGTGAACTCCGAGATCATATCTGTGTTATGCGATGTTTTAGCTTCCTATGTTTCATGCTTTAAATTATCATGGATGGTTGTTATCTTGTATAAGTGTATGATGGAAAAATTAACGAATTTAATTCTAAGTGCATAAAATTATTCATCTTGACAAATGTAGTAATTAGGTTCTTGAAAGATTGTAAATGAGATTATGGAAAAGTATTTTGAAAATGTGAATTAAAAGTAGTACTAGTGAATAGAATCTTGTTGGGTTACATCCTTGGATTAACTTGTTATTAACCATGTAAATTGATCGAATGTGAATGGGAATACAAAGTTTGAATTAATGTTTTAAAATTCTAAGTTCAAATTTAAAGGATGAACCTCATATAGATATTTACTTTTATCTTCTTAAAAGAGAAACGCCATGTTAATTATGTTCCACTACATTGGATGAATTTGTTTAGTTATTTCACGTTTTAATCTTAACAATAATCCTTACCAAAATTAACTTGGAAATTGAGTTAACTCAACTATTTATCCATAATTGTAACCTTAATAAAAGGATCTCTTATGATTACTAAGAATGAAACTAAAAAGGGGAAATATTCGTATAGTGATGTATCCTAATCATAGCCAAAGGTATCTCTTCATATTAACTTTATGCGATTAAAAAGGAGTGACATGCAATAAGATAATTATATTTTAATCCTAATGGAAGAACGTCACTATGAACTTATATTTTAATCCTATAATGATGAATTTCATCTTGCTAACTATATTTTAATTTAAAGGATGAACTCATGTGTCCTAATACATTTCCAGCTTAATAAGTTGAGCTCCTTCTATTTGCATTTATTAAAACTTCAATGAATGAACTCTATGGCTACTTGCATTCTATCCTCCATAAAGAAATTATGAATCTTTAGTTTGGTTATGCTCAAACCTTAATGAGGGAACCACACTCTATTAATGGGAGTTTAATCCTTAATGAACGAATTCTTCTTATTAACCATACTTTTAATATTCAAGAAAGATATCAATGTGGGTGATTATCTTAAAACCGAATGAATGAACTTCATTATTTAAATCACATTAAACCTTAAGGGAGGCCTCTTAAATTAATTAGGTGTTAATGTGCATTGAGTAAATAACCTCACGACGACCTCCTAACCACCCAAGGTAAATGAACGCTTCCTAAAATTCTAAGATGTCATATCATTGAACATATATATAATCATGTCTTATGCATTATCCCACAATTAGGACATCCAGATTTATGTATCATTTGACGCAAGCTGAGTTAGGTGTAAGGTTATGTAATCACATTGGGAAACCTCTTAGGATCATTTAGTCTTCCGCTATGTTATCTAAGTTATCACATAACTCCAAATTATCTTAATGTTGTAACTTTTCATTAACTCTCTTAATTATTACTTAAAAAAAAATATATTTACACTCTATTCGAGTGTTTTTAACTTAAACCCTTAGGGGTTTCCTGGCGGGGCATTACAACATTATCTACAGTAGTAGCATCTGATTGTGGGTAAGATTTCCCATCGTGGTTTTCCCCTTACAGGGTTTCCACGTACAAATCTATGTGTTATGTGTTGTGGATGTTGTTTCTCTTTCTGTTATATGCATTGAGTTTCACCAGTATTAATTTTAACTACTAGACTGTCTACCGACATTAAGTTTGGTCTACCGGTATTAAGTATCAAGTTTGATTAAGTTATATTTGGGTTGAAATTAATAGTCAGCTGATTCACCCCCCCCTCTTAGTTGCCTCAAGGTCCTAATAGCACCTTAGGGTGTGATAGGGTTGTTTGAGCTGATGGAGTATCCAGTGTGGGCTATTGATATTTTAAATGACCCTTGAGATTAAGACAATCTTCTTGATGTGTACTTTTTGTTCAAACCAATGAAAACAAATAGGGTTTTCAAATCAGTTTTAGAAGATGATCCATCAAAATAAATTTTTTTTTTCCCAAAAACGCAAGTCAAAGTAAAAGAAATTTCAACTTTAGGGTATCTTAGCACTTAAATAGTTTAGAGTAGTGCAATGAATCATTATTGTAGCACGTACTATTTACTAGTTAGCACTTGACAAGTAAACATTAGCGCATCTAGAACAAACAATAGCACATGAGTCCCAAAACAAGTTTAAAAATTTCAACAATCATAAAAGCATCAATTAGCACATAGGCAACAAAAATTAGTGCTTTTGAAGGATAGGTTAGCACATTGGAAGGTCATAGTAGTGCATTTAACTCATAATCTAGCACGTACCCTACATGTTTTAGCGCATCTTAAAAAAAATTGTTTAAGACAGAGAGTAGATTATCAAATTTTTTGAAAAATTCGGCATCATTTTTAGATACCTTTTAGCTCTTCTTTTAGATCTAAATATCACATATAATAGTTTCTTCAAGAAAAATCAAAGGATATCAACTAGTGAGCCAGGTTCCAAATTTTAACAAAAATCAACATCAAATACTTAGCTAGATTATCCAAGTTGATCAAAACAATGAAGTTTCTAAATCAAGATATATCATCCTTCATTAGGAAACTTCGTTGCATCTTTTTACATACTTAGTCATATCAATAGGGGAATATCGAAACCCTGTATTCAACTTAGTAAGCTTGGATATCAAAATGAAGTATTTATTCTCAAACCAACTATCCAAAAAAGGAACTTTTGATCACTCGTATGACCACCCCTCAACACATAAAGAAGAGGAATCTTTGTCAAAAAACTGATTTTAAGAGAAAAAGACCTAGTCAAGAGAAGATTGTAAAGAGAAGAGAGTGTTAGGACCTGGAGGCAACTAAGAGCGGGGGCAGGGGGGGTGAATCAATTGTCTAATAATTTCAACCCAAATATAACTTAATAAAACTTGATACTTAATACCAGTAAACCAAACTTAATGTCAGTAAACAGATTAATAGTTAATATAAATACTGGTGAAACTTAATGCATGAAACAGAAAGAGAAACAACATCCACAACACATAACACAAATATTTGTACATGGGAACCCTGTAAGGGGAAAAACCATGATGGGAAACCTTACCCATAATCAAATGATACTACTGCAGATAGTATGTGTATACAAATAGGGTCTGCACATGCAAAAAGGCCAGCTGCCTAGAGCTCACTGCTCAATCACAAAAATGGGAGTCTCACTGACTACAATTGGATGATTAAATCCAATGATAATGTATTGCTCAAAGTAGCATCTCTAATGTTGGATTCAATACTGTTTAAGCTCTGATTATCTCCTTCAAACCTTCCTTGAATCTTCAGATGATGTCTACATGAGTAGCTCTACTTATATTCATATAGACCGAATATCACAACCTTACCATACCATATTACATACCATACTTTAATCTCATAAATGAGATCTTACATATATACCAAAACCTAAGACCAAATGTGTAGGTCGACTCACTAAGAATATTACAATTAAATTAATTATAACAAGTCAAGATGCGATGCATCATGTCAGCTCAACAATAATACCAATTGATTAAACCATCTCCATAATGTGCCATGCTGATCTAGAATAGATAATGCATGTCGGTCCATAACCTAGACCAATTTGCCAGTAACAACAAATATGTCAACCCGATTAGACCAATAACCAAATCTCCAAAACCAAGTGTCCAAACCATGTCTTTGACATAACCAAGTGATCTCCAGATGATACCAAGTCATCTTTAGTGCCCGTGAACAATATAACCTGTCGGTGAACTAGATACTGGTGATTGTGCATAAGTCACTGAACTTGCTAGTGAAGATAACCAAAGATCTCCAGAAGGATAAGTGTTCACAAGTGTTGACATCAATGACAAAATCATGCAACATATCCATAATACCAATAATCTCCCCCTTTGGCATTGATGGAGACACAAGATGGAAAAACCATCAATGTTCCAAAGCACAAATCTCAAAAACCAAAAACCAACAATCTCAAGAATAAATCAATACCAGAAATCAAAATACAAATGCAGAGAGTATATATCTCTCCACAAAGGATAATGTTTTGATGTTTTTCCATAGGTATCTCTCCCCATTTGACATCAAATTCCAAAGCAATAGAAATACCAGATACAACCAATTCATAGAACCAATTACAAATACCAACTACTCCCCCTGAGAAGTAGCTCTCCTCCATCAAAGTCGGAAAAAGGTTTCTCTATAAATTTTGTCAATTTGATGCCAAGCATCAACTGTTTAAGTCTCTACCAGTGAGGGTATAACCCCAAGCTGTTCTTTGAGATATTCAAAAGTTTCCTTAGGCAAAGGCTTAGTAAGATGTCTGCAATCTGCTCTTTAGTATTCACATAAACCAATCTCACTCTTTTCCTTCAACAATCTCTTTTAGAAAATTGTATTTGATAGAAACATGTTTAGTTTTAGAGTGAAATACCGGATTCTTAGATATATCAATTGTTGTTGAATTATCACAATGGATGATTATAGGTTCTTTGCATTTTAGCTTTATGTCCTTCAACATTTGCTTAATCCATAATACCTTAGTACAATTAGTTTTTGCTGCAACATACTCTGATTCTACTGTTGATAATGATGTACAACTCTGTTTCTTGCTCAACCATAAAATCAATCTGCTACCAAGAAATGTTGGCATTTTGATGATGTTTTGATTGTCATTGATGGACATACACTTTCTTTATGATGGACACACGCTTTCTTGATGTATGAGTTATGACTCAACCAGTAACTATTCCAACTGGTATTGCATATTATAGTCTTTAGACTATCAGTGTTTTGCAGAAGATGTTTACTGGTCACAAATTGACTGAAGACCCAAGCGGTATGAAGACCCAAGTGGTATGGAGACCTCAAGCGATTTGAGGATCACAAGTGGTACAAAGGACCCAAGCGGTAGTTAACACTATGATCTACTAGTCTTCATTTTTTTGATAGCTGGTAATCAGTATATTGTATTAACTGGTATTACTCTGTGATGAGTTACCAACCGGTATTTCTGTAGTGTGTGATGAGTTATCATCCACCGACACTTTGGTGGTAATTTTGTGCCATGTTACTAAATGTGTCTAGATGCACTAAACCTAGGAACTTGTAATCTAATCCTATTGGACCGACATGAAATTGGTTTCCTTTATAAGGACATCATGTCTAGGGTTTGCATGTATGAGAGAGAGATATGTGTGTTTGAAGAGGTTATGTGCGATCATTATAGATAAGATTAGGTCTGTGTGAAGAGTTAGAGTGTGGAGATATTGAAGACTGAAGTAATACTGAAATGCATTAACAATGAGCTATCAAGGATCTAATTAAGTAGACTGTGCTATTAGCTAGATCACTCACTTGTTGATTACTCACATTTTCGACAAGACTGAAACCCTTAACCGGGTAGGCCTAGCAAAGCCTTTGTAAATCCTCTAACAAGGTGGTTCACAACTGTGGATCTGAAATCCTCTCACAAGGTAGTCTTTAATAGGACTTATCTCCTAACAGAGATCTAGATTCCTAATAGGATCTGTTCTATTGAAGAACATTGTATGACCTTAACCAGTCTGACCTTAACCGGTCTAGTTTCTATTCTGCAAATAGTTACTTGTGATTTTCTGCTCACCATGGTTTTTCCCATTTGGGTTTCCACGTCAAATACCTTGTGTTATGGTGATTGTGCTCTTGTGGGTGAATTCTTTGTTTGCTATTTGGTTTGCATTTATCTTAACCGATTTATTAGTGAAACTGTTGTACCAGTTATCTGCTAAACTATTTAAGAGTTTGTTTATAATATTTTTTGGTATACTAATTCACCCCCCCTCTTAGTATTCATCAATTGGTATCAGAGCCAACCTTTCTATAAGTCTAACCACTTGTAAAGAGATATGGGGGAATACATTGTGAAGGAACTTACTCATCATCTCACTCAGACTGAGAGAGCCTATGATGAACTCAAGGTCAAGTATAAAGCCTCTTTGGCAAAAAGAAGAGAGCATGTTGAGAAATTGATGGAGCTTACTGAAAATAGCTCCTCTAATGAAGCAAATATGGATGCCCTAGTCGAAGAAGTTGAAAAAGTGAATGAATCTAAAGCCAACGTAAGAAAAGAGTTGGAAGGACTGACTATCAGAATGTGTCAAGAGCTTGAGAACAGAAGGAAAGCAGAGAATTAGGTAAAAGACAAAGATCATGAGATCTCCAAGCTGAAGCAAGAAATCAGTACCCTTACCACTCATCTCCAAGAGAGTAAAGTGGAAAAAGAATAAATACAAGGTGAACTAAACATGGCTATTTCTAAGAATGCAACCTTGATGGAATCCAATGCAGCTATTTTCAAGGAACTTACTGAGTCAAAGGAGATACTTGCCAAATTCAATCAAAGTACTGCTAAGCTAGAGCAAAAACTGGAATCGACAGAACCGGTAAAGAATACCACTGGACTTGGTTTCTCTGGGTATGAGGAAGGTGAGACCTCTAGAACAAAATCTGAAGCATCAAAGAAGCAATCGACATCCAAGGATAAAGGTAAGTAAAAAATTAAATCTGTTTGCTTTAATTGTCTCAAAGAAGGACATACTTCTAATGTGTGTAGAAGTAAGGCCTAGAACAATTTTCCTTATTTTCTAAACAATAAGCCTAGATCTAATAGATTCAATGGAAACTGTTATGCGTGCAACAAGTTTGGGCATAGAGCATGTGAATGTAGGTTAGTTTTGCACAACACTAGGAGATACCCTCCAAGGACTCAAGGAGTTATCCCGAAACCTTTTGTGAACCGGAATCCCAATAGGTACATTACGTATGACCATCAATCAGGTGGCTATCAAGCGGCAACTGGTTGGAGAGCAACCTATTTGATTTGTCATGGTAGTGGTCACACTACTGCAACATGCAAAAGAAAGAATGGAAGTATGAATAATGGACCATGGAGAACACTTGGAATGGTATGCTATCATTGCAACAAACTGGAACACACTGCCAGAACTTGCAGACTGAGAAAGATCCTATCGGATGATATACCCATCACTCCAGAAGGAAAGATTGATGTTGAAACTGTTCAAGTAGGAATGAATAAAACTTGGAAAAAGAAACCTGAAGAAGCATCATGGGATGAATCGATTTCTACACCTAGTGTGGAAGTCATTGAACCAACAAACTGAGCTTCAAAAAAGCTTAGGGGGAACATATTGGTGAAATGTTTCAAACCCCCGATTTATATCGGTAAAGACCTTAAGTAGTATATGTTACTTGTCAATCGGTAGAATATTTTGAAGTGGTAAAAGGCAAGATTAGGGTTTATGCCCTAGTGGTGATGCATTTATTATGGTAGGTGAAAGATTGTTTAAAAGGGATTTTCGTCATCATTTTCACTTATCAGTTCACGAAAGAAGAATTTTCAAAGAGTAGAGTGACAAAGAACGATTCGTCTAGCAATTCAAAGTGAATCCAAAAATCTTGCAGAGGAATCTAGCAAACTTTTAGTGAAGAACACTAAGCAGTGTTCTAGCAACCAAAGTGGTGTATTGTGGGAGACATTGGAAAACCCTAAATTCTAGATTGTGAAGGTATTTCTTGAATTTATTTCTTATCATGGCATCTGCATCATACTCTAGCTCTAGTGCACCTATAGATTCAACTGAATTTATTCAAAAGAAGATGAAATACAATGCCCTATTTCAGATACCCATTAGAGTTATTGTCAAGGAAGACATTTCAGGATATATAGATTGTAAACTAGAAGACCTAGGATCCTTAGTGATTCATTCCCAGCTAGGTCTAGTCTGTGGGGATGACAAAAAAATCAAACTTGAGTATAACATCCTAGAGAAGATGAAACTGCATAATGTGGTGTATTTTCTAGAAGAATTCATAGAAGAACACATCTGCATCATCCTTAGCAGGGTACATGGTGATAAGATATACCTCGAGCAGATGCATGACATCACACCAAAAGCGATTTATGTCGTCACTGGTTTCTGTAATTTTGGAGAGGTGCCAGCTCTTCGAAAGGTCACCAAAATAGAAATGACAAAGCTCATTGGTTCTCTAAGTGACCAATGGGCGATGACCGTCAACACCATCAAAGATGATTTGGTTAAGTATGCTTGCACAGTGATTGGATATCAGATATTCTATGCCAGCAAAATGAATTTCATCCCAACTGCTGTGGTGAATGCCGCTTACAGAATGATTAAAGAAAATACTACATTTGACCTATGTACCTATTTACAGAAGCAATTGCTATTGAACCTAAAGTCCATTAAATACAAAAAATGCTTTAAGGTTTAGATTTGGACAACTACTGGTCGGCTTATTCTTTTATTTTCAGGGCTATTTCCTAGGAATAGGTGATGTACAATGGTCTACTGACCTACTAGTCTCCAGACAAATCAAGGAAAGTCTTCAAGTAGTGGGAAATTCACATCCTAAGGCTCTCAATAAGTATTTCGATGAATTCAAGTGGAAGATGAGCTAGAGGATAAGGATATCTGGTGATATTGTGAAGAAATATGAAGATGACATTTGCTTCACAATAAGGATTGATGACTGCATAATGGAAGTAGTGGAACTAAGAAAGGAGTAGTTGAGCCTATGGGTTATAAAGTGATGTATGATATGTTGATCGGGTATGCCTCTACCCTACTTGCCTCTCCATTGGATGCGAAGAAAAAGAGAAACGGTAACTACTTAGAGAGGGTCACACCAGTTGAAGAACCAAAACACAAAAAGGATAAAGCAGTGTCATCGATATTTACACCGGTTACCTCTGCCAATCCCAAAGTGACCAAGTGGTCACCTACCAAAAAGAAACTTGAGGTTGCTCTTGCTAAAGTTTTTGAGAGGAAGCAAAAAACCAAAACTAGCTCACCAAAGTCAGAGGATACTGAACCAGAAATCCAACTAAAGAAGACAAGGCAAACAAGAAAGAAAGCAAAATCTATCAGTAATGCACCTACAACTTCAGCACTAGTAAATATAGATATTTCCTCTTATAAGCTGATGACACATTGTCAAAGGACTATTAAGAATATTAAGAGGAAAGTGCTTGATGATTTAAAAGAATATTTTGATGATTTTATTCATAGTGAGAAAGAAGAAGTAGAGCAGGAAATCATTAAATATTTATGTGTTAATGACCGGTCGACATCAAAAATTAGATCGGTGACACCTGATTCTTTATACAATTCTTTGGAAAATAAATGGCACATTTCCATTGAAAAAGAATAGGAAATAAGGGAGAAAGTCTTTGCACAATACTTTCCTGATGCCTCAAATTCAGAATTATTTGAGATAATGGATAAAAACAAAGGCCTCTTCTTCATGAGAAGGAGAAGACTCAGGCTACTGGAAGGTAAAGCCTCTAAAGTGGAGAAGGATACTCATTTACATCCAAAAGCTGTTGTCAGGTTACACGAAGTGTTTGAGGCTAATCTGAAGGCTAAACAAGAACCTGGCATACCATCACACAAACCGAATGAGGCATATGACAGCGAAGGGGAAAGAGTGATAGAGAAAAATGATCCCATTGATTTGGATGCATTAGACATTGAGGATGTCACTCTTGACATAGTGAAAGAGAAACGGGATAAAGAAAAAGGAGAGAAATAAAAAAAGGATAGAGACAAAGCAGAAAGAGAAAAATAGGATAGAGACAAAGCATAAAGAGTGAAACAGGACAAGGAAAAGGTTGAGAAAGTGGAGAAAGAACAAATAGAAAAATCAAGGCAAGAGGAAATAAAGAGGAAAGAGGAAGAGAAAAAGAAAGAGGAAGACAAGAGGAAAGAGGAAGAGGAAAGGAAAGAGGAGGAAAAGAGGAAACAAGAAGAAGAGAAGAGGAAACAAGAAGAAGAGATGAGGAAACAAGAGGAGAAGAGAAAAGAAGAAGAGAAGAAGAAAGAAGAAGAAGAGCGGAAGGAAGAACTAAAGAAGAAACAAGAATAGGAGAAAATAAAGAAAGAAGAGGAAAATAAAAGAGCAGAAGAGGAGAAGGAAGAAGATAAGAACAAACAAGTGGAGACTCCTAAGGCAATCGGTGGTCAGGCCAAACCAGTTGACACCACCAGTCTGATTGACCTTCAATCAACAGGTGAGTCTAAGCTATTGCGAGGCATCAAACTGGCACAGGAAAGACTAGAAGATTTGTAGAGGAAGAAGCAAAGGGATGACATACAAACTACGGTTGACACCCTTACCAGTCTGATTCCTAGTACAAACCTCCCCAGTACCGATTGCTCTTTGTCCAAGCTTAAACTTCTATGTACCATTGTGGAAGACCATGTACAATGTCTGGAAGATGTTGCTGAAGCAAATGCAAAGAAGAATCATGAAAAGGCACTCAAAACTGCCTTAGTAAAGAAATGGAATGAGCTTTGGTCACAACTTCTAAAGCAGCAGAAGGATATCAGTGTTTCTATGGATGAGGGCAAATTACTTTTGAGAGAAATCTGCCAATGCCATCTATTTTGTGATGATGTACTTAAACAAAAAGATAAACTCCAATTGGAGTTATAGTCATATTTAAGCAACTTCAAGATGCCATATGATTCATTCACTACATATGGGAAAACAATTCATCAGTATCAGCTTTAGACTGTCAGAATGGAATCAAAAATTTGCAACTAGACTAGAGATTTGCAAGAACTTTAATTGGTCTTATTGCCACAACTGCAGATTCTTCAGAAATGTTTTCTCAATCTGGAAGCTATCACGATAACTCAAGAGATGTGAACCATTGACACAATGGAAGAACTGGTATTCTAGATGTAGACTGAAAGTGAGGTTGCTACCTCATTACTTGATTCATAGGCATTGGCCATGAAAATTTTTATGCAGGACTTTAAATATGTTTCTAACAAGTTTTATTCCTTATTGTCATAAACATTTACTCTATTTTTATATATAAGGAAATAGGGGTTATTCTGCATTACTTTGTCATTGTTGGCAAAGGGGGACTAGTATACAGTAAAATTTTTGGTGAATGTTACCATTTCCTATATACTTTCATTTTGGGAGTAGTGTATATTGTAATTTCTACAAAAAGGGATAGTGTATATGCTTAGGGGGAGTAATTTTGATTATGGCATTTTTTGTTGTAAAAACACTTAGATGTAAAAATTTTCCTAAGTGTTGCCATCAATGCCAAAGGGGAAGATTGTTGGCATTTTGATGATGTTTTGATTGTCATTTATGGACATATACTTTCTATATGATGGACACACACTTTCTTGATGTATGAGTTATGACTCAACCAGTAACTGTTCCAATCGGTATTGCATATTATAGTCTTTAGACTATCAGTGTTTTCCAAAAGATGTTTACAGGTCAAAGATTGACTGAAGACCCAAGTGGTATGAAGACCCAAATGGTATGGAGACCTCAAGCGGTTTGAGGATCACAAGCGGTATGAAGGACACAAGCGGTAGTTAACACTATGATCTACTAGTCTTCATTTTTTTGACTACCGGTAATAAGTATATTGTATTAACCAATATTATTCTGTGATGAGTTACCAATCGACATTTCAATAATGTGTGATGAGTTATCATCCATCGACACTTTGGTGGTGATTTTGTGTCGTGTTACCAAATTTGTACAGATGAACTAAACCTAGGAACTTGTATTCTAATCCTATTGGACCAAGATGAAATCAGTTTCCTTTATAAGGACATCATGTCTAGGGTTTGCATGTATGAGAGAGAGAGATATGTGTGTTTGAAGAGGTTATGTGTGATCATTGTAGATAAGATTAGGTTTGTGTGAAGAGTTAGAGTGTGGAGATATTGAAGACTGAAGTAATGCTAAAATGCATTAACAATAAGCTATCAAGGATCTAATTAAGTAAACTGTGCTATTAGCTAGATCACTCACTTGTTGATTACTCACATTTTCGACAAGACCGAAAACCTTAACTAGGTAGGCCTAGAAAAGCCTTGGTAAGTCCTCTAACAAGGTGGTTCACAACTATGGATCTGAAATCCTCTCACAAGGTAGTCTTTAACAGGACTTATCTCCTAACAAAGATCTAGATTCCTAATAGGATATGTTCTGGTGAAGAACATTGTATGACCTTAACTA
Source organism: Cryptomeria japonica (assembly GCF_030272615.1). NCBI lineage: Eukaryota > Viridiplantae > Streptophyta > Pinopsida > Cupressales > Cupressaceae > Cryptomeria > Cryptomeria japonica. Next base: position 207,610,885 of record NC_081408.1, read on the forward strand.
GTTTGACCTTTACTAGTTTGGTTTCTATTCTACAAATAGTTACTTGTGAGTTTCTACTCACTGTGGTTTTTCCCATTTGGGTTTCCACGTCAAATACCTTGTGTTATGGTGATTGTTCTCTTGTGGGTGAATGCTTTGTTTGCTATTTTTTTTGCATTTATCTTGACCAGTTTATTAGTGAAACTGTTGTACCAGTTATATGCTAAATTGTTTAAGAGTGTTTACATTATTTTTTGGTATACTAATTCCCCCCCCACCCTCTTAGTATTCATCAAGAAAGAATTCCCCATCGGTGGTGCTCTTTCTATCATCTACATCTCCTATCTAATTAGCATCGGTGTATGCACATAAATCAAAATTTTCATCTTCAGGATACCATAGACCAAGATTTGTTGTGCCTTGTAAATATGGGAAAATCCTTTTCACTACTGATTCATGATTTCTCTAGGATTAATCTGAAATCTTGAAATAATACACACTGCATTCATTATATCAAGTCTTGTTTGTGTCAAATACACTAAACCTCCAATCATAGATTTTTATCTCTTTAGATTAATAGGAGCCGAATCATCCTTCAATGATAGTTTATCAGTTGTAGTCATAAGAGTACTTACGGGTTTAGAGTTTTCCATAACAAATTTCTTTAGTAATTCCTTCAAGTAGTTTGATTGACATAAGAATATACCTTTATCAGTCTGTGAAATCTGCAATCCTAAAAATAATTGTATCTCCAATCATAGACATTTCAAATTCTTCCTGCATCTTATGAGAAAAGTCTTTACACAATCCATCTTCTCCTTCAAAAATGATGTCATCAACAAAAACTTCAATAACCAAAATGTCTTCATTTGTCACTTTGAAATATAAGTTGTTGCCGACAATACCTTTAATGTAACCAAGCTTCAAAAGATATTTGTCCAATCTAGCATACCAAGCTCTAGGAGCTTGCTTCAATCCATATAAAGCTTTCCTTAATCTGCAAACCATATCTTTATCGTTTGTCAATGAAAATCCATCAGGTTGTTCAATGTAAACTTCCTTTTCAAGATCACCATTCATAAATGCATCTTTAACATCTATTTGATATACTCTATAGTTCTTGTGTGCTATAAATGCAAGAAATAATCTCATTGCCTCAATTCTAGCTACCGGTGCAAAGGTTTCATTGTAATCAATTCCCTCTTTCTGTGAATATTCTTTACACACTAATCTTACTTTATTTCTGATAACCTTACCATATTCATTAAGTTTATTTCTAAATACCTAATTAGTTCCAATTACATTTTTATTTTTAGGCCAGGGAACCAATGTCCATGTATTGTCCTTTTCAATTTATTCCAATTCATCTTCCATAGCTTTAATCCAATATTTATCTTCACATGCCTCAATGACATATGTTGGTTCAATTTGAGAAATTAAACATACCTCTTCATTTTCTAGTTTCCCTCTTGTCATAACTCCTTGATACTTATTCCCAATTATCTGACTTTCAGAGTGATTCAATCTTACATACCTGGGTGTGTTCACTTGCTGCTGTTCTACTGTCACTATGCAATTCTCTGATGATGCTGATGTGACTGGATCAACATTCTATACTGGTGCACTCTATATAGGTTCATTTGTGATTATCTCAACTACCGGTTCAGAATCCATAGACCTTAAATTTCTTCTAAAGTGTTCATCTATCTTCACATTTGCACTCTCAATGATTTTCTACAATCTTTTATTAAAACATCTATATGCTTTGCTCATAGATGAATAACCAAGAAATATTCCTTTATCACTTCTAGGATCAAATTTACCAATATACTCATCTCTCCTAATGTAACATTTGCTTCCAAATATTCTAAAGCACTTAAGAGTAGGAATATTACCAAACCATAGTTCATAGGGTGTCTTACCAGTTTCATTTTTTATGTGAACTTTGTTGAAAGTGTAAACCATTGTATTCACTATTTCTCTCCAATACACATGAGGTAGATTTGCTTCTGATATCATGCTTCTAGCTACATCTAGAATAGTTTTGTTCTTCCTTTCCATAACTCCATTTTGCTGAGGTGTTCGAGGTGCTGATAGTTGTCTTCTAGTTCCATTCACTTCACAAATGTATTGAACTCCTTAGATGTAAATTCACCTCCTTGATCTGTTCTTAAACATTTGATTTTCTTACTGGTTTCATTCTCTACAAGTGCCTTGAATAATTTGAATTTCCCAAAAGCTTTTGATTTCTCCTTGAGAAATGTAACCCAACACATTCTAGAATAATCATCAATGATTAGCATAAAGTATCTATCTCCCTGTAGACATCTTGTTCTTGCCAGACCACATAAGTCAGTATGAATTAAATCAAGAACATCATTAGTTTTCTCCGAAATACTCTTGAAAGTTGTTCTAACTTGTTTTCCCATTTGACATCAGTTGCAATTTCCAAACCAGTTCTACTCATGATTTTGCATTTACCATTCTTGAATTATAACTAAAATTCCTTTTCAACTAATTGACTAGCACTCTAAAGATTATGCTTCAAACCTTCAACATAATAAACATCATTAGTATTGTGCTTACCATCAAAAGATATAGTACCTTTCCTCTAATCAAAAAAGCTTTGTCATCTCCAAATCTCACTAGACCTCCATTGTATTCCTGAAAAGATAAGAATTTACTTTTATCACCGGTCATATGATGTGAACATCCAGAATCTATAATCCATTCATCATTTTCTTCAATTTTAGTTGCTAGGGCCTACTCTACCAATGGAACATTAGATGTCAATTGATCTTCTATTATTGCAACAAAAGCCCATCAATTGTCTCTCGGTTCTTCATCAGAATCATCAGTAACTCCTTCATCAGCATAATAACATGATTTGTCTCTATTCTTCTTAAATCTATATCTCTGATATTCAGGGTTAGGCTTATATGTTCTTTTATCTTCTTCTCTTAATCTTGCATGTCTATCAGGACATCTAGATACCATATGACCAACTTTATTGTAGTTAAAACACTTAAATGGTGCTTTACCTTCATACTTACTTCCAGTAGGACCTTTAGGCATTTTTCTTGCAAATAGTGCTTCAAGTTCTTCCAGTTTTTCATGTTCCCTCCTAATATCTTCAAGTTCTCTTACATAAAGTGCTTTCCAATCAGATTTATCAAATGATGATGATGATGCTTTGAAGGCTAAATCTGTCTTAATTGTAGCAATAGGAACAAATTCCTCAAGATCAAATGCTGAAATTTTTTCAACCAAGGTATCTCTAGATACTGATGTATTAGGCATAGTTTTTAACTCATTAATAGTAGTTACTTTCATTTTGTATGCCAATGGCAATGCTCTTAAAACTTTAGAAACATTTTCATCTTCACTTAAGGAACCTCCACAATATTGTATTCTCAAAACAATTTCATTAACCCTTTCCATAAAAGCAAAAAAAATGTCATCTTCTTCCATTTTCAAATTTTCATACCTGACCCGGAAGCATTCTAGTTTTGCAATTTTGACAGTGGAATCACCTTCATTCAATGTATCCAATTTATCCCAAATAGCTTTAGCAATAGATCGGTCTAGTAATCCCATGATTTGCTAATCTAACAAGGTGCTCAAAAGTTCTTCTCTTGCTTTGCAATCATTCTCTTGATCCTTAGCCAATGTAGGTGGATTAGGTTGACTCTGTGTAGGACAAACATAGCCATTCTGTGTAACATCCCATATGTCTTTTCCAATGCAATTTAGATGTGTCTCCATTCTGATCTTCCATATACCATAGTTAGTTCCATCAAGTTTCAGACTATCGTTCCTAAAATAGTTAGTTGTCATAGATTCTCCTCAAGTTGTTAAACTTCTACAAAAAGAGGACTTAGCTCTAATACCAATTGTTAGGACCCAGAGGCAATTGATAGGGGGGTGAATTAGTTTTCTAATAATTTTAACCCAAATATAACTTTATCAAACTTGATACTTAATACCAGTAAACCAAACTTAATGTCGGTAAATAGTTTAATAGTTTATATCAATACCAGTGAAACTTAATGCATGAAACAGAAAGAGAAACAACATCCACAACACATAACACATAGATTTGTACGTGGAAACCATCTAAGGGGAAAAACCATGATGGGAAATCTTACCCACAATCAGATAATACTACTGCAGATAGTATGTATATACAAATGGGGTCTGCACATGCAGAAAGGACAATTGGATGATTAAATCCAATGATAATGTACTGCTCAAAGTAGCATCTCTAATGCTGGATTTAGTACCCGTTAAGCTCTAATTATCTCCTTCAAACCTTCCTTGAATCTTCAAATGATGTCTACATAAGTAGCTCTGCTTATATTTGCATATATTGAATATCACAACCTTACCATACCATATTACATACCATACTTTAATCTCATAAATGAGAACTTACATATATACCAAAGCCTAAGACCAAATGTGTAGGTCGGCTCACTAAGAATATTACAATTAAATTAATTACAACAAGTCAAGATGCGATGCATCATGTTGGCTCAACAATAATACCAATTGATTAAACCATCTCCATAACATGACATGCTGATTTGGAATAGATAACACATGTTAGTCCATAACCTAGACCAATTTGTTAGCAATAGCAAATATGTCAGCCCGATTAGACCAATAACCAAATCTCCAAAACCAAGTGTCTAAACCATGTCTTCGACATAACCAGGTGATCTCTAGATCATAACAAGTCATCTTTAGTGTCAGTGAACAATATAACCTGCCGGTGAACCAGATACCGATGACTGTGCATAAGTCACTAAAATTGTCAGTGCACATAACCACAGATCTCCAGAAGGATAAGTGTTGACATCAATGAAAAAACCAATGCAATATATCCATAATACCAACAGAGAATTTCTCTAGATAAACTGCAAAATCTTGTTAAAACATCAGACATTCCTACACCAATTTCAAAATTACTCACATGGTCAAGGAATTCAATTTGATGAAGAATTTCTAAAAACTCATTCTTTTGAACAAAGATCTGCATGTTAGGCCCAATATGGAAAGCTAATGTACTGAGAGGGGAGGGGTGAATCAGTACTCCAAAAATTTTCTTGAAAAATAACCTTACTATTATGCATAAATAGAATAGTGCAGTAACATAAAATAAAGTTAAAACAAATAGATAACAATCATACATGATTCACTCCATAACACATAAATTTTGGTTACGCAAAAACTCTTGGTTAGAGAGAAAAAATGTGGTGGGGATGGCACCCACAACTTCACTACTGTAATAATAAAGAATGCTCGGTTAGAGCTACATTTAGCTATTTCTGATAGCTTACCTTGTTAGGAGTAACAAGATCTGTTAGATCTACCTTGCTAAAGGATTTTTCAACATTTATTCTGAATGCTGCACCTGGTTAGAGGCTTTATAATTTATAGACATGGTTAGAGTCTTTTACCCTGTTAAAGGTTTCTCTTTCAATCTTCACAATATTACAATAAAATCATTACAAATATCTACAACTTTACATCTGAAATGTTATAGCAGATTCTATGTGCTCAGAATAAGATTACCTTCCATATAGCATACCTCAGTAACCCATATAGTAACTTAGTAAACCCTTTTGTTTACTTTGTTCTTCGACTGTTCTCTGAAAACCTTCTTAGTGACCTTTGTGTCTCTGTAATAGTCTTCCTTCATTCATACATGCACATACCTTGCTCTTAACTCACACTGTATAAATAGATCTCTTAAAATAGTGATCTAATTCATTGCTTCAATCTTACAAAGAAGATCAAAATATTTCATTGGTTAAATTGTCCTTGTAATCAGACATAATCTTCTGGTGCAATTTCCAATGTAATAACGGTTAGATGTGCCTCGATCTTGTAACACATTTTCATATGCATGTCCAGGTTCAATGTATCTGGTAACACATTTCACTCAGTGTATGTCAACTCGGTGTGTCATCTTTACTGCTCAGTAGTCTCAAAAAGATACTCGGTAGACAGTTCGGTGTGTTCTACGTTCTATAACTGCTTTCTTCTATAACCAACTAGACTGTGCATACCGACTTCTCTATGTATATACCGACTGCATGATTCGGTAGTGCTAACTGACTAGAATGTATAGTATGACTTTGAATATAAAACTAATGGCAACTTGATAAGTAGTAACAATCTCCCCTTTTGACATTAGTTGAGATGTTTGACAAAAACTACTTTCAAAGTCATAACTCAAAAATCTATATACTTGCAAAATGACTATACTTGATAGTAAATACAATAGTCAATGAAATAGTATATTTATATATACTCCCCTTATCATTATTCTATACATAACTCTAATTTTGCATGCTTGGTTTTGTGCTTGTGTGCTCTACTTGCTCTACATACTTTGTATACTCTGCTCGGTATACTCGCCTGTATACAATACTCAAAACTGTATTATCAAAACTATATCACTCCCTAAATATAGTATATTACTCCCCTTTCTTGACAAACATCAAAAACTTAATTTCCATCTGGGGGCAGTAATTGATCAAAAATAGATTTATACTTCTTTCGGGCGTCAGTGAGTGCAACTGAGAGTGCATCCTTTACACTTTCCATTAAAGAATTTTGTGCTTGAATATCATCCAATAGTGATATTAAGCCATCAAGAGTGCTTCCCTCTTGTGTAGTAGATAGGCGTGTAGCTTGGTTAATTTGTTCCTAAATTGATGAGAGATGAGGAAGGAATAATCTCTGGAGGGTCATTATATCCATCCTGATCTTATGTTCTTCATTTCCGAGTTCTAATTGTTGAGCCATGAGCTATTGAAGCTTGGTGTAAAAATTTTGAACTGAATTTCGCTCTGTGGTCAATTTAGTGGATAGATCAGTGATCTCTTTCTCAATTGCATCAATTTTATTCTTGATATCTTTAATGAATAAGGAAAATGTACAAAGTTTCTAAAATAAATAAAGAATATGCTTGAGTTGAGGGGACAACTCAGCAATGAATTTGACAAGCTTGACTTTTCCTATAGCTAGAGCTTTTTGTACCTCTTCTATCATTTTTACATTAAGCTCCTTATCTTTTAGCTTGCTCAGGTACTTAGATGCATCAACTCCAGAGGTTTCTATTTGATTAAGGTGTTCATCCAGTTGAATGTGGATGGTTGTATCGGTTGACACTGTTGCTGATGGTAGCATTTCTGTTAGTAGTGTCTTCACCTTCTGTAGTACTTTATTCTTCTTTTGAATGGCCATCTATTTTTCTTGTTTAGCCTTTGCTTTGCATAGTTCACCGAAATCAATAAGTTCTTGCCCCTTTAATTTTGAGATATCCATATTGGGCAACACTATCAATTTAGTCAAGTCAACTTTAAAACTATGCTTTTTCACTTTCTTCTCTTTACCTTTGGTTGGTTGTACCAAGACAATTTATTGTGAGGCTTGTTGAACCTCGGTAGGTTGCTTGGTAGATGCAACACTTTGGTCTATTCCAGTAGCCATTGAGGTGTCCTTGGGTGTCTTGGTACTGGGGTTCTCATCTGCTACATTCTCAGTGCTTGATGGTGCTTGAGAGGTTGTTTCTTGAGTTTTACCTTCTGCTGCTTCAGACTGGTGACCTTCGGTGCCTTGTGTTGTATCTTTAGGTGCTTTGGTAGAGACAGGTGGCTTGATTGGTGGATAAGGATAAACTTGTACTATCACAGATACACTAGATACAAGTTTTGCATGGGTAGTGCCTTCTATCATTTCCTACTCCGGTGCTTCTGCATCCATGACATCTTCATCAATTTGAATAGTGTCAGCCGAGTCTTGCTCAGTAGCATCAGGACCTTGCTCAGTGACATCAGGATCTTGCTTGGTGACATCAACAATTTCAACATGAGATTGTTCACTGACATCCTTTAGTTTGAAGATTTCCTACCACTTGGCTTTTGTCTCATTTTCTACATAATGTATAGCCCATTCATCAATTTTAAGGCTCTTTTTTTGACAAGAAGTTTAGAATTGTAGGTTATCAAATGCTCCTTTATTTCTACTATAGACATATCAGGAAATAGATGGACTAGACTTCTTTCTCTAATTTGTTTCTCTGAGTCCATTGCATATTTCCACCTATTATCAATATGCACGTAAAGTTCATTTGGAAGTGACTTTACAAGTTCTAATGGAGCTAGCCGAAACTTTAGAAGTGTACAAATGATAGCTTCTTCAATTTGTCACTTCTCATCATTATTCCTAGTCTCATACTTGACATCCCTAAATCCTGCAAATCCACCATATTCTTTAAGATTGGCACAAAAGTTTTCAACACTATGAATATTTACCTTCTTGCTTTTTACAATCTGGAATTTGTTTGCATCGTTGGATTCTCTATCACTAGACTCTTTTGCCAAAATGAGTCTCTAAGTAGATTTCTTGTAGGTCTTGGTTACCTTGGGAATAGTAACACTCTTTTGTTTCTTACTTGATGATGCAACTAATGCTCTAGTGTTAGGTCACTTTGTTGGTGGAGTCAGTAGGGCCTTTGAAGTGTCCAGTTTCTTTCTTTTTAACACTTTACCCTTAGGCAACTTGGTACTCAATGTTATTGCTACCTCTTGAGCTTCAGATTCCTCTTCAGTAATGGCAAGAGTGCCTTTGATAGGTGTAGAGGAGGATTCTTCTCTGAATTTCTCAGATAAAACCTTTATCATTTTTGTAGACTTTCTTGTATCTTTAGGTACTACAATGCTCATTTCTACCTTTTCCTTAACTTCTTCATAGGTTCCATATCTTAGTTCAATAGCATGCCTTGGCAGTGTGAGATATGCATCAATTTGTTGTTGTGTGATATCATAGTCAATCTCGTAACCAATTGGTGGCACAGATTGAGTCCTTGGTTCTATAGCATTCACATAGCAGTAATAAGTGTCTACCTCAAAACATATATCATCCGTATATTTCTCTACCAGCTATGGTGGAATTCGGTACCTATTGTGCATCTTTTCTTGAAATTTGCTGAAGTAGTCATCCATGATATCATTGAAATTATCTCCCAATTTCTTGATAAAATCATTAATTTGATGGGTGATTGGTCGGTGTAGCTCCCAAACTACTTTACTGACTAAGGGAAAGAACTTCTCAAATTAGAAAAACATGCATACAAGAAGTGAGCCAAACTTCAGTGTATTTGCCGAGTTGTTCTTATTTGGCTTCCTTATTGTGTTCAAGTTCTCAAACAAGTTTTTCAATAATACTTCACATAAATCTACTTTCATTCCCTTTTTCACTATTTTGTAGGCTAAGTCAACTACTGCATAGGGTACACTATTTTCCCTTACTGATTGGAAGAAACAGTAACCAATTACTCTAATTGCAAACTTAAGTTCTGCATCAGTGACATTATTCAGTTTCAGTCCTCGGTAATCAGATTCAACTCCAGTTACACTGATTAACTCCTTTTGTGATACCATTTTCTGTGGTTGTGCATGATCATATATAGGATACCTGGTGAACACATGAATGATTTTCTTAGTGATTTTGAATGGTTTCTCCTCTAGCCACATAAAATCATCATGAACTCTGCTTAAAACAAACTTAACCCACTAGGATTTGAACACAAGGGGATAGGCTAGGGCTTCAGTTAATCCCTTGATTTTGATATGCTCGTACTTGCTATCCATTTTGCCATCGGTACATAGCTCATCATATGTGTCACAAATCTCAACATGACCGAGTTCTTCAACACGACATTTGGTGAAGAATCTAACATCTTCGACTAACAAGACTCAATCCGGGATGAGTGAAAAGGCAGTTTTGTCATCCGGTTTAGAGGCGACTTTAGGAGTCAAAGTGTATTTCAGTGAGGGATTCTCCACATTCTTGACAACTACGGGATATTGGATCTTGGGTGCCATTTGTAAATTTTAGATAAAACTTAGCAAACTATCCTTAGGGTTTGACGGTTTACAAATGGTAGACGCTTCACACTCGGTAGATAATAGCAATCCGACAAGATCGGAAAACCAGCTTAACAGTGTGATGAGATTTGATGTAAATACCTTGGATTCGCATTGAATGAAGTTTGATCGCCTTGATTTGCTTTGCTCTGCTCTCTTGAAAACTTGGTGAATGAAAATGACCACAAAAATACCTTTAAGTACACAAAATACCTTATCGGCTCCATGTGGGTTAGGTCAAAACATTAAATGCACTCAGTTTACCTTTAGTCGATTTACTCTCATTTCTTTCATTTTAACCGAGTAACCAAATTTCCTTCATTTACCAACTTGACAGGCTTCCTGTATTCACCGACTTGACAGGTTTCCTGTAAAGTACTTTTGATAGAATTTCAAACCTACTAATGCATCTAAACTATGCAAATTTTGAATTTAGTACATATTAGAATAGGAACTGTTATGATTTTAACCTTCAGAGAATGCAGTCCCTTCATACCTTTTCTAATTAATTTGGAATAGGTGCACCTAACTCGGTAGGTAAGGTGCTTTCTTCATCTAACATGATTTCGTTCTTTTTCCAAATCATCTTGAATTTTTATTTTATCTCTTTAGTGTCTCCTCTAGGTTGATCTCTACAATCTTCAGCTAAATATCCAACTTTGTGACAATGAAGACATGCCATACCAGGATTTCTCCATGATCTTTGGTTGTTCATTCCAAACCTTATAAAATAGTTGGCACTAATGTGTCCATATCCTCCACAACATTCACACCATATTCTTGTATTGTAATCCCATGGTACTGCTACATATTGTTAGTAAGGATCTGTGTGATTTCGGTAACCTCTTGTGTTTTCTCGGTGTGCAGGCCACATGTGGTTCTTTTGCTTAAGCTAGCACTTCTCGTTACTATGTCCATATCTATTGCAGTTTTTACAAAACCCTTTGAATTTTGCCTTCTGATAGTTGTTAATAGACTTTGTCCTACATTGATTAGATGTGTGACCATATTTATTGCAATTGTAATAATAATCATTTGACTTAGTGATATTCGGTTTCTTACCTTTTCTGATCTGGCATATGTTGGCAGTATGACCTTGATTTCCACAGTAGTAGCAAATAGGCTTCTTCCTTTTGATTTTATTCCTGTTTCTAGCTTGCTTTGATGATTCTCCTCTCTCGGTAGTATGAATTCCTTTCTCAGTAGATTCTTTTCCTTTGTAACTGAGTCCTGCATCTTTGTTGGGTCTTTTTGTATTCAGTTGCTCATCCAATATTTTTGATGCATCATAACTCTTCTTCAATGTTTCTTTGGATTTCTTCTCTATTTCAAGTTCATCGGTCAACCTTGATACTTCAAGTCTCAATTCTTGATTCTCATCATTGTTCAGAATTGCTTCATGATGTGCATAACCCAATTGATCTATCATATTTTGTTGAATCCCAGTCAACCTTATGATTTCATCATTCTTATCAGATACTAAGACTTCAAGTTGTTGTTTCTCTCTTTGTAGATCTCTTGCTTTATCCTTAGCTGTCCTTAATGCATCAAGATTTTTAGTCATCTGTGTGCTGAAATGTTCATGTTCTCTTTTCATTGCTTTTAGTTGATCAGCCAATGCTTTATTCTTTTCTTTCAACACTCCAATCATTTCTTCAGTTTCTTTAGATATACTATTCTTAGATGATGTCTCAATTTGTTCCACTAACTCTTGAGAATCCTGCAAGTCATCAGATAATCTTCTTCTTACTTTCAGAGATTTTTACATTTGCCTTTGCATGTCTACAATCACTTGATTTGCATGATCTAGCTCTTCTTGTAGATACACAATCCTTCGAGATTGTTTATAGCCTTCCATTGATAAGATCTTTCTCTTTATGTAGTTAAACCCTTTTCCAAGATTCAAGCTTTGATACCAATTGTTAGGCCCAATATGGAAAGCTAATGTTCTGAGAGGGGAGGGGTGAATCAGTACTCCAAAACTTTTCTTGAATAATAACCTTACTATTATGCATAAATAGAATAGTGCAGTAACATAAAATAAAGTTAAAACAAATAGATAACAATCATACATGATTCACTCCATAACACATATATTTTGGTTACGCAGAAACTCTTGGTTAGAGAGAAAAACTATGGTGGGGATGGCAGCCACAACTTCACTACTGCAATAATAAAGAATGCTCGGGTAGAGCTACATTTAGCTATTTCTAATAACTTACCCTATTAGGAGTAACAAGATCTGTTAGATCTACATTGCTAAAGGATTTTACAACATTTATTCTAAATACTCCACCTGGTTAGAGGTTTTACAATTTATAGACTTGGTTAGAGTCTTTTACCCTGTTAAAGGTTTCTCTTTCAATCTTCACAATATTACAATAAAATCATTACAAATATCTACAACTTTACATCTGAAATGTTATAGCAAATTCTATGTGCTCAGAATAAGATTACCTTGCATATAGCATACCTCGGTAACCCATATAGTAACTCGGTAAACCCTTCTGTTTACTTTGTTCTTTGACTATTCTCTGAAAACCTTCTCGGTGACCTCTATGTCTTTGTAACAGTCTTCCTTCATTCATACATGCACATACCTTGCTCTTAACTCATGTTGTATAAATAGATCTCTTAAAATGGTGATCTAATTCATTGCTTTGATCTTACAAACAAGATCAAACTATTTCATTGGTTGAATTGTCCTTGTAATCATACATAATCTTCTGGTGCAATTTCTAATGTAATAATGGTTAGATGTGCCTCGATCTTGTAACACGTTTTCATAAGCATGTCTAGGTTCAATGTATCTAGTAGCATGTTTCACTTGGTGTATGTCAACTCAGTGTGTCATCTTTACTACTCGGTAGTCTCAAAAAGATACTCAATAGACAGTTCGGTGTGTTCTGCATTCTGTAACTGCTTTCTTCTGTAACCGACTAGACTGTGCATGTCGACTTCTCTATGTATATACCAACTGCATGATTCGGTAGTGCTAACAGACTAGAATGTATAGTATGACTTTGAATATAAAACTAATGGCAAGTTGATAAGTAGTAACACTGCATTATCATGTCATCTCAATAAATGGGGAAATATCAACTTGGCTTATTTTACTCAACAAATAATCACTTATTAAGCTACAAAGTAATATTTCACATGGCAGTTGTAACTTAAGCTCAAAAACATAGAGAACAAGAAATACAATCACAACTAATCATGGGACATAGAAGAACACACCCTTTCTTTGATGCTAGTGAAGATGAAATAACTGAAGAACTAATTCAAGAGGCCCAAGAAAACCATGGTTTCCAGAAAAACATAGAAAAACTCATCAAATCTGACAAGAAAAAATATTTTCTCATGCTAATAAGAAAATGCATTAAGATTCCTATAGATTTTGATATGAAATAACTAAATCATGAAACAATAGAAGAGCCAAGAGTATAAAACTATAATATCGATGATCATGATAATAATGAGGAACCAAGAACACATCATGAAACAAGGGAAGAGCTAATAACAGATCACCATGATAAACTTATAAAGCACTAAGAGGGTGGGGGGGTGAATCAATGATAGCAAAAAAAATAACACTTTAATCCTAGACCAGTAAAAACATTTAACTGGTTTACTTATAACTTGGCATGCAATCCAAAGTGTTATAAAAGTATTCACAAAAAGTAAAACATTCACCACAACACAATTATTTATACATGGAAAACCCAACTGGGAAAAACCACGGTGAGATGGAACTCACAAGTTAACTATCTGCAGAAATAGGTAACTGACCGGTTAAGGTCTACAAATTGCTCTATTAGGAGAAAATCCTGTTAAAGATCCCAAGCCCTGTTAGGAGCTATACCTGGTTAAGGTAACCTTGTTGGAGGATGTATATCCAAGTCAATGAATCACCTTGTAAGAGGGTTTCTAACATGACGCTTGTTAGAGATTACCCAGTTAGGGGATTTAACTATTGTAGTGATTAGTAAACAACAAGTGGTATGATCTAGGAATAACATATTCTGCTTGTTTAGATCCTTTTTGGTTCACTCATTACTATATCACCGACATACTTTGCATCTCCTTCAACAATATGCATAAACTCTAACTCATAACACAACTTGTATCTTGCATATATGAAAATAACTCATCATAATGTCTTTTTATAGACATCAGATTTCATGTCAGCTCTTGAACCTCAACACAATTTCCTAGGTTCAATGAATCTAGGCAAACTCCCTTAACACATCACAAATCACCACCAAAAATGTTAGTTGGTGGTAACATATCACGAATGGTGATAACTCATCACACAAACTAGGAGACCGATTGGAACACTGATACCAATTGAGTGTTGACCACATCAAACTCACATACCAATTGCCTACATGTGCCTCCTTGTCTCTCTCCGCTACATCTCAAAGCTGGTAACAGTGGAATTGACCGAAACCGATTGTCTTAACTGCATATACCAGTTGTCTACATATACTGGTTTAGCCACCTTCATACTGGTGAGACTTACTCTATACATATGATACTGGTTTACAATACAAAGACTTGATAGTAGTACTAGTTTGACCTAACTGGTATACAAAGATGATTATGACAACACATAAAGTCATCAGATACAAAAAGCATCATCATGCCAACACAACATAATAACCAAGATGATAAGGAGCCTTTAGGCACATTAACACAACAAATTTGAGCTCTTCAACACTAGATGCAAGACATGCAACAAGGGACAACAAAAACATATTCCCTAGAGGAATTTGGCAGAACCAATTTGATAGAAGTTTAACATGATACCATTTCCACCCAATTGTAAAATTCCCAAATATGACAAGTATAATGGTGCAACTAACCCCCAAGATCATGTAAGGAGTTTTGTGCCATGAGTTTGAAATTTGTACATAATGACACCTATATGATGAGAATGTTTCCAAGAAGTCTAGGTGGACAAACGCTAGAATGGATCTCAAAACTCACACCAACCCTAAGATTATTTGAAGAGTTGGTAAACAAATTCATGTCACAATAATATTACAATATCCAACATGAGATAATCATGCTCGATCTTTGCAATACCAAATAGAAAAAAAATGAGCCATTCATGACATTCCTACAAACATGGAGATGATTGATTTCTAGATACCCCCATCCAGTACCTGAAAAGGAAAGAATAGATATCTTTATGGACAATCTTAGTCTAGTGAAATTTGTTGTTGACTCCAATTTCAATGTCCACCTAGCTTTTCAGAAGTTGATCAATAACGATATCAAAATAGAAGAAACCTTGATTAAAAGGGGAATCTTAAAATTCTCTAAGGAAGGTACCAATTTTTCAAATAACTATAACCACCATAACAATAACACCAGCAACAACGCTGCAAGTCCAAATTATGGATGAGAAACAAAAACATTGTCAATGATGGTATAGTTGACATTCATAACATAGAACCAAAACAAATGGTGTTGAGCTTGTTAGGAGCTACACTGGTCAACAATCCAGAAAACAACAAAACAAAACCATACCCTACACCATATTGAAGGAAATTCACACCTTTGGGGCAATCACTTGAATCAGCATTCAAGGAACTTTTGGTAAACAAACTCATCACATTGGCAAACACAAGGGATTTCAAACCACAAATCAAACCACCATGGTGGAATGATGCGCATATTTGTGAGTATGATCAAAGCAAGGGTCATCAAACAAATGATTGCCTAAGATTGAAGAACTTGATTCAAGATATACTAGACCAAGGTGACATAATAGTAGATGGATATACATCCAATGATGATCATGAAGAATTCACAATCCCCATCCTAATTATGCCAAGGGAGCATCATCATCCTCAAACAACAAGAGGGCCATATAAATCATGTGTACAACAACGTCATCAATCACATCTCAGCATATGACAATCAAATCAATGTTATTAAGATCAAAGATAAACAAGAGTATGTCCCAGTAAATGTAATCACACAAGACCAATCCAAGTATTTATTGAAGGGAAACACTTCAAAGATTCTACTCCTTCAAAAGAGAAATACAACTTTGGTAGATCAGTTATAGAAAGCACTAGCCCACATATCAATAATAGAGTTTCTCAAAAAATCACCAGCACACAAAGATATTCTAGAGAAATCTCGAGCATTGACACTATAGTTCCAAACAACCTAGATACTAATCGATTCCAAGCCATGGTGGGACATTTAATTGTGCCTCATAATATGTTATTTTTTGAACATGATAACGTCTCTTTGAGTGATCCACATAATACTCCACTCCATATTGAAGTATTGGTCTAAACATTGAGTGAAATGTTTACTAATAGATGGAAGATCTAGTATAAATATCTGTAATTTAAAACTTGTCCATGCATTGGGTTTCTCAGAAAAAAAAAACCATGGATCCTAAGAAAAAGATGACAATAAAAGCATATGATGATGAATAAAGATCATCAAAAGGGCTCGTGATATTACCCATTCAAGTGGGACCAGTTTAGAGGGACACCCTCTATCAAGTATTGGACATAGAATTGTCTTACAACATACTCTTGGGTCATCCTTGGATCCATGAAATGCAATGAGTACCATCTACATACCACTAGTGCCTAAAATTCTCATATGATGGACATGAAATTTCTATCTTAGCAAACACTAATCCTGTTTAGTACTGTAGCAATATCAAGGAAACTCAAAATGTTCTTGTACCACACAACAAGGAAGCTCTCACTTCCACATCATCAAACAATAAAGACCATCTCAAATCTCTATCTATAGATTTTGAGAAAAATGAAGTTAAAGGACAAAGGCATGGGAGAATACTCTTTTGAACCATCCTTATGTCTATCCAAATTGCCACTTTCACCAAGGTCTCATGGACAACCATCAACATCCAAGAAAAATTATTCACAACACATCAAACTCTTTGATGGTATGTTTATTCAAGAAGGAACACTAGCAGATGAAACATATGACAAGGATTTCTTGAACTAGTTATAAAAGGACGATGAGGAAACATGAGCAACAATGTAAAGTGCCACAATCCCAATAGAGAAATATGGCAACAAATTCAAAAATCATTCAAAGGATGGGATACATAGGAAAATGTTCTATTGGAAAAAGAAAAGAGGGTAATCTAGAACCCATACACCTTCCTACTCAATATGCTAAAGACAAATCAGGAATAGGCTTTGGTCAAAATATCCTAGTTCACAAACAATGCCTAAGTCAACAACAAAAGTTCACATGGTGACAAAATTAACAACAATAATCTGCATGATGATATCAACAAAATAGGGAATAGAACAAAAACAAGGAGCAAAAAAAGAAATCCAAAAGTGGCAAGAGGAGGAATGTTCACAATGACAAAAATAATTTTCCATCAGGAAGGCATAAGTGACTCAAAAAATTTATGAGCAATTTTGTAAACTATAGGACCGGTCTGACACAGACTCAAATGAGTGGGAATGGGATTCTTGTTCTAATTTAACCGAAGACATTGATGTAGATTTTGTTCATACCTATGCACCTATACTCTGTGAAGGAGAAGGCTCGGGGTCTCGATCATTTGAATTTGGACCACAACATATCTATGATGCTAGTGAGAATGAGAGAATCTAATACGAAATAGACAATCTTGAGGAGTTTATAGTCATAGGCCTTGACCTTATTAATAACTTTGAAAATATCTCTATCATGACCCTTACATCATCATACCTTAATCCACCTAACAATTCCTTACCCCTCATGCATCCTAGACTCATAAATTGGGATCAAACTAAACAACTCAATATACCTATCTTCCCAGATGATGACACTATTGTACATTACCTCTGTATAGTGAACCCTAAAACATTCTCCACTAGAGAATCTCATAACGATATCTTCAACCAAGGGTGTGCCAAGTCTTTTAGTCGCAAAAAAATAAAACACAAAAAAGATCTAAAGGTGAAAACTATCTCATGGCACTAGTAGAAATATGGCCAATAAATAACTACGTGACCAAAAATTTTAGTAACGAGACCAAATTTTAGTAGTTTTTTACAAGAAATCTATGAATGACTGATTTGGTCATCGGGTGAGATCACACAGATAAAAATGACTAAATAAATGACTAATTTGATAGATGATAGAGAAATTCTAAATAAATGACTAAATAAATGACTAAACATATGACTAGATAATTGTTTGACTCTTCTCTTAAATAAATTAGGTACTTGTGGAAATGATATAAAAAATTGATCCTGATATATTTGTTTGTAAATTCTTTATTATTTAAATATTATTTTTATTTATAAATAATAACTTATATTATAACATAAAAATAAAAAATAACATATTATTTTACATAAAAAATAAGTTATATTATAACATAATTATACCTAAACTTGTTTTAATATTATTCTATATTTTTTACTAGTTTTAAAAAAGTGTTTTTATCACTTATCTATTATATACATACCTAACCTAATTTATTACATACTAGAACTTAATTTATTAATTATTAATTCTAAAATAGTTAATACTACAATCTAAAGTTCCAAATGATAATCCTAAATTTCTTTGTCTTATAACCTAAAATAATATGTTTTGTCCCTATTGTTGGATACTTTTACATTGATCTTTCTTCACTTTTAACCATATCGGATATGTCTCTATTATCTGTTATCCAATTTTATTCTTAAGTTAAAATTGGGTCATAATCAGTCTTGGTTATCATCGCTAGGTCGTACCTATAATAAGGAAGTCTCCTCATCTGTATGGAAGGAATACAACTTTGTTTTCAAATTTGTAGATGTAAAAGCCTTTGTTGGTGAATGAGTGCACATGAAGTTCAAAATCTCTTCAAATCCTTTCCATCGCTATGAGATTTTTATTTTAAATTATAAAAACTCTCTCTAAATCTACATCGCTCAATTAAACATTATTATCCCTTTCAAATTCCTCTCTAGACATATAGACATATTTTTTAAATTAAATATCATTTCTAGTAAGGTCTTTTTCTATCCTAATCCTAATTATGATGATTTTAGAATTATAATAATTAATAAGAATTAAGATTAGGATTTAAAATATTAATAATTATAATCTTAACCGTAATTAATAATTATTATATCGACCAATGGGCGGAGGTTCAAATTTTTCTGGTTTTCCGAATAGGGTGGGAGGAGGCCCAAATTTTATTAGGGTTTAGAATAGGGTTCCAAGGAATGGAAGATGGCAGCAAGATGATAGTGTAGCATGGCAGGACAGGGCAAGGCCTCAAAGCAGGGTCGCAAGGAACAGTAGATGGTGGAAAGGTTTTAGTGTCCCCCATCAAGCTTGCCAAGGATAGTCAAAGGATGCCCCTCGTTCTGGCCAATATTCAAAATTTGACATCAACCCCTTCATCAAAATCTTCAAGGACAAACCTTACATCAAACTAGTTTCAGATTTACCCTCAGGAAACTGATGGTTAAATCATTTCACATGTCTACAAGATTAGCTAGATAGCCCTAACACTTTTTTCAATAGTCCTCTTTCTCATCTAGCCCGCTCATTTCACTCCCATCCCCACAAAGCAGTTGGTAACCTTCAAAATCATTTGAACTCCAACACCTGCATTCAGGGAGCTTCTCTCCACCACAGGGCTCGTACGATCCTCAGGGAACACCCAGGCCACCGTCCACTTTCATTCGGGCAGGAAAAAAAAATTTCAAAATTCATTTGGGGGGGAAAAAAAATTCAAAATTCATTTGGGTGGGAAAAAAAATTAAAATCCTATTAGGAAGCCTCAATTTCTGAATCCATTCTGAACAAAACTCCAAAAGAAACAACCAAGTTTTGACATTTGCAAAGCATCTCTTTCCATCCCTCACCAGCCCCCTCTCAAAGCTTGCTTTGCTAAAGGGAAAACTGGAGCAAATCAACAAGGAGATCATGGAAAGTCGAAACCAACGCACTCTGTGTGGAAAAGAAAACTGGCAAAGATTAAAGAGACAGACTCCTCTTTCCCCATTTCAGCTTGAGCTCCAGTTGAGGACACCTCCACTATCAAGATATCCTTTCCTGACCATGTTCTCTCCCAGTCGATCTCTTTTCTCCAAAAATCGGCTCTTATCAGTAGGTTTAGTTCTTCAATCCTTCTTCAAACTCTGCTTTCATGGGCAAATAGTCACTGGTTGGGTCTTCATGATATTTTCTTCATCGAGTCACTCAGAATTTTTTATAGCCCTATTTTCTTCAGCAAAAGATAGAGATGCAATACACAAAAACAAAGGCTAGTTTTGCCAAGGGGCTGGTCTTTTTACCTTATACTGGATTCCAAACTCTAAACCATATGCTAATCTTTGCATATTTTATCCCCATTGGATCTCCTTTCCAAGTTTTCCTTCGAAATACAGAGACCCGGATATTATGGAGACCATGGCCAATCAACTAGGTATCTTTGTCGCTCATGATCTTATACCCTTTGAAAAAATCCAGAGACATGTTAGGGTTTGTCTTCTCCTTACATTAAAAAAGACCCTGCCAAAGCTTTTAAGCATTTCATCAAAATTGGGTTTGTGGCATCAAGACATCGCATTAGATAATGTTGAGGTCATCTACAAATATCAGCAACAATTAGGCCACTTCACGAATTCTTGTAGTGGTCATGAGTGCCTAGAGCTTTTTGTTTGTAAAAATCATTGTTCAGATCCTCTTCTGTGTCCTACCTACCAGCATGAGGTAGTTCTATCTTCTGATCATGTACAATCATGTAATGACCCCCCTAAATCTCAGGATGCCTTTGAACCATCCTATGTTCAATGGATTAATCAGCTGACCCATTTTTTTATCATGTATAACTAGATCCTTTATAGCTATAAATTTGCCTCCATGCCCACACCGGTTCCCCAATTATGTGACAAAACATCTGATGACAGAGAAGCTATAGTTTAGGACCTAACATTCAATGAATCCCTGATTGATATCCATAATTTAATACAGAGCTCATCAGTTTCAGGGATAGTTGTCTCAAGTAAGGAGGGTCATATCTAGGAAATAACAAACGATATCCTGTCCACTCTAGTTGCCACTATGATTAAGGAAATTGTAGAAGAGGAAGGTGTTAGTATGACAAATGTAATGTGTCCCTTACAAGGAACAAGGTAAGTTTGTTCATCTCCTGACATCTCAGATAAAGGGGAACTCCCCTTGGAAATTAGGTAGGAAGAAGTGGAAACTCCTTCACAAGATGGTGAAAAAAAAATTATTTTTGACTATGCACAATCCTTATCTGTTGAATAGAGCCCCGGTTTGAAATCAGATGGCTTTACAACCCCAAAAAAGAGAGGTAGAAAACCAAACTCTGTGAAAATTCAAGAAGAAATAGAGGCAGGTGTGTAGAGTACCTTAGACAGAAAATTTGAAGTATCAAAATGAATTACAAGGAGTGCAAAAGGAACTCCCTCTTCAGAATGAAAATGATTTCTTGGAACTTCAAGGGAATTAATGCCCCTGACAAAAGAGGGAGAATCCAATCTCACCTTGATTCTTCAAAGGTGGACATTTTTTTAATCTAAGAAATGAAGCTATCACAGGAAATGTATCACAAAATAGTGGCTAAATGAACACAATTTGGATCGGCCCACAAGCAAGGTGTTGGGGCCTCAGGCAGATTGCTTACATTATGGAATCCTAAAAAAGTCCAATTTCACTTATTAGATTAAGATCTTAACTAGCAAATGTGGAAAGTAGTATGCTATGACATGACCTTTACGGTATTTAATATTTATGGCCCCATCCCCACTCTAGAAAAAAAAGGCCTATGCGACAAGCTAACTTATTTACTCTAGCAAGAGGAAGCACATAATTTCATCATTGGAGGAGACTTTAATGAAATCTTGTATCATAAGGAAAAAAAAGGAGGAATCTCCCCACCCCCACGACCTATGCAGGATTTTCTGAATTTCACCATTGAAAACAGCTTATTGGATGTGATCCCCAATAATGGTCTCTTTACTTGGACTAAGAGGAGATGAGGCTTCCTTCAGACTGTAGAGAGACTAGAAAGGTTTTTCATTCCTTTGGAATGGCACCTTAATCAGGTCAGTTATCATTCAGACATTCTCCCCATTTCTAAATCAGATCACTTCCCAGTCCAAATTATCCTCGAACGGCAAAAATAGAACCCCATTCTAGTTTATGGCTCCTCCTTCAAGTTTGAGAGCATGTGGTTTCGACACCCACATTTTCAGGCTTTATTAAGACAATGGTGGGTATCTGCCCCTACATGTAGTGGAACGAAGATGTTTCAATTTTTTAAGAAACTTCAGTTAATTAAGATCCAGGCTAAGGAATGGAACAAAAAGATTTTTAAGAATGTTTTTGCTCAAAAAAAAATCATTTCCCAACAACTGGAAGAAGTTGACCGAAACATAATTTCTAAGGGTTTGGATCAACTCCGGCACTCTACACAAAAGGGCCTTCAAAGTGAATGGGAAGAGGTCTATAAGAGAGAAGAAGAGTATTGGAGACAAAAATCAAGAGAGCTCTGGCTACAACAGGGAGATAAGAACACAAAATTCTTTCAGGCTTCCACAAAACAAAGAAAAGCATCTAATGTTATATTCTCAATCAACCATGTGGACTCGGAGGAATTGATTAAAAATTTAGCAAATATCCAAGATCAAGGAGTAAAGTTTTTTTTAAATCTCCTAGCCCCACCACATTCTAATTTAGATCCTTTTTGGAAGGACAATTTTGAACATCTACTACAATCCATTCCACCTCTAATTTTCGACCAGGAGAACAAAGCTCTTCTGGCCCCCTTCACTTTGGAGGAAGTCCACAAAGTGGTTTTTTCCCTTTCCCTAGACAAAGCCCCAGGTTCGGATGGGTTCACTGCCCTCTTCTTCCAAAAGTGTTGGGATGTGATTGATTTTGACCTCTTAGAGGTAATGGAAGAATCAAGGAAAAGGGGAGCTATGCTAAAAGGTTTTAATGTAACAAATATTGTTCTTATCCCAAAAACCCCTTCCCCTTCTTCATTCGCAGAGTTTAGAGCCATTTCTCTTTGTAACACAATATATAAGATTATAACTAAGGCCATTTACCTTAGAATGCACTTCCTCATACCTAAGATCATCTCACAAGAACAAGGGGTTTTTGTCTTGGGTAGGGAGACTATGGAAGGAGCCCTAGTAGTGCATGAGGTTTTACACTTTGTCCATGAGAGCCAACAAGAAAATTTTGTTATCAAACTTGATATGATGAAAGCATACAACTAGGTTAAGTGGGAGTTCCTTTTTAAAGTATTTTAAAATTTCGATTTCTCAGACAAATGGTGCAAATGGATCAAAAATTGCATCTCAGGTGCACATTTTTCTATTCTAATAAATGGTCATCCCTTAGGGTTTTTTCAGGGTACATAGGGGCTAAGACAAGGTGACCCTCTATCACCTTTTCTCTTCATTCTCATGGTAGATGCCTCGAAAAAATACAACAATTTTCAATCTTCAAAAGGGATTTGGCTTGGGGTCACCCTTCTAGGTACTTCAATAACAGTAACTCACTCTCTCTTCATTGATAACACATTGTTATTTAGTAAGTCTTCTCTAAAAGAAGCCAAGCTCATCAAGCAAACACTAGATATCTATTCTTCTACTTTGGCTCAAAAAATTAATGCTCCCAAGTCTAAGATTTTCATTTTCAACACACCTTGAATCTTATCACTAAGAATATGCAAGATTTTGGGCTTCTCAATGGACCAATTGCCATCCTCCTATCTTGGCATCCCCTTTTTTATGGGATCAAACAAACTATCCTATTGGTCTACTATCATTGGTAGAATTCAGGCACGAATCTTAGCTTGGAAAGTTAGGTGGCTTTCACTATCAGGTAGAGTCCTTATCAAGTCAATGCTAACAGCAATACTGAACTATTACATGTCTATCCTCAAGGCTCCCTCATCTGTCATCCAACAATTGCAGAAACTCGTTAGAGATTTTCTATGGAATAATAATATGACAAATGAAAGGAAAATCCCCTTAACGTCTTTGGAAAATATGTCATGCCAAAAATCCCAAGGGGGAGTGGGACTTCACAATTTGAAGCACCGCAATAAGGCCTTTGGAGGGAAACTAATTTGGAAAATGTACACTAACCCGGTCTCCAAATGGTGCCAGATTATGCAAGCTAAATATTTGGACAACACTCAACCATCAAGAGTATTGACACTTTTAGACCCTCCAAAGGGGTCTGCTATTTGGAATTTCATGATGGATTCAAGGAATCTAATATCCAAGTATGTCTCATGGGAAATCAACAATGGTCTCAGTGCTAACTTTGCGACAAACTCATGGTGTGGGCATCCTCCTATTGCTCAATTGGATAACATGGCAAACATTATGAATATAGCCATAGCCCATTGGACTACAAAATTGAGTGACTGTGTGTCTGTTGTAGAAATATTTTCAGGGAAAATAATCTGGAAAGATCCTACTCTTCTCCCAATATCCCTCTAGCAAGCTTCCTCATTGGCCAACATTTTATTGAATGGATCAGTTATCATGTCTAATAGAGATGATGTGTTATTTTGGAAAGCTTCAAAAGCAGGGCAATATTCAATCAAAGAAGGTTACAATGCCTTGCGGCAGGGTTGCAGCAATAAGGCAAGTAGTCAGGCATACTCTTTCTATTAGAATGACATTGTCTTACCAAAAGCAAATTGTTTTGCATGGATAACATTGAATAAAAGAATCTTGTGTATTTTATGACTTAGAGGAAGAATCAGTTGATCATTTATTTGTACACTTCTCTTTCACCTCCCAATGTTGGTTCTTCATCATGAATAAACTCCAACTCATGTTGCCCTTTTTGAAATCATTGTGGGATATGTTTAACTCTTGGCCTCTTTTATTCTCTACATCAACCTTCTCAAGTATTTGGAAATTTTCTCTTGCTCACAATATTTGGTCAATCTAGTGGGACAGGAACAAAAGAATCTTTAGAAAAACATCCTCTTCTCTGGATCAAGTTTTGATCAAATTGGAAAATTCGATTGCAAAAATCATAAACTCTTCTCTTACAAATTCCAAGGATATCTAGTCATTTACCCATTGGGATAAGGCAATTGCAAAATCTTGGCATGGTATTATTTTGCCAATAGGGATTCCCCTAAACTGGTCTTCAGTCCATGTGAAAGACAGGTCATCCATAAAATGGACACCCCCAGCTCCAATTATTTTTAAGATCAACTTTGACAACTCTTCTCGTGGAAATCCAGGGAAATCGGAAATTGGAGTTTGCATACGAGACCATTTTGGCAAAATGTGTGCTTTCCAAGCTTGACCCATCCCTCCAAGTACAAATAACTTGGTGGAAGCAAATTCGTTACTTACCG
This sequence comes from Cryptomeria japonica, assembly GCF_030272615.1. Lineage (NCBI taxonomy): Eukaryota > Viridiplantae > Streptophyta > Pinopsida > Cupressales > Cupressaceae > Cryptomeria > Cryptomeria japonica. Next base: position 207,636,184 of record NC_081408.1, read on the forward strand.
GTCTAGTGTTAGCAAGGAAGTGTGGCCTCTCCAATATACACATAGAAGGGGATTCTTTAGTTTTTATCAACTCAATTATGTTGAAAAGATCTAAGACTTGGCAGCTATCTTATGTTCTAAATCATACCTTGGATCTTCTCGACACTTTTTCGCACTACTCTATTAGTCACATACTAAAAATGGGCAACTCTGTTGCTGACTTGTTAGCAAACATGGGCTGCGATGGCATTTCCGTGGAGTTGATCACAATTCCTACAAAATTATCTTTGTCTCCCAAATTGCTCAAATTAGTAAAAAAGGAAAGTACAACACTCTTATCAAAAGCTACATCCTATTAAATTGTAATGCCCATACCCTAGTCGGACTTGTAAAAACTCGTTTGACCTTGATTGACTTCCTATGTGGCATTCTTGAATGGTAGGTTAACCGTGAATGCAATGTGTAGTTTAGATAATATAAACAACTGTGCATACTTATTATTGTGCTTTTGCATCGATTCTCGTGTAAATGTAATTGTTCCTAACCCTTGTGATAAATCTTGAGCTAACGCCTTCATTGAATATGTATTTGTATATGCATGCTTGTATGAATTCATGAGTGCAGGAGATTTCAGGTACAACACCGCTTAGGGCAAGGTTCATCTCCTTTGAGATTTGCAAGGTTGAGTATGCCTCTTTCATCTTTAAAATTCAGATTTGGTGGTCATATAACTCTCGTCTTGCCTTAGCCATGGTTAGGTGAGCATCGTGCGTGGATTCGTGGGGCTTGCTTTTCATTGGGATGCGTGTCGAGAAATTTGAAGGACTTCCTCGATTTGCATGCCTTGCACGAGGTAAGTGGAGTTTGTTGTTCTAAGTATTAAATTCAAAATTATGATTAAACGTACACATTAGAGATATAGAAATTTAAATAGGTAGTTTCTTTTATATGATTAATCATTAATTTAAGAGATTTGCTTTAAATTATTATTGTAGCAAGCTTAAGGTATTTAACTGGGGTTAGTGTGCTCATGTACGCATTTGCAACATTTACACATTTGTAGTTGAGAAATTAGAATAAATAAGACTCTTGCATTAGATTAGTCATTTATTTGAAAATGTCGCTTTATTATGTTATAGCGAGTTAATTTAATAGCTAATTTTAAAATAACGAATTTAATTGAGTTATGCGTTTTAGAAAGGAAAAATTTTAAAGTCATTTGGGAGATAGAAATAAATTACTCATTTCCGCATTTTGGAAGAAAAAGGGGGTAAATCATTATTATTAAACGAAATTATTTCCTTTTTACTTGTTAAGTCGATATAGTATAAAAGTTTGATTTTTAGAAAATTAAATTAATCAAATGCCTTACCCGATCAATAGTTTCGAAATAAGAAGTAGGCCTAAAATTTGTAGTGAGAAATTAAAATTTTAAAAAAACGCAATAAGAAATGGAAGCTTTTTAATTTTAAAGGAAAAATGAATAAGAGGGATTGAATAAGAGGTTTCCATTTTTCATCCATTTTATTTTAAAAATAAATGCCTAATTTCGAAATTGAAAATTAGGGCAAAATTAGGGTTTCTCTTTTTAACCTAGTTTTGTAAGCATTTTGGGGGTTCTTTTTGCTTGGGAGTTTTTTTGGAGAAAAATGGGGGGATTTGCATTGGAGCAGTAGATTGGGGAAACTCTTCATCAAGATTCATGCCCGGAATTGCACTATGAGGTAGGATTCGAATCTACCTTTCTATTTCTTGTTAAAAAAAAGAGAGAGGATATTACTCATGAATGTGTTTTTCTTTGAAGAATAGTTGCAGTTGTTCTTTTAAGCTTGGTTGATTTAGAATGAAGTTTCGTTCTTAATAGATTTTGTGTTTAAACTTGATGAGGAAATATAGTTTTCCCATAATGAAGTCTTTTCTTTTGGAAAAAAATCTGATAAAAGAATGGGGCTGTGAATAAGAAATGAATGAAAGAAAAATAATAATAGTAAACACAAAATGGGAGATTTCTGGAAGATATATAGGCTGGGGTTTTCTTTCAAAAATGGGGAAATGTTGGTTAAGGCTTTAAATCCCTGTCTCAGGCTGCATGGTGTGTTTTGGGAACCTGTTATTTGTTTTTGTTTACTGATTTTAAATGTTATAAGAAAAAAATACATAGATTCAATAAAATAAAACCTGACTGCAATCTTTTATGGCAGCTTGGACTGTGGCTGTTGTTGCAAGTTTAACAGAAAAATCTTGAAAAGAAAATAAATAAATAAAAAAATAATAATAAACTAAAACTTACCTTAGCACCTCCCCCATCCCCTACTGGTAGCAACTGCTACCGTTAGTAGCAGCGCTACCAGAGGTAGCGGACTGCTACCAAATGGTAGCAGCACTACCAAAGGTAGCGGCCTGCTACCATTTGGTAGTAGCGCTACCAATGGTAGTTGGCTGCCAAAGGGGGAGGGTCCACGTGACCTTCCCTCCTTTTTTATTTTGAAAAAAAATAAGTTTGTTTTTATTTTATTTTAATTTTATTATATACTAAATGACATTTTTTTTATTTATTATGTGTAAATTAATAAGTTAAGTTTTAAACTGATGAGAGGAGTTAAATTTAGTTAAGAAGTGTAAAATTCAATCCTCTTTTATATTATCTAATTTTTAAATTCAGCCTTCTATGATATTATTAAATGGCAGATTAGCAAATAATATTTGGATGTTGAAAACCATCACTTGGTAAAATTTTATACTTCATTATAGTTATTGAATTCTTTTAATTATGTCATGCTCAGGTGTTACACATTACTAACACGGACTAAGTATTAATGATGGATTTATGTGAAGTTTTAAATGTAGTTAATTTAACAAAACCATAAACTTGATCGACATTAATGGATTGAAATGACATGGAAAAATGAATGCCTCTTCCAGATAATGTCCTTGCAGGTTTAAATTGCTATAATAGAATTTGGTTATGTAATGGTAAGGCTTGATATGCTAGTGTTTGGTCATAAGTCGGTTAAACCCCTAGTTAGGGTACCATCAAACAATAGAATCTGGGTTTGTTTGTTTTCTTTTGGTTATAATTCAATTTGACCCGCTTTTTAAAAGGGATCACTATGTAATAAACAATCGAGGTAGATGTTGAATAGTGTATGTGTGCGCCTAAGAGGCAGGAGTGTAAAAGACATGTAAATTTGTAATCTTAACTATATTAAATGCCAGAGGGGTCTTGCAGTTGAGCAGACCTGGAGATGTAGCCCTTTAGGGGTGAACTCCGAGATCATACCGGTGTTTTGCGTTGTTTCAGTTTCCTTTGTTTCATGCTTTAAATTATCATGTATGGTTGTTATCTTGTAAAAGTGTATGATGGAAAAATTAACGAATTTAAATCAAATGCACAAAATCAGACTTCTTGAGGAACGTAGTAAATCAGATTTATAAAACATTGTAAATTAGGATTATGGCAAAGTATTTAAAATATGTTAATTTAAATTGTAATAGTGGATAGAATCTTGCTAGAATACTTCATTGGATTAATTTGTTAATAAGCATGTTAATGGAATGAATGTAAGAGGGAAACAAGTTAAAATTTATGTCACAATTCCTAGATTGAAATCTAAAGGATGCACATCATATAAATATCTACTTTAATTACCTTAGTAAATAAATCACGCATGTTAATTATGTTTCATTACATTGGACGAATTGGTTAAGTTATCTCACGCTTTAACCATAATCAATAATCCTCACCAGATTAATATGATAATCATGTGGACCCAACTAGGCATCCATGCTATATATTGGATGAATATATATATAGTTAATTATGTTGCAATTGTAACCAATATACCCTCACCAGATTTATTTTATAATTGGGTGAACTCAATTAGATATCCATATTTTAATCCTTATAAAAGGAATCCCTCATGATTGCTAAAATTGATCTAAAAGGGGAAATAATTGAATAGTTGTTTATACGTTAAATCTTAGTAAAAGTATCTCCATCCTATTAATTTCATCTAACAAAAAAAAAGATATGCCATAAGATAATTGTATTTTAATCCTAATAGAAGAACGTCATTATGATCTTATTACTCTAATCTTGAAAGGATGAATGTCATCTAGTTAACAATACTTTAATTTAAAGGATGCTCCCGTTTGTCCTAATGCATATCCATCTTAATGAAGTTAGTCCATTTATTTGCATTATTAAAACTTCAAATGAATTATATGACTAATCACATTATACCTTTCATAAAAGAACTTCAACTCATCAGTTGGCTATGCATGAAATCAAATGAAGGGACCTCACTCTATTATTTGTAGTTAATCCTTAAGGAACGAATTCTTCCCATTAACCATACCTTGTATTATTTTAAAAAATATATATATATCAAATGTGGGTGAATACTTTAAAATCAAATGATGGAATCTTCATTTTACTAATCATGGTTTAACCCTAAACGAATGAATCTCGTTAGGCATATTTATAGCATTAAAGGATGACGTCAAGTGTGGATGGTTATCTTAAAAAAAAAAACCTAATGAATGAACTTTGTTGTATTTCAAAAATGCTTGAACCTATTGGGAGGCCTCCTAATGAAATTATGAATTAAGTGCATTGAATAAATAACCTATCAAAGGCCTCCTAACCACCAAAGTAAATGAACGCTTCCTAAAATTCTAAGATGTCATATCTTTGTACACATATATAATCAAGATCTATGCATTATCTCACAATTATGTTATCTAGTTTAATGGATCTAATGACGCAAATTTAGTTAGGTGTAAGGTTATGTAATCGCGTTGGGAAACTCCTTAGGATCATTTTAGCCTTCCGCTGTGATATCTAAGTTGTTGGATAACTCCAATGTATCTTAATGTTGTGTCTAATTATGAACTGAGATAACTTCAACTATCTTAATGATGTAACTTTTCATTAACGCTCTTAATTATTATTTTAAAAAAAAAATTTACACTCTAATTGAGTGTTTTTAACTTAAACCCTTAGGGGTTTCCTGGCGGGGCATTACATAAATACTCGCATGCAAGCACATAATCGGTGCTGGTGAACAAGAAGGCTGACAGGACACTTGCATTTATGCTTTTAAATTCATTTTGTAGAAGGTATGGATGGAACTTTAGTGCAAAGTACCCGGGGATTCTCAATACATCACTTTACACGGGGCAAAAAAAACTTAGGCCTCTCACACATGACCTTGACTATATTACAATCACAAAATTAATGCAAGGATCGCAAACATGATCCAAAAATCTGATCATTTATTGCACTTTGAGATGGTAATTTTTGTTCATAAATGGAACCAGCCTGCTCTTACACACACAGTTCTCAGTCGTAATTTTCAAAAAATTTAAATTTTTGAAGTATCACAGTGCTCTACAAAATGGAAAACAGTTCTTGCGGAGGATGCAGGAAAATTCACTGGGAGTATATGTCATGGAATGACCGGATTTCAGTGCAAATTCCAAAACCTTCGATGGCTTTTCATGGACACATCAATGATAGGGACCTCGACCAAATTTTTCTGTTACACAATCCACAATTAAGAAGAGTTTTCAAAGACTTCATTGGTGAGGAGATGTTATCCCCGCAAGCTAAAATGATTTTGTAACCCCATCAGCTTCTCAGTTCCTTTCTATCAAATGCTCTGGATCTCTTGCAATCTATTCTTCTGCTGGAATTCATCTTCTTCAAATTGGTAAGACAAGATGTGTGTCCCTTGGCCCTGTTCCATGAAGCCCTGGCAAAATATAATCTATGGCAGGGGTCGGCTCTCCTTGGGGGCCTCTTTCCACGTCACTTTATTCATTCTAGCCATGCTTACATGGTACTCTATGACCAAATAAAGCATGCCCTTGAACAAAAAAAAAAATTTCCATGTGAAGAACGACTTGCATCAATTTGGCAGACAATTGGATGACCACATTGTACATAGAGTCAAAATTAAAGTTGGGGCTCTAATGGAAATCCTGGAAATAGAAAATGTTGACCCTTGTTTGCAAATATCGCAACATGTGGAAAGGGGTCGGACTACAGATAGGGTTCCAGACCTCAACGTACTGGTGTAGGATGAAGTCATAGGATGGACTACTTTCCTTCTGCCTTCTTTTAATGCCCCTATAGTTCAGACTCAGGAAGACACTGCCATGAACGAGTAAAGTTATTTCGGCTTTGTTTTTTGCTACCTAGAACATGCTCTTTTTTTACAGGTGGAAAATCTAATGGCAACCGAACCGGTAGAGGAGTCATGTTCTTTGCTTGTCGACTTGCACCAACATTGGAGGCTTTTCTTTTTATGAACTGGTCATAAGGAGATCATATCGGTATCAAAGCACCGGTACAACATTATCAAAAAATAGTTGTCACGGCTCATCAGTGCTCCGACAAGCAGATTTATGCTTCTTAGTTACCACGGTAACTGGTTAAGGGGGTTGGCTATTTTTGGTTTCCTCTGGTCTCATCTCGACTGGTTACTCTCATTTTGGCCCTAAAGAAACTCATTCTATGGGTAGTCCCTATTTATCTCATCAGATCTGGTGGCTTCTTCATATAGCCTCCTTCCTTCTTCTTCACTATATCTGAGCAAGGATATAGTGTTTTCTTTCTGGTTCTTTCCCTATTGAGCTCTTGAATCAGTTTTCTTATTAATATATATATCAGTGGCTTGCCACTTTTGTTAAAAAAATAATAATTATTAACTAGCATTATAGTTATAATATAATTGATGAAAATATTTATAGTTATTGTATAATTATTTTAAAGTTTAAAATAATAAATAATATGTTCTAACTTGAAAATTATATAATTATAAAATTAAAATAATCTATATAACTCCAATATAAATAATTTAGCTAGGAAAATTGTCACAAAAATAACCTAGAGAGAAATGAAAACAATATAAACATAAATTTTAAACTACCAAATGAAAAATAAAATTCATTTCACTGTTTTGGAGGTAATCAATTTTCAAGATGAAAATCTCTTTCCGCATAGTATGAAAGTTCAGGGGTCTAAAGTTTTATTCCAAGAATGTTTTTAGACATTTGGTGAAATCACATGCAGATTGCAGAGTATGGATTCAAACCACACAGTTGCCCATTAGGGATTTCATTTTTAAATGATGGGTGTGGTATTACAGTTTCTACCATGGATTGGCATTAGTGTTGCTCAAATTTTCCTCTCTAGTAGACTTTATTTCAATCTTGCATATAAAATATGATGATATGATTGACCTTTGAATTTTTGCAGGCTGCTAGCAGAGCATGGACAGGTAGTGATTAGGGTTTCATTCTTGGCATTATTAAATTCCAGAGGCTTTGTTTTCTCATTCATTTCTTGCCACATGAAAAGGTAGATTTTTTCAGTCTTAATAGCGTCCTCATTCACCAAGAAGTTAGGATCTCTACATGATTTAGTTTGTTTATTTTCCTTGTTATTTGATTTCTCATATATCATAAGCAAATAAACTTCATTTTTTTGTATAGAGGCAATAAGAGAAGGATAGGGTTTCCATTATCTCTATGTGTGCTTTCATTTTGTGGAAGATACATTATCTTGCATCTCTATCCTAAGAGATCCTTAGCTTCCTTAGAAGATATTCCTTGATTTTCCAAGTATTATCTTGAGATGGGTTATCTTTACAAGCATAAAGACTACCATGGGTTGGGTTATTTTTATGGTTCTTCAAAGTTCTACTGTTGTCTCCATAGATCAAGGAAAATAGGTCTGAAGCTTAAGAATTCATAGTGAGAATTGAGATACAAAAGATGCACCAACAATGAAGATTGTTACAATACCACCAATCTATCAATACAATGAGTATGCCATTCAAAATAGAGGAAAGGTCATTAATATCTCATCATTAACTCTTAAATCAACTAACTCTTAAAACACAGTCCTCTTGACATCAATTTGCATCCTCCAAGATTCCATCAAATTCAAGCTTCCAAACATCTTTCAAATCTATCCTAGTTGTGACACTTTTGATAGACTTGAACTTTGTTACTCATAACTTGAAAACAAGACCCAATTGGGAAAATCTCTCTAGTGATAATGTGGAAAACTAGGTTTACAAAAATATATCCAAACCCTATAAAGATCCAATGGTTAAATAACAAGTTATGCCCTCTGTACATAGACCAATTTTGACTGTCACGGAGGAACAAGTAAAATGTAAGTTCAATCCACCTAGGGCATCATCTTTCTCCTAGAATACAAAACCATTCAATATAAACTTGGATTATTTAGAAAGAGCATTAAAAATACAAGTGGATTCCAAAGTTATAATATTTCTTGTTTGTTTCTGAATAAAAAAACCACTATCTTTTCCATTATACGTGTGCTTCATTTACTTCCACAAATTGTTACATCAACATGTAATTTCTCCACATTTTGTTTCTCATAGTGTCATTGGGCTGGAACTTCTTATCTTTTATTCACCATTTATTCTTAGAATGACCTTGACTGAGAAAGGTTCTTTGTATATCTTTGTTGACTCCATGGCTGTGGAAATCTCTTTCTTTGGACCCTTTCTGACTGGTGAAGGGTTCTCCAAATCCGTGAACTGGGTTATCATGAGATTTTCAAGGTTTTTGCATCTTTAAGATTTATTAATTCTATAAAACATTTAGAGAAATTGGCATTTGAATTTTTGAGAATTGATCAAAACAATGTGACTTAAATTTCTGAGTTATTTATCTTTTTGTGCCCAATCTGAGTATCATGACTACATTATTCTCTTAATGTTTGCAATCCTATATCTATTGGGCTATTCACTTTCTTTCACAATTATTAAATGGACTTTCAAATTGATTTACCCCTACTCTCAGAATTCTTTGACTTTCTGACATTGTGGATAGCTATTTGAGATGCATAAGTCTTTATTATTCCTCTGTGTGATTCTATGCTAATGATTAAATCATCATGTGTTTGCTAATAGTTCAAATATATTTTGGGTGCTCTATTTGCTACATTATAACACAATGTTAGTTGTTTGCATGATCTTTGGACCATCTCACAATTTGTAGCAAATTATATTCTGTATATCATTGTATTTCCTTGGTTTTTTTTTAAAGTTTCTCTGTATTCAAACTTTGAAATTCATATTTGCTTCATGATACTTGTGATGCTATGAAATCTATGTATTCCCCATTTAGGTGAACTATAATTCCTTTTGTTTTATGAAACTTTCATGTGTGAGGTTACCCTGCATATAGTCTTATTATTCATATCAAAACTTGAGTGCCCTTACTATTAAGTGCTCTACTTAATATGCTGCTTTGAAACCTTATTTGTGGCATTTTATTGATTCTTTGTATCTCTAAATCTCCAACCTATTTTAACTTCATATAATGCCCTAGCCTCATTGCCTTATAATGGTGTAATGCCCCTTTTGGTTGTGAATTGTCATAATGGGTTGCCACTTTTAGTTAATTATATCACTATAAAATACATTTGTTGATACTAGTTGTCACTGCCCTTTGCATACAAAACACCAAATTTGTAAGTGATGTAGATGCACCTTGGGTGTTCCTACTATTGTGTATGTTCCTTGTGCATCTTATATTTGAACTCACTTCTCATGGATCAAGAGTATTATTGCTGCTCCTTTTGAATTAAATATATACTTTATGATACTTGATGTATCGTTGTCATGATATGAATATCATATTTGGTTCTCTCTATCGCTTCTCCCCTTGCAAACCTCACATGTTGTTGTCATTGATATGATGATACTAGTCACTTGTTGACTACTGAGTGCATCTAAATCTATGTTCTATATGTTGTCATTGAATGGCAACTTGTTATGTCATTGAATGACAACATGTAGGATCATGGGTTGATGTACTTGCTACTTAATAGTTGATCAATGTCACCCTGTGAATGATGACATGTATGCTAAGCTCAACCCCTTTGGGAGCCCATTTAAACCCACATACATGATGAACATGAACTGAAAACCTATATCTGCACATGAAACAAAGAAGTTAGATAAAAACATGGATCTTGTAAGTATCTCATGGCACCTTTTTTGTATTGATCTAATCTTTTGCACTGAAACTAATATCCACTAGCTATATACATATGTTTTGATATTCATATGCAGATAGGCTATGTATTGTGATGAATTTGAGTGTGACAAAATTGTTATCCTCATTGCTCTAACACCATTTTTTCCAAATCTCTTGCAGGTACTGATGAACTAGGAGCAGAAAGAGAGGAAGACAAATGAATAGATGAAGATCAACCACTCCTTCAAGCTCAAGCTCATCATTTTAGTCAATGATGGGTCACTCTTTTGCCATTCTAATTCCTTTCATTTGTTTATATATCTTAGCTATATAAGTGTATGAGAATGTCTGTCTATGTTGGCATTCTACACTCTTATGAGAATAGTTGATGTTGTCATTGATGGCAACCAACTTGCAATCACTTGGCAACCCAGCGACAGTTACCGGCACTAGCAATAGACTTCTACATACACTGGCAGACACTTCACCGATAGTGACAATATTGCATATCGGCACTCAAGCCAACATGGAATAAACTTTTGTTTATTATTTTATATTGTAATTATCTTTTGTAAAAGCTGACATGACATATTGTAAAAGACTCATATATATGTATGAGATCTTATAGGTTATTTTGAGAGAAGAGGATATGATGAGAGTGAGAGAATAAAGATGATATTTTGTATAAGGTGATATAATTGACAACAAAGGTTTTGGTAATAGACTGAGCTTAAACCAGTACTGAATCTAGCATAGTTGATGTTGATCTAAAGCAGTACATTGTATTGGATTTTGATAATCCATTTTGTAAGTCTGTGAGACTTCTATTTTGTAGTTGAGTAGTGAGCTCTAGGCTGCTAGCCTTCCTACATGTGCAGGCCCCTCATTGTAAGTAATATTTATTCATTGTCTAGTGAGTGAAGATTGTGGGTCACAAATCCCACCAAGGTTTTTCCCACACTGGGTTTCCTCGTTAAATATCTTGTGTTATGGTGTGTTCTCTATGTTGTTTCTGTTATTATTATTTGTTGCATTAGTTCTTATTTACCAGTGCACTATTTTGGGATACAAAGTTGTTAATAAGTTTCATTATTCTGCTAACCGGTTAGACATTGATTCACCCCCCCCCCCTCTTAGTCTCTTTTGGACTGTCATTGATTCTAACAATTGGTATCAGAGCCTGGTACTCTATTTTCAAAATCCTAACAGCTTGAGGAAGATTCTGACACTGGTACAAATGGAGAACTTAGGAAAACAATTGGAAGGAGCTCTTGTAGATTATGATGCAGAGAAATTGAAGAATATCAAACTTGAAGATGATCTAAGGACTGCATAGGAATTCATTAAAGGACTTCAGGAGAACCTTTCTATAGCACAAAATAAAAGAAAAGAACTTCATGAGAAGATGCAAAAAGATGATGAGGAAAAATAAACTCTTAATGAACTTGCAAACAAGTTGAGATAGGAAAATAGTAATATGAAGAATGAAATGCAAGATATGACTATGAGGTTATGTAAAGACATTGAAGACAAGAAGGAGAATGAAGAAGACTTGACTAGAAGACTCAATGATGCTAGAAATGAAAATCTAAGACTTTGTCATGAAAATGATATGTTAAAAATAGATCCCATTCACATGCAACATGATAAAATTGAGCTTATGAGACAAAAGGAAATTCTAGAAAATGAGTTGGCTACTGCAAATCAACACAAAGAGAAATTCAAGAAAAGTTCACAGGAGCTTGATGACATACTGAAAAGTCAAAAACCTAATGGAGATACTAATGGACTTCGATTTGAAGTTGGAGAAAGTTTTGGTACTACAAACAATCTAGATCAGAACAAACCGGTAAGATAACCTAATGTTTATAAGTTTAATGGTAAATGTTTCAATTGCAACAAATATAGTCATAGAGAAAATCAATGCAGATTTAGAAACAATCAGAATATTAATGCACCCACCGGTCAATGTTCCAAATGTAACAAAGTTGGTCATAATTTAGAAAACTGTAGAATGAATGTGAAATGCTATATTTGTGGAAGATATGGACACTTATCTAATCAATACAGAACACAAACCAGTGTAGGATATGGAAAGGCTATTTGGAGGAATAATGTGACTTGTTATGCTTGTAACAAAATTAGACATATTGCCAAAGTTTGTAGAAGAAAGACTTCACCGGCAAACAATAAAGGATCCAGTTTGAAAGGCAAAGAAAAGGTAGATGAGGTAGAGCAAGAATTTTCAAAACAATGGATTAGGAAGAGAGATCAGAATGCTGATGAAACTATCTCTATACTGGTAGAATAGAGTAATCCTTCACCGATAGGAGATTATTCATCCAACTAAGAAATAAACCTTTGGGGGTATTGCAGTAAGTTGAAAATCATGTAGATTACCCTCGGTTGATGGTGAGAAGATAGATTTCTTCTTTACTGATAGATGTGTTATGTTTTCACTTAGCCGATGAGCATTTAATGTGGTTGGTGAGAGAAATGCCATTATAAATCAGCTAATTTCCCTCATTTTTGACTCACCGAGCATTCAAATTAGAAGAGAGCACGAAAACAAAGAAAAGTCATTCAAAGTGAAGGTGCAGAGTGATTTCTTTAGGCATTCAAAATATTTTCAGGTAGCTAAAGGTATTTTTCAATGGCTTCTTCTTCTGCTCCCGAGTTTATTCCGAACCCTACTATTGTGGAAAATTTGAAATGCCCTAGGCCTGTATTTAAAATAATTCCCAAAGTTGCTAAGTAAGATGAATCTATAGGGGCATTTGCCAAAAATTCCTAAAGGTGTAGCATTTGCAAAAGACCCTAGGATTTATATACATTGCAATATAGAAGAACTAGGTTCTGAAGAATTGATGAAAATGTTTACTAAAGTGATTTGTGATGAAAATGGTGCTGTCAAACCCAAACACAAAATCATAGAAACTCTAGGTTTTGTGGAGATACTAAACATTCCCCAATTTCTAGAGGAAGTAGTAACAATTGTTTGGAGTAGAGCACATGGAGAATTATTATGGTTGGATTCTATCTGCAAAATAACCCAACAAGCAATTAGGGAGTAACTGGTTTACCCTTAACTGACAGTAGACCTGATAAAACTAAGAAGATTCCTAACAACAAAGTGATGACCCTAACCGGAGAAACATCTGACAATAGATCACTAAGAGTGAATGATATCAAAGACATCAATGTAAGATTTGTAAGTATGGTTCTAGGTTACAAGACTACACATGCTAATAGGCTAAATTCAGTTTCTAGTCTCTGTATCAACAGTGCTTATGAGATGATTAATAACAATGCAATGATAGATGTGTGTGAATGGCTAAAAGATGAACTTATTGACAATTTGAAAAAGATCAAAGGAGATAAGAAAGGGACATTCTACTTTGGAAATATTTTGGTATGTTTAATGTTGTATTTCACTAAGGATATCCCTAGTACAGGACCTAAAGACTTTGGATATGATATATTGGTAGGAAAACAATTACAGGAAGCTTTTACCGGCATGGGAAGTGCTAGAGACAACAACATAATTGAATACTTCAAAACTTTCTAGGCTAAAATGAGAACTAGAGAAAGGCTACCACAGAGTGTAGTGGACAAATATAACAAAGAAATTTGTTTTGTTATAAAGAGAGATGAGACATGGATGGAGGTTGTACTCCCTATGACTGTCTAGGTGACTGAAATGGGATATGAGGTAGATCTTAACATTCTGGAGATATGTGCAAAAGCTTTATTGGATGCACCGTGAGAACCATCAAAACAAGTTTTTGGTAGTGCTGAGACTATTGAAAGTGATGTAAATACAATGAAGCAAAGGAATAAAAAAGAAAAATTTATTAGAGATGCTTCTAAGCAAGTTAAGGAAATCAAGGAAAATGTAAAGAACATTAGTGGCATATCGGCTAGTGAACTTGAAGGTCTTCAACCAGAGGCCCATATTTCACCAGTTGACACATCTTTTGGAACCGATAGTGACAAGGAAGCTAAGTTTAAAAGAGTTGAAAGGAGGAAGGGAAAACCTTCATCAGTACCCTCTCATTCACCTAAGAGAGAAAGGACTTCAAGGAAGAAACAACAGGCAGTAAGGGGACCATCAAAGAAACTAACACCAAAGAAGAAACAACAACCTATTACCTCTTCTTTGAATGATTTACTGAATGAGATAACTGATGATGGAAATTTGGCCAATGTACACAAACTGTATAACACATTTAATGATTTTGATAGGGAAAGCATTGAGAACAATATAATTTTACATCTGGACATATATAAAAAGGTTTTAATTGAAGTTGTGGATGACTTACCCAATGATCTATATAGGAGATTGGAAGCAAAAAGGATTGCAGTAATGGAATTAGATAAGAAACTGAAGGTTGAAAAACTTCTAGTTGTACATCCTATAAATTCAAAAGAGGAAATTGATGAGTTAGTTTCTAAGGCTAACCGATCTGTTTTTGCCAGTGGACACCGACAAGTAAGTTTAATGGCAGGAAGAGTAAAAGAGATTGCAGATGAAACTACTGATAACTGGAATATATTTCTTGTGGAGAAGGAAAAACAAGTGGAAATGAACCAACCAAAGAAGAAATTTAAAGTGTATCAGAAGGATAAGGACAAGGGAAAAGGAAAAATTGCTGGTATTCCAAACATCAAGATCAATGACAATTCACCGCCATCTTTGGATACTACACCGATACATACAGATGATCCACTAGTTATTAACACTGAAGCTGTTACACATGGTGACACAAATCCTGAATTTGATATACTCTTCACCACGAATGTGGATACTCAAGAAGTGAATATTGTTGTAGACAAGGATAGTTAAGAGGCTAAGGAAGACAATGTTAATAGTGGCAACTTGGCAGAGAAATTGGTAGAGATTGTTGAAGTTGAGATCCCAACTCAACCTGAGCAACCATTAGAAATAGAGAAACCTACTGAAGGAATGGATGTTGGCATAGGGCCACCAAAGACTAAGATATTGACACTTGAACTTACTGAGAAACCTTTTGAGGCAGAGGTACACACTGAGGCAGTGAAACTGACATTCACTTAGACATCAAAGAAGTCTGAGAAACCCTTGGTAGTTGAGATGCAAACACAGACTGATCCACCAGAGGTAAACACAAGTAAAATGGTTACAATTGATGGAAGCGCAGAGGTAATAAAGGCAATTGGTGAGACATCCAACACATCAGCAAGTGAATTCAGACCTACCAATGTTACAAAGGTACTTTTAGACTCAATAAAAAAGATAATGGATTGCAATGCTTTGGCCTACAAGGCAATTGATAACACTATACCAATTCTTAAATTCATTGCACTAAATTGTAACATATATCATATTAAGGATTCTTTAGGCAAATTGGACACATTGTCCAAATTTATTGCTGACAATATAATAACGGCTGATAAAGTGAATGAGGATACAATAAAGGAGAGAGTTGAAAAAGAGAAGAACAAATTCTTTGATGACACCATAAAGAAGTGCACAAAATACCTGAATACACTATTACCGACACTAAACTCTATAATTTTGGAGTACAAAGAGCTATACAGGGAAACATGCAAACCTCACCTTCTGATAGCGGACATAGATAAGGAGATCTGTAAAACACAAAAGGAAATCAATGACATAGTTGATAACATAATTGGTTCATCTGGTCACATATCAGTTTTTGAGGAAGAGATGGCAGGTTTTGAGGAAAAATTACAGAAACTTGAGAAAGAAAAGACAAGGATAAGGTCTAATGCCAGAGATCTTAAAAAAATAACTTGGTCCTAAGCTGGAAAACCTTATTTCATAGAGAATATAAATAACTAGGGCATTACTTCAGGGAAAATGATCATCAAAAGATCACATGCACTATCTCACCGACATGATCCAATAGATTGAGGCAACCTTGAAAGATAGAAAAAGGTTCATGCAAAGTCTAACTCTAGTTTTGGCAGATATCTTTTAGATTGTAATCAACTAGTTATAGTTTTGGCTTATTCAGAGGAGATCATTTGCTTAGAGGGAGCACATCTTTTTGGAAAATTTTTGGACTTAATTTTTTGGGACAATTTTTTTTGGATTTTTCTCATGAGTGTTGCCATCAATGCCAAAGGGGGAGATTGTTGGCATTCTACACTCTTATGAGAATAGTTGATGTTGTCATTGATGGCAACCAACAAGCAATCACCTGGCAACCCACCGACTGTTACCAACACCAGCAATAGACTTCTACATACACTGGTAGGCACTTCACTGACAATGGAAATAATGCATACTGACACTCAAGGCAACATGGAATAAACTTTTGTTTATTGTTTTATATTATAATTATCTTTTGTAAAAGTTGACATGGCATATTGTAAAAGACTTATATATATGTATGAGATCTTATAGGTCATTTTGAGAGAAGAGGATATGATGAGAGTGAGAGAATATGGATAATATTTTGTATAAGGTGATATAGTTGACAGTGAAGGTTTTGGTAATAGACTGAGCTTAAACTAGTACTGAATCTAGCATAGTTGATGCTGATCTGAAGTAGTACATTGTATTGGATTTTGATAATCCATTTTATAAGTCAGTGAGACTTTTTTTTTGTAGTTGAGCAGTGAGCTCTAGGCTGCTAGCCTTCCTGCATGTGCAGGCCCCTCATTGTAAGTAATATTTATTCATTGGCTAGTGAGTGAAAAGTGTGGGTCACAAATCCCACCAAGGTTTTTCCCACACCAGGTTTCCTCATTAAATATCTTGTGTTATGGTATGTTCTCTATGTTGTCTCTATTCTTCTTATTTGTTGCATTAATTCTTATTTACCACTACATTTTTTTTTAATACAAAGTTCTTAATAAGTTTAAATATTCTACTAACTGGTTAGACACTGATTCATCCCCCCATCTCAATGTCATTGGGACTATCATTGATTCTAACAGTTTATAGATTAGTTGGCTATTCCCATAGCTTTTGTGGGACACTTTGCACATTCTTGTAAATAAAAGAGCCATTTCTATGTAGTCTTTTGTTGGTGTTTCTTGATAGTATTTGCATGATGAAATATACTTCAATTCTGAAATCATAATGCACATAAATAAAGAACTTTTAAAAAAAATTGTGTGTACTGTTCTCCATTTGTAATGTATAAGGCTTGATTAGGCCACCAAAATTTGATTGTAATAAAATTTAGGTAAGATTAATATTTTTATTTGCTTTTATTTTTTAGTTCAAGTTTAATATTATGTCATTTTTGCATTATATAATTTATGGTATTTAATAGATTATTCATGTCATGACTATACTACCAATTAATGGAAACCAGTAAATAAAAATGACAATATACTACCAATGGATGGAAATGGGTGAATAAAAATGACTAAATATACTACCAATTGATGACCATTAATTATTAGAATGACTAAATAAATGACTAGATAATAACAATCAATGACTAAATTAATGATTAAATATATGACTAATTTAGTGACAAAATATATGACTAAATTAGTGTCTATCATGACTAAATAAATGACCAGATAACAACAATAAATGACTAAATTAGTGATTCAATAAATGACTAAATTAGTGACTAAATATATGACTAAATTAGTGACTATCATGACTAAATAAATGACTAGATAACAACAATTAATGACTAAATTAATGACTAAATTAATGACTAAATTAGTGACTAAATCAATGACTAAATCAATGACCAAGATCAATGACCAAATCGATCAATCAAAACAAGAAATGGTCATGTGACCAAAATGATTTATGACCGGCAATAAATTACCAGTGGTCACATGATCAAATTTACTCATTTATCTACAATTTTTGGTAATTTTTTTAGTCATATATTGTTGTTTTTGTACGAGTGTGGTAGTATTAGATCATAAAAAAAGTAAAAAGAAAGGACATATCAAATGGTGAAAACCTCCTTGAGGAACTGACAGATGAAAGACTTGACAATCTTCCTAAGAGCTATCAGGAGAGATCACCAGTATTGATTAAGCCAACACAATCAACAAATATCAGCACTACAAAAGCAACAAAGACATTGCATCTGGCAACATCCTTAACAAATCTATAAAAACCAAGTTTCACAAGTTTATTTGAAGAAAAGTAAGTCAACTTTACTTGGTCATATGAAGATATGCCAAGGATAGATCCAAACTTGATCATGCATCATTTATTCATAGCTCCAGGAGCTAAGCCTGTCAAATAAAAGCCGAGAAAAATGAATCCACATGTGGCATTGCTAGTCAAGGTAGAACTAAAGAAACTACTAGATGTCAATTTTATCTGACCAATTGAATATGCAGAGTGGATCTCTAACATAGTACTTATTTCAAAACCTGACAAAAGTATCAGGATATGCATTAACTTCAAAGATCTAAACAAGGATTTCCCTAAGGATGATTTTCCTTTACCCAACATCGACACAATTGTAGATTTAATATTAAGACATGCCATGTTATCACTTATGGATGGTTTCTCAGGCTATAATCAAATCAAAATAGCACTAGAAGACCAAATAAAATAGCATTTGCATGTCCATGGGGTACCTACTATTGGAATGTCATTCCTTTTGGCTTAAAGAATGCAGGAGTGACCTATCAACATGCAATGACCATAATCTTTCATGATATGATGCACACATTCATGGAAGACTATGTATATAACCCATTAGCCAAATCATTCACAAGGGAAGGACATATGCAGATTCTTGACAAAATCTTTTAGAGACTAGAACAATTCAATGTGTGACTAAACCCAAAAGAATGTGTGTTCGATGTACCATCAAGAAAACTATTGGGATACATAGTATAAGAAAAGGGATTCGAGGTGGATCCAAAAAAACAACAAGTAATCATTGAGATGCCACCTCCTAGAAATATCATTTAGCTAATATCTCTATAGAAATGGCTACAATCTATATGCTAGAAAGAGTGGAACCGACAAACTGAACATGAGCACATCAAGCATACCGATGAAACATTATATTAGAGGATTCAATAAGAAAAAAATATGTTAATTGATCAAAACACTAAAAGTGTCTCATTGTTCTCTATCCCCCAAGATCCTTCAAATCAAGGTGGCTGTTAGCTTGGAACAACACTTGATCTCTAGGATGACTACCCAAACAATGAGTGATAGTTTGATTAAAGATCTAAATGCTATGCAACTAAGATCTTAGTGAATGATTTTGAAATGAAACTAGATAATGACATGTTGGAAGGATGATGATATTGATATGAAGTTAAATTAGCATGAAAATGATATTAAGATGGTATTAAGATAGCATGGAAATGAGACTTACATGATATGCAAAACATGATAGATCTATGCTATGATGCTACTAAAGTTATCTAATTTCTATTATGAAAGAGAGGCTAAAATGCTTGATGAAATGAGGCTATAACTTAGATGCATGAAGAAATGAGGCCTATTAATAGAAGAAATAAGAAATTGGATGGTGAAGATTGAAGGCTAATCAATCCATGTGAGACTTTCAACCCAATCCCATGTTGACAAGTGTCACCATGAGGAGGCTTGAGAGGATAGATAAGGAGCATTTAATGTGTGAGGGTATGTGATGGTTACCCTAGGGGTTTGGGTTAGGGTTAGGTTAATGGATATTCCTATTATCTAAGGGATAAATGAATGTGCAAGGGTTAAAAAATTATCTTAGTCAAAGCAATAAATGCTTTGAAGAGACCCATGAGTTAAAAGGATGGTTAAGTTAGAGGAAAGGCTCTAACCAAAGGTCAAAGGTAAGTTAACCATAAATGGTTATATAAGAGCCTTGAATGGTTTGGAAGACTTTAGAGATTAACCATTTGAAGACATAAATCCTTTAATGGTTATTGAAGGCTTTGGAGGTTTTTGAGAAGTGACTTCCTTTTATTTAGAAATGTGACAATGGTTAGGATAGGATTTGGTTACTTAAGAAGGATTTAGGAGATTCTAGAAGAATGATTAGTGTGCAAGTGGATTTTGTAGGAGAATGCAAGTGGGAGAAATTTTGGCATTTTCAATTAAAATAAAATAATTTATTTCAATTAAATGGTGCAACTTGCATTTGGATAGATATTTAAATAAATAATTTATTTAAATGTGAATGTGAATTTTGGATTTTATTTAAATAAATCTTATTTATTTAAATGAGAAATAGGGGGATAAAGTATTAAATGCTTGAAGACTTTGAGGGAAACCATTAAAGGTTTGAGAAGATTATAGAAGGAAGCCATTAAAGGATTCAAGACTTTAAGGGAAACCAAAAAGGTTTCAAGTGGTTGAGGATAAATAGGATTTTAAATAAATAAATAATTTATTTAAAATAGTGGTGCAACTTGCATTTGTAGGAAAATGCAAGTGGGTGAAGGATAAAGGGGATTTAAATAAATGTTTATTTATTTAAATGTGAAAGAAGATTTAATTAAACAAATATAATTTATTTATTTAATTAATGGTTTGAATTCTGTTAAATGAATTAAATCAAATACATTAAATAATTTATTTAATCAATAGGAGAAGAGGGTTGTGGTGAATTAATTAAATATTAATTTAATTAATAGTTGAAAAAGGGGAAACAATTAATTAAATGTGAATTTAATTAATAGTTGGATAAATGATAGTTAAACAAATATAAAATTCATTTAATCAAGTGGATAGAAATAGGTGTCTACACAATCCATCAAAAGATTCATTGCCCAACTAACTGACAAGTGCCTCCCTTTCACTCACCTACTCCACAAGAATGTTCCTTTTAGATGGGAGGACAGATGTGCAGAATCATTCCATGTAGTGCCTCTTCTTGATTCGTCTTTCCCTTTTGTGCATCATTAGAGTATTTTGGCATAACTTAGACTCTTTTTGTGATGATTTGACAAGACATTTATGGATCTATCTATGTTTTAGATGCTTTTTCTATGGATATTAGACATATTATATTATGCTTGACATTATGATTACATGTGGATGATGATATTTATAGACTATTGAGAGGATGAATTGTTCTATGATGATTGATGTGTGTATCATGTTTATTCTATGACTATTTGATGATATCTTATGATGTACTAACCCTACTTCAAGATTATGATTCCATGTTATATCTTGATGATATTTTATGTGACTGTCTATGTGAGTAGAGACGATTTCATATCACTCATTGCGAGCATGATATACCATCGCGATTCTCTATCACTTGTCTGTTTATTTCATGTTTCATATATTATTGTATATGTCATTGTATACATATTGGTGGTGATAGGTTTGTAGGTACTAGACACCAACATCACCTGGCTCCATAGGTTTGAGCATGTCTTACCCCAATGGAAAGTTGAACGAAGATGACATGAGAACCCACCCTATACTCTAGGCTTAAGTTGATTATTCTTGTCAGTTTAGAGTCTTTGCGCAAGTCGTGGTTAGTGTGTAATGATTTCTTGGATTCTTCCTTGGTGGCTTGCTTTGTTTAGTATGGTAATTATTTAATTAGTTAATTATTAATTAATTAAATTGAATTATATAGTTTAATAACGTTAAATTAAATTAATAGATTAATATACTATATAATAATAAATTAAATAAATAGTTGGTTTAATATTTAATTAATGGTTTTATATCACCTTGGTTTATCAAGGATTATTTATTGGTTTTGGGGAGTAATTATTATTTATTATTATTGGTGGAATTTTTTTATACCTCTTGATTATTTAATTAATTTGGGCTTTTATAATTACTTATGCCCACGATTGTATGAGTTGTTTATATTATTATTCTCTTGTTACTCTTTTCGATTAATTGGTAGATTCTTTCTACCTACCCTATTATTCTATTGGTTATATTATTGGGTAAGTAAATTAAATAGTATTTTATTATTCTTACCTTGGGTTTCACAATGTTTGCAAAGAAATATATTATTTTACAATATTCTGATTGGTGGATATTTTCTATAGTTTATGCTTTGATTTTCTATTTATTGGGCTTCTTGAGTATTTTGCTAGGTTAGCATTTTCGGGTATTCTTCTACAACTTGGGATTTTTGGCTTGGATTCTTGAAGATTTTGTTCTTGGCTTGGATTTGGGAGGATTTTAGTTTTCTAAATATTTGTTGGAGTTTGTGATTTTTCATCTGTTTCATTCCATAATGCATGGTGCAGGTTGGAGCCCTTTGTTTCTTGAATTCTTAGTTTTACAGATTTGTAAAGATTGTATACATTGTGTTTGATTTGTTTTGAGATATGGGAATATCATTTATAATATTTTTCCATGGCTTTGATTTAGGATTTATTGGGTTTTGGTTTCAGTTGCTTAATTTTGGATTTTGGAATAAAGTTGTGTGTGTATTGGCGTGAATGCTCAGTTTGTATTGTTATCCTTGATCTACTTATTGTCTACAAATGTAATGATAGTTTTTGAATGATAATTATTCCTTGAATGTATGTGATTGTATGTTTACCTTTGTGAAATTTGGGTGCAACTTGAGAGAGTGATGTCTTTGATTTGTGCGTTTTGGAAGGTGTCTTGCCTCTAAGTCTAAGATATGTTTTTGATCGGATCTCCTTGGTTAAATTTTGTTGTTTGTATTCTTTAGTACCTTCTAGAAGCTCATGTTAGTGTGTCTTTAATGACCTTGGTTTTGTCATTTATCTCCTTTTATGTTTTTGGCAAATGCGTTTTCGTACATAGCAATTTTTATGCAATTTTTGGGTTCTAGCACAAATGTGCCACAAAAGTGGACAAATGCACCACAGGATGGTAAAAATGTGCCAAAATATGGTACAAATGCACCATAACAACAAACAAATGTGCCACTTCAGTGGATGTCAGTGCTAAACTATTGGTTTTAGGGTTTGTCCTAGTTTTGGGTTTGTTTGAAGTCTGTCTAATTTGGGATTGAACCAAAGGCAATTTGAGGGAATGTTTGATGTTTTCTAGTGTAGATAAATTTAATTTTTTGAAGTCATCTTATTTTTTCCTATTGTGTTTTGATATCATTTTGTGCCTATAGTATTGATAGTTTCTCTTTCATGTTGATGCACATTGTTAAAGAGGCGATAGTTGAGATTCTTGAGCCAACAAGTAGATAGGCCTTGTTGTGGATTATTTGATTATTCCATGATATATTTTGATGGCTTAATGTTAGCCCTTATTGTATTTGTTGTCACCCTAAGGTCTAGGTGCATGCAAGGGGGAGAGTGGACTTCTTAGTGAGTGACTAGGATCACATGGAGTGGGCTACTTGGTCCATCTAGGGTTTGAATCTCTAGGTACCACACGAGAAGCTTTCCATTGTAAACAAGTGATAACATAATTAATAACTCTTTGGGTTTGGGTAGAATAGTTCATCCTAATAAGATAATAAAAGGTTAGGCCCCTTTTCCTTGTCTAGCAGTGGTGGACTGGGATAGGATTGGGAATGCCTTGGTAACCTAGGTAAGCTAATCTCCCTCACTCCATAAAGGTTGATATGGCTCTGCATGTGAATTGTGGTAACTAGGACAGGTATCAAGGTACCCACATGTTGCATGTGATGACACTCTTTTCCCTACATGTATCATAGTTCCTTGAGCTTATTTGTTGTGTTGCCTCTGGGGTCTTGTGTTGGTTTCCATTTTGATTTCAATGTTTGCTTCTTCTTCTTGTTGTTAGTCTTTCCCTTGGTTGTTGGGTGTCATCTTAGATCTATAGTATGCATGGGATCTTGTGTCATCTCCTAGAATGGGGGGTTGTTTGATGACTTCTTCCATTGCGATGTTCTTCATTGGATTCTCTTATGTGGATGTGGATAGCTTGAATTCACATATTTGGATGGATTCTTGTAGTGGATTTATGTAAAATATTATATGGAAATGTATGTAATGATTCATGATGTAATTGTAACTGTAAATAGAACTATGATCCTTGTTGTGAAGGATATTGTATTCATGTAATAGTATGTTAGAAGAGTAAATGATGCAACTTGTGATATTGGTTTATTAATGATGCTTGATTCATGGTTATGTATATAGTCTTATGTGATGTTGGAAATGCATAAAGAATTGGGAGTAGGAACATTTGGTATCGGTGTTTTAGAATGAACTTAATACGGGATGGTAAGGAAGGTTTAGTAAATGGATATATTCATGTTATAGAAAAGTGAATGTTCATATATGTATGAATAATGATTCATGCTAGGAATTAGTATGCATTAGACTAAAGTGGTAATTATGTTATCATGTTTATGATGATAGGTTATTGTTTATGGTTAGTTTAAGTGATGATGTTGAGATGTCGTAAAGGATGTTAGATATGTTGTGTGTTTATTTCCGCTTGCATTATATTATTATGTGTGTAGCGTCCTAAAATTGTGACACTTGCAATTTCGACTGCATTTGGGTCTTCACGATGGCGATGCAACGTTAAACCTGAATGGAGACCCCGAAACCTGCTTGTGACACCAAAAACTACATTTTTATGCACCTTGGCATGATCCCTCCTTGCACCCTGTTGTCCCGGGAGGTGGGACCATCGCGCCCAATGCCCTAGTCCTTTAAGACTAGGGCGCCCAGCACCCTGGTCCCCCAGGACCATGGCACCCAACGCCCTGGTCCCTGGCCCTATTTTGGGCCCGATCTCTTTTGGGCATCGGGTCTTTAAGTTTGCAATTCGGGAAATAATGTTTCTTGGTCGGCCTAAGGTCAGAAAAATCAGTCTAGTAGCCCTAATTGACAAGTATATAAACTACTTTTCCTCTCCTAGAAAGGGAAGAAAAAGGGGGACATATGTGAGCAAAAGGCGGAAGCGACATTCAAACATTCAAACATTCAAGTATTCCTTCAAGCAAATGAGCATTCTAAGTCTCCATTCAAGGCTAGGTGTTGCATTCAAGACAAGGATTCAACCATTGAAGAGGAGATCACTTACAACACATAACATACAACATACATTACACCTTCGCATGTAAGAATACAAACATTCTTACAACAAGGTATTAGTACTTGTTTACATTACAAACATTTATATTTACACCATTCTCATTTCTTGGTTAATTCCAAAACCGGGGTTTGACCTAAAGGCAAACCCCTAATCCCTAACCCCCCAATCATCCTCTCTTTTCTGTGTGTAGGTTGTAGGTACGCGGCTATAATTGAAGATCTGGAATCCTTGTGCAGAGACAAACAGATCCACCTTTGTTTCGCGGATTTTTCG
The DNA here is from genome assembly GCF_030272615.1 of Cryptomeria japonica. Taxonomy (NCBI): domain Eukaryota; kingdom Viridiplantae; phylum Streptophyta; class Pinopsida; order Cupressales; family Cupressaceae; genus Cryptomeria; species Cryptomeria japonica. The sequence continues at coordinate 207,661,400 of NC_081408.1, forward strand.
GAGGATCGTGTGCACGCCGGGCGCCATCGTCCCATCAACTTTCGCTCAAATTTGTAGAACAGCACCATCTTGACATTTTACTACTAATTCCAGGTCCGCAGCTTCATCCCATATCCCTATCTCTATTTATAAATGAATCTTTCCTACTTTACATGCATTCCTAGTTCAATCATTCTATCTACATTTCTTTACAAAAGAGGGTATCCTTGATGTCTTAACCCTTGAAACTCATTTAGAATCCAATCCTACATTGTGTGGGATTGGATCTTGTGGGTTTCAACCCCTCTTTTGAATGTAAAGTCCCTCCTAAGTGAAAACCATCAACCCTAGTGACCTCCCTTCTCTCTCCTTAGAGTTGGGGAGGGGAGAACGACTAGGGTTCGATTTTTCCGCTTTACATTTTGGTGAACCTGATGTGAACATCCTCATTCTGATTATTCATGGTTAGATCTAACAATTTTGTTTCCTTAATTACATTTCCATGTTTGATCTTTTGCAAATTTTAGAGGCTAATTGCATAAAAACCCTAAAATTTTCTTTTTAGTAATTAAACTTGTGAAATGTTTAATTGTTAATGCTTGTTTCAGATCTACCCTTCTATTGCAAATTATCAATTCATATTTGTGCTTTAATTCTGAAAATTAAGTGGTTAAATATCAAAACCCTAATTTTTAAAACCTTCTTGATTCAACCTTTGACTGATAATTCCACTGATCAAAACACCTCCAAATCGGCTGTAACTTTGGATTCCACAACAAAATCACAATATCTCTCATCCCTGAAAATTTGGAAAAAAGTTGCGAGGACCGTGTGCACCCCGAGCACCATCGTCCCCGACATTTTTTTTGAAATTTCGGGAGCTAGATCTTACTGTATTTTTCTGCTAAAATCCAGAATTTTGGCTGATTTTATCAATTTTAACACTTTCAAAATTAAAGTCAAAGTTGGTCTAGCGATTGCTTGGATTGAGGCTTCTAATCATTCAAAAATTGTTGAAATTAAAATTCATATCAAAATTGTGTTTCTTACAGTCCTAAATCTGAAAAGTGTGTTGGCATTCATTCAAAATTTCAGTGCTTTATTCAAATTTTTGCAATTTGTGACTTTTGAAATTAAGTGTTTAATTGCAGCAACTTTGATTTCCGCTTTCAAATTCGAATTTTGCATGAAATCGAGTCAACTTTTAAATTTCAAAACCTGCATTGCTTTCAGTATTCCCTCTAAAATCATAAAATTCAAAATTTCAGTTTCCCTTTTTTTTTTTTTCAAAATTCAAATTTTACATTTTTCAACAATCTTGGTAGGGTTCAATTTTGAGATTGCAACTTTAATTTGGCCTATCTACAGATCGTAAAATCACTCAATTTTTTCAGATTAGCTTTAAAATCATCATAACTTTCATCCCTAAAAATTTTGAAAAAAGTTGCGAGGACCGTGTGCACTCCGTTCGCCACGGTCCCGGACATTTTTTTTGAAATTTCGGGAGATTGTCCTGATTGCATTTAACAGCTTAAATCTAGGAGATTCGCTGATTTTATTGAAATTTGCTACCTCTAAAATTCAAAATCTTCTCTCTCTCTTTAGTGCATGAGTTTTACAACAATAAGCCCTACTTACACTATTTCCGTTAGGCGAAGCCTTAGAATTAAGTCTTTCCAAGGTTTAATTACTGAGGAGATGGAACCTAATTTGAATGGTCTTTTTAACGAGGACATGGGTAATTCCTCTAATCCTCTTAATGATGAAGAAGCTCTCCATGAGGTTTCTGTAGAACAACTTTCGAAATTGGATAACCAATTTGATGATTTTCGACAATGGATGTCTCAAGAATACCCTGATAGTGAAGCTCTTTCATTAATTGAGGGTCTAAAACGTATGGTTCAAAGTGACAAGAATGGAATTGATATTTTGCGTGGTATTGCACACATTGTGGATTCAAATGTGATGCCTATGAAGAGTTGTGCCTAAACTTTAGGTTATACACAACCTCCTACTCAAGTTAATCATTCTATTCCTTTGACAACTCCTATTGCTAGTGTACCTACTTTTACATCAAACATAATGACTACTTCAATACAAGACATTCCTCCTATGATCACTAGTCATGGGGGCAATCCCTCTTCTTCAATCAACCCTCTTCCTTCATTCAATCCAACTTCTTCATTCATTCCTTCAATGAGTGTTCCTATTATATCTCCACAAATGAACATGACGCAAGGGGGCAATTCATTTAACCATTCCATTCCTCCTTGTAGTGTTCCTCCTTTCCAATCATCTCCTATGACTAACTATCATAGTGTACCACCACCTTACTCTCAATCAATACCTTCTTTCAATAACATAATACCTCCATCACAATCTAACACGTCTAATATGAACTCTTCGACTAAAGCGACCATTAACAATCTTGTACAAACTGTCTCTTCTTTACAACATCAAATTGCCTCTATGAATCAATCTAAGTTTAGTGTGCCCACATTTGATGTTGCGAGCCCACTTTCTCTTGACATTGTTCGAGCTATCCCCCTAAACATGTTGAAATTCCACATTTGGAGCTTTATAATGGTAAGGGTGATCCTCTAACACATGTTAAGACCTTTCAAACAATATGTACCGATTTTGCTTATGACCAAAGGTTTCTTGCAAAACTGTTTACTAGAACATTAAGAGATAAATCCCTACAATGGTATTGCTCGTTGCCTTCTTATTCTATTACTTCTTTCGAACAACTTGCCAATGCTTTTATTCAACAATTTCAAAAAAATATAAGTCCTAAAGTTACTTTGATTGATTTAATGCATTGTAAACAAGGTGTTAAAGAAAAAGTGACTGATTTCATTGGTAGATATAAGCATTTGTATGCTCAAATTTCTTTTCCATTACCTGACAATAATATTCAAAGAATCTTTATTTCTAATTTACAAAAAGATATTAGAGAAAAACTTCTATTTTCTGAGTTTACTTCTTTCCAACAGTTGTGCGCAACTCTTCACAATTATCAACTGACTGTGAGTCAAATGGAACAAGCAAATCCTATGGCTCCGAGTGATTAGGGTGATAGTAGTCAACAACCATTTGGGAAGTTTAAACCGAATAGAGAGTCAATTAAATTCAATGAAAACATCATCAACAACAATGTGAATGCAGCATCAGGTGTGCCTCCTATTTCTAAGTTTTTCAAGAAAGAAAGAAAGTTTACTCCTTTGAATGAATCATTGCATAGTATTATGAATAAGTTATTGGAACAAAATGTGCTTACTCTTCCTCCTATAAGGCAAATAGATCCTGCAAAGATTAATTCACCCTATTTTGATAACAAATCTTTTTGTCAATTTCATCGTCATCCTGGGCATGATACTAAAAAATGTTTTGCTTTAAAGGGTAAAATTCAAGATTTGATTGATAATAATACTATCTCTATTTCTAGTGTGAATGATAAAGGCAACACATCTGTAGCTCCTCCTAACCAAAATCTTTAGATTTTTACTGATCCATTGCCTTCTCATACCTCTAATGCGATTGATACTACTGACTCCTCTGTCTCACCTGATCATCTTGTGTCTATGACTCTGAATGTGATTAACTTTGTAGAGCAGCAGAAAATCCCTAAAGAACCTTCCATCACCTTTGATTCCAGTGAAACTATCAGGGCACCTGATGGTCCTTTATATATAGTTGCAAAAGTCAAGAATACACCTTGTCGTGGAGTGCTTATTGATCCTTCTTGTATGGTTAATATCATTACTGAAGAATTTCTTTTTACTTTGCAATTGAATCAAGTTATCTATGATGAAACAAATGTGGTTGTGAAATTATTTGATGCATTTTCTTCTCTTGCAATTGGTTCTATTACATTACCTATTGAGGTTCATAACAAATCCCTTAATGTGAGCTTTGCTATTATTCCATCATCCGAACAATTTCGTGTGAAGCTAGGCTATCCTTGGTTATCTTCCATGAAAGCTATTGCTTCTCCTATTCATAAGTGTTTGAAATTTCCCCATAATGGTGAAGTTGTTACTGTCAATCATAGTCTCTTTAAACCAGCTGAAAGAACTTCTAGCATTCCTATTGATTACTTTTGGCCTAAACAATTCCAATCTCTTGCTCCGTGAAGTGATCATCTTTTTAAATCTTATCAAAAGTGGAAAAAAGATATGATCCTATCTCTAAGTGAACCTAGAACACCCAAACTTGACATTCCTATCGTTCTTGAGAAGGAAGTTCTTCCTTTGAAAGATAAAACTAATGTCTTTCCTCAAGAAGATTCCCAACTCATCCCTATGAATGTGACTATGCCTATGACTAATAAACTTCCTAAAAGCAGACCTATACCTCCTCGTCATGATGGGCTTGGTCTCCTTCCTAAACCAAATATTCCTCCCTTATATGGAGCAGTTCCTCCTCCTTCCTCTTATGGAGAGAAGAGACCTTCCTCTTCTCCTATTGTTCAACCTAAGAGACCACAACCTAAACACCCAAGTGAAAAGGATGAGAACATTCCTCCTCCTCAATCTCCTCAACTTCCTACTAGGACTAGATGGAATCGTTCTGCAAATGAACGCCAACGAAAGCATCGTCTTAGAGCTCAGGCAGCTGCTTCTCAAACTTTGCAATCCCCAAAAACACCTTTAGCCAATATTATTCCATTTTCTCCTCAGCCGACAATTGAGCCAAAATCTCCTAAACATAAGATGCATGATGGTCTTGATCCTGTGCGAGTTAAAGATCCTATTTTTATAAATCTTGATGATGATATAGATGAAAATGTTATTCATGATGAAAATGTACTCTTGTTCATTCTGATAGTGAATATGAATATGTTGATGTTGATAACCATTTATCTAACGAATTTTCTAAAGCACTTATCCTAGCTCCTAGACAAGAACAATGTGGCTTAGAACATGAACATAGCCCTTGTTTGGATCTTGTGATATCTCCATCTGCTGTGTTGGATGTTCCTCCTCTAGCGTGTTTCCTACCTGCCTGAAATATTGATCAGCAAGATCGGGGGGTAGATGACGTGCTAGACTAGTTCATTAGCATAGCAGACTCTCTCCTCCTCTCTTGATCTCTTTTGTTACTTCTTCTATGTGTTATTCTCATTCTTCTATTTGTTGTCCTTAGTGTTGTCTACTTGAGGATGATGCAAAGCATTGAGATCTCTTTTGGTCTCTCTCATGTTGACTCAAAAGACACATGTGTTCCCTTCTTCTAGGTGACCTTCCTTGATTGGGGAATGAAGAACAATTATGCATACATACATATGATATACATGAATTATCATACAACATACTGACCCCAAGGAAAGCGAAGTCACCTTGTGCTTTGTGTTTTGTGTCTATTATCCTTGGGCTTATCTCACACTTGGGGGCTAAATCCTTGTGATAACATGCTCCTTTCCTTTCTCATTTCTTATATGTATCACTACCTCAAAGCAATCACCCCCGGTGAGGCATGTGCGATCGCTTTAACGTAGGGGGGCATACATCCCGTTCATATCTTATCAAGATACTTGAAAATTTCTTGACAAATTTAGCTTTGCCTTGAAAATTTTTGATATCTTTCTTGCATGACTCATAGTGAGGGAACCTTACTACTGACAGTCATGGTTCTCCCTCGTGATCTTCCCTTTTACTTTGTCAATCGAAGTCATAAGATCCTTAGTCCACTGGGGGCTTGGTGTATCTTGCGTCCTTGACGTGGTGAAAGTTTTTCAATGTTGTTTCCTTGTACTTTACCAGAAGTATTGGTGTACACTTATACTCCCACTAAAGTGGGGACTAAATGTAGCATCCTAAAATTGTGACACTTTCAATTTTGACTGCATTTGGGTCTTCACGATGGCGATGCAACATTAAACCTAAATGGAGACCTCGAAACCTGCTTGTGACACCAAAAACTGCATTTTTCTGCACCTTGGCATGATCCCTCCTTGCACCCTGCTGTCCCGGGAGGTGGGACCATGGCGCCCAGTGCCCTGGTCCTTCAGGACTAGGGCGCCCAGCGCCCTGGTCCCCTAGGACCATGGCGCCCAGCGCCCTGGTCCCTGGCCCTATTTTGGGCCCGGTCTCTTTTGGGCATCGGGTCTTTAAGTTTGCAATTTAGGAAATAATGTATCCTGGTCGGCCTAAGGTCAGAAAAATCAGTCTATCAGCCCTAATTGACAAGTATATAAACTACTTTTCCTCTCCTAGAAAGGGAAGAAAAAGGGGGACATATGTGAGTAAAAGGCGGAAGCGACATTCAAACATTCAAACATTCAAGTATTCCTTCAAGCAATTGAGCATTCTAAGTCTCCATTCAAGGCTAGGTGTTGCATTCAAGACAAGGATTCAACCATTGAAGAGGAGATCACTTACAACACATAACATACAACATACATTACACCTTCGCATGTAAGAATACAAACATTCTTACAACAAGGTATTAGTACTTGTTTACATTACAAACATTTATACTTACAACATTCTCATTTCTTGGTTAATTCCAAAACCGGGGTTTGACCTAAAGGCAAACCCCTAATCCCTAACCCCCCAATTGTCCTCTCTTTTCTGTGTGTAGGTTGCAGGTACGCGACTGTAATTGAAGATCTGGAATCCTTGTGCAGAGACGAACAGATCAACCTTTGTTTCGTGGATTTTTTGGAGGACCGTGTGCACGCTGGGCGCCATCGTCCCGTCAACTTTCACTCAAATTTGCAGAATAGCATTATCTCGACATTTTACTGCTAATTCCAGGTCCGTAGCTTCATCCCATATCCCTATCTCTGTTTATAAATGAATCTTTCCTAATTTACATGCATTCCTAGTTCAATCATTCTATCTACATTTCTTTACAAAAGAGGGTATCCTTGATGTCTTAACCCTTGAAACTCATTTAGAATCCAATCCTGCATTGTGTGGGATTGGATCTTGTGGGTTTCAACCCCTCTTTTGAATGTAAAGTCCCTCCTAAGTGAAAACCATCAACCCTAGTGACCTCCCTTCTCTCTCCTCGGAGTTGGGGAGGGGAGAACAACTAGGGTTTGATTTTTCCGCTTTACAATGTGAATTTGATTATGATGGTTAGATGTTACTTGATTAATCAATGGTTATTGCATTTGATTAGTGATGGTAATGGTTGTATTAGTTGATGTTTTAAAAAAATATATATCTCTATTTGCATGATAGTTAGTGTATTTCTGTAGGGTAATTCGGTGGGCATTACATTCCATCAATTAAAATAGTACTTGATGAATCCACCAATTGCAGGAAAACCTCTACTTCTTTACGTATCAGCCACAAAGGTATCTTTAGGAGCTTTATTAGCACAAGAGGATTCAATAGGAAAAGAAAGAGTGATCTACTACACCAACATAACTTTGAATGGATATGAGCTCAATTATACCTTCATTGAAAAATCTTGTTTAGTTGTGGTATTCGCTTCCTAAAATTTTTGACACTATATGCTAGCTCATTCAATCAAACTAATAATAAAAATAGACCCATTAAAGTATTTACTCAGTAAAGATGCTTTAACTAGAATATTAGCTAAGTGGGTGATGAATTTGAGAAAGTTTGATATTTAGTACACAGATAGAAGAGTAATCAAAGGTCAAGCTATAGAAGATCAGTTAGCAAAGGCACCATTACAAGGAAATCATCTGATGAATGTTGAATTTCTAAACATAGATGCCTTGGCCATCACAACACAACCATAGGTTTTGTACTTTTATGGCTCATACAAATAGGATGGATCAGGTGTCGGCATCCTATTCATCACTCAACAAGCGAACACCATACCAAGATCTTATAGATTAATGTTCCTTTGCACAAACAACATAGCTGAGTATGATGCTTTGGTTACAGGTGTAGATGGAGGAAATGGATTGAATACAAAATCCAATCTTCCAACATCCAACAATGAATTTTTTTCCAGCAAAAACACACATGCAAATCAAAATATAAACTAGAAACACACACATGCATGCTACAAAATCCTAATCCATTTCCTTCCTACTATCAAAGATCTTGTGTTCAAATAATAAGTGCTCTCAGAAAGCACATGCACAAGAAGCTATGAAAGATGGAGATTGTAGAAAATTATCAAAATTGAAGAAATGGATGCAAGCAACCGATTTTGAATGCAAAAGTTCATGGATCCAAAAATGGGAGAGGGGCTCTACTTAAATAGGTATCCTCAGGTTGAATCCAGATTATGGGATGAATGTGGGATAAAGAAGAGGGCTTGAAAGTTTTAATCCCACATGCATGAGGTGAATGAAAATGGGTAGAGAAGGAAGCATAAATGAGCAATGAATTCTTATGCATATATTTGTGAAAAAGGATAAGTAATAATATTATTAAATGGTAAATTGAATATGGGATAATAATAATATTTTTAATGGATAAATGATCATATAGATATAATTGATGATATAATAATATTAATGAATTAATGATAGATAAATAATAATATTTAATAGATAATGAAGAATAATAGATGGAATAATACATGAAAATGAAGTTGATCCAACCAAGATTAAAATGACAAATTTTATGTGTCTACATTTTTCCCCTCTTTGAGATAATGCACCATGTCGTGTTGTTTCAAAGAAAATGATCAACTGATACATACCCCAGAGATATCCTGGTAAAGATGGTGATTGATTAGTTATGCTTATTTGAAATTGACACTCATATGGTGGATATTGATGCTTGAATAATGGTTTAGGGTTGTCATTGATGGAAACTCTTTATGAGAATCCTTTCCAGTACCTATAGTTTTTGGAGAAGTGGTCTGGTAACCAATAATTTGGCTCTGGTAATTCAAGTTGAGCATAGTAGTTTTGGTCTAGAAGCTTTCCAATGATTGCGGTGGTCAGAATCATGTATAGGATGATAGATCGAACTTATATAAATTAATTTATCATTATTTGGGTGATCAACATGAGTTTTGATGATCTCATTCAAGTTGAATCACTGTTACACATTACATTGTATGGCTAACTTGATAATTGTTTATTTTGTGATTACAATATATATAAGACCAATGTAGAAGATATTTTTGGTGTATGGTATGAAGTAGTATGAGTGAGTAGTGATCGAGAATCCCTTTTGGCACAGTTTCACATGCACATTATTTATCTAGTAGCAGACTAAGACAAAGAATAGAGTAGAGTTGCAGAGAAGTTGCAGTCAGTCTTGGTGCAATTAACCAGAACTCATCTAGGCATTGATTCATGCTATTTTGGAGTTCACTAATTGTAATTCATCACTGTAAATGATCTGTAAGGCAATGTTCCTTCTTGGGTTGCAACCCTTATTGTAATTGAGTAGTGAGCTTGAGGTAGTGTTCCTAAATGCATGTGCATTTCTTGTTTGTAATATTTTGGGTTCAAATCCCATCATGGTTTTTTTCCATTTGGGTTTCCATGTAAAAATATTGGTGTTATAATTTTGTTGTTGGTTATATTGTGTTTCTGCGCTTTACTTTCTTTCATATGCTTCCGGTGGTTTTAAATAATTCATAAAATTTGTTTTCTAGTAGATCATTGATTCACCCCCTCCCCCTCTTAGTGATCCTTGATTCCAACAATTGGTATCAGAGACTAGTTCCTTCGAGGAAGCCTAACCACTTGAGGAAGGTCCTGGAGATTGAATCCATGGATTCTGGTTTGCTTAATGATTTGAAAGATCAGGTTAACACTTCAAGAGACAAGAGGAAAGAACTGATGGACAAGCTAAAGGTGAAATAAGATCAAAGAATGGAAAATCAAGAGAAAGCTAATGAATGTGATAAGCTTGCTAGAGAGAATATTTTGATTAACTAAAAGCAGGTATTTGAAAGGTACCTGAACCTTGTACAAGCTAGGAGATCAGAAGAACATGAAAGAAATGTGCATGATCACTTCAAAAAATAGAAAGATCCCACCCAAACAAAAAGGGATCAACCAACATAACATAAAAAACCAGAAACAAACAGCGAAAGGACAACACAATGACAACAAAAAGATAGAACCTAGAACCCCTGAAGAAACAGAGACATAGACCTAAATAATTTTCATGATATCCTTGGCGTGGACAATGATTTGTTTCATGTTATTCGCCGAGGTCTTTAATTCCTCCAGCTCACAAACTTTGATGTTGCCCTTGGTCCTTGTATTAGCTCTGGTCCTCTTTTCATGACCCTTCTTGTTTGGCTAATCTTTATCACCATCCTTATCTGCATTGTTCTCAAATCTATTGATCAGGATGTTCATGTTATCCACCAAAGCTTTGAGGATCTAAAAATTTTGATCTGCAATCTTCTTAACATTGAGTTCTAGTTTGTCGATTCTACTACCCAAATTGTTCATTTTATTATCCATTCCTTTAATCTCCTTGTTATCTTCCATCTCATTGACCTTTTTTTCCATTGCTATGATTTTACCCATCATACATTCAATTGCTTCCACATTGTGAAGTATAGCAACTAGTTCCTTAACATGTTCTGCTAGGGGTTTATCACCAACCATAACTCTTGTAATAGCCTTCATATCTATCTTCAAACTGTTAATATCCTTCAATATGGTTCTAATGGTATCACAAAAAGCTTTTATAGTATCATTATCACTGATACCACTTTTATCCCCTTTATCCTCCTTTTGCAGACTTATGGTGTTCAAACCCTCAATGTTGCCCATCACCAGGTTTTCCTCCCCCTCTTTATCCTGACCCTCATCCTTCTTGTTCTCCTCACCTTCCTCCTCAGAATCAACCAGAACATGGTTGATATCTTTATTGTTTCCCTTTTTAGTGTTCTTCCTCTGAATCTGCTTTCCAATTTCTTTCCCTTTCTTTTTTTTAATAATTTTTTTCTCAAAGGATTCAGTTTCAAACTCTGAAATGTCTGAATCCACCACAATCCTTTTCCTCTTAGCCTTATTCCTCCCTTTTTTCCTAGTCTCTTCTAAATCTCCCTCAGTCTCTGAATCAAAGTTGAATACGTTGGCTTCACTCTCTGTAGTCTCATCTCTTGCATTTTTGCCTTTAATAGGATTTTCAATGCATTTCCCCTTAAGAATTTTATAAACCAGAACCATAAGCCCCTGGTGGAGGGAATGGTCACCTTTGGGATCTTTCTGAACCTCCTTGATCATGTGGTCCATAGAACAAGCTAGGTAGTAAGGCAAGCTCACCTTTTCCCCATGGCAGAAATGGTTGAGTAGGACAAAGTGATGACCATAGGCTCTAGTAAACCTACCATCCAAAGTAATGTAGGTGATAGAAGCAAATAAAACAAACCTCCATGGCTTGCAAATCCTCTTTGGGGCATGGAAGGAATTGTTGATTTTCACCATCTTTCTCCTCCCATCATCTGTGACTGGGAACTTGTCCATCACTTTATCTGATATGCTACAGTCCCTATAAAATTTAATGCCCTTAGTAATCATCCCCATAGCCTCAGCAATGACCTCCTCATCAACATTCTTCATTTGGGACCCAACTAGGATTTTGCCATTTTTCCAGTTCTTGATGAAATAGTTGATAATTGTGGGATCTTTCCCACTTAGCCTCTCCATGAACACATTCAAAACCCCTACTGAAGGACATCCCACACTTTGTTGTTCTTTCTCTTGAGCAAGAGGTGGGTTCAAATCTTTTCTTATTGCCTCCAATTTTTTGAGCACTTTCCTTAAAATTCCTTCTCTCGACTTCAAAACCTCCTCTCTAGTTTTTGTGGATGCCTTGTAAAAATGCCCATAATCCATGCCAAAAAATTATGATAAGAAACCTATATAAATGCTCATTACCTCTGAAATAACCCTGCATTGAAAAAAGTGGTAGAGGCATTAGAAACTATGATTAAAAGTACCACATTGCCTAGCTTGGCTGCAGTCCAGATTAAGCAGGGATTTCATTTCACTTGCAATCTCACTTTCACCATAACTAGTAATGATGTCTTCTGATTGGCAAGCTAGGTTGGCAGCCCAATTAGCACAGGAATTGGCCTCCTTATACACATGTGTAAAAACAAACATTTCAAATTCCTCACTAATTTTCTTAGTCGCTTTAATAGCATTGCTAATTGACCAAGAAGGCATGAATTTCATTTTTAAACAATTGATTATGTTCAATGAATCTCCTTCACTCCAGACTCTAGTTCATTTGGCTTCCTTAGCAAGGATCATCCCATGGTAAGTTGCCATAGCTTCAACTACATGGTTTGTCTGATTTTCTATGGGGATTCTTTTTATGATTTTTCATGTTCCCCATTCCTGCCTAAGGACCACTCCACATCCTGCAACACCCGGATTACCCTTTGAAGCACCGTAAAAATTAATTTTCATCCACCCATTGGGCGAGCTGACCCATATCACACCCTCTCTAGGATTGATTTGAAAGTGCTCTCGGCCCTTTAATCTCCACTTATTATAGATAAATTGATCATCCTTATCTTGAGGACTATAAATGTCTCCTATGATATTAATATTTTCCAGTATATTTCTTTTTATTTTCTCAAACACAATTTTAGCCTTAGAAACCTTCTCTCTGAAAACTCTGTCATTTCTCTCTTTCTATATCCCCCAGCACATATGAGGTAAGGAAAGTTTCCACAATAAAATAGTAGAATTATTCCTTGAAGGATGATGCCAAGAGTTGAAAACTTCTTGAATCGACTTTGGGAAGCCCCAACTGATTTTGAAGTGGTCTAGACATCCTCCCCAAAAATCACCAGAGAAAGGGCAATGAAAGAGCATATGATTAATGGTCTCCTCATTATACTTACATAGAATAAAAATACTTGGCATTCTCATACCTCTTTTTTTGATATTCTCAATTGTTAGAATTTTATCTTGAAGGGTTCTCTAGAAAAAAAATGTTAATCTTAGGGGTGAGGCCTTTCACCCATGCCTTATCCCAGCATGGGCTTTCCATGTTAGAGTACTATTGATAATAAAGAGAAGCCACAGTGAGTGTACCACTTTCTATGAGTTTCCAAATTAATTGGTCTTCCTCTTCAACCCTTACCATAGAGTTCATAACTTTGTTCAGACTTCCCAAGGACTGATCCACCTGAGATAAATCCTTCCACTGTCCATCTTCCCAGTAATCACCCACCATAGATCCAAATATTTCCTTGCACTGGTTTTGAAATCTACTCAACTCAGGATTTTCAGTCAAAGGGGACTCCAGCAACCAGGAATCAGCCCGATATTGGATAAGATTCCCTTTCCCCATTTTCCATATTGCACCTCTGGCAATTAAGTCTCTTGTTCTAGAAACATTTTTCCAAATGTTGGAGCCAATTGGAATATTTTCTTCTTTAAGGAAGCTTTCAAGAGTTGGACATTGTCTTTTATACTTGTTGTCCCATATCAATTTCCACTCTCTTGTAAGGAAGTAAAGTAGTGGAAACAAATTCCTACACTAACCTTGAGAGGAGGGTAATGCAAAACTTTTTCAGATCGTTACAACAGTTACAGAAAATAGAAATAGATATAATAGAATTCATACCACAACACAGTGATTTACGTGGGGAAAACCCTTTCGGGAGAAAAACCCCACCCTCCAAAAGCAGCTCAATATTTTATTCAGCAATCAAAAATAGATTACAACATACTTGCAGAGCAAGCTCTTCGCAGGAGTACCACTAATCAGAGATTCAGAGGCAACTCAATAGCCATAAGACTCTTACACACAACCTCTATCTCACACACCTCATAAATAGGAGATACAATACAAGAAACCGTCAGACGGTATTACAAAACCATGGGCTAAAACCACCCAATAAGGTGTAGCCGACCTTATCTCCCTTCTAGATGCCCTATGACATGTTAAAGCACACATCAACATGTGTCGCTCCCTTTTACAGCTCATTTATGTATCCGATAAAAATTATTTTTCCTATTTCAGGAGTACAAACTTCCGGAGGCCATAACTTGAGAACCGGGTGTCCGATTGACAAACCGTTTGAAGCGCCGGAAAGCTCACGAAGTGCTCTATCACCTCGTAACCTGCTTCACCGGTTACGGCCACTTTTCAGGGCATTTCGGAGCCTCTAAAGTCCCCAAAATTAAGTTTAAATATTTTATTGCACCCCTCCAAGAGGAAAACATTAATATCTTCAAAACTAGTTGTGACCTTGCGATGCAACTTTATCAGAATGCTTATCTAACCAACCAGAAGCTTTAGGGAGAGTTTCGCACCATTTTGTGCTCAAATGAAAAATTACTATAAATAGTAACCTCGCATAAATGCAAGGTTGAGACACCATTTTTTCCCAACAAATCTCCCACTTGTCAAACACCTTGCAAGAGCGGAAGGGAATGTCAACACAATGAATCAATTGCTAGGGGCCATAAGGCCCATAGACTCTGAACACCATCTGAACTTCTCTGTGCTCACAGCCTTAGTTAAAGCATCTGCAACATTCATCAAAGTTTCCACCTTAACCAGCTTCACCCTACCATCTTCGACCATATCTCTAACAAAATGATACTGAACATCAATATGTTTGGTCCGGGCATGAAATGTCAGGTTCTTAGCTAGGCTAATTGCACTCTGACTATCACAGTAAACTGTCACTATACCTTGTTTTATTCCAATATCCAAACATAGTCTCTTAAGCCAAATGGCCTCTTTACAAGCATGAGTAGCTGCCATATACTCTGCTTCAGTAGTGGATAAAGAAACCACAGCCTGTCGCTTACTCATCCAACTAATTGCACCACCAAACAAAGTAAACACATAAGCACTGGTGGATCTTCTGCTATCAATATCACCTGCCCAATCTGAATCCACATAACCATGGATATCAAGGGAAGTCATGTCTCCAACTGAATTACCATGATAACACAAAGAATACTCTGAAGTACCCTTCAAATATCTGAAGACTCTTTTGACTGCATCCCAATGAACTCTACCAGGATTAGACATATATCTAGAAAGTACTCCCACTGCTTAGGCAATATCTGGTCTAGTACAGACCATAGCATACATCAAGCTTCCAACCGCACTCTGGTAAGGCACTCTACTCATGTCTTCCATCTCCAATGGGGATGTAGGACAATCTGAAATAGATAGTTTCATTCCAACTGTAAAAGGAACACTCAATGGTCTACAATTCTGCATGTTGAACCTCTGTAACACTGAATTCACATACTTACTCTGGCCTAGCCATAGCTTTCTGTTCACCCTATCTCTTCTAATTTCCATCCCAAGAATGTGCTTTGCTGCACCAAGATCTTTCATTTCAAATTTAGCAGCGAGCTGAGACTTCAGTTCTGAAATCATACCTTTCCCTTTACCAATGAATAACATATCATCAACATACAATGCAATGAATAAGAAATGATCACCATAAGATTTATAATAAACACAGTGATCTAATTTAGAACGTTCAAATCCCAAACTCAACACATATGTATCAAATTTCTGGTACCACATCCTAGGACTTTGTTTGAGGCCATACAAAGATTTCTTCAATTTACAGACCAAATTACTTTTGCCTTTCACCACATAGTGCTCCGGCTGTGTCATATAAATATCTTCCTCCAAATCACCATGAAGGAAAGCAGTTTTCACATCCATTTGCTCAACCTCTAAATTATAAGCAGTAGCAATAGAAAGCAAAAATCTAATGGACGTCATTTTTGCAACAGGAGAAAATATCTCACCGTAATCAACACCCTCAACCTGAGAGTAGCCTTTTGCAACCAACCTTGCTTTATACTTCTCAATGCTTCCATCTGAACCAATCTTTTTCTTGAACACCCATTTACAACCAATAGGTTTTCGTCCTTCAGGCAATGGTACAAGATCCCATGTATCATTCTTTTTCAAAGCTACCATTTCTTCCTCCATAGCAATCTTCCAGGATTCTACATCATTCATACCTAATGCCTCTTCTACAGATTTCGGTTCATCCACACTAGTATTCAGAGAAAAAATACATCTCCAATCATCAGGTGAATACCTTTCAGGTGGTTGTCTATGTCTTGTAGACCTTCGAACAAGCTGAGTTGGATGTTCTTCCTCCTCTTCTGAAGATTCAAAGCTAGATGAGCTCTCCTCAAATTCTTGCCTATCTAGGGGTCTCGATTCAACTCTTTCAGGTGTAGAAGGAAGTTGAATCACATCTTCTTTTTTAGTCTGTTCTGGCTGCAATGCAACAGAAGGAGACTTAATTTCTCTAAAAATAGCACTTCTACTGTGAATTACCTTTTGTGCAATAGGGTCCCAAAGCTTGTATCCTTTCACACCATAACTATACCTGATGAAGATACATTTCACAGCCTTGTTCTCCAACTTTGTTCGCTTCTCCTTTGGCACATGTGCATATGCCTCACAACCAAAAACTCTAAGATGTCTCAATGAAGGCTTGTGACCTGACCATGCTTCCATAGGCGTTTTATCAACAAGAGCTGATGTAGGAGACCTGTTAATCAGGTAGCAAGCAGTGGCAACAGCTTCAGCCCAAAACTTTTGTTCGAGACCAGCACCACTCAACATACTCCTAGCCTTCTCCATCAGTGTCCTATTCATTCTTTCTGCAACTCCATTCTGCTGTGGAGAATACGGAGTTGTCTTCTGCCTGTTAATTCCACAGTCTTTACAAAATCTATCAAAATCATTAGAGCAAAACTCACCGCCATTATCAGTTCTCAAATATTTTATTTTCTTTCCAGTCTGCAACTCAACCATTGCCTTAAATTCTTTAAAACGACTAAAAACTTTAGATTTACTCTTTAGAAAATATACCCATGTCCTTCTACTAAAATCATCAATAAATGAAACATAATATGTGGATTTTCCAATCGAAGAGACATTTACTGGACCAAACACATCAGAATGGATAAGATCCAAAACACCACAAGTTTTATGAGAACTCGAGTAAAACTAAACGCGGTTTTGTTTTCCATAAATGCAATGCTCACAGAAATCAAAGTCAAGATTACAATCATTCAAACCTTCAACAAGATTTTTATTTGTCAAGGTCCTTAGACCCTTTTCTCCAATGTGGCCAAGTCTTTGGTGCCATAACATAGTCTTCTCTGTAGGTAACTTTGCTTCAGATGAAAGAGCACCCTTAGGTACCCAAAAACCATTTCCATCTGCTGAAGGTGAAACCTTCAAATCTTCCAGTGAAGTATCCGCAGATTTGCTTTTTACAGAAGTGCTATTACATTCAACAGTGTATGCTTCAAGCTTATACAAAGTGCCAAACCTAACACCTCTAGCAACTACCATAGCACCTTTAACCATCTTACATCCTGCTTCAGAAAAGACTACCTGCACACCTGCATCTATCAGTTTGCTCATAGATAACAGGTTTCGTTTTAATCCAGGGATATGCAGCACACCATTAATCCTTTTTATTCTACCATCAGAAAACCTAATTCTAACTTTACCTCGACCAACAATGTCTAGATGTGAATCATCACCCAAGTACACCTTACCTCCATTAAATCCTTCATATTCAGAAAACCAATCTCTATTGGAAGTCATATGAAAAGATGCACCTGAGTCAATTAGCCAAGCATCATTACCTGTATGAGTCACCAAAGCTGCAATAAATGCATCGCCATCTTCCTTATCGGACTTAGAATCAGAATCGAACTTTTTCTTTTTCTTCTTCTTCTTTTCTTCTTTGCAGTCCTTACGGATGTGACCCGGTTTACCATAGTTCTAGCAAATTACTTTGGACTTTCCAGGAGATTTTGATCTCCCTTTGGATTTGGACTTGTCACGCTTCTCATTCTTCTTGCCTTTCTCCTTAGGTCTTCCATGAACGGTTAGGGCTTCCTTTGAATGGATGGATACCTTCCTTCGCATCTCTTCACCGAGTAGGGCACCCACCACGTCTTCAGATTTCAAAACAACAGAAGTACTACCGATAGCCATAACAAGAGAATCCCATGAATCAGGCAAAGAACAAAGCAAAATCTGACATTTCTCCTCCTCGTCCATCTTAACACCGATGCATACTAATTGAGCCACCAACATATTGAATGCTTCCAGGTGGTCCACAATTCGTCCACCCTCTTCCATCTTCAAGGAATACAATTTCTTTCTTAAGAAAATTTGATTTAATAAAGATTTCACTTGATACATCTCACCAAGCTTAGTCCATAGCTTCTTTGCAGAGTTTTCTTCATGGATATTGATTAGAACAGAGTCTGCCAGGCACAGTCTGATTAGACCCTTGGCTTTTCGGTCCATAACATCATACTAAGCTACCGCAGTAGGATCTAAGGGCCTTTGGACATTCGCATCAACAGCATCCCAAAGATCTCGATCTATTAGCAGATCTTCCATCTTCAGCTTCCACATCTCAAAATTACTTCCATTAAATTTCTCCACCTCTATTCTCCCTGACGAACTCACCATCTGAATATTCCTGCAACAAGATCAAAAAGTGTCTTCTGCACAAGCTCCCACTCAAATCTGGATTAGTTCAAAAAAGAACCCAACTGCCCACAATTGAAACCAAAGGTGATCAGGCTCTGATACCACTTGTAAGGAAGTAAAGTAGTGGAAACAACTTCCTACACTAACCTTGAGAGGAGGGTAATGCAAAACTTTTTCAGATCGTTACAACAGTTACAGAAAATAGAAATAGATATAATAGAATTCATACCACAACACAGTGATTTACGTGGGGAAAACCCTTTCGGGAGAAAAACCCCACCCTCCAAAAGCAGCTCAATATTTTATTCAGCAATCAAAAATAGATTACAACATACTTGCAGAGCAAGCTCTTCGCAGGAGTACCACTAATCAGAGATTCAGAGGCAACTCAATAGCCATAAGACTCTTACACACAACCTCTATCTCACACACCTCATAAATAGGAGATACAATACAAGAAACCGTCAAACGGTATTACAAAACCATGGGCTAAAGCCACCCAATAAAGCCGACCTTATCTCCCTTCTAGATGCCCTATGACATGTTAAAGCACACATCAACATGTGTCGCTCCCTTTTACAGCTCATTTATGTATCCGATACAAATTATTTTTCCTATTTCAGGAGTACAAACTTCCGGAGGCCATAACTTGAGAACCGGGTGTCCGATTGACAAACCGTTTGAAGCGCCGGAAAGCTCACGAAGTGCTCTATCACCTCGTAACCCGCTTCACAAGTTACGGCCACTTTTTAGGGAATTTCAGAGCCTCTAAAGTCCCCAAAATTAAGTTTAAATATTTTATTGCACCCCTCCAAGACGAAAACATTAATATCTTCAAAACTAGCCGTGACCTTGCGACGCAACTTTACCGGAATGCTTATCTAACCAACCAGAAGCTTTAGGGAGAGTTTCGCACCATTTCGTGCTCAAATGAAAACTTACTATAAATAGTAACCTCGCATAAATGCAAGGTTGAGACACCATTTTTTCCCAACATTGTTCTAGAAACATTTTTCCAAATGTTGGAGCCAATTGGAATATTTTCTGCTTTAAGGAAGCTTTCAAGAGTTGGACATTGTCTTTTATACTTGTTGTCCCATATCAATTTCCACTCTACCTAATTTTTATACCCTCTCCAAATCTGCTTGGCCATTAGGAACTCATTTATGTCTCTTATTCTTCTAAGACCTAGTCCCCCCTTTCTCATTGGCTTGCATACCTTATCCCAGGCAATCAGATTCATTCTCTTCTTTTCCTCAACCTTGCTAGAGAGAATGTTGTATTGAAGATTTAAATACAATCAATTGTGATGAAGTTGACTAAGGAGATTGAAGACTGGAAGAAGAATGAAGAAAATTTGACTAAATCATTGAAGGAAAGAGAAGAAAATGCTTCAAGATTACCTATGAGAATGATCAGTTAAAACTTGAATTGACACAATCAAGGAATGATGGTCAAGAACTTGAAAGAAAAATTGTTGCCCTAAGAGATGAACTTGCTACTACAAATGAATATAAAGATAAATTCAATGCTAGCTCAACAAGGCTTGATGATATGCTAGAAATGTAGAGACATGGAAAATACATGAGAGGACTTGGATTTGAGAAGGGAGAATCCTCCAAATTTGGACAAAGCAATGCAAAACCTAATCATAAGAAGAGTAAGAATCCTTTGATAAGACAACCTAATGCCTATAAATTTAATGGTAGATGTTTTCCTTGCAATAAATTTGGTCATATAGCAAATCAATGTAGAAGTAGGATGAATAATTGAACCAACAATATGAACAATGGTCCTACCTTTATTGATTAGTATTTCATATGCAATATTTTTTGTCACAAGTCAAATATGTGCAGAGCAGTAATGAACAATTTTCAGAACAAGAGATGTTATGCTTGTGGGATGTTTGGACATATCTCTAACTAATGTTAGATGAGGCCAAATTCGATGAATTTTAAAGCTATGTAGATAAGTGTTGTTTGTTGTGCATGCAACCAAACTGGTCACATTGCAAAGTACTGCAAAAATAAGAAAAATGATCTAGTAATCAAAGGCAAAGGTAGAAGATTAGAGACAAGCATGAGAAGATGTCGGTTAGAAAAGAATAATCCAAGGTAGTTTTTGGATCTAAACCAGACTTCGATGCATGATCTTCATCTGGTAACTAAGGCATTTGGCCTTAGGGGGTAGCATTTTCATGTAGAATCTTATAGAACCCCCTAGAGATATTTGTGATCAATCAAGGTTGATTGCAGATGCTTGGAGATGATAATCCAGAATTATTCATGTCAGTAGCCACTCAAATGAAGCAAGGCTTGCCAAATTTGGGAATATAAGGAGAATCAGACAACCACCCTATGGATTTTCTTTTAAGACCTTACAAGGAAGGATGAAGGAAAGGGAAAGGATCTCTAAGGAGGTTATGGAAAAATATGAAAAATCTATCTATTTCATGGTCAACAAGGACCAATGCCACATGGAGGCAATAGAGCCTAGGACAGTTTGGATTTTGCCAATGGGTTATGAGGTTGATGGCCAAACCCTTGAGGTCTATGGTCAACATATCTTAAGTAAATCGGTGGATCCCAAAGAACCTAGATTTGGTACCCTCAAGGAGAAAGATATGGAGCTACATAAGAAGTTTACCTAGCCGACAAGAAAAACAAAGGTATCCAAAATGGTTGAAGAAGTGGTTGTATAGATGGGAGTCACTAGAGAAACATTCAAGAAAGCAAGGGAGAAGCAAGCACAAATGGAAGCTAAGGAGTTGTCAAAGAATCCTAAGGTTGAACCGGTTCCCTCCAAGGGAAAGTATAAGGAAACCAAGTCTGCCCCTACTTCGGTGAAGCATCCTACAAGTCAAAGATCATTCAACAAAGGAGTTCTAATGTAGAAGGAGAAACCAAAGTGGAATTATTTTGTTGTGTCTCTGATTGCATTTGATACTGAGATAGATGAAGAAGTAAAATAAAAATTTATCAGAGTAGAAAGGAAATCTCAGTTTGGTGGAGCTCAGCAGAGCAAGAAGACTAAATCTAAGACTAGTCTAACCAAAAGACCTAAGAGAGGAAGAAAGCTTAGGACCAAGCTTGATAAAGACCTTGAATCTAGTAATGTACAAGGTAAATATACCTATGTTCCCCCATTGACAATAGAGTAATTGATTGATGAAATTATTGTTGATGGTAATCTGAAAAAAACTGGAGCATATTAAGAAAATATTGTTGAGGATGATCAAAGGAAAGTTGATGAAGCTGTTGTTTTGCATTTACATAGCTTCAACAAATCCTTGATTGAATTAGAACTTAGCATCCCAAAGGATCTGTACAACATTCTTGATGCTAAGAGGATGGCTGCCAATAGAGTAGATAAAGAGATGAAAGAGCGTGAATTAATAAATATCTACATTTGTATCTCTCAAGAAGAAGCACATAGACCTATTTATCAAGCTAATAAGAAGGAATTCAGGAGTAGAAATAGGGTGAACATGCTAATGATTCATAGGGTTGAAGAAGTAAGGAAAGAAATTGAAGAAATATGGAAAAGGATCATAAAGAACAACCCTTTATATAATTATGCCACTCAAAAGAAAGACACTTCTCATTTAGAAGTATAGGCATGTGTCCTAGATGATTAGAAAGATGAAACTTAGACTAAGAAACATCGGGTAGATTATCCAAACGCAACTCTTGATGCTGAGATCAGTGAGAACCCTCCAATGAAAGGGAAAGAGAATATTGGAGAAATTCCTGAGGTTCCAGGGGATGATACTGCACCAACAGGTGACATCGGTGCACATGATAAAGGGGATGATGCAAAGAAAGAGGAATCTAAGAAGGAAAAGGTGTAGGATAAGGGAAAAGAGGTGGAAAAAGGAAATAAAATTGTTGAGACTCCGACAATTGACACTCCAAAGGTTAACGAGAAAATGTTCCTAACTCAAATTTCAATTAATCTTGATGGCCCTTTAGATATTGGGCAGATGTCTCTAGTTGAAAAGCTCATGGTTGCAACTGTATTTCAATCCCAATCCAATCAAGCCCTAGTTAAGTCTGAAAGTGAAGACAAATAGCTTATTTTGATGTCTATTGTTGTTTTGCAAAAGGTGGTACCAGACTTACAACTAGATTCCAATTCTAATCCCTCTAGTAAATTATTATAGTTTATTAATAATGTAAATACTTATGTTGAATTATTGGAGAAGTCTACCACCAAGCGGGTATTAGATAGATTTAAGGAGGTTAATATAGAGAAATTCATGAAGATGATAGAAGATGAAAGAGTGAGATTAAATAAATGTATGCAAACTATCTCAGAGTCATTGACTGAAGGTGGTAAGATATATAAATCTTGTATTATTTTGCCCAAATTCATAGTTGAAATAGACAAGAAGATTAATATTTGTTAGGGAAAGCTAGCTGGAATATCTCAGACATTTGATTCTGATATAGCCCTAACCAGAAACATAGAAGGGCAAGTAATGGCTCTAAATGATCAAATCTTGAGTTGAAATGCAGAAAAAGACAAAATTTTGAGAAGAGTTGGTGAACTTCGAAACCTAATTGCCCCCAGATGGACACCATGCTGAGTAATAAAGTAGATTGTATGAAGACTACGACACAACTAGTTTTGGTTGAACTAAAGGATGTGGAGATTCATGCCTATGTTTCCAGTGCATTCATCACAATTTTGGACAACTTGAAGAATGGGTGGGATACCCACATAGGATTTTTGAAGACCATTTTTACTGACATCTTCAAGCATGTATAGAGTGTTTGGTAGATATCCTTGTACATAAGTTATTGGACAACACCCCTACCTTGGTATTGCTGTCAAAGGGGGAGAGTAGGAGCCAAAAATGTACAAAATGATACAAGTTCCTAAGATTTTTATCTAAGGGGCAACCTTAGATGTTTTTCAACACTTAGTCATTTTTCATGAGTGTTGCCATCAGTGCCAAAGGGGGAGATTGTTGGAAATTGACACTCATCTAGTGGATATCAATGCTTGATTGATGGTTTGGGGTTTTTATTGATGACAACTCTTCATGAGAATCCTATCTAGTAGCTATATTTTTTGGAGAAGTGGTCCGGTAACGAGTAATCTGGCTTCAATAATTCATGTTGAGTAGAGCAATTTTGGTTCAAAAGCTTTCTGGTGATTGTGATGGTCAGAATCATGTATGGGATGATAGAGTTGACTTATAGAAATGATTTTATCATCATTTGGGTGATTGACATGAGTTTTGATAATCTGGTTCAAGCCGACTCCCTATTACATGTTACATTGTATGGCCGACTTGATAATTATTTATTTTGTAATTGAGGATATGTAAGACTAATGTAGAAGATCTTTTTGGTGTATGGTATGAAGTACTATGAGCGAGTAGTGATTGAGAATCCCATTTGGCATAGTTTCACTTGCACATTCTTTATCTGGTAGCAGACTGAGACATAAGATAGAGAAAAGTTACAAAGCAGTTGCAATCAGTCTTTGTGTAGTTAACCAAATCTCATCCAAGCATTGATTGATGTTATTTTGGAGTTCACTAATTGTAATTCATCACTGTAAATGATCTGTAAGGAAGTGTTCCTTCAGGGGTTGTAGCCCTTATTATAATTAAGCAGTGAGCTCTAGGTAGTGTGCCTGAATGTGTGTGCATTCCCCCTTTGTAATATTATTTTGCTACTGGCCATAGTGGAATAATATTGTGGGTTCAAATCCCACCGTTGTTTTTCCAATTTGGGTTTCCACATAAAAATCTTGGTGTTATGATTTTGTGGTTAGTTATATTGTGTTTTCGCACTTTACTTTCTTACATATGCTTTTGGTGGTTTTAGAATAAGTCAGAAAATCTTTTGATTTTTAGGGTTTTATAAATCTTTCAATTTTTTAGGGTATTTTTTAGGACATTTTATAATTTTGATGATTTTTCAGGTCATTTTACTATTTTCACGTTTTTTTCAGAACATTTTAGAATTTTTTAGGATTTTTTTAGGACATTTTAGGATTTTTTAGGATTTTATTACGACATTTCATGAATTTTAGGATTCTTTTTAGGACATTTAATATTTTTTAGGATTTTTTCAGGATATTTTTAGGATTTTAAGGATATTTTAGGATTTTTAGGATTTTTTCAGGACATTTTAAAAGATAGTTCCTCTGACTATGAGATGCCAACTTTCCCAACCCACTGCTAAGGTTGAGGAGATTCCCTAGTGAGGGATAAGACTAGTAGATTATGCAAGAGAAGAGTTGTGCATGGAGTATACAAAAAAACAATCCACAAGCTATGTTGGGAGTGGGAAGGCTAATATGGAATGGGAGGGAAGATAAATATAAGGCATGATCAAGTAGAGTACCGAAGGAAGGAGAAATGAAAACTCTATGCATGGCACTGATTGCCCATTTTTCACCATGTTACTTGCCCAAGGTGCCTGTTTGCTAAGTTTTCACTAGTGGACAAATGTTATTTTATTTTTTTATTTTTCACTTTTTCTTTTTTTTTGGTCACAAGGTGCCTATTCGCCATGTTTTCACCAAAGTGACAATTTTTTTCATGATCTTTTTTCTTAATTTTTTTGTATTTTGTTGGATCTTTTTCTCTTTTTATTTTTTATTTTTTCAAGATCTTTTAAAGAAATTCTTAGAAGTACTTAGGCATAGAATCTATGAAGATGAATTCTATTGATTGGATTTTCAAGCGGATGACCCTCTGGAGTAGCTAGTTTATATTATTTTGATCTACATGTAGCAATTTTGATGTATGAACCCAGCCAATTTAACTCAAACTTTCCTTTTTCATTTTCTTGATCTTACTGAGAAACTCGATATTTTATCAGATGATGAGTATATTTGTCTTTTGCCTTCCTTTCTAAAGAAACTATGGTAGAATTACTAATGTGTTCTCCACATAGGCCCATATCAATATCAACTAAAGAGGTTTGGGTAACTCTGATAGAAAACCCCTTCGAGGAAGTTCTGCAAAAGGTCCACTAATGTGATATATCACCAAAAGGGGATGGATGTGGACAAAATGAATGTGGGATGAAGGCTTATGAGTGTGAAAAGAAGTGAATGAAGCATGGCATGATGGAGACTTAAGATCAACAAGTAAGATTTTTGACATGAAATTTTAGAACTTTTGCCCCTAGTTATTCTAGTATTAGGGGAGATGAATTCACGTTCTTCTTTCTTCATAGGATTTTTATCCTTGACTTTTGTTTTTGTAGAGAATAATAGGTTTTGATTTTGATTTGGACTAGAATTTTAATTTTTTTTAATTTTTGAGTTTTCTTTTTCATTGCTTGATTCTTGGTCTCTAGTAAGTAAAGGCATTTATTATTCTTGTTGATCCAAGTCTAGGAGAGAGGTGGAAATGGAAGGAGTGGATGATGTGGTAAGGTGATCTGAGTTCTGAAAAGGGTTGGTGATATATTCAATGGATTCTTTCTTGGAACCACTCTCAAGACTATTGATACCAAGAGTTCCTTGCACCTCTAGAGAAACTTTGCATTTAGGATTAGTAGCCACAACATTAGGTGATCATATTGGCAGCAACAATGAGGGAAGACTGAGAGGGGTGGGTGAACCAGTCTTCATTGAATCTATAAATTTAACCACAAACACATATCTGATAAACTATAGTTATAATAAAGATAAGAACAACACATAACACCAAGACTTTGACGTGGAAAACCCAGTTAATGGAAAAACCACAGTGGGAACCTACCCACAGTAAGATGATACTTTGCAGTTGTATGCAAAAATATTATAATGGGGAATGACATGCATTCAAGAAAACTTCCTAGAGCTCATTGCTCAAAAGATAATGGCTCAGAAGGCTACAACCCTCAGGGAAGTCTCACTGACTTACAACAAGATTTAGACTACAATTTGGAAGAGATGAACTACAATAATAGCATCTGCAAAAACCTGATAATAGTTTTGGTTAAGCATAATTATCTTCTTTGCAAAACCAATCTCTTCTCAATCACGATGCCGAAGAATAAATCATTGTTCACATATACACCACTATTTGATAATGTAGACACACCAATGATACCCAAACTAAATGACAATATCACCTATTTATATAGATCATCAACCTTGACAACAAGGTCAGCTAAACCCTCAACCCATAATTACAAATTACATCACACGATACAAGGATCAACCACCGAACCAATACAATGATTTACATGACCGAAAATCATGCCAAGATCAACCGCAACATGCTACACCACTAGAAATACCACATAGCATGAAAATCATCACTAGTTCATGAAAACCACCAAAAAATCACACAACGATCAATGTAGATCATAAAAAAAAAGAGGACACAATCAAGAAACACCACCAAGCATGTTAGAATCATCATCAATAGCTGCACCAACACCACATCAAATCTTCATCTATCAACATCTAAAAGCTCAAGAACACAACCAATCAGCAACTGTCATGAAGAAAAATAACTTGTAGAGCACCAAATCATGATCCATCTAAAATAAAGATACACAAGACCATCCCAAATAGTATCCAAAAATCTCATCTTAATATCAAATCACACCAAAATATACCGAAGGAAATACCCAGCTCTACAAAGCACTAATACAACAAAATAAAACAACAAAACCGGATCATAAGATCTTCCCAAACATACTGGAGAAAAACATAGGAATATGTTGACATCAATGAAAACAACATATCCTATCAACAACAATGTCCAACAATCTCCAACAATCTCCCCATTTGGCATTGATGGCAACATATGAATGTGAAAAACAACCAAAGAAAGAAGATATCTCCAACAAACTCCCCCTAAGATCAAGACATGTAACAAAGTTTTTCACATGATCTCTCTCCCCCTTTGACAACAATGCCAAAGATCTCAAAACAAAAAACTAAACTCCCACTCACCAAAATAGAAATATGAATCTCCCCCCTTAAACATAGACTACTCCACCAAAGGAGAAACACTAACTCATCAGTCTAGATAGAAAGATAAGGCTCTAAAATCCACCTGATTGATGCAACTCAATGCATCTAGTTCTCATCAGGAGTGCGTGGATACTTGTAATTTGTCTCTCAAATAGACAAATGTTTTGCAGGCAAAGGCTTAGTGAAAGTATTAGCAATTTGTTCCTTTGTAGATACATACTCCATCTTCACCTTCTCTTCACTCACTTTCTCTCTCAAGTAATGATATTTGATTGACACATGCTTAGTATTTGAATGTTCTACTGGATTATTTGACATGTTAATAGCACTAGAATTATCACAGTATATCACGGTTGGCTCAACAGAGATAACTCTAATATCTTTCAACATTTACTTCATCCAAACTACCTAAGTGCAATTACTAGTAGCAAAAACTTACTCAGCTTCAATAGTAGATAAAGATATTGAATCTTGTTTGTTACTAGCCCATGAAACTAGTTTCTCACCCAAAAAGAATACTCCATTGGTAGTGCTCTTCCAGTCATGAACATCATTAGCCCAATCAACATTAGTGTAAGCACATAGCATAAAATAATCATTCGTCAGAAACCATAATCCATAGTTCCCTTCAAGTATTTGAATATCCTCTTAACAACAGTGACACAAATCTCTTTTGAATTAGCTTGATATCTAGCATACACGGGCATAGCATGCATAATATCTGGCCTAGTCTGAGTAACATATAGTAGTCCACCAACCATAGATATGTACAAACTCTGATTAGCTTTTAGAGATTCATCATTCTTAGACAATTTACAGCCAGTCACCATAGGAGTTCCAACTAGTTTGGAGTCATCTTGATGGACTTGTAAAGCACTGAGAGGGGGGGTGAATCAGTGACACCAAAAACAATACTACTTTAAACACTGACCAGTAGATATACTTAATAAGTTTGTTAAACAATATGCATGTAATCCAAAATGATATAACAACATCCACAATAAGTAAAACATCCACCATAACACAAGTGTTTATATGTGGAAAACCCAAATAGGTAAAAACCACAGTGAGATGGGACTAACAAGTTAACTATCTATAGTAATAGATAACTGACTGATTAAGGTCTACAATAGGTTGCTCTGCTAGGAGTGAATCCTGTTAAAGATCCCAAAGCTTAGTTAAAAGCTATACCCTATAAATGGTAGTACCCTTTAAGGAGTAACCTCGGTGGTCAATTTTTGAATCCAAACTAATGGATGACCTAGTTAGAGGATTTGTATAATGAAGCTTGTTAGGGCTTACCCGGTTAAGGGATTTGACTATTGTAGTAATTAGAAAACAACAAGTGGTGTGATCTAGTAGTAGCACAACTTGCTTGTATAGATCCTCTTCTGCACACTCAACACTATATTACCAACATACTTTGCAACTTAATGTTTTTGCCTTCGCACATAACATATGTCCTTCATTCATATAAAATAATTTATTGTGATGTCAATATATACACATCTAGATTTTATGTCGGCCTCTAGAAATCATATCAGAATTTCCTAGGTGTAGTGTATCTAGTCAGACAATCATAACACATCACAAAAATACCGCCAAAATTTGTCGGTAAGGATAACTCATAATGGCTAGTGATAACTCATCACATAATCAATGAATACTGGTTGGAACAATCAATACCAGTTGGAGTTAAGCATAGAAACCATTTATCCTTTGATGCTCCTTAGATAATCTCCACTAGATCTTTAGGTTGATGATGAGTTATGTATAACCACTAGTTGTCTCCAAGCATAAACCTATTGTCACCATGTATCGGTTAGATATAAACCTCTAGTATACTTGTTGTAATATAAATAACTTTGAAGTCACACCGGTAGACAATATGAACATATGTGTGTGTATGTGTTTCATGAATGACAACATATTATGAAGTTAATCATTACAATCATCATCAAGCCAACAATCTCCCCCTATGGCATTGATGGCAACACTTAGAAAATTTTACAGTAATACCGCTAAGTGTGCTTTCAAAAAAAATTTATACACATATACATATACTCCCCATTACTATATACATCATACAAAATTTTCTCAACATACATACATATTTCTACTCCCCCCTTGACAAAAATGCCAAATTGAAAAGCAAAATACATATATATATATAGAAAAGTTTGTACCAAAATGTTTTACATATACAAAAACTTGAAAAACTGAATCAAGATTCATGCATTGCGAGCCTCACAAAAATATCACTAAAGTTTCTCTTCAATTGAGAAAAAGTATGTTCTCATGTCTCCAGCAAGTTCTCAGTGAACTCAAGTGTACATGTCTCTGGAGTAGCCAAAATAGCTTCTACATTCTTGTAGGCTCTTTGTAGTATGTCCACTTGGGATGTGAGTAGACTCTTCAATTCCTTCAAGGATTGAAGTCTTTTTTCTTTTTCAAGATCATAGGTGTCTAACCTATTTTTCAAATCATCCATAGATTTGCTAAAAGAAAAAATAGAATCTTGAAGTGGTACATATGCATTGCATATCTTCTCTAGCTCTTGCTATGTTTTAGGTCACCTGTTATTGATATCAAAATAAAAGAATAAAACATTAGAAGTAGATGCAAGGAATTTTCCTCCTATTTCAATAGATTTTCTTAATAAATCTTTATTAAGAGATAGAGCAATTTTTCCTGTATCAATCTCTTTCATAAGCTTCTCTCCACGCTTCTTCCTGTAATTCTTCTCAGCATAAGTTTGTGCTACTTCTTCTAGGGACTTAATTTGGTCAAATGCATCAGGAACCAATTGACCAAGTTTGCTAATAGGTGTTGTCAAATGCCCTGTAGGAGTTTCTGGTAGTACACTAGTCAGAATATCCACAACATTCTAAATGGTTTCTGCTTCCATTCTCTATTCTTTAAGTCTCTTCTTGTGTGTCCTAGATTTCATGGTAGTTGCAATCTTCATCATTTCAGATGCACTCATATTATCAACAATTATAGGCCCTGAGATGCCTAATGAGTCATCAACATCTTCATCAATCTGTTGTATGACTAATGATTTTACCGGTTTAGGAGATGTTACCTTAATAATCTTCTCTTTCTCTTGTTCTTTCTCCATTTCTTGTTCAGAAATCTGTGTATCAAATTTTTCATCCGATTCCTTTTGAGTGTCCTTTGAAATCGGTGGGAGTTGGGGTTTCACTGGTTGTTCCTTGGCAGGTGGAATATCCACTCCTGGTTGAGTTGTCGATTTCTCAACTTTAGTAGCCTGTGAATCTTAAATTGTCAGTTGCTACATATCTGGTGTAGTAATGTCTCCAGATAGATCTATTGCATCCTCAATATCATCAACAAGTATGACTCATTGGACAATAGTGTCATCCTTCTTCTTGACAAGATAGACAACATCATCTTGCATAATTTCTTCCTCATCCATTTCAAGTTGATCAATATTATCTTGCTCATCCTTAGAGGAATGTATAAGTTCTTACATCTATTGGATATTACGAGCAATCTGATGAGTCTCAGTCTCAACAGGTTGCACCTTTCCACTAATTAGCTTCAATCTTCTTGTTTTGTAAGAAAAATGAACTTTGTACTTATCAACCAATTCATTCAACTCATCCTTTGACAAATCAAAAAAATATTGTACAAATACATCATCTATGATTTATTTTTCTTTCTTTATTGCTTCCTCTCATTTATTCAAAATAACAGTATATAAGGAATTAGAGATACCCTTTTCAAGATCATGAGGTAATCTATTATAATGGCACAAATAATTGATTACTTGTTGAATAATTTGTTCCTTTTCATCTTCATTGAGTGAATCAAAATGATCTTTGACATTATTAAATCTATTTCTTCCTAATGTCTTCACTGTTCTCTCAAAGGTAGTCTTAGGCTTGTAAGTTAAGATATCAAAAGGCGCAGTTTCCTTTGGCACTTCCTTCACTTGTTTGGTTGTTTTACTAGTTGCTTTCATTTTCTTAGGTTCCTCCTCAGTATCAGTACCTTCATATTCTGCTTGGAGAGAATTAGTTTCTAACCTCTTTTCTTTGATGGAATCTCCTTCTTTGCACATACTTTAGGTACTAGTTCCTTTTTGGTTTGGACACTTCGTGTCACTCTTGTGATTTTTATTACTAGAGGTCCTTGCTAAACCTTCTTCTTCTTACCTTTACCACTTATGGTTGGAACACTACTCATTTCAGCTTTTGTAGTTTGAACTTCAACTTTATCCAATTTAACCTTCTTTTTGTCCACTAGAGATGCCAACACATTATTGGTATAACCAATCAATAAGTCATAGTTGACCTTATAGATCATGTCTTCCATTTCTTCTTCTCTAAGCTAAATAGCTTCCATCAAATAGAAGTCAGTGGTAATTGTGAAAATAATATCCTTAGTGAAGTGTTTTACCACATCCTTAGGCAATATTAGTCTCATACTCATTTTCTTCTGAAATTCATTGAAATATTTATTCATTGTAGCAGAGAAGGTATTCCTCATAGCCTTGATGTTGTTCTTAATCTGGGAAAATACCGGTAGATCCTTAGACCATTCAAGATCACCAATTCTTAGTAAGAAATTCTAGAAATAAAAGAATAGACCCATCAACAACTATCCAAATTTAAAGTTGTGACTGCTATCCTTCTTGAGAGACTGAAGATTCAACAATAATTGGCTCCTTATGGCCTCACATATGTCATAATTATCATTTTCAGCTATCATCTTATAAGCAGTATGCACTACTGCAATGGAACACTATTCAATCTACTAGAATAAAATATCTGGTAGCCTATAACCATAGTTGCCAACTTAACTATTGGGTCCTTGATGTTATTAACAAAAAAATCATGCCAATCAGAGGTTGATTAGGTTAGAGTGTTTACTATCTCTTTTGAAATTTTCCTCAGCTTAGGTACTTCACCGGTTGAGTAAAAACTAGTTACAACTTGAATGGCTTCCTTGGTTATAGTATGAGTCCTTTCTAAATACATGTTTTCCCCATGAACACGACTCAAAATAATTTGGATATATTCCTCTTCAAAATCTTCAAGCAAATATGCTACATTATGAAAACCTTTCTCATAAACCCTAATATATTCTTGTTGAATCTTTCTATTTTAATTACAAAGGGATTTAAACTGAGAATATATCAACAATGATCCTAAATCCTCTATTTTGCAATCAATGTAGCTAGAGAAATCTCTTTTCAGTATGACACCACTAAGAACTTGTGATAAAGCATTATAAGACACAATTCATTCTACCTTTACAACTTCCATAGGTTCATATGTGATCATCAATTTCTCTACTAGTTTAGAAGACAATGCCATTTCAGATAAACTAGATTCGAAGCAAGAGTTTTCAAAGAAATACCTTATTTTATGCACTCTACCTCATTTGTCAGTTTACTACTCAAGTACACACCATGTTAGTCTTCACCAACCTTGAAATCAGCTTGATCACTCAAATCATGATACAACTTCAACTAAAATTAGCTAACAATCCTTTCTTATCTCTGCAAGTGCTCAAAAATTCTTTCTCAAAAGCATTAGGGTAAAAATAATAAAGTGAAACTTGCTTTTATCCATTTTACCTACTGCATTAAATGCTCACTCATTAGGGTTACAAACCCTAATTACACCACTTAATGATACATATAACATTGACAAATGTAAAACCAATTGATAACCAATTGACAAAATGTTATCAAAATTTTGTGCATTCAAATTCCCTTACCACTCATTCATCTCAAGGGGTCCAGAAGTGGATTTACCGATATGCTCCCCTTAGCAATATTGAAAAGACTTAGTTCATCAGTGCAGGATTCTCCACATTGGGTGAAGGATTATTTTCTTCTCCAGGTAAATCATCACTCTTCTTCTTCTATATTTGATTCATTTCTTTTCTAGTTTCTTCAATATTGACCTTCTTCTTGCCTTTCTGATCTTTAGAAGGATTGACCAATTTTTTCTTTCTAGATCTACAAAACTTTGCCATGTGTCTTGGTTTATGACAATAATAGCAAGCCATTCTAGATGATCTCCAAGGTCCTGCATTACCTCTCCTAGTTCTTCTTTTGCAATTCATAGCCACATGACCAAAGTTGTTACAGATGGTGCAAATGACAATTGTTACCTTTTCCATCTCAAATGGACTAAACTGGTTTCTATAGGGTCTTTGCTAGTTCATGTTACCCTGGTTATCATAGTTTCTCATCCAGTTGCCATTTGGTCTTGGACGCATATGTGGTACAAGATTATTTGCTCCATATCTGCATTCAACTGATCTATGTCCATACATTTTACATGTGAAGCAATGACCTTCAAATTTTCTGGACACATACCTAGCATTTGTATTTTAGCTTGCATTTCCATTAGGTTTATTTTTACAAACATTTGTAGTGTGACTAGGTTTATGGCAAACAAAACAAATAGGTTTCAAGACCCTCTTACAGGTAGGCTTTTTAGCCTTAGGAGCAGATATGTTCTTATCAGTGTTTCTCTTGGTACCAGAGGATTCTCCTTTTTCTGATGTGTGAAAACCAAGTCTAGAGGTATCAACATTCATCCTTTGTGATTGAATTTGTTCTTCTAGCAAGGTAGAACTTATGTTGAACTTTTCTAATTTCCCATTTGCTTCAATGAGTTGTTTGGTGAGATCTTTATTATCTTTAGACAGGTTCTCTCTCAGAGATGATCCTAATTCAAGATCTAGCTATAAGTTCTCTTTTTCTTCTTTCTTTGCATTAAAATGCTCATGCAAAGTAGCATTCTCTCGCTTGATCTTGGAAATCTCATGATCTCTTTCCTTGATGAGATCTCTAGTAGTTTTCCTAGCTTCCAGTTCCTAACTCATGCAGATAGTAAGACCTTCTAGCTCTCTCCTTGGATTTAGCTTTCCACTAGTTTTGTTTTTCAACATCCTCAGCTAAAGCATCAATATTGGCCTTATCTAAAGAACAATTATCAGATATTTCTAACACTTGTTCAGTTAGCTCTCTCCTTTAGACTTGAGAAACTTTCAGTATGACCCTTAGGGTTTCAAGCTGATTTCTACTAGCCTCAAGCTCTCTAGCCATCTCAAAGTAGCTCATATCCCCCATGTTAGCTTTAGGGTTTCCTTCCAAGTGATTAGGCTTTAAAGAAGTTAGGCTCTGATAGCAATTCATGGACTTGTAAAGCACTGAGGGGGGGGGGGGGGGTGAATCAGTGACACCAAAACCAATACTACTTTAAACATTGACTAGTAGATATAGTTAATAGGTTTGTTAAACAATATGCATATAAACCAAAATGATATAACAACATCCACAATAATTAAAACATCCACCATAACACAAGTGTTTATATGTGGAAAACCCAAATAGGTAAAAACCACGATGAGATGGGAATTGCAAGTTAACTATTTGAAGTAATAGATAACTGACTGGTTAAAGACTACAATAGGTTGCTTTGCTAGGAGTGAATCCTATTAAAGATCCCAAAGCTTAGTTAAAAGATATACCTTGTAAATGGTAGTACCCTATAAGGAGTAACCTCGGTGGAGGATTTATGAATCCAAACTAATGGATCACCTAGTTAGAGGATTTGTATGATGAAGCTTGTTAGCTTACCCGATTAGGGGATATGATTGTTGCAGTAATTAGAAAACAACAGATGGTGTGATCTAGTAGTAGCACAACTTGCTTGTATATATCCTCTTATGTGTACTCAACACTTCATTACCAACATACTCTACAACTTAATGCTTCTACCTTCGCACATAACATATCTCCTTCACTCATACAAAATAATGCATTCTGATGTCAATATATACACATTTATATTTCATGTCGACCTCTAGAGATCATATCAAAATTTCCTAGGTGTAGTGTATCTGGTCAAACAATCATAACACATCACAAAAATACCTCCAAAAATTGTCAGTAAGGATAAATCATCATGACTAGTGATAACTCATCACATAATCAATAAATACCAATTGGAACAATCAATACCGGTTGGAGTTAAAAGCATATAAACCATTTATCCTTTGATGCTCCTTAGATAATATCCGCTGGATCTTCAGGTTGATGTCGAGTTATGTATAACTACTAGTTGTATTCATGCATATACCGATTGTCACCATGTACTGGTTAGATATAAACCTCTAGTATACCAGTTATAATATAAACAACTTTGAAGTCACACCAGTAGACAATATAAACATATGTGTGTGTATATGTTTCATCAATGACAATATTTGATGAAGTTAATCATTACAATCATCATCAAGACAACACATCTAACCAAAACATTTTTAAAAATTCCTTCACATACTTAGTTTGAGATATAAATATACCTTTTCTAGTTTGTGAAATCTACAAACCTAAGAAAAAATTCATCTCACCAATCATAGACATCTCAAATTATTTCTGCATATCATCGACAAACTTCATCCTCAAGTTATCATCAACTCCAGAGATCATTTCATCAGTAAAGACTTCAACAATAAAGATGTTATCATTCTCTATCTTAAAGTATGGATTACTGTTAGTAGCACCTTTATTGAATCCCAATTTCAATAATTATTTATCTAATCTAACACACCAGGCTCTAGAGGTTTTCTTCAATCCAAAAAGAGCTTTCTTCAGTTTACATACCATGTCTCCATCATGTGATAATGAAAAACCATCAGGTTGCTCAATGTAAACTTCTTCCTCAAGATCACCATTTAGAAAGGAAGATTTGGCATCCATCTGATATACCTTGAAATCTTTATAAGTAGCATATGCAAGCAACAGTCCAACAACTTCAAGTTTGGCCACTAGAGAAAAAGTCTCCCCATAATCAATTCCTTCTTATTGTGAATATCCTTTGTCTACCAGTCTAGTTTATTTTTGACTACTTCACTGGCTTCATTCAGTTTATTTCTAAATACCCATTTAGTACCAATAACATTTTTATCCTTGGGTCTAGGCACAAGCTCCCAAGTGTTATTCTTGTCAATCTGTTTCAATTCTTCTTCCATAGATCTCATCCAATTTTCATCTTTACAAGTTTCAGCAACATCTTTAGGTTTAGTTTTAGAAATCAAACATACTTCTTCAGCAACTAGCCTTCTTCTAGTCATCACACCTTTATTTTTATGTCCAATAATCTGATTTTCTAAATGATTCAATCTTACATGCCTCAGAGTCTTCTGATTGTTCTGATTCTCAGGTTCCTATACTTGCTCATTGGTAGCAACAACATCCTGATTAATAGTCTCTATCGGCTCATTCTGCTTAGGATCTTCAGTCTGAATAGGGTTTAGAACATTATGTTGACCATCATCATATCCACATCCTCTGATCTCTTTTCTAAGGTTCTCATCCACCTTCACATTTGCACTTTCCCCTATCTTTATTAGTCTCTTATTGTAGCACTGGTAGGATTTTCTCTTTGTTGAATATCCCAAGAAAATTCCTTCATCACTTCTAGCATCAAACTTTCTTATATCCTCATCTCTCTTGATATAACATTTACTACCAAATACTCTAAAATATCTCATAGTAGGAACATTACCAAACCATAACTCATAAGGAGTCTTATTGGCATCACCTTTGATATGAACTTTGTTGAATGTGTAAATAGCAGTGCCAATAGATTCTCATCAGTAGATCTTCAGAGTATTCTTTTCAATCAGCATAGTCCTTGCAACATCCAAAATAGTTTTGTTCTTCCTTTCAACAACTCCATTCCACTGAGGGGTTCTAGGAGTAGATAATTATCTTCTAATCCTATGCTTGTCACAAAATGAATTGAAATCACTGAAACATAATTCTCCACCTCTGTCAGATCTCAGACACTTCACCTTCAATCCAGACTCAATCTCCACCTTTTCTTTTAATATTTTGGACTTGTCCAATGCTTTCGATTTCTCCTTCAAAAAGACAACCACATCATCCTAGAATAATAATCAATTAGCAACATGAAATATATGTCATCCTGAACACTTCTAACATTTGTAAGTCCACATAGCTCAATATGCACAAGATATAGCAATCCATTAGATGTATATTGTTTTCTCTTGAAAGAAATTCTTGTTTGCTTACCCAACTGACATTCTTTACATACCGCATTAATGGGTTTAACAATTTTAGGCAGATCTCTAACAACTTTTGTAGAACTTATCTTAATTATTGAATCAAAATTTACATGACATGGTCTCCTATGCCATAGCCAAGTCTCATCAATCTAAGCAATCAAACACCTTTTCTCAGTGAGATTTAAATGAAAAATGTTACCTTCAGTCTTAGTTCCAAATCCAATCTCTATATCAGAGGCATTTAGGATCTTTTATTTATCATTCTTGAATTATAGATCATAATCTTTATCAACCATCTGTCCAACACTCAAAAGATTATGCTTCAAACCTTCAACATACAAGACATCATTAGTGTTATGCTTACCATCAAAAGAAATATAACCTCTCACATAGATCACATAGGCTTTGTCATCTCCAAACCTCACTATTCCACCATCATATCTTTCCATATTCACAAATTTACTTTTGTCACCAGTCATATGATGTGAACAGCCACTGTCAATCACCCATTCATCTCTCATTTCAACTTTTATAGCTAAAACTTTCTCCTCAACAACACAGCTAGTGGAATCAATAGGTACAAGTATATCTTCCTTAATGGAAAGAAATACAACTCCATCCCCTTTAGATTCATCATATGTAACACCTTTGTCAGCAACATAATAGTAGTTCTTTTGATTTCTTAACTTTTGGTTAGACTTGTGAGGCTTGTCATACTTCTCATATATACCATTCCTATCATGCTTATCAAACTTATCATGTCTATCATACCTATCCATTCTTTTTGGGCATCTAGAAGCAAAATGTCCTATCTTATTGCAAGAGAAACATTTCAAGGGAAATTTTCCATCATACTTACTAGCTCCTTTAGGCAATATTCGGGCAATTAATGCTTCAAGCTCATCAAGCTCTTTTTCTTTCTCTTCCATCTCTCTCTCTCTCTCTCTCTCTCTCAAGGGAAATTTTCCATCATACTTACCAGCTCCTTTAGGCAATATCCGAGAAATTAATGCTTCAATCTCATCAAGCTCTTTTTCTTGCTCTTCCATCTCTCTCTCTCTCTCCCTCTCTCTCTCTCTCTCTCATATCTAGATATTCTACACTTATCAAGATCATACTTCTTCTTTCTAGATACAAATGTTGATGCTCTATATGGTTTCTCATACTTTCCATGTGATTCTCCAAACTCTCTTACCTCAAATGCAATAATCTTTAGAACTAGCATATGTCTTGTTACTGTAGTCACACTCCAGATCTCATCAATAGTAGCAACCTTATTTTTATAAGGAGGCAAAGATCTCAACACCTTAGCAATAATTTCATCTTCTTCAAGGGTTGTACCAGCATATCTGATACCTAGGACAAGATCATTCATCTTAGCCATGAAAGAGTGTATGTTCTCATAATCTCCCATCTTCGGTACTTTCCTTCCAAACTTTGCAACATAGTAACTTTCACTTGTTTATCACCTTCATATAGGATTTCAATATTCTCGTCGATATCATCTACATTCTGAAGTCCCATTACATTTGTCATTTCTGAATCAGTCATGGCACTAAGAAATGCTTCCTTGATCTCATCAGCAGTAACCAGCCAATTCAGAGGAACATTATAGACATTCTTTGTAATCTTCTATTAATCCTCTCCAAGACATTTTAAGTGTGCTTATATCTAGTTCTTCCATATATCATAGTTTCTTCCATCAAACCTCAAACTATCCTTCTTAAATATAACACCTTTAGCTTCCATCTTGGATATCCTCAAGTGGTTAGTCTTCCTTTGAAGGATCTAGATCTAATACCAACTATTGGAATCAACAATGAGGGAAGACAAAGAGGTGGGGGTGAATTGGTCTTCATTGGATCTACAAACTTGACCACAAACACAAATCTAATAAAGTGCATTAATAATAAAGAGAAGCACAACACATAACACCAATATTTTGATGTGGGAAACCCAATTAAGGGAAAAACCATGGTGGGAACCTACCCATAGTAAGATGATATTCTATAGTAGTATGTGAATATATTATGATGGAGAATGCACATGCATTCAAGCACATAGCCTTGAGCTCACTTCTCAAAAGATAATGACCCAGAAGGCGATAACCCTCAGGGAAGTCTCGCTGACTTACAACAAGATTTAGACTACAATTCAGAAGAGATGAACTACAATAATAGCATCTGAAAATCATTGATGATAGTTCTAGTTAAGCACAATTGTCTACTCTGCAACTCCAATCTCTGCTCAATCACAATTCCAAAGAATGAATCATTGTTCACACATACACCACTCTGATAATCTAGATACAACCACAACACCCAAATTACATGATAATATCATCTATTTATACAAATCATCAACCTTGACAACAAGGTTAGTTAAAACCTTAACCCATAATTACCAAATTATATCACATGGTACAAGGATCAACCACCAGACCAATACAATGACTTACATGACATAATATGGACCAAATTCAAATTCCCAAATGCTCAATTCTATCAGAAATCATACCAATATCAACCGCAACATGCTGCACCACCAAAAATATTGCACAACATGAAAATCATCACCAATTCATGAAAAACACCATAAAATAACATGATTAATGCAGATCATCAAAACAAATAGGACACAATCAGGAAACTATTGGATTGAACTGATACTGGGAGAAAATTGAGAGGGAGGGTGATTCAATTTTTTCATAAGTACAACAATTAATGCAAATTGTGATATTTTTACTGAAGCACAATACACATGACACCAATATTTTGACATGGAAAACCTGGTAAAGGGAAAAATGATAGTTGGAAACCCTACCCATAATCAGATAATACTTTTGTAGTAGTATGCAAAATTATTATAGTGGGGATTCTACTTGCAATTGGGCCAATAGCCTAGAGCTCACTATTCATCACAAAAGAGGTCCTACTGACTTACAAAACATTGGACTACAATCCGGAGAAAATGAACTGTGAAAGTAGCATCCACTAATGCTTGATACAACTCTAGTTAAGCACAGATGTCTACCCTACAACATCAAAACCTTCACAACCTTTCC
This sequence comes from Cryptomeria japonica, assembly GCF_030272615.1. Lineage (NCBI taxonomy): Eukaryota > Viridiplantae > Streptophyta > Pinopsida > Cupressales > Cupressaceae > Cryptomeria > Cryptomeria japonica. Next base: position 207,701,864 of record NC_081408.1, read on the forward strand.
CTGAATGATCTAACCTTATTCAAATAAAAATCTTTCTTTGATAATGCAGACATAACCATCGATCTCAAAAACCATACCCAATTACATGAATAAGTCAATTATAAATATAGATCATCAACATTATTGATAAGGTTGGTTAAACCCTAAACTCAAAACCCATAAGTACAAAAATTACATCACACGATACCACCAGACCAATATTATGATTTACATTACATAGCATGGACCTAATTCACATTATCAAATGATTATATCTATCAGAAATTCCACTAAGACCAAAATCCAACATGTTTCACCAACTGGTAGAAACCCTCAACGCAATAACATAGAAAGTCTAACCAAATCTAAATAGGACCATCATAACAACAAGACAACCAATGCAAAGTCACCAAATTATTAGGTCGCAATCAAGAAGCATCTTCAACATGATGGAAACTGATTCCAAAAGCCAGACCAAAATCATCTAACCAAATCATCAAATATCACTAACCGGTAAAGCTAACTGGCACCAGGATATCAATCGGGAACATAAACAATAGTTACCAGAGCACTAAATCATGAACCAATATAATATGACAAGTATATAACCAACCTGAATAAGCATCCAAAACCGAAACCAAGGATCAAAATCGAAGCCAAAACCAAGATAAACACAAAGTCTAACCAGGATAGATCCAACCGGGATAGTAGAACCATAGCCAAATTGGATACAGTGTTGACATCAATGACAACACTTAACCAAATCTAGCATATGCCAACAATCTCCCCCTTTGGCATTGATGGAAACACTAAATGTGAAAAACATCCAAGTGCCAAAGAATGCCAACAATTTCCCAAAAGCTGATTTGAAATGTATATCCTACTAAGATTAAATGATTTTCATATGAGCACCATCTCTCTGAAGGATTTGTCTATTTTTCACATGAACACCATCTCTCCTCCTTTGACATCAATTATAAAGGATGGGTACCAAACCAAAAATATTGAACCAAACAATTAACTACTCCCCCTATGTAGTAGCATCATCTCATCAACCTGGATTGGAAAAATATATTTGATAAGCTCAACGGATTGATGCATCCTTGCATCTCTAAGTCTCTTCTAGAGGGGTGGTAACCCCTAATTAATCTCTAAGATATTCAAAAGTATCTTTAGGCAATAGTTTTGTTAGAATATATGCAATTCGCTACTTAGTAGGCACATAAACCAATCTGATTTCCTTTGCTTCAACCTTTTCTTTCAAGAAATTATACCTTAGAGAAATGTATTTTGATTTGGAATGAAATATCAGATTCTTTGACATATCAATAGTAGCAGTATTATTATAGTGAATAACAATAGGCTCATCATAAACTACCCTTATATCTTTCAACATTTGTTTCATCCATAAAATCTGAGTACAGTTGGTTGCAATAGATCCATATCATCCTTCAACAATAGATAATGAAGTGCATGATTATTTCTTACTAATCCATGAAACCAACTTCTTTCCAAGAAAGAATGCATTTATAGTAGTTCTCTTCCAGTCATCCACATTTCCTGCCCAATCAGAGTCTGTATAGGCACATAGGTTGAAATCATCATTCTTTGGATACCATAACCCAAAGTCTATTGTACCTGCCAAATATCCGAATATCCTCATAACAACAATATCATGAGTTCCTCTAGGATATGAATTAAATCTAGAAGCAATACAAACAACATTCTTTATATTAGGTCTAGTCTGAGTTAAATACAACAATCCACCAATCGTTGATTTTTATCTACTTGGATTCACTTTAGGAGATTCATCATCCTTTGACAATTTACAAGCAGTTATCATAGGAGTACAGATAGGTTTAGCATTCTTAAGTCCTAATTTCTTGAGCAATTCCTTCACATATTTAGTTTGACAAATAAAAATACATTTATTAGTTTGATTAATCTGCAAACCTAAGAAAAAATTCATATCACCAATCATAGACATTTCAAATTCATTCTTCATATCATCAACAAATTTCATGCATAGAATTTATTCTCCTCCGAAAATGATATCATCCACAAAGACTTCAATAATCAATATGTCATCATGCTTAATTTTATAATATAGGTTACTGTCAGCATTACCTTTACTAAAACTGATCTTTGAAAGATATTTGTCCAATCTAGAATACCATGCTCTAGGGGCCTATTTTAATCCATATAAAGCTTTATTCAATCTGCAAACCATGTTCTTGTCTTTTGATAAATAAAATCCATCAGGTTTCTCAATGAAAACTTTATCTTCAATATCTCCATTTATAAATGCACATTTGACATCCAGTTGATATACTTTGTAGTTCTTGTGTGCAACATAAGCAAGAAATAGTCTTCCTTCTTCAATTCTTGCAACCGGAGCATAAGTCTCACCATAATAAACTCCTTCTTCATGTGAATAACCTTTGCAAACCAATCTAGCCTTGTTTCCTACAACTTGACCTTCCTCATTTAATTTGTTCCTGAAAACCCATTTAGTTCCAATAATATTCTTATCTTTAGGTTTGGGAACTAATTCCCATGTCTTAATCTTTTCTATGTGATCTTATTCTTCTTCCATTTCTTTCATCCAATTCTCATCTTTACTTGCTTCAATAAATGATTCTAGTTCAATTTGAGAAATTAAACATACCTCTTCAATAGCTAATCTTCTTCTAGTCATCGCACCTTTCCTTTTATCTCCAATTATCTGATCTTCTGAATGATTTAGTTTCACATACTTGGGAGTCTTTGAATTTTATTGATTTACTGACTCTTTCTATTATTCAACAGTCACTGTTGAATTTTCTGATGTTGTCAGAGTCACTTGTTCAATGCTTTGATCATATTCTTCTATTACCACTTTTGGTATAATAAATTCATCTTCCGTTCCATAGTCATATGATCTTCTTTGATTACTGCCTTGCTCATCCACCTTAACATTTATGCTCTCCATTATCCTATTCAATCTTTTGTTATAACATCTATATGCTTTTCTCTTAGTAGAATAAACCAAAAATATTCCTCCATCACTTCTAGGATCAAATTTTCCTAATTCATCATCTCCTCTAATGTAGCATTTACTTCAAAAAAATTGAAATATCTAATAGTAGGAGTATGCCCAAACCATAATTCATAAAGAGTCTTACTGATATCACCTTTTATGTGTACTATGTTGAAAGTGTATACCGCAGTATTGATAGCTTCCCCCCAATAAATATCATGCAATTTAGCTTCAGTCATCATTGTCCTTGCATCATCCAATATGGTTCTATTCTTTCTTTCCACTAATACATTCTGTTGTGGGGTTCTAGGTGTAGAAAGTTGTCTTTTGATTCCATTATTTTCACAGAAGTTATTGAACTCACTACCTTGATCTGATCTTCAACACTTTATCTTCAGCCTTGTCTCAGTCTCAACCATAGCTTTGAAGAATTTGAATTTCTCAAGAGCTTCTTATTTTTCTTTTAAAAATGTAACCCACATCATTCTAGAATAGTCATAAAAAAGTAACATAAAGTATCTATCACCTTGAAAAATTTTAGTCCTTCTCGGTCCACATAGATCAATATGAATAAGATCAAGAATTTCATTAGATTTATCATGTATACTTCTGAAAGAAGTTCTAACTTTCTTACCCATTTTACATTCTCTACATACTGGATTATGAGGTTTAACAATCTTGGGAAAATCTCTAATAGCCTGTGTTGAACTAATCTTCATTATGCAATCAAAATTTACATGACACATCCTCTTATGCCATCACCAACTTTCATCAATCTGAGAAATCAAAAAATATTTTTCACCAGAGTTTAAATGAAAGATGTTTCCTTTGGTCTGGGTTCTGGAAGCAATTTCCAATCCAGATATATTGATGATCTTGCATTTTCCATCCTCAAATTTAAAATGAAATCCTCTATCCACCATCTGACCTAAACTTAAAATATTTTGCTTTAAGCCTTCAAAATAATAAACATTATCAGTATTAGCCTTACCATTCAATGATATTGTTCCTTTTCCTTTGATCCTACATGCCTTGTTGTTTCCAAATCTGACTAGCCCGCCATCAAGTTCTTGCAGTGTTAAAAAATTTCTCTTGTCATCGGTCATGTCATGTGAGCGTCCAGTGTCTATAACCCATTCATCCTTTTCTTCAATTTTAGTAGCTAAAGCCTTCTCCTCACAATGAGTTGCTTCAATGATAGGTTCCAAAGAATTATCCTTGATAGTAATAAAGACCCAATCTGTATCCGAGCTTCTATTTCTGATTCCACTTATGGGTTCAACATCAACATCATCATCATCATCATCATCATCATCATCATCATCATCATCATCATCATCATCACTAATACCAAAATCATCATCACCAACATAATAGCATGATTTATCCTTATTCCTTCTAAATATAGGTTTTCTTTGATATTCTAGCTTAGGCTTATAACTCCTCATAAATATTTCATGATTCCTAGTAGCTCTTTCAGGAAATCTAGAAGCAAAATGACCAATCTTATTTCATGAAAAATATTTAAAAGGGACTTTTCCTTCATAATTACTTCCAGTCGGTCCTTTAGGAATTCTTATAGCAATCAGGGCTTCCAACTCTTGAAGTTCTCTATCTTCCCTTTCAATTTCTTCTAAATATTTAGCATACAACTCCTTCCAATCTATCTTCTACTTACCGGAGGTAGATGGTTTAAATGCAGTTTCAGTTTTAGTAGCACTCTAATCTCCAAGTTCCTCAAGTTCAAAGGCAATCAATTTCCCAAGTAATGTATCTTTGGTAACAAGGGCACTTGACATTGTCCAGAGTTCATTAATTGTAGTAGCCTTCATTTTGTAAGCCATAGGTAGAACTCTTATAATATTTGACACAACCTCATCCTCACTAACTGATCCATTGCAACATTTGATTCCCATGACAATTTCATTTACTCTATCCATGAAAGAACCAATCTTCTCATCTTCTTCCATCTTCAAATTTCCATATCTCACCTAGAAACCTTAAGGTTTTGAAATATTTATTGCTTGGTTGCCTTCATAAAGAGTTTCAAGCTTCAACCAAGTCTTCTTTGCATTCTCTAATTATATGATATTCAATAGATTTTCATCAGATAGGGCACTCAGCAATGCTTCTTTTTCTCTAACATCATTTTGAGCTCTCTTTTGTTCATCAACAGGTGCCAGTGTTCTAGAATTAGGATCATGAGGTATATATCATTTCTCCACTATCTCCTAGACTTTAGCTCCAAGACATCTAAGATGAATCTTCATTCACTCCTTCGATATTCTTTAATTTGTACCATCAAATATGGGACTATCCTTCTAATAGAGGTTGAATGTAGAACTTGATAATAATACCATTGGATCTCCTCAACCATTCAAGATTCTGCAGAGATGACCTTTCTCTGATACTAATTGTTGGAATGATGATACCAGGAGAAAATTGAGAGGGGAGGTGAATCAGTTTTCTCACAAGTACAATAGTTAATGCAAATTATAAGATTTATACCAGAGTAGAACATAATGAAAGATAAAGAATGAAAGCACAATACACATGACACCAAAATTTTGATGTGGAAAACCTAGTAAAGGGAAAAATCACAATGGAAACCCTACCCACAATCGGATAATACTTCTTTAGTAGTATATGAAATAATTACAATGGGGATTGTATTTGCAATTAGGCCAACAACCTAGAGCTCACTGCTCATCACAAAAGAGAAGTCTCACTAACTTAAAAAAATAATCTAAAGAAAATAACCTATGAAAGTAGCATCCACTAATTCTTGATATAGTTCTGGTTAAGCACAAATGTCTTCTCTACAACACCAACACCTTCACAACCTTTTGCTAAATGATCTAACCTTGTTCGCACAAAAACCTTTCTCTCATAATGCAGACATAACCATCGATCCTAAAAACTATACCCAATTACATGAATAAGTCACCTATAAATATAGATTATCAACCTTATTGACAAGGTCGGCTAAACCCTAAACCCAAAACCCATAATTACAAAAATTACATCACCCGATACCATCAAACCAATGTTATGATTTACATTACATAGCATGGACCTAATTCAAATTCTCAAATGATTATATTGGCTAGAAATTCTACTAAGACCAAAATCCAACATGTTTCACCAAATGGTAGAAACCCTAAGTGCAATAAAATAAAAAGTATAATCAGATCCAAATAGGACTATCATAACAACACGCCACCCAATTCAAAGTCACCAAATAATTAGGTCATGATCAAGAAGAACCTTTAGCATGATAGAAACTGATTCCATAAGCCAAACCAAAATCATCAAATATCGCTCATTGGTAAAGCTAACCGGTACCAAGAAATATCAACTGGGAACATAACCAATAGTTACTAGAGCACCAAATCATAAACCAACAGAACATGAAAAGCATATAACCATCCTGAATAAGCATCCAAAACTGAAACCAAGGACTTGATCATACCAGATCAGAATCGAAGCCAAAAAGAAGATAAAAACCAAGTCTAATTGGTATAGGTCCAACTAAGATAGCATAAGCATATCCAACTAGGGTACATTGTCATCATTGATGTCAACATTGTATCCTAGTTGGATATGGTTTTTCTATCATGGTTGGACCTATCCAAGTTAGACTTGGTGTTTGTCTTGGTTTTGGCTATGATTTTGATCCAATATGATCAAATCCCTAGATTCAGTTTTGGATGGTTAGTCTAGATGGCTATATTCTTGTCATATTCTATTAGTTCTTCATTTGGTGCTTTGAAATCTATTGCTTATTTTCCTAGTTGGTATTTCCTAGTACCAGTTAGCTCTATCAGTTAGTGATATTTGATGATTTAGCTAGATGATTTTTGTCTAGCTTATGGAAATAATTTCTAACATCTTGAAGGTGCTTCTTGATCATGTTCTAGTTGTTTGGTGGCTTCATATTGGCTGGCGTGATGTTATGGTGGTGCTATTTGGATCTGATTAGATATTCTATGTTATTATACTAAGGGTTTCTACTAGTTGGTGAAACATGTTGGAGATTGGTCTTAGCATGATTTTTGGCCGATGTAATTGTTTGGGTACTTGATTTAGGTCCATTCTAGGTAATTTAAATCATAATATTGGTCTAGTAATATTGTGTGATGCAATTTTTGCAATTATGGGTTTAGGGTTTAGTCGACCTTATCAATAAGGTTGATGATCTATATTTATACGTGACTTATTCATGTAACTAGGGAATGGTATGGATCGATGGTTATGTCTGTATTATCATAGAAAGGTTTATGTGTGAACAGTGATATATCATTCAATGAAAGATTGCAAAGGTTTTTGGTGTTATAGGGTAGACATTTGTGCTTAACTGGAACTGTATCAAGCATTAGTAGATGCTACTTGTGATGGGGGGAAAATTGGATGATGGGGAGATCAGGAGGAAAGCTTTTCTTCCCTCCAAGGACAGATGAAAGTTTCACTACAAATTTCCCTTCAAACACTCTACCCACATTACATTTAAAAGAGGGGAGAAAATTCACTAGATCCAATCTCTTAGGAAAGAGATTGGATGCTAAATGAATTGATAATGGTGTGAAAATGACAAGTTAACCCCTCTTTTAGAATGGGAAGATTGTTTGTGTTAAGTGTTTCAAGACTAAGTGTAAAAGTAACAAATAACTAATTATAACTTGAAATAGAAGTATGGGATGAAGTTGTGCACCTGGATCTGGCTATAATATGTCAAGATGAAGCTACCCTATGAATTTGAGAAAAAGTCATCAGGACCGTGTTGAAAGTGCACATGGTCCTCCGAAAAATATGCGAAATGAAAAGGATTTTTCTACCTCTACAAATGGAATCCAAATCTGGAAGAACAACTATGCACCTTCAACTTACACATAGAAAAGAGAGGAATAGGGGTTGGGATTGGGGGTTTGCCTTCAGGTCGAACCTCAGTTTTGGAATTAACCAAATGATGAAAGAAAGTCCTTGCAAGTAAATGTAAATGAAGGACTGAAATGCAAGTCACCTCAAGAGAGACTATAATATAAATGTAGATAGAATTGCTTGTGTGGAATCAAATGATGAAAGAGTTCTCCTCTTCAATGGTTGAATCCTTGACTTGAAAGAAACACCTAGCCTTGAAGGGAGACTTGAGATTCCGAATTCTTGAAAGAGATGCTTGACTACTTGAATGTGCTTGAATTCTTGAACTTATGTCAACTTTTCACCTCATCCAACTTATAAAAATGGGAGGGAAAATGTGACATATATATTCGTCAATTAGGGTTATTGGACTAATTTTTTGTCATAGGCTGACATAGGGAAGGTTTTCCCTCTTTAATCAAAAAGTTCAATGCACTATTTAAATGAAGGGGCCCCAAGATAGGGAAGGGACAGAGGCACCATGCCCCTGTCCTAAAAGGATAGGGGCACCATGCCCTTGTCCTAGAGGGGATAGGGGAACCACGCCCCTATCTTACCCTTAACTTAGGACATGAAGTAGGTGTAGGTAATGCAAAGGGTAGAAAAGGTGTATTTTTTAGGAATTGAGCAAGTTTGAGGTCTCTGATTACGCTTGGGGATTTGATTCACCAACATGAAGGCCCTAATATTGTGAAAAATTGAAAGGGTCATAGTTTTATGACACTACATTTAGCCCCCACTTTAACGAGAGTATAAGCATATGCCAATACTATTGGTAAAGTACAAGGAAACAAGATTGAAAGGCTTCTACCATGTCAAGGAGGAAAGATGCACCAAGCCCCCATTGGACTTAGGATCTTATGACTTCGATTGACAATGTAAAAGGAAGATCAAGAAGGGGAGAACCATAACTACAAGTAGCAAGGTTTCCCTCACTATGAGACATGAAAAGAAAGGATACCAAAAATTACAAAGCAAAGCCCAACTCACTAAGTAACTTTAGTATCAAGAAAGAAAATATGAGCAAAGTGCATGCCCCCATGTTAAAAAAATCATGCATGCCTTATCGGGAGCAATTTCTTTTAGGTAGGATACACCCAAGAGAGAGAAAATAGAGGGAGCAAGTTATCGCAAGGATTTAGCTCCCAATCGAGGAAAAAACCCAAGATAATGAACACAAAACATGAGGTAGTTTCAGTTTCCTTGGGGTTAGTATGTTGTATGATAACTCATGTATATCATATATGTATATGTGCATATAATTATCGTCATTCCCCAAAGAAAGGAAACTACATTGGAAGAAAGGGAATAGAATATGTCTTTTGAGTCAAAATGAAAGAGACCAAAAGAGATCTCAATGCTTTGCATCATCCTCAAGGAGACAGTAAGGGAAAAATAGAAGAAAAGGGATACACATAGAAGAATAGTCACAAAAGAGAAATAAAGCAGAGAGGGAGAAGAGCTACAGTGCTAATGTTGCTAGTCTAGCACGACATCCACCTCCCGATCTTGCTAATCACCATTTTGGGAAGGAGGGAAACACAAGAGAGGAGAAAAATTGAGCACAACAAATGGAGCTATCATAAGATCTAGACAAGGACTATGCTCATGTGGTAATCCACTGTGTTTAACTCTAGGAGCTAGGATTAGGGATTTTGAAAATTCAGCAGATAAATGCTTGTCAACACCAACATATTCATAACTTCACTATCAGAAGCATTAGGAGTTGTATTTCCATCATGAATAACATTTCATCTATTTACTTATCAATATTTATAGAAAGAGGAGCTCTCACATGAATATAAGTAAAACCATCACATGTTTTCTGAAATTTATGATTTGGAGATTTAAGATCAACACCTTGCTTAGGAGAAAAGGGAATCATATCAACTATTGGAGTCTTGGGAGATTGAATGCTTTGAGGAACAACTTCACAAGCTTGAGCACTACATCTTCATTGGCGGTCTCTCGCACAACGATTTTGTCAAGTCTTAGCAGAAGGATGAGAAAAATGAGGAATATTTGTTAAAGGAGGAATATTCTCCTCTTTGATAGTTGAAGGTTTAGGTTGAGGTCTTTTAGGTTGAACAAGAGGAGAGGTAGGTGGAACTGTGCCATATAAAAGAGGAATATTGGGTGTAGGAATGAGACCAGGTCCATCATGGGGAGGTGGTATAGGTCTAACATTAGAAGGAATATTGTTGTTCCTCTTAGGAGAAGGCATAGTTACATCCATAGGAGTAGGTTGAGGATCTTCCTTAGGAGGAAGATTAGTCCTATCCATTAGGGGAAGAACTTCATCTTCAAGAATGATAGGAGTGTCAATTGCTGGGGATATAGGTTGACTTAAGGATAAGATCATATCTTTCTTCCATTTTTTATAAGATTGGAAAAGAGCATCGCTCCTTGGTAGAAGAGATTGAAATTGCTTAGGCCAAAATAAATCAATAGGAACACTTGGGCTTCTTTCGGATGGTCAAAATAAGCAATGGATAATAGTTATAATTTCTCCATTGTGGGGAATTTTTAAACATTTTTTAATTGGAGAAGCAATAGCCTTCATGGAAGATAGCCAAGGGTATCCCAAATTGACACAGAATTGCTTAGAAGAGGGAATGATAACAAAGTTGACATCCAGAGATTTAGTGTGAACTTGAATAGGAAGGGTGATAGAACCAATGGTAGGAAAAGAGAATACATCAAATAACTTCACAACCAAATTAGTATCATCATAAATTGGTTTATGCAATTGTAAAGTGAAAAGATACTCCTTAGTGATGACATTAACCATGCAAGAGGGATACACAAGAGCATCATGACAAGGTATGTCATTAACCTTTGCAACTATGTATAAAAGGTCATTGGGTACCCTAATGGTCTCATTAGGGTCAAATATAATACATGGATCCTTAGGTTTCTCTTGTTTCTCTACCATGTTCACTAAATTCAAAGTTGTGGTAGTAAGATCAGAAGGAGAGAAAGAGGTATGTTCAGTCTCAATCACATTAAAGGTATAAAAAGGCAAAGGATCAATAAAATCTTAAGATTTTAATTAGGAGGAGCTACTGATTTATTTCCCTTATCATTGAAAACCTGCTACAGATATAGTATTATCATAAATCAAATCTTTAATCTTATGTTCAATGCAAAATATTTCTCAATATCATGACCAGACTGGCGATGAATTTGACGAAAGTAATTGTTATCAAAATAAGGGGATGCTAACTTATATGGATCAACTGGTTTTATAGGAGGAATTTTGGTAACATTTCTTTGTAACAACTGAGACATAATACTATGTAAAGATTCATTCAAAGGAGTAAATTATATTTCTCTTTTGAAAAATTTAGAAATAGGAGGCACACCTATTGTAGCATTCACATTGTTGTTGTCAATTGTATCATTGAACTTGATGAATCCTTTTGTTAGTTTGAACTTCACAAATGGTTGTTGAACACTCTCCCCCTTATCACTCAGAGCCATAAGAGTATTTTGCTCCATTTGACTCACAACCAATTGATAATTGAGGAGTGTTGCGCACAACTTCAGAAAGGAAGTAAACTCAGACAAAAGAAGCTTTTCCCTAATATATTTATGCAAATTAGAAAAGAAAATTATTTGAATATCATCATCAGGTATAGGAAAAGAAGCACACAAATGTTTATATCTACCAATGAAATCAGTCACTTTTTCTTTAACACCTTGTTTGCAATGCATTAAATCAGTCAAAGTCATTTTAGGACCAATATTGTTTTGAAATTGTTGAATGAAAGTATTTGTTAATTGTTGAAAAGAAGTGATAGAATAAGAAGGCAAATAGAAATACCATTGTAAAGCCTTATCTCTTAGTGTTCTTGTAAATAGTTTTGCAAGAAATCTTTGATCATAAGCAAAGTCAGTACACATAGTTTGAAATATTTTGACATGCATTATAGGATCACCTTTTCCATTATAGAGTTCCAATTGAGGGACCTCAATATGTTTAGGTGGTACAACTTTAACAATATCAAGAGAAAGTGGGCTTGCAACATCAAATGTGGGAACACTACACTTGGATTGACTCATGGAAGCAATATATTGTTGTAAGGAAAACATAGTTTGAGCAAGATTGTTAATGGTTGCTTCGGTAGAAGAATTGATGTTAGACATGGTTGATTGAGAAGGTGGTGTGATGTTATTGAAGGAAGGCATTGATTGAGAATAGGGTGGTGGGACATTATGATAAGTAGGCATAGGTGATGAGTGAGTAGGAAATGTGACACTTAAAGGAGGAATAAAAGTGTTGAATGAATTGCCCCCTTCTATCACATTGATTGGTTTAGGGATAATAGGAATACTTATTGAAGACATAGGTAAAGATGGAGGATTAAAAGAAGAAGAGGGATTTCTTTCATGACTAATTGTTGTAGGAGTGACATTTTGAGTTGAGGTAGCCATTATGTTTGAGGTACAAGTAGGAACACTACTCATAGGAGTAGTCAAAGGAATAGAAGGATTGACTTGTGTTGAAGGTTGTGAATAACCTAGGTTTTTGGCACAACTCTTTATAAGCATGACATTAGAATCAACAATATGAGAAATGCCACACAACATATCAATTCCATTCTTATCACTTTGAATCATGCACTTAAGGTCTTCAATTAATGGAAGGGCTTCACTATTAGGTTATTCTTGGGACATCCATTATTGAAAGTTATCAAATTGATTATCCAATTTTGAAAGTTGATCTATGGAAACTATAGTCAAAGCTTCTTCTTCATCATGGGATTCATCAATGGGATAGATCAAGAGATGATTAAGATGGGAAGAATTAGCATTATCCTCATTAAAGAAGTCACCCAAATTATGCTCCATCTCCTTGGTAATTAAACCTTGGGAAGCCTTAATTCTAATGCTTCGTCTAACGGGGATAGTATAGGTAGGACTAATAGTGGTAAAACTTATGCACTAGAGGGAAATTTTGAAATTTTGAATTATAGGAACAAAGTTTACAAAAATTGAATAATGCAAAATTTGTGAAAATAATGATTAAACATTTTGAACTTTGTTGAAAGGGGAAAATGAAACAGTTTCCAAAAATAGTTTTATGATGAGTAAAAGGAAATTGGAATTTAAAATTAGGGCCAAGGGGATACCACTTAATCTTAAAATTGACAAAATCAGAATTTTGAAAATCAAGGCATATTATAATTAACCACTTAATCTTAAAAAATTTGTTGAAATTTGAAATGTTGAATTTTGAAGGTGTTTTTGATTTTAGAGGGATCAAAAATCAACAAAATCAGCCAATTTTTTGGATTTAAGCTATTTAATACTGTCATAACAGTCTCCCGAAATTTTAGGAAAAAAGTCAGGGACCATGTTGAAAGTGCACACGGTCCTCCCAACTTTTTTTGGGAATTTTTACGAATGAAAGTTACGATGATTTTAGAGATAACCCCCAAAAATTGGTGGATTTTATGATCTCTAGATAGGTGAAATTATATGAATGTGAAAATAGGACCCTATTAGGGTTTTGTGAAAAAAGAGGAAATGAATTGCAAATTTGAAAAGGGTCAAACCTAATGGATAGGGACACCTTGAAAAGTGTTTAGAAAACTAAAATTGATTGAAATTAATTGAAATTTGCACAAAATCCAATTAAATTTGAAAATTAGGGTTTTAGGACCTAACCACTTAATTTTGAAACTTTGAATTTTGAGAAAGGATGGAAATTGAAAATTTGAATTTTAGGAAAGAGAATAAGTTTGAAAATAGTCACAAATCTAAAAATTGAATGGAAATTCAATTTTTGCACAAGCTCAAGATGATTTTTGAAAATTAGTGTTTTAACAATTAACCTCTTAATTTTGTGAATTTGATTTGCAAATTGAACAAGACAATGAAGTAATTGACTTTGACAAACAAAACAATTTTCAAATCTAAGACAATAGCAAGCAATTTTTACAAACACACAAGTTCAATTTCAATTTTAAAGACTAGGGTTTTGAATGAAATAACCACTAAGTTTGCAGAAAAATTAAACATGTAAATGAAAAATATGCAATGATTTTCAAAATAAAGCATGTAAGACATCGGGTTCAGCAAAATGTGATGGGGAAAAGTTAATGATGGAGAGATCAAGAGTAAAGATTTTCTTCCCTCCAAGGAGAGATGAAAGTTTCACTACAAATTTCCCTTCAAACACTTTACCCACATAACATTTAAAAGAGGGGGGAAATTCACTAGATCCAATCTCTTAGGAAAGAGATTGGATGATAAATGAATTGATAATAGTGTGAAAATGGCAAGCTAGCCCCTCTTTTAGAATGGGAAGATTGTTTGTGCTAACTTAGTAGTGAAGAATTGATTATAACTTGAAATAGAAGTTTGGGATGAAGTTGTGCACCTAGATCTAGCTATAATATGTCGAGATGAAGATTCTCCATGAATTTGAGAAAAATTCATTGGGATTGTGTTGAAAGTGCACATAGTCCTCCAAAAAATCCATGAAATGAAAAAGGTTTTTCCGCCTCTACAAATGGAGTCCAAATCTGCAAGAACAATTGCACACCTGCAACCTACACACATGAAAAGAGAGGAAAAGGAGTTGGGATTTGGGGTTTGCCTTCAGGTCCAACCCCAGTTTTGGAATTAACCAAATGATGAAAGAAAGTACTTGCAAGTAAATGTAACTGAAGGACTGAAATATAATTCACCTCAAGAGAGGTTGTAATAGAAATGTAGATAGAATTTCTCATGTGGAATTGAATGATGAAATATATCTCCTCTTCAATGGTTGAATCCTTGACTCGAATGAAACACCTACCCTTGAAGGGAGACTTGAGATGATCAATCCTTGAAAGGGATGCTTGAATGCTTGAATGTTCTTAAATGCGCCAACTTATGCCAACTTTTCAACTCATCCAACTTATGCAAATGGGAGGGAAAATGCAGCATATATATTTGTCAATTAGGGTTATCAGACTAATTTTTTGTCATAGGCTGACATAGGGAAGGTTTTCCCACTTAAATCACAAAGTTCAATGCACTATTTAAATGAAGCAGCCCCAAGATAGGGAACGGATAGGGGTGACATGCCCCTATCCTAGGGGGACAACGGCTCCACGCCCCTATCCTACCCTTAAATTAGGACAACAAGTAGGTTCAAGCAATGTAGAGGGTAGAAAAAGGTGCAGTTTTTAGGGATTGAGCAAGTCTGGAGTCTCTGATTAGGCTTGGGGATTCAATTTGCCAACACGAAGAAGCTAATGTGGTCGAAAATTGCAAGGGTCGCAATTTTATGACACTACACTATATTTACAATTCATTTTCTCTAGATTGTAGTATGATGCTTTTGTAAGTGAATGAGACTTCCATTTTGTGAAGAGCAGTGAGCTCTAGGCAGCTGGCTTGATTGCAAGTGCAATCCCCATTGTAATTATTTCACATACTACTGCAGAAGTCTTATCTGATTATGGGTAGGGTTTCCCACTGTGGTTTTTCCCTTTACCAAGTTTTCTACATAAAAAATATTGGTGTTGTGTCTACTGTTCTTTAATGCTTTATCTTTCATTGTGTTTCTTTCTTTATGCTCTAGTATAAAGGTTATAATCTGCATTAACTGTGATTATTGGTAGAAAACTGATTCACCCTCCCCTCTTAGTTTTCTCCTGGTATTAGAATTGTCTAACATTAGGTGGTTCAGTTGTAACTGGGACAACATTAGGTGTGGCTTGAGCTTCTTTCTTTGCCTCTCTCTCCTCTTTTCTCTTCTTTTTCTGCTCTTCTTTTCTCTGGGCTTCAAGGATTCTAACCTTTTGTTCTACTTTTTCCCTATCATGACCTTCACTAATTAGTTGCCCAGCTACAACTCTTGTCATCTTCCTTGTGATGTTGGGTGCAACTTGTTCCTTGTGGAATTTCAGTCCCTTCTCTTATGTAGTGCCAAATTTTTCTTCTGTTACATCAACTAGAGTTGTGAGTAGATGTTGGGCATATCCATCAAGTGTGGCTGCATCTACCTCATAGCCCATTTGCATGATCCAAACTGTTCTGGGCTGGACTGCCTCCATCATGAATTCATCCTTATTAACCATGAAACAAATCATGCCTTGATATTTCTCCATAATTTATTTGGGAATCCTTACCCTATTCTTCATCTCTTCTTGAAATGTTTTGAAAAAGGCCCACAAGTTAGCCTTTTGTTGCTTGCCTCCCTACCGGTCTAGTATTTGTGTTATTTGAGTTGCAACTAGTCTATCAAATGCCCATTCAATTCTTCCATAACTAGGTACCATATTTATAAAGTAAAAGGTTAAGCATATAATTAAAGAACCATAGCGAAATGAATTCTTCTTATCTTGCTTGATCTTTTGGTGGTTGTTCATCAATTCCTTGAGCATCACACTACATAATTCATAGTGTGTGTCTTCTTTCACAATTTGATAAGCAATAGGAATGGCAGTTCTGAAGATTGAGTTCAATTAGTTAGATTGGTAAACCTTATAGCCAATCACCATTGCAAAACATTTCATATTAGGGTCCTTGATATCTTCAACCCACATTGATCTACCATCATACATTGCGTCAGTGAGTTTGCATACATCTATGTTTGATATCTACCAAAGCCCTAACATACCTCTGACCTTATAGAGGCATGTGATATTCTTGATCACTTCTTCTATTATATTGTATGATCGGTCTAATCATAAGAAATCCCCATGAGTTTGGCTGAGGATGTACCTCACCCATTCATCTTCATCAAAGGACGAAAAATCCATGAATTGGGTAAAACCCTTCTTCCTGAATTATGCATATTCCAGTTTGAGTTGATTGTCAATCATAAGGTGACCTGTGAATATGTAGGACATTTCATAATTCCTGATTTCTTTGATATTGCTATGAATATATACCCTAATGTCTTCAGTGTGAAGATCACCATGACAAACATTGGAAAATGCCCCCAAAGGATCATCTTGAAGTGATTAGTAAGGATGTTTCTTGAATTCCTGGTGTGGGTGGTTCTTAATTTCAACTACCATGGGAGTATCAACATTTGATGAGGATGCCATGATAAATTTTAAGGGTTTTAGCAAATGGTAAATACTTTGATATCTTCTAGATGATGAAATTCTCTTCAAATTTAGATGCTTGCACAATTTACCTTAGGACTCTTGATTGCCTTTGAAATTACTCTTTAGAATACTCAATTATTGTGTGAAGAAATGATTTAACTTTTCCCCATTTTATCACCATTAACACTAATTTTCCATTGTCATAAATGCGACCAGAGAATCTGACCCAATCACATAATTTGCATGTAGGTTCTGATAAACACTTGAATCCTCTTGAGTGTCCATACACAATCACAATTCCCTGATTTCAAAGCTAATCCGAGGTGTTTTCATGATTTCAATGATTTGTCTACCTCTAAGGCAAAGTGCCTTAGTTATCGATTGAAGTTCCTAATTCCTATGCAGGACCTATTTGTTCTACCAGTTGATCTGCCAATTGTGTTTCTAATTTTTGAACCCATATTTTCTCATGATGTTTTCTAATATCTTCAACCTTTGTCTTTACTTTCTTATCTGAATTTCCATTAGCTATCGGTGGATTCTTATTCCTACAATACTTAGTACTATGTCTAATCTTGTTGCATGCCTAATGGGTAATATTATTCTTTTGAATTGCTTTTCTATACCCTTGATTTTCTTTTGATCTACATTGGTTAGCCATATGTCCATATCTACTACAATCATGACATCTAATATTTATAATACTTCTGCATTATGCTAACTTATGACCATGTTTATTGTAGTTAAAGCATTGATCGATGAATGATGCATTGTTCTGATTATTTCTATTTCTGCACTGACTTGCTACATGACTATATTTATTGCAAAAAAAACATGTACCACTGAATTTATGAGCATTAGGTTGTCTTATTGGTGATCTTTGGTTTCGGTTGTTTAGATTTTTAGCATGATTCTACTTCTGACTGAATGATTGATCTTGTTTTGTAGCTTTGGAGCTTTATCCTACTTCATATCCAGGGCCTCTCTTGTCCTTAACATTTTTATGGCTTTTCAACAATTCATCAAGTCTTGTGAAGTTGGCCTTGAGCTTTTCTTTGTACTCATTTTCAATGGCCAAATCATCTCTCATTATTATGATTTGTCTTTCAAGTTCTTGTTTGTTATTCCTGGACCAAATCAATTCAAGTCAGCATATTATTGTCATGTATCAATCTATTGCATTCATTTGATTTATCATTTGATGTTTGAGCTAGGTTTTCTCCATTCTTCTTTCTGTCTTCAATCTCCTTTCACATTCTCATAGTTAGGGCTTGCATTCCATTCTTCAAGGTATTATTCTCTTGAGTGAGTTTCTAACATTGATATTTTAAAGCATCTTCTTCATCACTACTTTGATTTTCCAATTGATCACAGATTTCTTTCCTCTTATCTTGAGAAGCTGATAGCTTTCCTTGTAATGAAATGATATTGGTGTAGGGGCATGTAAGCACACAAGCATACCAAGAGGTCAAAAGTCACAATATGAGCAATTTTATTGTATTTAAGTCAGTCATAATGTATTAAGGTTATTTGACTCCATTGAATCATAATATGTAAGGCTAAATGATCCATTTTATCCAAATATATCACATTTTTTCCATCTTGAAGTGTTAGAACTGTCCTTGTAAGGGTTAGAGTCATTTATGTCAAAAATGCAAAAATTGTAAAAATTGCAAAGTTGCAACATTGCCAAAAAGTGCAACAAAAGTGTAAAAATGAAATCCATTGATCATGAGGTGGTTATAGTAGTTAGGAAGGATTTATAAATGGTTTATAAAACCATTTTTGGTCAAAATCAAGGGGGTAGAGCAGTTTGCAGGGGATTTGACAAAGATTATCCATCAAACCCTCAAACTGTCATAAGGTTTTAAGGAATCTGTGACTATCACAGATCCATGGAGGATCACATTTGGTGTAATTTTTATATGTAGATATTTTTTAAGGATATATTAATTATATATATTTCATATTAATCCTTTCTTATTCATTTTTATGGAGTATTTGGCAAGATATGTTTGTTTTTACAATAATTGTCAAAACCCTGCAAAATACTCATAACTTTTGATTTAACCATTGGATCGGGCTATAAATTTGAGAGAATTTTTTTAACTTAGTAATATAAAGTATTACTAGAGATATTTTCTTGATGATCAATATTTAAAAAGGTATTGATGACTATTTGTTATAGTTCATGGTGAAAAGCAGATTGGTGAAGGCAACAAAAATCCGGTTGCAGCGTTTGGTATGGTTAGATGAGGAATAATAATGAAGAAAGGATATATGTGTTGGAAATATATCTTAATCCTCTTTTCATTTCTTTTTATATTACTTAATTTGGTTAGTAATTGAATAATTTATGATTATTTTGGTGAAAACAGTTTTTAAAGGATGAAACCCTGAACTAGGGTATTCGATGGCAATAAAGAATTTGTTCTTTCATGTTATCGTGAATGTTATGATCTGAAATATTGAATGAAGGTCTGTAGGGATGGAATATAACCTTTGAAATTGGTTTGGAGTTGAGAAGAGTGGTTGATCTTTTTATATGCCTCTCGATTCAAGTTTGAGGTCTTATATTAGTTTTGGGTCAATAATACCCTTGAATGAAGGTTTATGGTTTGTGATAGATGCTCTGGAACAAATTGGTATCAGAGCCCAACAAAAGATCTGGGATGAGCAATATGTTGTTGTTTTGTGTTATAGATGAATTTTGGTTGTAGGTGCTTGTCCATCTAGCTATGAGAGGAAGTTGGTGTTGTGTGTGGGTAGACAAGGAAGCTCTCTCAAGGGCCAAAGGGATGGTCCATTGATTGCCAAAAGACTAGGGAGAGAGGCAAAGAGGAGAACTCCTAGGTGAGGCACAAAGGTTGTTGGTGATGTGATGCAGCATGGAAAGGTGGACTTATGGTTGGTAAAAGCACTTGGATAGCAGCCAGTACAAACTCCATTGGTAGGAGTCATAGAGAGATTGTTTGATAAGGAAGCAACAACATAAAGAGGCATAAAGTGGTAAAGATGAAGACAAAGGTGGAATTTTAACTGAAATTTTTTCTTAAAGGTCATTGTACTCACATTTCCAAGGGACTTGGAAACTTTTCAAGGTTGGGAGTATGGTGCAGAGGTACCTAAGCACACAAGCATATCAAGAGGTCAAAAGTCATAATATGAGCAATTTTATTGTATTTGAGTCATTCATAATGTATTAAGGTTATTTGATTCCATTTAATCATAGTATGTAACTATTAATGAGCTATTTTGTCCAAATATATCATTTTTGGTCCATCTTGAAGTGTTAAAAGTGTCCATGTAAGGGTTAGAGTCATTTATGTCAAAAATGCAAAAAATGTAAAAATTGCAAAGTTGCAACATTGCCAAAAAGTGCAACAAAAGTGTAAAAATGAAATTCATTGATCATAAGGTGGATAGAGTAGTTAAGAAGGAGTTTTAAATGGTTTATAAAACCATTTTTGGTTGAAATCAAGGGGGTAGAGCAGTTTGGAGGGGATTTGACAAAGATTATCCATCAAACCCTCAAACTGTCATAAGGTTTTAAGGAATCTGTAACTGTCATAGGTCCATGGAGGATCACATTTGGTGTAATTTTTATATGTAGCTATTTTTTAATGATATATTAATGAAATATATTTCAGATGAATCCTTTTTTATTCATTTTTGTGGAGTATTTGGCAAGATATGTATGTTTTTACAAAAATTGTCAAAACACTACCAAGGGTTACCCATTTTTGGAAAAATCCTCATAACTTTTTATTTAACCATTGGATCGGGCTATTAATGTGAGAGAAGTTTCATAACTCAGTAGTATAAAGTTTGACTAAAGAGATGTTATTTCTGATCAATATTTAAAAATTTATTGATGATTGTTTGTTACAGTTCATGGTGAAAAGCAGATTGGTGAAGGCAACAATAGTCCGGCTGCAACATTTGGTATGGTCACATGAGGAATAATAATTAAGAAATTCTATATGTGTTGGAAATATATCTTAATCCTCTTTCCATTTCTTTTTGTCTTACTTAATTTGGTTAAGAATTGAATAATTTGTGATTATTTTGGTGAAAACAATTTTTAAAGGATGAAACCCTGAACTAGGGTATTCTATGGCAATAAAGGATTTGTTCTTTCATGTTATGCTGAATGTTATGATCTGAATTATTGAATGAAGATCTATAGAGATGGAATATAACCTTTGAAATTGGTTTGGATTTTAGAAGAGTGATTGATCTTTTTATATGCCTCTTGATTCAAGTTTAAGGTGTTGTATTAGTTTTGGGTCAGTAATACCCTTGAATGAAGGTTTTATGGTTTGTGATAGATTCTCTGCATCAGATATATTTTGTATCTTGCCTTAGTTTATTATTTAATTTATTACTTTTTTCTTTTTCATCATCAAGATCCATAAGAGAAAGTTGGAGTTGTTGCTGCAAACTAGTTTCCATTGTTTTCTAGTTCTGGATCTTCTTCAAGTTGTTAAACTTCTTCCAAGGAAGTAGGCTCTGATACCAATTGTTGGAATCCAAGAACACTAGGAGGGGGAGGGGGTGAATAAGTGTTCTACCAATGTAAGAATTTTTGAACTTATTACTAATCAATCAGATGATAGAATATAAAATTAAAGTGCATAGACAAATGAACACATAAAGCAATACCATAACACTAATATTTATACATGGAAAACCCTGTAAAGAGAAAAACCACAGTGGGGTTAGTACCCATAGTATCTATATACTTGATCAAGGTATATAAATATTACATAGAGAGGTATGCACATGCATAAAAGCTTACCACCTAGAGTTCACTACTCAAATACACATTTATGGAAGTCTCATTGACTTACAAATTATTACATAATGATTTATAATAACATTGAACTTAAATGAAGCATCTGACCATGGTAGATAAGTTTTAGTTGTAGCTCTAATTTATCCAACTAAACCAGTGATTGTGATACTCTGTTCTACTACTAGTTAGGATTGTGCACATGCAGGTGTGCACATATTCTATCATTCGCTCATCAATTTGCATACTATCAATCTCTGACTTTTTCACATCGCAAATTATATCATATGAGTATATGGAATCCATCGCTAAGTGATCTCTCTTATATACCCTTATAATGTGTTCATCATGTTGGCCTTCATAATGAAAATAAACCTGTCGACTTCCTCCTAGATCAAAAAGTATATTATAAATTATTCTGATGATCTTATCTGATGTGGGCCTAGCACGCTACCTTCAATTTCTCAAATGGCTTTACCGGGTCCTATAATATGAATTACCGGTACCAAGAATAATCGGTTAATAAGTGTAAGCCACAGGGTGTATACCAGTTGGCCTTACCTAAACAAAATGATAAAGTGATGAGTCTAGATGAAGAAATACCATCTTCTAAAGATGAGTTTCCACCAATGACAACCCAAAAATGGAATTCACCTTAAAAGGTGACTATTAGATGAGTGTCAATTGCCAACACACCACTTATCTAATCTTCATTGATCAACATCTGAAAGATCAAGAACACAACCAATCAACAACTGTCATGAAGAAAGATAACTTGTGGAGCACCAAATCACGATCCATCTAAAATGAAGATACATAAGACCATCCCAAACAATATACCAAAATGTTAGCTCAATATTATATCACACCAAAATATACTGGAGGAAATATCGAGCTCTGCAAAGCACCAATACAACAAAATAAAATTGCAAAATGGGATCATAAGATCTTCCCAAACACATCGGAGAAAAGAATAGGAATATGTTGACATCAATGAAAACAACATATCCTAGTAGTAGCAATTTCCAACAATCTCCAACAGATCCATACCCAATTCCTAGACCTTCTAAATTATCTTGCTCAACCATTTCATTATAAATTATCTTGTTTTGCCATTTCACTTGTGGTTGGCTATAAGTTTGAAGAGCTTTTGGTGACTTTTCAATGAAAAAGGAACGACTCATAGAATATTCTCCCACTCCTTGTTCTTTCAATCTCAATTTCATTATATTTCGATGTGGATGCTTTCAAAGACTCAGGGTCAACATACGCTTGATAAGGAGGTGCTTCACGATTTCTAAGAATAATGGATTTAGTCTTAGAACTTAGAATATTGCAATAAATAAAAGGATTTGGATCTTCTTGTATTGTAACTTCAACCCCATTATGTAGAAATTTGATGCATTGATGGTATGGAGAGGGTATAGCTTGCATTGTATGGATCCAAGGCCTTCCAAGGAGAATATTATAGGTCAAGGGGAGATCAAGGATTTGGCAAACCACATCCTTTACCACAGGTCTTACTTTGATAGGAAATGTGATTGATCCCTTAGATGAGTGTTCCTCTTCATCATATGCCTTTATCATAATCTTTTTTGTTAGAACAACTGCACTTTTAGTGAACCCTAGTTCTATGATCAACTTCAAGGTACAAATGTTTAGACCCACTCCTCCATCTATCATAACTTGCTTGATTTTTACTCTATGGACAAGGAATTCAATGTGTAAGAGTTCATTATGGGGTTGTTGCATGGATGAGTCATTGTTCCTAGTAAAAGTGAGGGTATGAGGGGAGGCAATTTATCCCACCATAGCTTGAAATTTATCTACATGTAGGTTTGTAGGTATGGTAGTGGTAGCGAGCACTTTATCAAGGATAGATTTATGTTTAGGGGATAAGTGTAGAAACTCAAGTATTGAACTTTGTGTGGATGTTTTCCCTAAATGCTCTATAAGATTGTATTGCGGAGATGGTGCAACGGGTTTAAAATTAGGGCCTCTAAGGATAAATGTGCCTCTACGAGTGGTAATATTACAATCTATTTCTTTTCCCTTTATGATGAGTTTATTCACATGATTATCAATCTCACAATTTTTTTTATGGTATTATCATATTTAGCATTGGTACAATTCACGTCGTCACTAGATTTAGTGGCCTTTCCCTTATCCTTGTCATGCTTAGGGAAAGGATTTATTAATATCTCACGATCGGAGTTACCGGAAGGAGTATGTCCATCCACTAAAATATTTCCCTCATCAAGAAGTTCATGTATCACATTTCATATTTTATTGCAATTGTTAGTCTTATGACCCTTGTGTCTATGGTATTTGCAAAAGTGATCATCATTCCACCATGGAGGTTTAACTTGAGGATTGTATTCCCTTATCTCTGGAAATATTATAAGATTATTTTCAAGGAGTTCTTTCAATACTGACTCGAGTGGTTGTCCCAATGGTGTAAAATTTTGTTGAGGGAAGCTTCATTGTTTCTCTTATCCTTTGTCTGAGGATGAACCCTTAAGGTTAGAAATAGGTGATGATGTTTTAGCATTTTTTGCGTCGATAACTCCATCATTAACCACATTCTTGTTGTTATCCCAAAAGGGTGTTTTATGGTTTGAACTTGATCCTTTGTGTTCTTTATCATCATTTGTCTTTATAGTGCCATTGTCAATAAGTGTTTGTTCAATATGGAATTCCATGTCTATGACCTCATCAAAGGTGTCCAAACACTTGAGCCAAAGTTATCTTCCAATTTCCTTGTTTAGATTACGACAAAAAAGGTCAACGAGTTTCTTATCAGACTGTTATATCCTTGATGATCTTAAATGGTCATGTCCTTAGAAGAGCCATCATATTACTAAGGAACAATCCACAAGTAGCTAACAAGTGAACATGCCCCATCCTCAGTTTTCTAGTCACAAACATCCTAGAGATAAAATCTCTAGTTAGAGACATCCCAGAAAAACAAACAATATGTTTCATGTCGAATGATTTTTGTTCACAGATAATGTGTTTGGGTATATAAGTTGATCAGATGTTTTTATGTTTTCTCAATCATAATCTCATCATGTCATGTGTTTGTTGAAGTGCAAAGTTGCATGCTTGTCTGAAGTGTTTGTGTCATCGCAATGTTTATATATTTTTGGATTTTTAGGATTTTTAGGATTTTTTTTCAGGATTTTTTATAATTTTTAGGAATTTTTCAAGATATTTTACGATTTTTATGATTTTTTAAGGACATTTTATGATGTTTAGGATTTTTTCAGGACATTTTATGATTTTTATGATTTTTTGAATGTTTACCCCTAGTGTATAGCAAGGTAAAAGAGATTTTGAGTGGATGCATGAATGAATGGGATAGAAATGGATAAGTGAATGATAGAGGAAGCTGATGTGATTTTAAAGGACTATCTCTCAATAGGATAATAATCCAAGCACAAAGAGTGAATATAGAATCATAAATCGAGGATACAATGTAATGAATGTTATATGGTCCAAAGAAATGACCATGTCAAGAGGTTTTTTGAATACATGTTTTTGCATTTTGTCCTTATTTTTGATCTAGATCAAAGGATAGATCTGGATGGGATGAATATAGGATAATAAAAATCAAAGGTGGTAATAAAGGATGGAAGCAAGCGATGGACAAAATAATGGATAAGAGTTGAAGGGTGTAGATCAAGTGTAGTAGATAGGACACACAAAGGCTACAAAGATCCTTAACCTTGTCAAGATCAAAGATGGAAAAATGATACATATGTAGGTCGAGTGAATGAGGGGTGATGGAGGATGAGAGATTATAGATGGATGTAGTGGATAAGATAGCATGGATGGAACTTGCCCCCAATGAATAGTGCAAGAAGATAATGGATTATGCATGACGCCTGTTTGCCAGGTTTTCATCATGGTACTTGTCCAAGATGCCTATTTGATAGTTTTTACCAGTGGATGAATTTATTTCTCTTCACTTTTTTTTTCACTTTTTTTTTTGTGTCACAAAGTACCTGTTTGTCAAGTTTTCACCAGAGTGGCAATATTTTTTTAGGATCTTTTTCTCATTTTTTAATTTTTTTTTCAACATCTTTTTCTCACTTTTTTGTATTTTTTCATGATCTTTTTCTCATTTTTTCATATTTTTTCAAGATCTTTTAAATAAATTTTCTGAAGTACTTAGGTAATAAAATTGATCAAAATCATCATATCAATCAAAACAACATCAATATCATTGGTCTTTATCAACATTATCATGGGTCTTATATAGGGTGTGGTATACTCAAAACCAGATCGTGTCTTGTCTTAGATGAGGTACTACGTTCCCTAAAACTAGGTAGCATGATCATCCTATCATCAAATAAACATTATCACTTTTGACAAAAAGATCAGAATGGTTGTTTGACTTGTTTGGATTTGTGAATCTTTATTTTCATTGATTCATCTTTAATCATGTTCTTATGCTACTCGACGATGTCACTAAGTGATTTAGAGTCGCTAGGATGGCTCATGGTCTTTCTTATTTTTCATTTTCTATTTATGTAGTGTTTCATAAAATTCTAAGGCAAGTATGTCCTAGGATGGTTGAGCCATTCCTTGTTTGAAACATGTCTATTTTATGCAAAAGGGTGCATTATCACCCTAGCTTTTAGTGCCTGCATCCATTTTGCCATATCAAATAAAGGCTCTCTCCTATACTTTGCATTTGTGAAAGAAAGTTTCATCACACTAATCATTCTTCAAGTTTCTCATTTGCATTTCTTCTAGATAACATTTCTTCTATCCAATCAATCATTCTATCTATTCATCAAATCAATCATTATCATGTTATCTATAATATTTGATCAAGAGAGAATTTCTTCATTGGATATCAATCAACCCTTGTCTACAATCAATTAACATTCTTCACTTCAAACTAACCATTCTTCTTTTCTTTTGAGAGATCATTCATTTCTTTCATACATAGAAAATCTATCGAGGGGGAATCCTACTGTTAGGATAATCAGTGAACAACTGAGAAGGGGGTGGGGGGGTGGGGTGAATCATTTGTTAACAGATTATAACTTTTAATCCACAATACAACCTTAAACAAATCAAGTACCGGTAAGGAATAGATATCAGTAAACAATACAACTTAACAATTAACTAGATAATCAATGGAAAGAAACCATACCACATAACACCATGATTTGTACATGGAAAACCCAAAAAGGGAAAAACCACGGTGGGAAGCCTACCCACAATCAGATGATACTTCTACAGAAAGTATGTGTTACAATGAGGGGCCTGCAGTTGCAGGAAGGCACACTGCCCAGAGCATACTACTTATTACAAAAGAGTCTCACTGACTAGAAAGAGGCTACAACCTTCTCAAGATAAATGGACAACAATCCAATAGAGTGAACTGCTAGAAATAGCATCTACCATACCTGATTACAGTCCCAGTTAAGCTCAATGTCGGAGTACTAAATCCTCTTTTGAATCCAATTCGATTACTAATGATTGATCAACTCCTCTTCTTGAATGATATTATAATATTCACACATTACATTCCTTGATCATGACCTTTTCAATAACCATGATGCTTTACAAAGAGTTTCTATCTCTTATTTATACAAACCCTAAGGCCTAAACCAATTAGGTTGGCTACCTAGAGATATTACAATAATATCATTACATAATTTCTTATTATAATGATATGCCATGTCATCTTAAGATGAAAACAATAATAACAAATCCATAAACCATCTTGAAAAATCTATGTAACGTGTAGAGTACATGCTAGCATGATACTGGTCCATAACCTAGATAGGTATTGGGCCTATTCTAGGTCCACCATGCCAAAGCAATGTCTTCAAGCAATTCAAGTATGATCAACAAACATCTTCAACATCCTAAAATCCTCAAAGAAGCTGCACCAACACCAATTGTGCATCCTATCACAATTCCTTAATGAAAGCTCTGTCGGTAAAGCCTTAAACCAGTGTTGGTAAGGGTTTACCAGAGTGTATGATAATATCCAATTACCAAGACAATACCAACTGACCAAAACACTCTCATGGAGCATATAACTCATGAAATCCAATATACTTTACTGATCCAAACATGCTAGAAGTGTCCAACAGATAATCTCTTTTGCCAATAACACTAGATCTTCTACCGGTAACCATCCAAATCAGCTAGTATTGACATTAACAACAAAACATCAATGCAACACATAATCAATTCATCCACAATGCCAACAATCTCCCCCTTTGGCATTTATGGCAATAATAGATGTGAAAAACATCTAAGTACCAAGAGATGCCAAACAAGTCTCCCCCTGTGGAAGATAACCAACTATAAATAGCTCTCCCCTTATGAATGATATCTATGAAAGGATTGGAATGATTTTTCACATTACTATCACTCCCCCTTTAACATCAATGCTAGAACCCTGACCAAAATATCAAAGAAATTATATAAACCTCTGAATCTCAAAGCTGACTACTCCCCCTGAGTAGTAGCACCACTCATCAATGCCCAAATGAATAATGTTTATGATAATACATGTTGGACTGATGACAAACTTCATCAATCAAGTCTCTCTTGAAGGGGCAGAAACCCCTAACCTATCTCTCAAATATTCAAATGATTCCTTAGACAACGGTTTAGTGAATATGTCTACAATTTGTTCTTTAGTGTTCACATAAACCAATTTGACTTCCTTTGCTTCTACCTTGTCCTTCAAAAAGTTGTACTTTATTAAAATATGCTTAGTCTAAGAGTGAAATACTAGATTCTTAGACATGTCAATAGCTGCAAAGTTATCACAGTAGATAACTACCGGTTCACTACAATTTACTCTAATATCCTTCAACATTTGCTTCATCCACAAAACTTGAGTGCAATTAGTTGTTGCTGCAACATACTCAGCTTCTACAGTAGATAAAGAAATGCATGACTATTTTTTGCTTATCCATTAAACCAATTTCTTTTCAAGAAAGAAAGCTCCACAAGAAGTGCTCATCCCTGTCCAATCTGAGTCAGTATATTCACATAAAGTGAAATCATCATTTCTGGAATACCATAAACCATATTTTGTTGTTCCTTGCAAATACCGGAATATCCTCTTTACTGCATATTCACGATTTTCTTTAGGATTAATTTGATATCTTGAAACAATACTTACTACATTCATAATATTAGGCCTTGTCTGAGTTAGATATAATAGACCACCAATCATAGATTTATACCTTGTCGGATTTACCAGTGTAGAAGTATCCTTGATAGATAATTTCTCACTTTTAGCCATAGGAGTACTTACCAGTTTGGAATTCTCCATACCAAACTTTTTCAACAATTCCCTTAGATACTTAGTTTGACAAATAAAAATGCCTTTGTCAAATTGAGTAATTTGCAAACCTAAGAATAATTTCATCTCACCATTCATGGACATTTCAAATTCATTTTTCATGTTGTTAGCAAATTCCATCCACAATTTATCTTCTCCTCCAAAAATGATATCATCAACAAAAACTTCAATAATAAGAATATCATTATCAGTGATCTTATAGTATAGATTACTATCAACACTTCCTTTAGTAAAACCAAGCTTTGAAAGATATTTATCCAACCTTGCATACCCATCTCTAGGAGCCTATTTCAAACCATATAAAACTTTCTTCAATCTGCACATTATGTCTTTGTCATTTGTCAGTGAAAATCCATCAAGTTCCTCAATGTAAACTTCTTCCTCAAGCTCACCATTCAGAAATGGACATTTGACATCCATTTGATAAACCTTATAGTTCTTATAAGCTGCATATGCAAGAAATAGTCTAACAACTTCAATTCTAGCTATAGGTACAAATGTCTCACCATAATCAATTCCTTCAATTTGAGAATATCCTTTACAAACCAATCTAGCCTTGTTTCTTATAACTTGACCATCCTCATTTAGTTTATTTCTAAAAATCCATTTAGTTCCAATAACATTCTTATTTTTAGGCCGAGAAACTAAAGACCAAGTTTTATTTTTCTCTATTTGATCTAATTCATCTTCGATAGCCTTTAACCACTATTTATCCTTACAAGCTTCAATAACAGTTGCCAGTTCAACTTGAGAAATAAGACATACCTCTTCATTTGCCAGTTTTCTTCTTGTCATAACTCCCTTGTTTCTATCTCCAATAATTTGATCTTCAAAATGATTTAATCTTACATACCTTGGTGTCTTCTAAACTTCAGGTTCACCACTCTGATCATTAGTTATAGTTAAATGTTCTGATTGTGCTTGTGTAAATTTTTCAACTTCCTATACCAGTTGAGGCATTGTCAGTTCAGTTATGATCATTTCCATTGACAGTTCCCTTTCATATGATATAGAATGATTTATGTACTATTCATCCATTTTCACATTAGCACTCTCAACAATTTTCTGCAATATTTTGTTTTAACATCTATATTCTTTGCACTGAATTTAATAACCAAGAAATATCCCTTCATCATATCTAGGATAAAACTTTCCAATTGAATCATCTCTTTTGATATAGCATTTACTTCCAAAAATTCTGAAATACTTAATAGTAGGTGTATGTCCAAACCATAGTTCATAAGGGATCTTACCAGTTTCACTTTTGACATGAACTCTGTTGAATGTGTTGACAGTCGTACTCACTGCTTCTCTCTAGTAGATATGAGGCAATTTGGCTTCCATCATCATAGATCTAGCTGCATCGAAAATGGTTATGTTCTTTCTTTCAACTACTTTATTTTGCTAAGGAGTCCTAGGTGCAGATAACTATCTCCTAATTCCATTTGTCTCACAATAACTATTAAATTCATGAGAAGTAAACTCACCTCCATTATCTGATCTTAAACATTTGATTTTCAATCCAGTTTCTGTTTCAACCTTTTCTTTAAAGATCTTGAATTTCTCAGAAGCTTCAGACTTCTCCCTTAGAAAAGTCACCCACATCATTCTAGAATAGTCATCAATAATCAACATGAAATACCTATCACCTTGAAAGCTTCTAGACCTTGTTGGACCACATAAGTCAGTGTGAATAAAATCAAGTACATCATTAGATTTATCATGCATGTTCTTAAGAGAAATTCTGACTTGTTTACCCAATTGACATTCCTTACATACCCGATTATGAGGCTTCATAATCTTAGGTATATCTCTAACTGCCTTAGTTGAACTGATCTTAACAATGCAATCAAAATCAACATGACACAACCTCTTATGCCATAGCCAACTCTCATCAATATGAGCAATCAAACTTGTCTTATTACCAGTGTTCAAGTGAAAGATATTACTTCCTCTTTGAATATCGGTTGGAATTTCCAAACTAGTCTTGTTAATGATTTTGCATTCTCTATCTTTAAACTGAAGTTGAAAACCTTTATCACCTAATTGACCAACACTCAAAAGATTATGCCTTAAACTTTCTACATAATAAACATTATCAGTGTTATGCTTGCCATCTAGATAAAAAATACCTCTACCTTTGATCATACATGCCTTGTCATCTCCAAATCTGACTTGACCACCATTGTATTCTTGTAGGGACATAAATTTTCTTTTATCTCCAGTGATATGATGTGAGAATCCACTATCAATTACCCATTCATCCTTATCTTCAACTTTTTTTGCCAAGGCCTTCTCTTCATTTTTCATAGCCAGTTCTGGTTCATCTTCCTTCAGAGCATAGAACACCAATTATTTTCCATTTCCAGATCTACTAGCATATTCTTCTATCAGTTCATCTCCAGAGTCATTAGTTACTCCTTCCTCATCTGCTATGTAGCAATGTTTGTTTTTCTTGAATCTCTATATGTTTGGGTTAGGCTTAAAAGTTTTCTTAACTCTTTCCTCAAACCTTGCATTCCTTTCAGGACATCTAGATGCAAAATGACCAATCTTATTACATGCAAAACATTTAAAAGGTGCTTTTCCTTCATACTTACTTCCAGTTGGACCTTTAGGTATTCTTCTAGAAAATAAGGCTTCAAGTTGCTCAAGCTCTTCATCTTCTTTCCTCATGTCTTCCAATTCTTTTTCATATAGAGCTCTCCAATCACTTTTTCCAATAGATGTTGATGATGATGCATGAAAATCAGGTTCAGACTTTACAACTCCAGAAGATCCAAATTCTTCAAGCTTAAAAGTAGATAATTTCCCAATCAGAATGTCGTTGTTAACTGGAGTGTTTGCCATCGTTCTTAACTCATTAATTGTAGTTGCCTTCATCTTGTAAGTCGGTGGAAGGCGTTGTCACTATTTTGATTATTGGGTGACTTTGTTCTCTAATCTATTATAATCTACAAAATTGTGCCTTGTACTTCAGATTTTACCTCTGAGGGTTTTGGTCTAAGGGTTTAAGGTTTTGCAATTTACCCCTTTTCTATCTGAAGTCTATGCATTCTATTTCCGTGTTACTTTTTCCACTTAAGTGGACGGGTCGCTCCACCATGAAAAAGGGTCCTCCCTTTTACATTTATCCTAGGAAGGACTTTAAATATGTTTTATTTCTACGCCTTCCCCTAAGTTTTATTTCCTTGTTGGGTTTCCTAAAGATCATGCAGGTTTTATTTGATCTGATGGTGTGCGTTGTTTCTATTGGCATTTTTGATGATTCATGTTGTGATTGCCATTGATGGACACACACTTGCATTAAGATCCTCTTTATATGTGTGAGTTAGAGCACAACCGATATTTGTTCCAACCCAAATGTTGTATTATAGTCTTTAGACTATTGATGTTTTGCAGAATGTGTTTACCGGTCTAAAGCAGCATCTCGACCCCAAGCGGTATGTGGATACCAAGCAGTATGAGGGATTAAAGCGGCATAACACATTTTTACCAGTCTTCATCTTGACAAACTAGCAACCGGTATTTTGTATGAACCGGTAATACTCTGTGATGAGTTACCAACCGAAATTTTGTGATGAGTTACCATCCACTGATTATTTGACAGTGTCGACTCTCTGGTAGTGCTTTTTGTGTCATATTACCAGATATGTCCATATGCATTGAATGTAGGAAATTGTATTGTAATCCTATTGGACCTACATGAAATCAGATTCCTTTATAAGGACATCATGTCTAGGGTTCTAAGGTTGTTGTTGTTGAGGTTGATGTTGTTACTAGGGTTCAAGGTAGCTGAAGAGTTAGAGAGAGTATGAATGTGTAGAAGACTAAAGTAATGTTGTAATGCATTAAGATCGAGCTATCAAGGATCTAACCAAGCAATCTGTGCTATTTTCTAGATCACTCACTTGTTGATTACTCACATCTTTGAAAAGTTTGTAGCCCTTAACCAGGTAGGCCCAAAAGCCTCTGGTAAATCCTCTAACAAGGTGGTTCACATATGTGGATCTAAAATACTCTAGCAAGGTAGTCTTTAATCAGACTTATCTCCTAATAGAGATTGAGATTCCTAACAGGATCTGTTCTGGTGAAGAACATTGTAAGACCTTAACCGGTCTGGTTTATATTCTACAGATGGTTACTTGTGAGTTCCATCTAACTGTGGTTTTTCCCATTTGGGTTTCCACATCAAAATCTCTTATGTTATGGTGTTTGTGCTTCTGTGGGTGAATGCATTATTAGCTATTTGGTTTTCATGTTTGTTAACTGATTTATCTGCTAAATTGTTTTACCAGTTTACTATCAGTCTTGCAAAGTGTTTAAGTGCAAAGGGTTTTGGCATACTAATTCTTATAGTTCTAATACTTAATATAAGTATAGATCCAATAGCCAACAAGATGAGAGGGGGGGGGGGTGAATCATACAAACTTAATCTTCCAAAAAACATCAAATTCAACCTTGGTAACATATATATATCAGTAATATAACCAAAACTGTTAACACATGCAAACTCAAAAGCATATGAACAATATAAACCTCATAACACTAGATTTAACATGGAAACCCAAATAGGGAAAAACCACTGTGGGATTTCAGACCCACTAAGAAATATACTCTTCTAGAGTATGCTCGGTTAAAAGCAAATCCTGTTAAAGATTACAAACACATTGCTAGATGTGACCCGGTCAAGGGATATCCCTCAGATCTATTAGGATCTTCACTTTGTTAGAAGTGACCTTGTTAAAGGATTTCAAACACTCAATCAGAATGTCACCTTGCTAGAGGATTTACATATAAGACTGTTAAGTCCACTCGGTTAAGAGATTTTCTGCCACTTTCACAAAATAACAGTAATAAAAATCTATCTGCAACTTCACATCTAAAATGCTAAAGCATATTCCTATTTGTTCAATACAATCTAGACATAGAACTAATCTTGTCTATCTGCTGGGCTTCTATACTCTGTTATTCTAAAAGGTCTTCAAGCTTCTATGCTCGATAATCACTATGTAGCATCCCTGTGCATATACTTTCCCGCATACATTGTTTATCAACAATTTCCTATTTATATAAACAATTAAGTAACCTCTTAATCTCCGTGATCACATTTCCCATGATCAATCCTAACCATCAGATCTTCAATCTTGTCCAAGTTCAATGCATCTTTCAATCTAAAAATGTTTTACCCCACCTTGGAACTTGCATAATAGTCTTGGAACTTGTGTAGGGTATTGCAGTTCAATCTGAGCTGTAGACCTTCATGCCAACTTTCCATTGCCTTTGATTCATTAACAAACTTCTTCCACGGCTTACCAATCATTTAATCCACTCCAGCTCATCAGCTTCCTTCATTAAATACTGCATGTAAATATTTAATGCATTATATTATAGCTTGGTTACTACTCAGTAACAACTCGATGAATACTAAACTCCACTCGATAGACATTTTGCCTTCATTAACCGATAGCGATAACCTTAGGGTTTACCGACTAGGTTCTTTGCTTGATAACATAGTATAGTATTAACCTTTACAATTTACAACATATGTATGATGTTAAAACAGTCTAAAACATCATGATCTCATCATTGTCTGACTTGGTAGTTGTCCATTGAATACCTTATTCATCATATTCTTTCCTGTGTCTTTCACCGACATCTTTATAATCTTCATATCATACTTCTCAAGATATGGAAACATCATACTGAATTAGAAAATCAATTTCTTGACATCAATGACAAAATAATAATATCAAGACACTAGAACATCTTTAATCAGTTATATCCATAATCATTGACAACCTTCTCAATATCCTTAAGAAATGCCAACAATCTTTCATTGTCTGTTATAATGGAATATTGCCAACAATCTCCCCCTTTGGAATTGATGGCAAAACCAATTGATTTGAGCTTAATAGATTCGGATTGCTGTGATTTTGAAATGCTGAAATTCTCTCCCCCATACATTAGACTTCTTCTCATTTCTTCAGTCTTCTTTCCAATCTATGGTCTGCTCAGTTTTCTCTTAGTCTTCTCTTCTTTATAGTAGTCTTCTCCCCCTTTGTAGGTCTTCTCCCCCTTTGACAACAATGCCAGAAAGAAAATAAAGAACTAGAACATAATTTCTTTCTATAAGAATTGATTTCCTGTTGTTGTGTATCAACTGAGTCTCGGTTAGAGCATTTGTCTTCAATTCCTGTTTCCTGTAATATTTCTTGTATTAATTCCAGTACGCTTTTAGAAAACATCCTAAAGTGTATGACTCAGCATCAACTCCCAAAAGATATTTATTAGTGTCATTAGATTGATGCTTTCACCGAACTTGGTCAGTGAGTAGAAGATAGGGGTAGGACCCCTAACTTGCTTCTGAGATATTCAAAAGTGTCCTTTGGTAGTGGCTTGGTGAAGATATCTGCTCTTTGCTCCTTTGTGCTAACATATTCCAACACCACTTTCTTCTCTTGAGCTTCTTCTCTAAGATAATGATATTTGATAGATATGTGCTTTGTATTAGAGTGCATAACAGGATTCTTTGAAATATTAATGGCACTAGTATTGTCACAGAATATAGTTATTGGCTTGGTAACTTTCTCATTTATACCTTCCAATAGTTGTTTGATCCATGCAATGTTGGTACAATTCAATGTTGCAGCAATGTATTCAGCTTCTGTTGTTGACTGTGAAACACATCCTTGTTTCTTGCTAGGCCAACTCACTAGTCTTTCTCCTAAAAAGAAAGCTCCTTTGCTTGTTCTTTTGCTATCATCAATGTTGCCTGCCCAATTAGCATCAGTATAAACTTTTAAATCAAAATCATTTCCTTTCTAATATACTAAGTCATAATCCTCTGTGCCTTTCAAGTATCTAAAAATTCTTTTGATTGTTGTCATGTGTGTTTCCTTAGGATCTACAGAGAATCTTGCAACTATACCTACTACATGTGCTATGTCTGGTCTGCTGTGAACAACATATTGTAGTTTTCCAATCATGGATCGGTAGAGTGTCTCATCAACAAATGCAAATTCATCATTCTTAGATAATTTACAGTTGGTAGTCATAGGAGTACTTACTGGTTTTGAATCATCCATTCCAAATTTCTTCAAGATTTCCTTTATGTACTTGGATTGAGTAATGAAAATCTCATTTTTCATTTGCAGTATCTGTAAACCTATAAAATTCTTTATCTCACCGATTAATGACATCTCAAATTCTTTGCTCATTTCATTTTTTAAATTCTTGTATAAAGAGTCATTTCCACAAAATATAATATCATCAACAAATATGGCTGAGATCAGTATTCCATTTTCATCTTTCTTCATGTACATGTTGTTTTTCTTACTTGTCCTTATAAAACCAATCTTAATCAAATAAGAGTGCAATCTTTCATACCATGCTCTTGGTGCTTGTTTCAAACCATATAAAGCTTTGTTCAATTTACATACCTGATCTTTATTATTGTATTCAACAAATCCTTTAGGTTGTTCAATGAAAACTTCTTCTTCTAATATTCCATTCAGAAATGTAGATTTGACATCCATTTGATATACCTTGAAGTTCTTGAAAGTAGCATAGGCCAACAATGTTCTTACTCCTTCAAGTCTAGCAATAGGTGCAAAAGTTTCACCATAATCAATTCCTTCTTCTTGAGCATAACCTTTGCAAACTAATCTTTCTTTGTTTTGAATGACTTCTCATTTTTCATTCAACTTGTTTATGAAAATCCACTTTGTACCGATTACAGTTTTGTCCTTCGGTCTTGGGATTAGTGTCCATGTGTCATTCTTCTTGATTTGATTAATCTCTTCGGTTCAAATTCAGATATCAAGCATGTGTTTTGTCTCTGTTTTCTCCTTGTCATCACTGGATCATCCTTATCTCCTATAATCTGACTTGGTGCATGATGTCTTCTGGCATACTTGGCTAATACAGGCTCAGTAGGCTCTGTATGATCTTCTTCATCACTCAATAACTGGATATTCTCTTCATTTTCTTCTCCAGGTTTCTTGGTAGGACTTGTCAGTTGAACATAGACACATTCATCATAGTCTTCTGGTTCCTTGGAATTTCCTTCATCATTTCTTTTTGCAAATTCATCAATTTTCACATTTGCACTTTCTACTATTTTATTAGATGATTTGATCAGACATTTAAATGCTTTGCTTCTAGAAGTATAACCTAGAAATGTTCCTTCTTCACTTTTCTGATCAAACTTGCCATTTCTATCATCTTTATGAACATAACATCTACTTCCAAAGATTTTAAAATAACTAACATTAGGTTTCTTATCATACCAGATTTCATATGGTGTCTTCAAAGTACTTTTCTTCAATTGAACTCGGTTCAAGGTGTAAACAGTTGTGCTTATTGCTTCTCTCCAAAATGTTTGTGGCACCTTCTTTTCAATCAACAGTGTTCTATCACAATCCACAATAGATCTGTTTCTTCTTTCATCTATTCTATTCTGTTGTGGAGTTCTCGGTGTAGAGAGTTGTCTTTTAATATGATGATCATTGTAGAATAAGTTGAATTCATCAGATGTGAACTCTCCTCCTCTATCTGATCTAAGACATTTCAGTTGTTTTCCTGTTTCATTTTCAACTCTTGCCTTGTACCATTTAAACATTTGAAAAGCTTCTAATTTTTCCTTTAAAAACATTACTGACATCATCCTTGAATAGTCATCCACAAATAATATGAAATACTTATCACCATAATAACTTGGAACTTTCATAGGACCACAAAGATCAGTGTGCACTAGATCTAAAATTCCCTTAGAAGTGTAAGACCTACTTGTAAAGCTTGATCTTGTCATCTTACCCATCTGGCATCCTCGGCACATAGCATTCTCAGGTTTTCAAGACTCGGTAGACCTCTTACTGTGTGCTTCTTACTTATTTTGATCAAATTATCAAAATTTACATGACAAAACCTTCTATGCCATCACCAAGTATCATCAATATTTGCATGCAAACACTTATTTCGAGTTGAGTCAAGGTGAAATGTATTACCTTTTGTTTGTGTCCTGGTAGCAACTAACTTTCCATTCTTGTCATGAACTTTGACAATTCCTTTCTAAAATTCTATTCGGTAACCTGTGTTGTTTAGTTGTGCTACACTCAACAAATTGTATTTCAAACCTTCAACCCAATAAACATCATTGCATCTTGCATTATCAAGAAGTGTTATAGATCCTTTACCTCTTACTGGACATGGTGCATCATTACCAAATCTAACATAGCCTCCATCATAATCTTCTAACATAACAAACTTGTGTTTATCTCATGTCATATGATGTGAACATCCACTATCTATAATCCAAGAATCATTAGTGTTTATGTGAGATATTAGGACTTTTTCTTCATACCTTTCTTCATTTGAGACATCCTTGATAGCCACATAAACTACTTCCTCTGTATCAATCTCATCTGATTTATCATTGTTGGATTCCTCATTAGCTATTAAGCATGTCTTTCTATCTCTTCTTTTGAAGTCTCGATGTCCTCTGTAATGGTTATCTTTCTGTCTGTTATCTCGGTAATCTCTCTTTTCAGTAAAATCTTTGTCAGGATTGTTAGAAGCCATATGTCCCATCTTATCACAATTGAAACATTTCAAAGGTAGCTTTCCTTTATACTTACCTTTGCCTTTCGGTAACCTTTTGGCTAATAGTGCTTCAAACTCTTCTTGCTTTATGATTTCTTCATATAGTTTGTGTACTTCTTCCATGTTCTTCCAAAATCTTTCACTTGCTCCACTGTGATCTCCTTCAGAGTACTTATACTTTCTTTCATTGTAGTCATTAGATTCATCAAAATGAAAAGAACTAAATGTAGATTCAACTTTATTTACCGAAGATCCACTGTTATCAAAATTACTTAACTCAAATGCATGTATCTTACCAATAGTAGCATCCAAAGAAACTGGCATATTAGGTACAGACCTCAATTCATTGATTGTAGAGAATTGGATTGCATAAGCTGGTAGAAGGGTTCTTAACAACTTACTTGTTATATCCTTTTTTTCAATAGTTCCACCTGCTCCTTTGATTTGATTGACAATTTTCTTTAGCCTTATACTGTACTAAGTTATGTTCTCACCTTCATTCATCCTCATAGATTCAAGTTGTCCTCTTACACTGTCTACTTTTTCTCTTTGAACATGTTCATCTCCTCCATATAATGATATGAGCTTATCCCACATTGCCTCTACATCATTATAGCCTTCTAGATCATTAAATTCTAAATCAGTCAATGCAGATGTTATTTCAATCATTGCTTGAATATGTTCTTGCTTTGCATTTATCTCTTCCATAGTCAATGGATAGGTGCTCAGTGTGACAAAATCATTCTCCAGATAGTATACAACATATTATCCAACTCCTGATAGATGTAGCTTCATCCTTTTCTGCCATATAGAGAAACTTGACTTGTTCAGCTTTGGTGCATCCCTCTTATACATTTTTGGATCTTTGACTCAAGTGCCTTTAAATTTTCCTTCCGGAGTCCAAAGCTCTGATACCAATTGATAGTTTTGATACTTAATATAAGTATAGATCCAATAGCCAACACGATGAGAGGGGGGGTGAATCATACAAACTTAATCTTCCATAAAAACATCAGATTCAACCTCGGTAACATATATATCAGTAACATAACCAAAACTGTTAAACATGCAAACTCAAAAGCATATGAACAATATAAACCTCATAACACTAGATTTAACGTGGAAACCCAAATAGGGAAAAACCACTGTGGGATTTCTTACCCACTAAGAAATATACTCTTCTAGAGTATGCTCGATTAAAAGCAAATCCTATTAAAGATTACAAACACATTGCTAGATGTGACTCAATTAAGGGATTTCCCTCAGATCTGTTAGGATCTTCACTTTTTTAGAAGTGACCTTGTTTAAGGATTTTAAACACTCAATCAGAATGTCACCTTGCTAGAGGATTTACATATAAGACTGTTAAGTCCACTCGGTTAAGAGATTTTCTGTCACTTTCACAAAATAATAGTAATAAAAATCTATCTGCAACTTCACATCTAAAATACTAAAGCAGATTCCTATTTGTTCAATACAATCTAGACATAGAACTAATCTTGTCTATCTACTGGGGTTCTATACTCTATTATTCTAACAGGTCTTCAAGCTTTTGTGCTTGGTAATCACTATATAGCATCCCTGTGCATACACTTGCCCGCATACATTGTTTATCAATAGTTTCCTATTTATGAACAATTAGGTAACCGCTTAATCTCCTTGATCACATTTCCCATGATCAATCATAACCATCAGATCTTCAATCTTGTCTAGGTTCAATGCATCTTTCGATCTAAAAACATTTTACCTCACCTTGGAAATTTCATAATAGTCTTGGAACTTGTTGCAAGGTATTGCGGTTCAATCTGAGTTGTAGATCTTCATGCCAACTTTCCATTGCCTTAGATTCATTAACAAACTTCTTCCACAGCTTACCAATCATTTAATCTGCTCCACCTCATTAGCTTCCTTCATTAAATACTGAAGTGAATACTAAACTCCACTTGGTAGACATTTTGCCTTCATTAACCGATAGTGATAACCTTAGGGTTTACCGACTAGGTTCTTTGCTTGATAGCATAGTATAGTATTAACCTTTACAATTTACAACATATGTATGATGTTAAAACAATCTAAAACATCATGATCTCATCATTGTCTGACTCGGTAGTAGTTGCCCATTGAATACCTTATTCATCATATTCTTTCCTTTGTCTTTCACAGACATGTTTATAATCTTCATATCATACTTCTCAAGATATGGCAACATCATACTGAATTAGAAAATCAATTTCTTGACATCAATGACAAAATAATAATATCAAGATAGTAAAACATCTTTAATCAGTTATATCCATAATCATCAACAACCTTCTCAATATCCTTAAGAAATGCCAATAATCTTTCATTATCTGCTATAATGCAATATTGCCAAAATCTCTTGGGTTATGGTGTATGTGCTTTTGTGGGTGAATGCATTATTAGCTATTTGGTTTTCATGTTTCTTAACCGGTTTTTTTGCTAAATCGTTTTACCGGTTTATTGTTAGTCTTGCAAAGTGTTTAAGTGCAAAGGGTTTTGGCATACTAATTCACCCCCCCCCTCTCTTAGTATTCATCAATTGGTATCAAAGCCTACCTTTCTATAAGTTTAACCACTTGGAAAGAGATATGGGGGAATACACCTTGAGGGAACTTACTCAATGGTTCACTTAGTCTGAGCAAGCCTATGATGATCTTATGGTCAAAATACAAGGTATCTCAAGCAAAACAGAGAGAACATGTAGAAGAGCTGATGGAGCTATCTGAAAATAGTTCTGTAGATGAAGCAGACATGGAAGCCCTAATTGTAGAAGTAAACAAGTGTAATGAATCAAACTCCAACCTAAGAAAGGAGTTGGAAGGACTAACTATACAGATGTGTCAAGAGCTTGAGAACCAGAGAAAAGCTGAAGACCTAGTGAAAGAAGAGATCTTGAGATCTCCAAGCTGAAACAAGAGATGAGTGCCCTAAATGCTCAACTCCATGCAAGAAAGATGGAAAAGGAAGAAATGCAAGGAGAACTAAATACTACCATCTCTGAGAATGAAAACCTGTTGGAAACAAATGCTGCTATTTCCAAAGAACTTTCTAAGTCAAAGGAAATACTTGCTAAGTTCAACAAGAGTACTGTCAAGCTAGAGCAAAAGCTTGAATCTGACAAACCGGTCAAGAATACCAATGGGCTTGGTTATTCCGGTCATGAGGAAGGAGAGACCTCTAGTACAAATGTTGGAGAATCAAAGAAGCAACCGGAATCAAAGGATAAAGGTAAGCAAAAGTTTAAACCTGTTTGCTTTAACTGTCTTAAAGAAGGACATACTGCAAATGTGTGTAGGA
This sequence comes from Cryptomeria japonica, assembly GCF_030272615.1. Classification (NCBI taxonomy): domain Eukaryota; kingdom Viridiplantae; phylum Streptophyta; class Pinopsida; order Cupressales; family Cupressaceae; genus Cryptomeria; species Cryptomeria japonica. The sequence goes on from NC_081408.1 coordinate 207,743,899, forward strand.
GTAAGGCTTACAACAATTTTCCTTATTTCCTAAACGATAAGCCTAGATCCTATAGATTCAATGGTAACTGTTATGCATGGAACAAGTATGGGCATAGAGCATTTGAATGCAGGTCTATCATGAATGACACTGGAAGATATCCTTAGAGGACCCAAGGAGTTGGTCCTGAACCTTTTGTGAACCGGAATCACAACCGGTTTAATATCTTCAATCATCAGCCAAGAAGCCGTGGCTATCAAGTGGCAACCAGATGGAGAACAAATTGTATGATCTATCATGGTCATTGTCACACTGCTGCAACATGCAGAAGGAAGAATGGAAACATGAACAATGGACCTTGGAGAGCACCTGGATTGGTCTGCTATCACTGCAACAAACTGGGTCACATTGCTAGAGTCTGTAGATCAAGAAAGGACATATCTGATGATATACTAGTCACTCTGAAAGGAGACATTGATATTGACACCATTCAAGCAGATATGAACAAAACCTGGAAGAAGAAACCAATGGTGTTACAAGATGAACCAGTGTCTGCACCTAGTGTGGAAATCACGGAACTGACAAACTAAGCCTCATAAAAGCTTAGGGGGAGCAAACAACAAAATGTTTCGAACCCCCGGTTTACACCGGTAAAAGACCTTAACTAGTTTTTGATACCTATCGCTTGGTAGAAGACTGGAAACACTAAAAAAGGCAAATTAGGATTTACGCCCTAATAGAGGATCATTAATGGCGGTAGGTGAGAGATATGTTTAAAGGCATTTTTCAAATCATTTCTCACTATCTATTTTTGAGCAAAGAAAAGTTTTTCAAAGAGCAGAGCGATGAAAAGGGGATTTGAGCTGAGATCTTGAGAAATTGACAAACCACAAAGGAGATTCAAATTCAAATTGCAAACGGTCAAGTGGAGAACACAAAGCGGTGATTCAGCAACCGATGAAGTGTGGAGTGAAGGAGAATTGAAAAGCCCTAAATTCACGTGTTTTAAAAAGGTATTTCTCGAAGTTCTTAAAGTTTCTATCATGGCTTCCACATCTCATACCAATTCTAGTGCATCCATTGAGTCTGAAAGTTTTATTCAACGAAAGTCCAAGTATAATGCTCTATCACAAGTTCTAGCTGGTGTGATAGTAGAAGAGGGAATTTCTGACTACATAGACTAGAAGATTGAATACATAGGGTCTCTAGCTATCCACTCCCAGTTAGGTTTGTTTTGTGGCAAGGATAAGAAAATCAAACTGGAGTATAATATCTTAGAGAAGAAGAAACTCCACAATATTGTCTACTTCCTGGAAGATTTTACAGAAGATCACATAAGGATCATTTTGAGTAGAGTCCATGGTGACAAGATGTACCTAGAGAGGATGCATGCTATCACACTGCAGGTAATTCATGCAGTCAGCAGTTTTCGCAACACAGGGGAAGTGCCAGCCATGAGGACAATAAGAAAAACTAAAATGACAAGGCTCACTGGTTTAGTGAGTGACTCATCAGGCATGACAGTAAACTCCATCAAGGATGATCTGGTTAAGTATGCCTACATGGTGATAGGCTACCAGACATTATCTACCAGCAGAATTAACTCTGTATGTGCTGTAGCAGTAAATGCTGCTTACCGGATGATTAAGGAGGATGCATCATTTGACCTGTGCACCGGTATGCAGAGGCAACTCTTGTCAAATCTGAAGTCAATCAAATAGGATAATGCACAAAGGTTTAAGTTCGGACAACTACTAGTCAGGTTGTTCTTTTACTTTCAAGTATACTTTCAAGGATTAGGAGATGTCCAGTGATCTCTTGACAAATCGGTAACCAAGCAAATCAAGGAGAGCATTCAAGCAATTGGAACTAGTTACCCTGAGGTTTTGAACAAGTATTTTGATGAGTTTAGACAAAAAATGAGCTAAAGGATGAGGATCTTAGGTGATATCATCAAGAAATATGAAGATGACATCTGTTTCACCATTTAGGTGGACAAATGCATAATGGAGGCTGTTAAGCCTAGAATGGAATAAGTGGAGCCAATGGGCTATGAGGTGATGTAGGATATGCTAGAAGGGTATGTCTCTACCCTTATTGCCTCACCTCTTGATCCTAAGGCAAAGAGGACCGACACCTACCTAGAGAGGATAGCACCGGTTGAGGAATCGCCAGCAAAGAAAGGAAAAGAACCCATAGTAAAAAAGGCAAAGGCAGTGCCTGCAGCATCCGCACTGGTTACTACTGCAACTCCTAAAGTGACCAAGCGGTCACTAGCCAAAAAGAAACCGGAAGCAGCACTGGCTAAAGTCTTCGAGAGGAAAAGGAAGACAAAAAGAAACTCTTCGGACTTAGAGAAAACTGTGTCTGAGGAGCAGCCCAAGAAGGCGAGACAGACAAGAAAGAAAACAAAGAATGAATTGGCAGTGTCTACATTGGTAAATAATGATATTTCCTCATATAAACCTTTGACACATTGTCAAAGAACAATAAAGAATATTAGGAGAAAATTATTACATGATTTACTAGACTACTATGATGATTTTAGTGATGAGGAGAAAGAAGAAGTACTACAAGAGATTATTGTTTATTTGTGTACAAATGATCGGTTGCCATCTGAGATTAAATCTCAGACACTAGATTCTTTGTATAAGGCATTGGATAATAAATGGCGCATTGCCATAGAGAAAGAACAAGAAATTAAGGAGAAAGTTTTTGCTCAGTACTTTCCCGACCTGTCAAATTCTAAATTATTTGATGTTATTGACCAAAATAAAGGACTTTTCTTCAATAGAAGAAGAAGACTCTAGCTATTAGAAGGAAGAGTTGATGATGTTGAAAAGGACACTCATCAGTATATGGTAACTGCTATCCAGACTCACAAAGCGCGTCTAACCAACTGGCAAGCTGAGAAAGAATTGGTTATATCCAAACTAGATGAAATATTTGATGATGAAGGAAATCTAGTTGTTGAACCAATCAACACCATTGATGTCGATGCTTTGGATGCTGAAGATGCTACCTAGGAGATACCATCTAAGGCAACAGGACAGGAGCATCAAGCTGAATAGGAGAAGAAAGCCAAGGACAGATAGGAAGCAATGAAGGAAGAGGCCGAGCAGAGGAAGAAGGATAAAGAAGAAAAAGATGGAAAAGGAAGAAGAAGAGAAGCAGAAAAATGATGAAGAGGAGAAAAAGAAGAAAGATGAAGAGGAGAAAAAGAAGAAGGATGAAGAAGAGAAGCGGAAAAAGGAAGAAGAAGAAAAGAAGAAAAATGATGAAGAGGAGAAAAAGAAGAAAGATGAAGCAGAGAAAAAGAAGAAAGATGAAGAGGAGAAGAAGAAGGAAGAGGAGAAGAAGAAGGAAGTAGAGAAGAAAAAGAAGGAAGAAGAAGATAAGGAACAGAAGAAGAAAAAGGAAGCAGAAAAGAAAAAGACTAAGGAAGACAAGGAAGAAGAGAAGAGGAGAGAATTGGAGAAGAAGAAAGCAGAAGAGGACAAGGCAGGAGAAGTGGTGAAGAGCACCTAGATGGAGACTCTAAAGGCAACCGAGAGTCAAGCTAAACTAGCTGATCTCACTAGTCCTATAGATCTCCAGTCTGCAAGTGAAACGGAGCTAATGCAAAGCATCAAGGTAGCTCGAGAGCACCTTGAAATAATTCGATGGAAGAAGGAGCAGGATGTAATCCAAGTAGCTGTGGATATGCTTACCGGTTTGATACCTAGTACAAATCTTCCAAACACAGATTCATCACTAGCTAGACTTAAGCTCCTATGCACAATAGTAAATGATTAGGTGTAGAGCCTTGAAGAGGTAGCAGAGGCTAATGTCAAGAAGGAGCATCAAAAATCTCTTAATATAGCTCTAGTGAAGAAGTTGAATGAGCTCCAGACTGAATTGAAGAAAGAACAAAAGGATATAAGGGACGCCCTAGATGAGGGGAATTTGCTACTTAGCAAAATCTATCAACCCCATCTATTCTATGATGATGTGCTAGCTCAGAAGCAAAAGCTTCAAATAGACTTACAATCCTACATGAGCACATTCAAGATGCCTTATGATTCCTTTGCAACTTATAGGCAAACTGTTCACTGGTTTCACATCCAGTCAGTCAAAATGGAGCAAGAGATCAGCACACGGTCTAGAGATTTGTAGGAGCTATAACTAGTTCTACTCCCACATCTGCAAATTCTTTAGAAGTGTTATCTGAACCTGGATGCCTTGACAGTTACATAGGAGATGAACATAGTTGATGCCATGGAAGAATAGGTCTCCTAGATGCGAACAGAAAAAGAAGTAGCCACCTCCCTACTTGAGTCCTGGTCTCTATCGATGAAACAATTCTTGCAGGACTATAAATCTATTTTTGACAAGTATTATTCCTTGTTGTCATAAACTTTTATTATTTTAATATCAAATAGAAATAGGGTTGTTCAGTGGTACTTTGTCATTGTTGGCAAAGGGGGAGAAGTACTCTATCTATTTTGGAGAAATATAGGGGAGAAGTATCTAGGTTAAAAATTTTGCTATATACTTTGATATATACTCTGATATCTCAATGTTTATGCTCTATATGCAAAATTCTTATACATCGTATTGTTAAAGGGATAGTGTATATGCTTAGGGGGAGCAATTTTGCTAATGGCATGTTTTTGTTGTAAAACACTTAGATGTCAAAATTTTATTTTCCTAAGTGTTTCCATCAATGCCAAAGGGGGAGATCGTTGGGATTTTTGATGATTCATGTTGTGATTTCCATTGATGGACACACACTTGCACTAAGATCCTCTTTATATGTGTGAGTTAGAGCACAACCGGTATTTGTTCCAACTGGTATGTTGTATTATAGTCTTTAGACTATTGATGTTTTGCAGAATGTGTTTACCAGTCTGAAGCGGCATGTTGATCCCAAGTGGTTCATGGATACCAAGCGATATGAGGGATTAAAGCGGCATAACACATTTTTACCAGTCTTCATCTTGACAAACTAGCAACTGGTATTTTGTATGAACCAGTAATACTCTATGATGAGTTACCAACTGGCATTTTGTGATGAGTTACCATCCACCAGTCGTTTGATGGTGCTAACTCTCTAGCAGTGCTTTTTGTGTCGTATTACCAGATATGTCCAAATGCATTGAACCTAGGAAATTGTATTGTAATCCTATTGGACCTACATGAAATCAAATTCCTTTATAAGGACATCATGTCTAGGGTTCTAAGGTTATTGTTGTTGAGGTTGATGTTGTTACTAGGGTTCAAGGTAGCTGAAGAGTTAGAGAGAGTATGAATGTGTAGAAAACTGAAGTAATGCTATAATGCATTAAGATCGAGATATCAAGGATCTAACCAAGCAATTCTGTGCTATTTGCTAGATCACTCACTTGTTGATTACTGACATCTTTGACAAGTCTGTAGCCCTTAACCGGGTAGGCCCAAAAGCCTCTGGTAAATCCTCTAACAAGGTGGTTCACATCTATGGATCTAAAATCCTCTAGCAAGGTAGTCTTTAATCGGACTTATCTCCTAACAGAGATTGAGATTCCTAACAGGATCTATTCTAGTGAAGAACATTGTAAGACCTTAACCAGTTTGACCTTAACTGGTCTAGTGTCTATTCTGCAGATAGTTACTTGTGAGTTCCATCTCACCGTGGTTTTTCCCATTTGGGTTTCCACGTCAAAATCTCTTATGTTATGGTGTTTGTGCTTCTGTGGGTGAATGCATTATTAGCTATTTGGTTTTCATGTTTGTTAACCGATTTGTCTGCTAAATTGTTTTACCGGTTTACTGTCAGTCTTGCAAAGTGTTTAAGTGCAAAGGGTTTTAGCATACTAATTCACCCCCCGCTCTTAGTATTCGTTAGTTTCGTGAAGTAGAGATGTGTAGAACTTACCTTCCATGAAGTAGCGAAAAGGTGGCAGGCCCGGGTAAAGTGGTCACAAGGAAGGCTAATGGACGAGCATCTCCAAGAAGATCTAATGGACTGCATTATTTTGCAACCCAAAGATGCATGAGATTTATCCTTCACGGAGCAGAGAAGGGGATGGTGGACCCAGGGAGGAGGACTAAAGAGTGAAGTTAAAAATTGAGCATGTTTCTCAAAATCTGGTGGTCCTCGTTGATTCGCATAGTAAAGTTGCTAGTGATTTATCTTTCACAAAGTAGTGAAAGCCTAGCGGGCCACAAAAAGTAAGTGGATCCTCTAGTTAAACACCGATCATCTTCAAGAAGATCTAACGGTCAGCGCTATTTCGCATGGCAAAGATACACAAAATTTACCCTTTACCAAATGGTGAAAAGGTAGTGGGCCCAGCACAAGGTTTGCTTTGAAAGGTAAAAGGTGTGCATCTTAAGATAGATCCAACAGTTCACACTATTTCATCTAGCGAAATAGCATGTTTTTTAATCCTTTGTGAAGTAACAAAAGGATGGTAGGCCCAATAGATAGATGGTTCCCAGCTATTAAAGACCGATCAACTTGGAATTGATCAGACGGCCTGTGTTGTTTTGCAGCCAAAAGCAGCATGAAGTTTACTCTTTGCAAAGTGGCGAAAAGGAGCCGGTGACTACGTGGTGGATGATGTGGCAGTATAGTTGCATGTCCAGCTAGGGAAAAAAAGGATGACCTGTCGATAGGATACATGGCTCCTAAGGATGGTGAAGGGCCCACTTTGATTGAGCGGCAATGGTGATGAAATTCATAGTTAAATAAAACACGTGGCAGTCCAGATGTGGAGTCTGATGAAGTTCTTGAATGAATAAATGGCTGACACGTAAGAGCTATCAACCAACAATCAATAGGGCAAGTGGATTCCATGTAGAGGGCCCACTCTAAAGGTTAAGGGATGTTAAATGCCTCACATCTCAAAAGTGATCCAATGATAAGCATTGTTTCGCAACCCAAAGATGCAAGATTTTTAACCTTTATGAAACAACGAAAAACTTTAGCAGTGACGGTTGCATGCAATTAGTGAAAAAGACTAGCGGTCACCGTAAAAGGTAAAGATCGAATGGATGGTAGAAGATCCAATGACTAGTGTTGTTTTGCATGAAAGAGATGCGTGAGGTTTATCCTTTGCGAAGCAGCAAAAGGAAGGTGAGGTCCATTTATAAGCAGCATGACCCAGGTAAGGTAAGGAATGTGCAAGTTCTAGAGCATCTGATAGATGGTGTTGTTTCGCATGGAAAAGATGCGGGGTTTTTAGCTTTTACAAAACAACGAAAAGGCAGGACACTGAGAATTTCTTTGTGGTCTATTGGAGCCTTTTTTCAAATTCAATTACGAATTGATTGCTGAAGCATGTGGATTAATGTCACAATTCAATGCTTCGTTACCGTATTAAGCGTCACATCAACAAAATTTTAGTATCATTTCAAGGAATTTTGCAGAGGAACCATTGCGTAGAGTGAATTTCTTCAGGCAACAAGTAAGTTCTGCACACATTTTAAAAGTTATAGTTTGAATTGGTATCATTGGGTGCTTAAATTGTCAAAGGTCTATTTGAAGTTTAAGTTCAAATAGTTGTAATTTAAAGATGGCACCACGAAAAGATTTCACAAGGAAGGTAAATTATCAGGATAGAGCAATATGTGATGATTTCTTAGAACAATTAACCATGTCTACAAATGTTATTGATAATATTAAAAAATTAGTGCCCAAGGCCCCCCGTTTAAGAATTGGAGATGGTTTGTATGATAAAGGGAACTAGTTAAGGGATTCGTAGATAGGGATATCAGGTCTAGGACTCTTCAAAGTGGGATTTGGCCAAAGACATTACTCTGCTCCAATGAACAGTATATGGGAGTTAGATGTGGGAAAGCTCATAGTCCCTGGGGTTTTTATGGATGTAGATTTATTAACCCAGATTGCAAATAACTATGACCCTGTTGCTAAATGTGTTAGAAATGTAAATGGGGGAGCTTTAACTGAGATAAATGATGATGAATTTAGGAAGGTGTTTAAACTCAAGGAGGTATCAAATTATTTAGAGCCAATCAATTTTGATACACTAGCCCAAGTTTTTAATCTGCAGAGGGATCACCTCAGGAGTGGCCCTTTGAAAGAATTTTTTGTCAAAATAGGAGGGCTAACTGTTGTAGGCAATAGTACCGTGGAACCCTTCTCTCTAAATTTTTTCACTCTGAGGGCTAAAGGCATGTATTGGTCACTTTGTCATATTTTTTAGTAAGATGCTGAAACCACCATGCCAGCTCACTACATGCTAATGATAACACAGATTCTGAACCCCTCTCTGGCAGTAACTTTTGATTTTGCACCTTACCTCACTGATGCAAATCATGCAGGGCTGGTAGTTGTAAAAAATGGTAAGGTGGACAAACCTTTTGGGTGGTACTCTCTCCTTATGCACATGTTTTTGTTTAAAGTTGCTAATTATTTTACCAAGGAAATGCACCTAGTTAAGGAGAAGGATGGTGAAGAGATGCTTCTACAATTGTGGAGCACAATTTTGTCTTGGGATAGAGAGGATGCCAGTTACTTGAATTTTGATAGGTGTTTTGCTTCTAGGCTTAGGATCCTCTTGCACTCACAAAACCCTAGGATCCCTGAGGCTCTTTTAGAATTCCTTAGACCTAAAGAATTTGTTGAAAGTATCAAGATTGTCCATAATTGGGGTGATATATAGTTATACCCTATCTCTATTGTGTTCAGAGTTTATGGTTTTAGAGGAACCCCCTACTTACTCCCCTATCAATTCCCATTAAAGATAGGAATTGCAGAGATCCTGAGGTAAATTGGGGGTATGCAAGAGGCAAAGTTAACAAATAGGGGAAAAGGGACCATTTTCCCAACTGTCACCATGGCCCATCAATTTGTAATCACCAAGGGTGGTTGGAAACACTTTGATGATTTATTTCAACCATATAGGTTGTCTACTACAGTACAAAGGTTTGCTAACCCTAAAGATTTCTTCAATGGTATGTTCAGAAAGAGAGTAGTATGTAAAGGTAGACCACACCAATTCCATTTTCTTGAGGATTTGATTAGAAATGAATTCAATCTAGATGAGCAGGAATTGAGAGAAGAAAAATGGGTAGCATACAAAAAGGCTCTTGATTTTATTCACCAATTTGATAGTTCTTATGACCCTCTGTCTTGTTTTAATCCCTTTGAGGAAAAAGTTAAATTCTTAATTCTTTATTTTGAAGACCTAATGCAAACTTTGAAGGAAAAGGTGGAAGCTATAATAAGAAATAATCTTGAAAAGGCTAAGTTGGTTCTAGCCAAGCCTGCCTTTGCTAAGGCCATCCCTCCGGGTGATTATGTAATGCATAAGAAGCCAAGGTATAGTGTGCTAGTACCGGTAACTAGTGAGCCCTCTACTTCAAAAGGGAAGAGAGCAATAGAAGATGTCATTGATATCCAAGACTCCCCTAAGAGGCAAAGGGTAGGCAAAGATGTGCAAACCGATGAACCTTTATACTCTCCATCCCAATCCCCTGTCCATGTGGGAGATGATTAGGCAGTGGCTGAGCAATTATTGCAATTAGGGAGTCTTGGGGAGATTGCTTACACATATGAGGAAATACAAGAGGGAATGCTTGAAAAGCCACCTAGTGCTGAGATGAACTTGACTACAGATGAGTTCAAGGGCAAGGAGCTAGACCCTCCTATCAAACAATCTAGTGAGGAGTTCTTGGCTGATAATAATTTTGTTACAACGGGGCCCTTTATGCAATTTATTTGGAAACAAAACATTGAGCAATTTAAGGCAAGATGTGAGAAGAAAAAAGAATGAGCAACCCCACAAAGATGCAACTGCAGTAGAGGAAGAGGTGAAGCAAGAAATTATGGCAGAGTTCAAAGCCATTACTTGTAAAAAGGGGAGAGAAATGGTATCAAAGGCTGATGTGCTAATCCTTCCTGAATGGAACGTAGTAGATGCTTTAGTGCTTGAAGTAGTCAGGAAGGAAACTAAGCCCATGGAAGGAGTGACATTCAACAAGGACAATGATGCTTTAGTCATGTGGTCCCTAAAGAGGGATGAGAGCAGAAGAAGGAAGGATACCTCAGAGTCTAGCTACCTCGGAGGTATGATTGTCAAGAGGGTGTAGGACATAGGGGTGGTAGAAGCTACCAGCATGGTTCTAGAAACTGCAAAATTTAGTGTGGTAGTGGCTGAGAAAGAAGCTAGGGAGATGGTTGATCTCCAAGTAAAACTAGAAATAGTTCTAAAGGCTTATAATGAAATCAAAGGAGAGATAGCCAACATAGATAACATTATTGCTAAGTTATAGAGTCAATTGGTAGGGCAATACCAGAAAGGTGAGTCCTCTACTCTAATGATTGCATCTTCTCTAGCAAGACCTCCACCCACTAGTCCCATCATCGAATTTCCCCCTTCTCCGATGTCTTCTGGTTTTCAACCAGTTCAGGCCATACACCATGAGTTAGAAAAGTTGAAACAGGCTCAAGTCCTGTTTGCAAACAAATATAAGGAAAAGGTTAGGGCCACAATACTGAGTTTTGCTGACACAGTAGGAGCCTCCACTGTGCACACTAAAATGAAGAGAAACTTGGATATTTTGATTGAGCTGAATGGAGACAAGGCTATTCTACAGCCAATTTTGAATAAATGGATGCCTAGAGAGGTGGATTTGGAACTTATGTGTGCATCCTATGATGAGGCAAGGTCTGATACTAATATTACATCCACTTGTGAGTTAGCAAAAGGCTTGACCAAGTTAGTAGAAGGAAGAGCTTGTGTAGAGAGGAAGGCTAACTTATACAAGAAAGAATATACTGAACATAAGTTTGAACTGTTTCTTGGGGGTTTTGTTAGTCCAAATAAGTTGAAGGACAAACAAGTGTGGCTTGATGAGCTAGGAGCTAACTTGTCTCAGATGGTGAATGAAGTCATCAATACAGATGACATATCTTTGTTTGTCAAGACAATTGAAGAAATAGAGAAGACAAAGTCACACTATGGTTTTTTGGAATCAGAGGTTAAGAAAATTAGAAATACTTGGAAAAGGTTGGACAAATTGAAAAAGAAGATTGTTAGGTTCTCTTGGCCTACGGATGACATGTTTTAAAAGTGGACAAGAAAATATGTGGTTCAAGAAAATGCTACAGCAGAATAACAAACTAAAGGGCCGCTAGGATTGAAAATGACTTGTAACTTCTTTTTGAAGAAAATTGTAGTTGTAACAAACTTTTCTTAGGAAAGTTCAAAGCTTGTGTTGCATCCATATTATTATAAATGGATACCAGGACTTAGGAAAAAGGGATCACAAGAATTTGTAAAGATACTTTGTTGGAATATATCTAGGGTTTTCTGGTTCTCTTAGAACTTACCTTGAGTTATGTAAAATTATCAAAAATGAATATGAATATACAGATCAAAGTTTTTCAAGCCTAAATCTCTGTTGTCTTCTGGTGTGCATTAATTAGTTTTTTGGTTTCATTTGGATAATTTAGGGTTATTCAATTGAGCATGGATTATAAGGCAATCTTATAGATATATTTTTGGCTTTTCTCTTCAGGAGAGGGATTAAATATGTGTGAAATATTTTTGTCAATAGATCAATTGTTTGCTGCTTTGAATTTAATAAACGGTTTTAGTTTAAAGGGAAATAACTTATATATATGTCAGGCATGTATAGGGTTCATGAAAGCCGAAGTAATGAAATGTATGAGAATGTTCTATTTTGGAACTCTTACTTGATTTAGGTGACTCTGTAGCCTAGATAAGGCACTGATATCAGTCATGAAATTATTTCTATCTTTCTTGGGATCAAATACTAAAAATGAGCATAAGTTTTCTTTAATGTTTCAATTTTATTGAGGTGATGAAGTCCATAGGTTTTTAGCATTGGTTTACTATGGATCTCAATTTGTGTTATCCCTCATTTATGTTATTTCTCTTTCTCTGGAAATATTCTTGATATCTAATCCATTGCAAGTGATTTGTCAAAGCTTGTTTTCCTTTCTTCCCATATTTTTTTGGGTGGCAAATCTAATATAAAGTAGCTAGTGCTCTTGAATAAGCATAAATCATTTTAAAGAAAATAAGTATAATGTAGAATGGAAGGAATATCAGGTCATTCATGATGAAGAATCCTCATGAGACATTGCAAGAAGGACTACTTGAGTAGGCAGGAAGAGGCCAGAAAAGATCAGTTGCACATGAGTCATCTAGTGCTGCCTGGATACATAAAAGTGTTCATATGGGTAAGTCATGTGAAAGTCCTGTATATGCAAATTCAAATTCTTCTTCCCGTGAATCTGAGCAAGATATTTTGGGTTTCCATTCTGTTTTGTTTGGTAATAATGAGGATGTCAAAGTTTTAAATCAGAGGATCTCTCATGCTAGTTTATCTGGGAAGGATAGGAATAGTTCAAATGTGAAGATGGATTCTATACCTAGAGTAGTAGATGGAAACATTAGTCTGATAGATATAGATCAAGTCAATATATCAGATTCAAAAGAGATTTTCCCTGATTAGGATAAGATTGTTAGGATTCCCACAGATACTGAGAGAGGGGGTAAATCAATATCTAACTAGTTTGATGATTTTCTTAACTTAAAACATGTAGAACATATTAATATTGTATACCGGTTAACAGAAAGTAATGTGATAAATAGAGATAACAACAACCACATGAAAAAAACACCATAACACAGTAGTTTAACGAGGAAACACAGTGTGGGAAAAACCTTGGTGGGATTTGTGACCCACAATATTCACTTATTGGCCAATAAGAGAATATTATTGCTATAAGAGGGGCCTACACATGTAGGAAGGCCAAATGCCTAGAGCTCACTACTCAATTACAAAATGGGAAGTATCACTAACTTACAAAATGGATTATATAAATCCAATGTCTTGTACTGCTTCAAAAGAGCATCTACTATGCTAGATCCAGTACCGGTTTATAGCCCTGCTTCATACATAAACCCTTAACCTATAATTCGCATAATAGGTCTACCTTATTTCGGCTATATATTTTCTTCTATCTCTTACAAAATGTTCTACAATGATCTCTTATATATATGAGTCATTTTACAACTTTCCAAGTCGGGTTACAATGATTTTACAATAATTAACAAAATATATTACAAACAAAATTCTTGTCAGCCTCTGTGCCGGTATGCTTCCTTTCACTGACAGTGTTAGTGGTCTGTGTGCTAGTGTAAAGTCTTATCTTGCTAGTGTCGGTGGATTGCCTTGTAGGTGTCATAGGATTGTAAGGTTTCCATCAATGACAAAACCTTCAATCACCTACAATGTCTCATTGTAGTGTGCATTTGCCAACAATCTCCCCCTTTGGCATTGATGGCAACACTCATGAGAAAAATAAATAAAAAATTGTCATCCAGAAAGAATCTGTTGGTATTGTCTTACCAAAAATGTGTACTCCCCCTGAGTTGATGAGTCATTTTACTGATTATTTTTCTCATTCCACTGCTCCCCCTTTGGCATCAATGACAAAGGTTCTCAAAGTGTCAATGAGTGTGGTTTCCTGCTTCATCCTTGTAACCGGTTGGTTACAATCTAAAAAAGGTCTACCAAAACCAGATTTAAGCTCTCAATGAACTTTTTGTTGTCTTTTATTGCAGCCTCTATCCTCTGAACTGTACTGGTGAGGTGTTGCATTTGCTCTGCCGGTGTTTTCTGTCCTTGAATCAAGGCATCAAATATTTCTTTCCTTAAGGAGGTGAGATAATCCAATTTTGAACTAAGTCTCCATTTAAGATCTTTAGCCTTTCAATTTATTATTTCTTTGTCTCTTTCCAACTTTACTAGTTATTCCTCAAAACCTATTATCTTCTACTCAAAAAACTAATAATGAATTAGCTAAATTAATGAAATTGTCAGCTAGTTGATTTATTTCTTCCTGTATCTTGCTAATTTTCTTGTCTATATCAACTGTCAAAAAGTTAGTTTTACATGTATCCCTGTACAAAGTTTTGAATTCCTTCAATGTGCTACATAGTTCCGGTACAAGTGTGTCAAATTGCCTTGTACACTTCTTTATTTCTTCCTCAAAGAATTTGTGTTTTTCCTTCTCTAATCTCTCCTTGAATGCTTCCTCTTTTATTTGTTAAATTGTCACAGTGTTTTCAGTAATATACTTAGACAAAGTGTCAAGTTGACTCAAAGAATCTTTATTATCTACATTAAATTTTGGTGCTATTATTTTCAAAATTGGAATGGTGTCATCTATTGCCTTGTAAGCCTATGAGCTACAATCTGTTATCCTCTTTATGGAATCAAAAAAAACTTTTGTTACATTATTTGATGAGCCAATAAGAATCCGCCGGTGGGAGCAGTTTCCTTGCTTGTGATGACCTCTGGTAGGTCAGTTTGTGTTTCCATTTCTTTAAGCAAAGGTTTGTCTTGCTTAGCTAGTGCCGGTGGTACTGACTCTGTGTGAACATATTGTGGTGATGGAGCCTATTTCTCTACTTATTGCTCTGTGTTATCATCTGTTCGTTTACCTTCTGTACCATTAGTTACCGATTGCTCATTAGCCATATTTGTCTTCTCAGTTGTATCCTTATCTACCACAATATTGACCTTTTGAGTATCAATGTCCACTATGTATAATACCTCCGAGTTAGGATTTGCGTCCTCTTGTGATATGTCCATGCTCTCACTATCTGGTTGATTATCAATAATCACTACCAGTGGAGTATTCAGAGGTGGTGGGGTTAAGTTATCTTTTATTTTTATGCTAGGTGGTCCACCAACCTTGCCTTTTCCCTTATCTTTATCCTTCTGATATACTTTGATGGGTTTGGGTTTTCTATATTCTTTTTTCTTTTCCTTGTCTACAAGGAATATGTCTCATGCATTGGTAGTTTCCTCAGCAACCACATTTACTGTAACAATCATAAGTGCTACATGTCGGTGTGCAGTTGAAAATACTGACCGATTAGCTTCTGAGATCAGATCATCTATCTCTTTTGGTGAGTTGACAGGATAAATAGCAAGTAGTTTTTCAATTTTCATTTTCTTATCAAGCTCTACAACAACTTGCCTTCTAGCTTCAAGTCTTTTAAACAGTTCTGTCGGTAATTCATCTACAACTTGCATTACAAATTTCTTGTAAATGTCCAAGTGTAGAATTACACTATTTTCAACTTTCTCCTTCTCATCAACTGATAATGATGTTGGCATTTGGCATTATAACAGTCAAGGAGAGATTGTTGGCATTTCAATAAGGATATTGAGAAGGTTGTTGATGATTATGGATATAACTGATTAAGGATGTTTACTGTCTTAATATTATTATTTTGTCATTGATGTTAAGAAATTGATTTTCTAATTCAGTATTATGTTGCCATATCTTGAGAAGTATGATTTGATGAGTATAAAGATGTCGGTAAAAGACACAGAAAGAATATGATGAATAAGGGGAGAAATAAGTTATTCAATGGGCAACTATTACCGAGTTAGACAATGATGAGATCATGATGATTAGATTGTTTTGATATCCTACATATGTTATTGATTGAAAGGTTAATACTATACTATGTTACCAAGCAAACAACCTAGTCGGTAAACCCTAAGGTTATCGCTATCGGTTAATGAAGGCAGAATGTCTACCGAGTGAAGTTTAGTATTTACCGAGTTGCAACCGCCTAATAACAGAATACATTAAATGATTACATGCATTATTTAATGAAGGAAGCTGATGAGTTGGCTATGATTAAATGATTGGTATGTCATGAATGAAGTTTATTAAAGAATCTATGGCAAAGGAAAATCGGCAGGAAGATCTATAGCTTAGAATGAACCGCAATACCCTAGCACAAGTTCCAAGAAATGCATGCAAGTTTCGAGGTAGGGTAAAACATGTTTAGATCAAAAGATACATTGAACCTGGACAAAATTTGAAGATATGATGCCTATGATTGATCATGGAAATGTGATCAAGGAGATTAAGTGGTTGGCGAATTGTTTATAAAAAGGGAACTATTGATAAACAATGTATGCGGGCAAGTGTATGCATAGGGATGCTACATAGTGATTACCAAGCACATAAGCTTGGAGATCTGTTTTGAATAACAAAGTATAGAGCCCAATAGATGGACAAGATTAGTTCTATGTCTATATTGTATTGAGCAAATAAGAATCTACTTTAGCATATTAGATGTGAAGTTGCAGATAGATTTTTATTACTGTTATTAAGTGAAGTAACAAAAAATCTCTTAATTGAGTGGACTTAACAGTCTTATTTGTAAAACCCTCTAGGAAGGTGACATTCTGATTGAGTGTTTGAAATCCTTTAACAAGGTGACTTCTAACAAGGTGAAGATCCTAACAGATCTGACGGAAATCCCTTAACTGGGTCACATCTAGCAATGTGTTTTGTAATCTTTAATAGGATTTTCTTTTAACCGAGCATACTCTAGAAGAGTATATTTCTTAGTGGGTCCAAAATCCCATAGTGGTTTCCCCTATTTGGGTTTCCACGTTAAATCTGGTGTTATGAGTGTTATGATGTTTATATGCTTTTGAGTTTGCATGTTTAGCAGTTTTGGTTATATTACTAAAATATATGTTACCGAGATTGAATCTGGTGTCATTATGGAGATTAAGTTTGTATGATTCAAACCCCCCCCCTCTCATCTTATTAGCTAGGCATCTGTACTTATCTTTAAGTATCAGAACTATCAATTGGTATCAGAGCTTTAGACTTTGGAAATAAAAGTTTAAAGGTACTTGAGAAAAAGATCCAAAGATGTATAAGAGGGATGCATCGAAGCTGAACAAGTCAAGTTTCTTTACATAGTAGAAAAGGATGAAGTTGCACCTATCAGGAGTTGGAGAATATGTTGTATATTATCTGGAGAATGATTTCATCACACCAAGCACCTATCCATTGACAATGGAAGAGATAAAAGCAAAGCAAGAACATATCCAAGCAATGATTGAAATAACATCTGCATTGACCAATACAGAGTTTAATGATATAGAAGGCTGCAATGATGCAAAGGCAATGTGGGACAAACTCATGTCTATGTATGGAGGAGATGAACATGTTCAAAGAGAAAAAGTGGATAGTCTAAGAGGACAAATTGAATCTATGAGGATGAATGAAGGTGAGAACATAACCTAGTACAGTACAAGACTAAAAGAGATTGTCAATCAAATCAAAGGAGCGGGTGGAACCATTAAAGAAAATGATATAACAAGTAAGTTGTTCAGAACCCTTCTACCGGCTTATGCAATCTGAGTCTCTGCAATCAATGAATTGAGGTCTGTACATAATATGCCAGTTTCTTTAGATGCTACTATTGGTAAGCTACATGCATTTGAGTTAAGTAACTTTGATAACAGTGGGTCATTGGTAAATAAAGTTGAATCTACATTTAGTTCTTTTCATATTGGTGAATCTGATGATTACAATGATAGAATGAGTAAGTACACTAAAGGGGATCACAGTGGAGCAAGTGAAATATTTTGTAAGAACATGGAGGAAGTACACAAACTGTATGAGGAAATCAGAAAGCAAGAAGAGTTTGAAGCACTATTAGCCATAAGGTTATCAAGAGGCAAAGGTAAGTATAAAGAAAAACTACCTTTGAAATGTTTCAATTGTGATAAGATAGGACATACGGCTTCTAACTATCCTGACAAAGATTCTATTGAAAAGAGAAATTACTGAGATGATAGACAACAAGATAATCATTATAGAGGACACTGAGACTTTAGAAGAAGAGATAGAAAGTCATGCTTAATAGCCGATGAGGAATCCAATGATGATAAATCTGATGAAACTAATACAGAGGAAGTAGTTTATGTGGCTATCAAAGATGGAACAGATGAAGAAAGGTATGAAGAAAAAGCCCTTATATCTCACATAAATACTAATGATTCTTGGATCATAGATAGTGGATGCTTACATCACATGATAGGTGATAAACACAAGTTTGTTATGTTAGAAGACTATGATGGAGGCTATAAAAGATTTGGTAATGGTGCACCATGTTCTGTAAGAGGTAAAGGATCCATAACACTTCTTGACAATGCAAGATGCAATGATGTTTATTGGGTTGAAGGTTTGAAATACAATTTGTTGAGTGTAGCACAACTAAACAATATAGGATACCGAATAGAATTTCAGAAAGGAATTGTCAAAGTTCATGACAAGTATGGAAAGTTAGCTACTACCGGGACACAAACAAAAGATAACACATTTCACCTTGACTCAACTCAAAATAAATGTTTGTATGCAGAGATAGATGATACCTAGTTATGGCATAAAAGGTTTTGTCATGTAAATTTTGATAATCTGATCAAAATAAACAAGAAGCACCGATGAAGAGGTCTACCGAGTTTGGAAAATCCTGAGAATGCTATGTGCCGAGGATGCCAGATGGGTAAAATGACAAGATCAAGCTTTACAAGTAAGTCTTACACTTCTAAGGGAATTTTAGATCTTGTGCATACTGATCTTTGTGGTCCTGTGAAAGCTCAAAGTTATTATGGTGATAAATACTTTATATTATTTGTGGATGATTACTCAAGGATGATGTCAGTAATGTTTTTAAAAGAAAAATCAAAAGCTTTTCAAATGTTTAAATGGTACAAGGCAAGAGTTGAAAATGAAACAGGAAGACAACTAAAATGTCTTAGATCAAATAGAGGAGGAGAGTTCACATCTGATGAGTTCAACTTATTCTATAATGATCATGATATAAAAAGACAAGTCTCTACACTAAGAACTCCATAGCAAAATGGAATAGTTGAGAGAAGAAACAGATCTATTGTGGATTGTGCTAGAACCTTGATGTTTGAAAAGAAAGTGCCACAAACATTTTGGAGAGAAGCAATAAGCACTGTAGTTTACACCCTAAATCGAGTACAACTGAAAAAAGGTACTTTGAAGACACCATATGAAATCTGGTATGACAAGAAACCTAATGTAAGTTATTTTAAAATCTTTGGAAGTAGATGCTATGTACACAAGGATGATAGAAATGGTTAGTTTGATTAGAAAAGTGAAGAAGGAAGATTTCTTGGTTATTCTTCTAGAAGTAAAGCATTTAAATGTCTGATCAAATCATCTAACAAAATAGTAGAAAGTGAAAATGTAAAAATTGATGAATTTGTAGAAAGAAATGATGAAGGAAATTCCAAGGAACTAGAAAATTATGATGAATTTGTCTATGTTCAACCGACAAGTCCTACCGAGAAACCTAGAGAAGAAAATGAAGAAAATATCTAGTTACTGAGTGATGAAGAAGAACATACAGAGTCTATCAAGCCTATATTAGCCAAATATGTTAGAAGACATCATGCACCAAGTTAGATTATAGGAGATAAGGATGATCCAGTGATGACAAGGAACAAACTGAGACAAAACACATGTCTGATATCTGAATTTGAACCGAGAATAGTGAAAGAGGCAATTAACAGTGAAGATTGAATAAATGCTATGATAGAAGAGATTGAACAAATCAAGAAGAATGACACATGGACACTAGTCCCAAGACTGAAGGATGAAAATGTAATTGGTACAAAATGGATTTTCAGAAACAAGCTGAATGAAAAAGGAGAGGCCATTCGAAATAAAGCAAGACTAGTTTGCAAAGGTTATGCCCAAGAAGAAGGAATTGATTATGGTGAAACTTTTGCACCTGTAGCAAGACTTGAAGGAGTAAGAACATTGTTGGCATATGCTGCTTACAAGAATTTCAAGGTATATCAAATGGATGTTAAATCTGCATTTCTGAATGGTATATTAGAAGAAGAAGTTTTTATTGAACAACCTGAAGGATTCACTGAAGACAATAATAAAGATCAGGTATGTAAATTTAACAAAGCTTTATATGGTCTAAAACAAGCATCGAGAGCATGGTATGAAAGATTGCACTCTTATTTAATCAAGATTGGTTTTATAAGAACAAGTGAAAACAACAATATTTACATGAAGAATGTTGAAAATGGAATACTGATCTCAACCATATTTGTTGATGATATTATATTTTATGGGAATGACTCTCTATGTAAGAACTTTGGAAATGAAATGACCAAAGAATTTGAGATGTCATTAATCGGCGAGATAAAGTATTTTATAGATTTATAGATACTACAAATGAAAGATGAGATTTTCATTACTCAATCCAAGTACATAAAGGAAATCTTAAAGAAATTTGGAAAGGAGGATTCAAAACAGTAAGTACTCCTATGACTACCAACTATAAACTATCAAAGAATGATGAATCTGCATCTATTGATGAGACACTTTACTCATCCATGATTGGAAAGTTGCAATATGTTGTTCACAGCAGACCAGACATAGCACATACAGTAGGTATAGTTGCAAGATTCTCTACAGATCCTAAGGAAACATACATGACAACAATCAAAAGAATGTTTAGATACTTGAAAGGCACTCAGGATTATGGCTTAGTATATCAGAAAAGGAATGATTTTGATTTAAAAGTTTATACTGATGCTGATTGGGCATAAAACATTGATGATAGAAAAAGCACAAGTGGAGGAGCTTTCTTTTTAGGAGAAAGACTAGTGAGTTGGCTTAGCAAGAAACAAGGATGTGTTTCACAGTCAACAGTAGAAGCTGAATACGTTGCTGCAACATTAAATTGCACCAACATAGCATGGATCAAACAACTACTGGAAGGTATAAATGAGAAAGTTACAAAACCAGTAACTATATTATGTGACAATACTAGTGCTTTTAACATTTCAAAGAATCTTGTTATGCACTCTAAGACAAAGCACATCTCTATCAAATATCATTATCTTAGAGAAGAAGCTCAAGAGAAGAAAGTGGTGTTGGAGTATGTTAGCACAAAGGAACAAATAGCAAATATCTTCACCAAGCCACTACCAAGGGACACTTTTGAGTATCTCAGAGGTAAGTTAGGGATCCTACCCCTATCTTCTACTCACTGACCGAGTTCGGTGAAAGCATCAATTCGATGACTCTACAAAATATCTTTTAGGAGTTGATGCTAATTTACACACTTTAGGATGTTTTCTAAAGGTGTACAGAAAATAATATAGGGAACAGGAATTGAAGACATAAATTTTCTCACCGAGACTAAAATTGACACATAACAGTAGAAAATCACTTCATACAGGAAGAAATTATGTTCTAAGTTCTTTACTTTTTTTCATTGTTCTTAAAGGGAGAGAAGACTAGGGGAGAAAACTAGAGAAGACTGGAGAAGACTAGAGAAAAGTAGAAAAGCAAGACTGGAGAAGAGGAGAAGACTAATGTATGGGGGAGAATTCCGATGACAAAAGGAGAGCATCTCAACATTTCAGAATCTCACAGCAATCCAAATCAATTAGGTCAAATCAATTGGTTTTGCCATCAATGCCAAAGGGGGAGATTGTTGGAATTTGGCATTATAACAAACAATGAGAGATTGTTGGCATTTCAATAAGGATATTGAGAAGGTTGTTGATGATTATGGATATAACTGATTAAGGATGTTTACTGTCTTAATATTATTATTTTGTCATTGATGTCAAGATATTGATTTTCTAATTCAGTATGATGTTGCCATATCTTGAGAAGTATGATTTGATGAGTATAAAGATGTCAGTAAAAGACACAAAAACAATATGATGAATAAGGGGAGAAATAAGTTATTCAATGGGCAACTATTACCGAGCTAGACAATGATGAGATCATCATGATTAGATTTTTTTGATATCCTAATAATGTTATTGATTGAAAGGTTAATACTATACTATGTTACCAAGCAAAGAACCTAGTCGGTAAACCCTAAGGTTATCGCTATCAGTTAATGAAGGCAGAATGTCTACCGAGTGAAGTTTAGTATTTAGCGAGTTGCAACCGAGTAATAACAGAATATATTAAATGATTACATGCATTATTTAATGAAGGAAGTTGATGAGTTGGCTATGATTAAATGATTGGTATGCCGTGAATGAAGTTTGTTAAAGAATCTATGGCAAAGGAAAATCGGCAGGAAGATCTATAGCTTCAATTGAACCAAAATACCCTAGCACAAGTTCCAAGAAATGTATGCAAGTTCTGAGGTAGGGTAAAACATTTTCAGATTGAAAGATACATCATGGAAAGATACATTTTCAGATTGAAAGATACATTAAACCTGGACAAAGTTTGAAGATCTGATGGCTATGATTGATCATGGAAATGTGATCAAGGAGATTAAGTGGTTGGCGAATTGTTTATAAAAAGGGAACTATTGATAAACAATGTATGCAGGCAAGTGTATGCACAAGGATGCTACATAGTGATTACCGAGCACAAAAGCTTGGAGATCTATTTTGAATAACAGAGTATAGAGCCCAACAGATGGACAAGATTAGTTCTATGTCTATATTGTATTGAGCAAATAAGAATCTGCTTTAGCATTTTAGATGTGAAGTTGCAGATAGATTTTTGTTACTGTTATTTAGTGAAGTAATAGAAAATCTCTTAACTAAGTGGACTTAACAGTCTTATTTGTAAAATCCTCTAGCAAGGTGACATTCTGATTGAGTGTTTGAAATCCTTTAACAAGGTCACTTCTAACAAGGTGAAGATCCTAATAGATCTGAGGGAAATCCCTTAACCGGGTCACATCTAGCAATGTGTTTTGTAATCTTTAACAAGATTTTCTTTTAACCGAGCATACTCTAGAAGAGTATATTTCTTAGTGGGTGTGAAATCCCACAGTGGTTTTTCCCTATTTGGGTTTCCACGTTAAATCTGGTGTTATGAGTGTTATGATGTTTATATGCTTTTGAGTTTGTATGTTTAGCAATTTTGGTTATATTACTGAAGTATATGTTACCGAGGTTGAATCTGATGTCATTATGGAGATTAAGTTTGTATGATTCAGCCCCCCCTCCCATCTTATTAGCTAGGCATCTATACTTACCTTTAAGTATCAGAACTATCAAATGAATCATATAATTTATTGATGTTTTTTAGCTGTCATTCCTCTGTAATTTCATCTAGTAGTTTGTCAATTGGAGCAATGTTTTGTTGAGTCTTCTTCTTGGGTGTTAACTTCTTCTTCTTTGGAGTTATCTTCTTAGCCAGGGGCCTTACTGCCTATTTTTCTGTCTATTTCTTCTAGGAGAAGGTGTAGATACCGGTGAAGGTTCTCTTTTCCTCACAACTCTTTTAAATCTAGCTGTCATATCACTTTTCGAAGAAGTTGCTACCAGTGAAAGGTGATTTTCTAGCTGTAGTGTTTCTAACTCATCTTCAGTGATACTGGTTTGTTTAAGTACATCTTCTTTGATAGCCTTTTCTTGCCTAGATCCTCTTCTTACTGTTGCTTCTACCTTCTTTGCCCTTTTCTTAGATTGAATTTGATTCTCAATAGTCTTAGCACTGCCAAATACCTCTTCTTTAGGTTCCTTGGGTGCTTCCAGAAGGGCTTTTGCATATGTTTCAATTATGTGGTCATCGATTTCATAACCCATTTCAGTAACTCAAATGGTTCTTGGGATAACTGCCTCCATCCAAATCTCATCCTTCTTAATAACCAAGCATATTTCATCCTTATACTTATTTACAATTTCTTGTGAAAGTCTGACTCTAGTATTCATCCGGGTCTTCAATGCCTGAAAGTACTGATTTATATTATTTTCTCTGTTTTCACCCATGTTATTTAGTAAATCAGATAATTGTTTGCCTACCGGTATATCAAAACCAAGATTCTTGTTACCGATACTGGGTACCTATTTTGTTATGTACAACATTAAAAAAACAAGTAGGTTTCCAAATCTAAATGTCCCCTTTTTGTCTTTCTTAATTTTTCCAAGATTATCAATAAGCTCATCTTTCAACCATTCACACACATCTATTTTTGCATTATCCCTGATCATATCATGGGCACTCTTTATGCATAGGCTAGAGACTAAATTTAAACTATTTGCATGTGTGGTTTTGTAGCCTAAAATCATTCTAATGAATCTGACATTGATGTCGGTTACACCATTTACTCTTAAACATCTCTTGTCAGATGTTGCACCTGTTAGGTTGATCACTAGGTCATTTGAGACCTTCTTTGTCTTATCAGGCCTATTACCGATGGAAGGTAACCCTATCACAACCTTTACTACCCCTTTAGTAATTCTATGAACTGAGTCTAACTAGAAGAATTCACCATGAACCCTACTTAGAACTATCCTTATAACATCCTTAGGGAATTCAGGAATACTGAGGATTTCAGTGAATCCTATGGTTTCAACTATTTTGTGCTTAGGTTTCACATTACCAGAATCATCACAAATTATAGTCTTATACATTCTCTTGATTTCCTCATCACCTAATTCTTCTATGTGATAATGAATGTACATTCTAGGGTCTTCTACAAAAACTACTCCTTTGGGGATTTGAGAAAATGCACCAACATTATCATCCTTCTTAGCAATTTCGGGAACTAACTAAAATATGGCTCTAGGGCATTTTATCACTTCGACTATAGTAGGGTTTGCTATGAATTCAGGAACAAATGAAGAAGTCATGATTATAAATACCTTTATCTACCTTAAGAAAGGTTGCTTGCCAAATTGCTTAGCTTCTTTGCTTGAAATGTCTTTGCTCAGGAATTTTCATGCTCTTTGATTGTTTGAGTGCTCGGTGAAATGAAAATGGAGCCAAAACACTAATTTATAATGTTAATTTTGCCAACCACCACATTTAATGCTTGCCAGTTAAGTAATGACTTAACTTATCTGCCGGTATAGAAGTAATTTCAACTTCTCACCATCAACCAAGGGAATAATAGCATGTTTCACATTTGATTGCTAAACCCTCAAGGAAATTTTCTTCAGTTAGATGAAGATTCTCCTGCCGGTGGAGTGTTACTCTATTCTGCCAGTGGAGTGTTACTCTATTGTGCTGGTGGAGGAGTATTCCTATCAACATTTAGTTCTGATTTCCTGATCCATTGTTTTGAGAATTCCTGCTTAACTTCTTCAACTTTTTCTTTACCTTTCAAACTAGGACCTTTGTTATTTATCGGTGAGGACTTGCTTCTACAAACTTTAGAAATATGTCCAATCTTGTTATAGGCATAACAAGTCACATTATTTTTCTAAATAGCCTTTCCATAACCTATGTTGGTTTGTGTTTTGCATTGATTAGATAAGTGTCCAAATCTTCCACAAACATAACATCTTACATTCATTCTGCAATTTTCAGAATTATGACCAACTTTTTCTCATTTTGAACATTGACCGGTGGGTGTATTGGTATTCTGATAATTTCTAGATCTACATTGATTTTCTCTATGACCATACTTGTTATAGTTAAAGCATATGCCATTAAATTTATAAGAAATAGGTTGTCTTACCGGTTTTCCATGATCCTGTGTGTTTGCAGTACCAGAGCTTTCACCAGCTTCAAAGCCAAGACCATTAGAGTCACCATTAGGTTTCTAATTCTTCAACAAGTCACCAAGTTCTTCTGAGCTTTTCTTGAATTTTTCTTTATGTTGATTTGTAGTAGCTAGTTCTCCTTCCAAGATACCTTTTTGTCTCATGAGTTCATTTGAGTCATTCTATGCATGCATCAGATCTATCTTCAACATATCATTTTCATAACTAAGTCTTTTGTTTTTATTTGAGGCATCATTCAGTCTTCTAGTCAAGTCTTCTTCATTCTTCTTCCTATCTTCAATTTCTTTACAAAATCTCATAGTCATATCCTGCATTTAATTCTTTGTTGTCTGATTTTCTTGTTTCATCTTATTCATTAGATCACTAAGAGTTTCCTTTTCATTATTCTCATTTTGCATCTTTTCACAAAGTTCTCTTCTCTTGTTTCTTGAAATGGTAAGATTTTCTTGAAGTGCTTGAATAATATCCTGTGTGGCGTTTAGATCATCTTCAAGTTTGATATTTTTCAATTTTTTTGCATCATAGTCTGAGAGAGTTGCTTCTAATTGCTTCATCAAGTTTTCCATCTCTACCGGTGTCAAGATCTTCCTCAAGCTATTAGGCTTCTAAAAATAGAGGACCAAACTCTAATACCAATTATCAGGATTCCTGCAGATACTGAGAGGGGGTGAACTAGTATCTAACCGGTTTGATGATTTTCTTAACTTAAAACATGTAGAACATATTAATATTGTATACCGGTAAACAGAAAGTAATACAATAAACAGAGATAACAAAAACCACATGAAAAACACACCATAACATAGTAGTTTAATGAGGAAACTCGATGTGGCAAAAATCTCGGTGAGATTTGTGACCCACAATATTCACTTACTGGCCAATAAGAGAATGTTATTGCTACAAGAGGGGCCTGCACATGCAAGAAGGCCAAGTGTCTAGAGCTCACTACTCAATTACAAAATGGATTATATAAATCCAATGTCTTGTACTGCTTCAAAATAGCATCTACTATGCCAGATCCATTACTAGTTTATAGCTTTGCTTCATACATAAACCCTTAACCTATAATTCGCATAATAGGTCTGCCTTATTTTGCCTATATATTTTCTTCTATCTCTTACAAAATGTTCTACAATGATCTCTTATATATATGCATCATTTTAAAACTTGCCAAGTTGGCTTACAATGATTTTACAATAATTAACAAAATATATTACAAACAAAATTCCTAACGACCTCTATACCGGTATGCTTCCTTTCACTACTAGTGTCGGTGGTCTGTGTGTCGGTGTAAAGTCTGATCTTGCTAGTGCTGGTGGATTGCCTTGCTGGTGTCATAGGATTGTAAGGTTGCCATCAATGAAAAAACCTTCAATCACCTACAATGTCTCATTGGAGTGTGCATTTGCCAACAAAGGTATCCCAAGAAATTGAGGTTCTCAATAGAATATTTCATCACTTGATCTCGCTAAGAACACAAAAAGAAGCAAATAAAGAAAAATAAATTAAGGCCAAATTAATGGAGAGAGATAGGCTTCTAAGATAGATTGCTGATCTTGAATTGTGTTACTATTTACTAAGGTGTCATTAGTTTTATATCCAAAGTCATCCTATATACTCTAGTTGGTTAATACTACTAGAACATTCAGTCGGTAAGCACTAAAGCAGTCGGTTATAGAAGATAGAAGTCACAGAGTCTAGTATACACCGAGTTGTCTACCGAGTAAGACTCCATGTCTACTGAGAAGGAAAAATGATATACCGAGTAAACACACACTGAGTGAAAACATGTTACCAGATTCATTATGTTATCACTATTTAAAAACTGGGTTTTCCTTTCCCATAATTGGCTAGGTTTTTGAAATTTTGAGTTAGACACACTATCAATTGCTTCAGCTTTGTGTTAGGTACTACGGGTTTAGGGTTTTAATTTTAAATCATTCAATATTTTATCAAAAAACCCTCTAGTTTCTATTCCTTCATTACTTTATCCACTTAAGTAATGGGTCTTGGGATCATGAGAGGTGTCCCCCCTTGTCATTTGCCTAGGCGGTTGTAGAATTAATTGAAAAATTTATGTCTTATGTCTTTTCTTCCTAATTTCGGGCCCAGTAAGTTGCGCGCAGTTCTCAGGTAGATATATGGTTTTCGCTATTTCATTAGGCGAAGTTGTGCATGGTTTAAGACTCATGAAATGGCAAAAGGGAGAAGCGTTCTAAATGGCACTTTTGGTCTAGTTTAAAGAGGCTTCATCTTGTCCAAGATCCAACAGCTGGCGTTATTTCGCACCCTAAACTTGCAAGTGGAATACCTTTCACAAAATGGTGAAAGCATCTGGTGGGACCCTACATGCGTAGACTTTCTAAATGACTAAAGGGTGATCAAGTCCAATCTAATCCAACGGTTTGCGTTGTTTTGCAGGATGAAAATGCTCGACAGTTAGCTTTCGCAAAGTAGCGAAAAGACATGGCACTCCAAGCAGATGGTCCAGCTAGTCTAGAGGGCAAGTAAGATGATGGCATGTGGCAGAGGCCACAATAGTTAGCAAGGTGGGTCTAAGGGTTAAAAGGTGGGTCCCAGAGGTGAGTCATGCCATGGGATAAGAAATGACCTGGCAAATAGTGGCAAGGATGAGGTGGAACCCAGTGTCTTCTCCCAGTAAATGAAAGACTAACATGTTGGTTTGAAAGTGACTAGATGCCAGGTGTTTGAAGTTGAGTCAGAGGGCCCACGTCTACCAGATTCAATTAAGATTGTTAAGCATCGAGCAAGTCAAATATAATCCAACGGTTTGTGTGAATTTGCAAAAGTAAAATGCTCATGTTTTATGCCCTACAAAATGGCGAAAAGGTTTTTTGGCCCCAAAGACAGATAAAGCATGAGGTTAAAACAGGATCAACTCCATTTTGATCCAAGGGCTCGCATTGTTTCATGGTTGTGAACCGACCGAAAGATATGCTTCACGAAATAGCAAAAAGAAGAGAAGGTATCCAGGTGTCATGCTAGATGGTGACGTGTCTATGAACACATGGTTTCAAAAGAAGTTGAGCGCCAGCCAAGGTGTAACCAGTGGTATAAGGGAGAGACACATGGCTGACGTTGAACTAGGCTTGAACGGTTTTCTAAGGCTAATGGTTGATTGCCACGTGGTAGCCAGTAACCAATGAAAAGGCAGTGTAAGTAAAGCAAGCATAAAGGTTTCCCTTAAAGGATGGTCATCTTCAATCTAATCCAACACTTCACATTGTTTCGTGGCCCGAAGTTGAAAGTTGTTTGAGCTTCATGAAATAGCGAAAGACCGCTAGCAGTCAAGGTAAAGGCACGATTAATGAAGGAGTCGACGGTTTCGGTAAGAGTTAAACGCCGAACAATTAGAGTTTTATCTAATGTCTGGCATGGCTTAATGAAGGAGAAGTTCTCAAAGGATAAAGTCCGCGAAATGGTGAAAAGGAGGTGGGGCCCACCGTGAAGGCAAGGCTGTTAAATCAGTATAAAAGCCAATCAAGTTTCTTTTGATCGGACGGTTCGCGTGATTTTGCTTAACAAAATTACCCAAAAGTTATGCTTTGCAAAATAGTGAAAGAGAAAAAGGAAAGAATGTGCAAGAATATTGTGACCCGTTGGAGCGAAAAATTCAAATTCTCTCTGGAATTCAATTCTGAAGGGATGATTGAAGCATGCGGTATCAATGTCGCAGTTAAGAGCCTGGGTACCATATATGATCTCCTGTCGTTTGAGTAAAGGTATCATTCAAAATAATTGTTGTAGAAGAGCAGATACAAAGCTATTTTCTTCAAATACAGAGCGAGTCAATTCAGTTGAAGAGTGGATTCCTTCGAGCTAAAAAATAGGTTTTCTTGTACTCTTGTGTGGCAATTTCTTTGTGGTGTGTTTTAATTAAGGTCTTGATTTGTCATAGAACCAGTTGGGGGTAGTAATTTAATTGCTTGCATATCTTCAATGGCACCTAAGAGAGAATTTTTTGGGAAAGTTAATTATCAGAAGAGGGCCATTTGTGATGATTTTCTTGAACAGTTGACATTGTCAACTAATCAGGCATCAAAATTAAAAGAATTAGTGCCAAGAGCTCCTCGTTTGAAAATAGGAGAAGGGCTATATGATAAGGGCAACTGGTTGAGAGACCCACAGGTTGGGTTGTCTGGGTTGGGGTTATTCAAAGTTGGATTTGGAATGAGAAATTCTCTAGCACCACAGAATAGCATATGGGAGTTAGATGTCGGGAAATTGGTAGTTCCAGGAGTATTTATGGACATGGATCTATTGACTCAAATTACACATAACTATGATCCGGTCATAAGGACAATTAGGGATATAAATGGGAAAGCCCTTATTTAAATCAATAATGACAAATTCAAAAGTGCTTTTGGGCTTAATGAGTTCACCAATTTTCTGGAACCCATTAACTTCAAATCATTAGCTCAAGTATACAGTGCACAGAGGAACCACCTTATAAATGGGCCTCTTATGGAATTTTTTGTGAAGATAGGTGGATTAACAGTTGTAGGACCCAACACTGAAGAGCCCTTCTCATTGAATCTATTCACCCTTAGGGCTAAGGGAATGTATTGGTCACTTTGCCAGATTTTAGGAGAGGATGTCGAGGCAAATATGCCCAATCACTACTTGCTAATGATTGCTTAGATTTTGAATCCTTCTCTTGCAGTAACATTTGATTATGCTTCTTTCATTATTGATGCTATCCATGGAGGGTTGATAGGAATAAAAAATGGGAAGGTGGATAGGCCTTTCGAATGGTATTCACTCCTTATGCATCCATTTTTGTTCAAAGGTGGTGATTACTTTGCAAGTTGACTGGACCTCATAAAAGAGAAAGAGGGAGAAAAGATGCCAGTGCAACTATGGAGTACTATGTTGTCATGGGATAGAGAGGATGCCAGTTTCTTAAAATTTGATAAATATTTTGCATCAAAGATTAGGACTCTCCTCTGCTCATAAAACCCAAGAATCCCCAAGGTTCTTTTGGAATTTGTTAGACCAAAAGAATTTGTAGAAAGTATAAAGATTGTCCATAATTGGGGTGATATTTACTTATACCCTGTATCTAGAGTATTCAGAGTTTTTGGTTTTAGAGGCACTCCATTCTTATTGCCCTATCAAGTCCCTCTCAAAGTGGGAATTGCAAAAGTCCTCAGACAGATTGGTAGTGTACAAGAGGCACAACTGATAGGTAGGGGTAAAGGGACTATTTTCCCTACGGTTACCATAGCCAATAAATTTATAATAACCAATGGAGGTTGGAATTGTTTTGAGGATTTCCTCAAACCTTATCATTTGTTGGCTGACAACAACTTTGTTACATTAGGAGCATTTATGCAGTTTGTATGGAAGCAAAATATAGACAAATACACTGCAAGATGTGAGAAGAGAAAAGGTGAGCAGCCTCACAAAGATCCAGCTCTGGCGGAGGAGGAAATAAAGCAAGAAATGATGGATGAATTTAAGACCATCACTCCTGAGTAAGAAAGAGATATGGTGGCACAAGATGGAGTGCTCATTCTCCCTGAGTGGGACATAGCAGATGACTTGGTACTAGAGGCAGTGAGAAAAGAAACCAAGCCCATGGAAGGAATTACTTTTAGCAAAGATAATGCTGCACTTGTTATGTGGTCTCTCAAGAGAGATGAGAATAAGAGAAGTAAAGATATCCCAAGGTCAAGCTACCTTGGTGGAATGATAGTGAAGAGAGTGTAGAACACAGGGGTGGTAGAAGCTACTAGCACTATGCTAGAGACTGCAAAATTTAGTGTTGTACTAGCAGAAAGGGAGGCTAAGGAAAAAGAAGACCTCCAAGTCAAGTTAGAAACAATTTTGAAGGCTTATAATAGTGCTAAGGAGGAGGTAAGAGGTAAGGATAGAATCATTTCTATGTTGCAAAGCCAGTTGACAGGACAATACCATCAAGGTGAGTCTTCAACACTCATGATCTCCTCTTCTCCTGCAAGACCTCCACCTAGCAGCCCCATCATTGAGTTCCTATGATCTCCAGCACCTTCAAGCTCCCAAATGATTGAGATACAATGAGTGCTTCACTATTATATAATAACATAACCAATATTTTGGATATGTGGAATGAGCTTAATGGAGATAAGGCCATTTTGATACCTATTTTTGACAAGTGGAAGCCTAGAGAGCAGGACTTGTAGCTTATTTGTGTATCTTATGATGAAGAAAGGGCTGATCCTATCATCAAATCCACTTGTGACATGACCAAGGACTTAGTAAAGTTAGTAGAAGGGGTGGACAATGCTGAGAGGAAAATCAACTTGTACAAAAAGGAGTATGCTGATCAGGTTTTTGAATTGCTCCTAGGAGTTTTTGTCAGCCCAGATCAACTGAAGGACAAACAAGTGTGGCTTAAGGAATTAGAGGCCAAACTGTCAGCCAGAATAAAAGGAATTGTTGATTTAGATCATGCTTCCTTTTTTGTTGTAACAATTCAGGAGATAGAGAAAATAAAATCCCATTATGGTTTTCTCAATTCAAAAGTCAACAAGATGAGAAATTCTTGGAAAAGATTGACCAAGGCTAAGGCAAAAGTGATTAATTTTGCTTGGCCAACTAATGATGTGTACAATGAATGGACAAGAAAATATGCCATCCAAGATGTAGAGCAGCTAGAGGGTGCTCCTGAACAGTTAGAAGAGGTTACAACCGAACAACAAGTAGAAGAAGTTGCAAAGGTCGAAAAGGACTTGTAACTATTTTTGTAAGAGGTTTTGTAACTTCTTCTAGAAAAGAAATGATTGTAACAAATTCTCCTAGGGAAGTTCAAAGCTATGTGCATCCATATTGTTATAAATGGATACCAGGACTAATAGAGAAGGGATCACAAAGAATTGTAAGAAAACTCTACAAAAATTTATCTGAGCTTTTCTAAGTTTAATGGAGAATATTCAAAAGTTTTTGTAATACTTTCTTGAAGATAATATCAATATATAGACCATCGGCTTTGAGTGAAAACTTTGTGTCATCTTCAAATGTGTTTGCAATTGTTTATTGTTTCATTCTAAATAATCTAGGGTTATTTTGTTTGAATAGAGTTGTAAGGCAACTTTCAGTAGATATTCTTCTCAGCTTTTCTCTTCAGGAGGAGAATTAAATATGCAAGGATTATTTCTACCAGTAAATTCTCTATAGGATACTCTGAATCTTGATGAGCATAGTCTAATTTGGTATGCATAAGTTCTTATGTGTGTCAGGCATATATAGGAATCAACAAAAGCCGAGCCAATGGGATGTGTAAAGATATTTTGTTTGGGGAGTATTGTTTTAATTTAGATGACTCTGTGACCTTGGATAAGGCACTGGTATAGATCGAGGTTGTCTTTTACATGTTTTGTAGGTCAAAATACTGAATATGAGTATAATTTTCATTCCTTTGTTTCATTTATTTTCAAGGTGATTAGATCCACTAGTTTTCTGGACTCGGTTGCTGTGGATTTATCTTTTGAAAGTGTTAATTTAGTTCACAAAAGTATACCCGCTTGGACTTTGAGTAGGTCTGAAGTTTAGAAGGTTAAATCAAACCTTGTCATATGTTGTCCTAAGAGTTTCCTTCCCTTTAATATCTCTTCTACATATATTTTAATCATTTTATTATAAGGATGTTGAAGTGAATCAGATTTTGAAGACAACAAAAGTGGTGACTCTATTGGAGAGAGTCACATTAATTATCCAGATGCAGATTTGTACTTAAGTTGTAAAGAAAATCACTGTGTTTGTGGAATTCCTACGTATTATTCTAAAGATTGTTTTCATAATTCCCATAGTCTTGTGGGTGGTGACTTTGTTATCTTGGAACCAGTCCTTGTGAATTATAAATCATTATAGAAAGAAAACTAGCATAATGCAAGGAGGAAAAAACACCAGATCATTCATGAAGAAGCATCCTTGTGAAACTTTGCAAGAGGGTTTGCTCGAGCAATCAGGAAGGGGCTAGAAGAGATCAGTGTTACATGAGCCATCAGATGCTACTTGGGTACAGAAGAATAATAATACTGGTAAGATGCCTGATCGACTTATTTATGCAAAGTCTAATTCTTCTTCCAGAGATTCTGAACAAGATATATTGGGTTTCCATTTTGGATTGTCTGGAAATATTGATAATGCACATGTTTTAAATCAAGATTTATCCCATGTTAGTGTCTCTGCAAGAGATAGGACTAGTTCAAATGCAATTAAACACTTTGTGCCTAGAACAATTGATGGAAATATTAGTTTGATTGACATAGATCAATTTAATATATCAGATTCTAAGGAAAATTTCCCTAATGAAGATAAAGTATCTCAATAAATTGAAGATCTGAATAAAAGAGTTCAGCATCTAATCTCCCTAAGAGCCCAAAAGGAAGAAAGTAGGGAGAAGGAAGTCAAAGCTAAATTAATGGAGAGAGATAGGCTTCTTAGACAAATAGCTGATCTTGAAGTGTTAGCTAAGGAAAAAGAAAAGAGTGATGAGAAAGGCCCTGTGATTAGAGAAATTCTGATCCCCA
This sequence comes from Cryptomeria japonica, assembly GCF_030272615.1. Lineage (NCBI taxonomy): Eukaryota > Viridiplantae > Streptophyta > Pinopsida > Cupressales > Cupressaceae > Cryptomeria > Cryptomeria japonica. The sequence goes on from NC_081408.1 coordinate 207,777,756, forward strand.
AAGCCAAGCAAGTATATAGGTCAGTAGTCCAACCAAACAAGGAAGTATTTAGTGATTCTCAGCTTCCTAGGACTAATATGGATAAAGGAAAATAGAAATGGGTGGATGATGGAATGGAATCTAAAACTGTAGAAGAGATTTCTCATAGGTTGTCAGTACATGAGAGAGAAATGGAAAGAATGAGGAAAGAAAAAGAGGATCTCCAAATGGAACTAGAGAAAGCTAAATTGGAAGCGGCAAATCAGGAAGTAAAAAGAAAAATTAGTTACTTAAAGGTTCCCCCTATCATGTTTCCATCAGAAGACCTTAGTAAGCCTGATCCTCAACAAATTTCCCTTCCCTCGGTTAAGATTCAACCTACAGTGCCTGCTAATATAGCCTCAGTGAGTCAAATCCATGTGAATAGTCAGTACACCCAAGTATCTCAATCTCCAATTCCAAAAGTTAGAATGACTATGGGAAAAAATAATGCTATTACCCATTTTCAAAGGAGACCAGTCAATTTAGAACAATATAGACAATTGTTCTTTGATGGGATTCCAGGATATCCCAATCATGTTCCTACTGAGTTAAGAGACAGACTCCATAAATTTGTCGGGAATAATGCAATTAGTGCTAAGGAACATCTAATATCTTTTGGGGACCTAATAAATGATTATGAGATAGTGGATGAAGATTTTATCATGAAACTATTTGTCCAATCCCTGGTTGATGATGCAAGAGATTGGTACAGAGGTCTTCCAGTTAATAGCATAGGGTCATGGGAGGATTTTAAAAATTGTTTTCAAGAGCAATATGGTGATAAGACTAATGTGAGCTTCATGCTCAATGAGTTCAATAACATCAGAAAGTCTAATAATAAAATGGCCACTGACTTCAATGCCAAATTCCAGAAGACTATGCATAGATTGAATCAGGTGATGTGGTTAGATGATAACATGTGTTTAAATACCTACTACAATGCATTTGATTCTAAGATGACCTATATAATGAGAGATAAAAATCCACATAACTTGAGAGATACTTTTAGAATTGCCATTAATGTAGAAAGTAATAGAAAAGCATCCGGGAAGTTGGGAAGAAGAACAGATGGTAGATTATGGCAAGAAACAAAACATCAACCTAATAAAGTTTCTAAGGAGGAAGATAAGATAGCGAAGTTGGTTATTGCAATGAAAGATCTAACTACCAAGGTAAACAAAAATGATAAACATCATTATAACTGGCACGATAGACCCCCTAGATTGCATGACATGCCATATAATACCAAGTGGAAAGATGGCAAACCCCAAAATGAGAAGCCTAAAATTGCCCAAAATCAGGACACTTCAGATCCCTTGAAGGGGAAAACTATCCATAATATAGAGAATACTCCTTGGTGTATTGCTTGTGATGGACAACATTCTCCTCATCAGTGTGCAGTGGCTCAAGCTCTTGAAGAATCTATGAGACAAGAAGTTGAGCCTGACATCAATATGTTTGAAACCATCATAGAGAGTGATGAGGAGTCTATAAAAAGTGAATACAGTGATGTGCTAGATAATGAAAGGTTTGTTCAAGGACAGCTAACCTTAGATTGGCATCCTACATTGAATGTGGTAACAATTGAGGATGAAGAAGTTCATCTTAGAAGGCCTAGTGAGGAAGAAGTTAAAAATCTCACTAAAGCTGCCATTGCCAAAGCAAAACACAACTATAACTTGAGGAGCACTAAGAGGGACACTGATCAGGGTGAACCTAGTTCCATGTTCATAAAAGAGGTCACTCAAAAGGGGATAGCAAGTAGTGCTACTACTGTTCCTAAGATTGGTCAAGAAAAAAGGGAACAAGTTAAAGATGTACCCAAGAGTACAAATGATAAAAACACTGGTGATATACAAGGAGCTACCACAATGAAAAAGGCAAGTCAGCTCATGACAGAAAGAGTTAGAGCTAGTACTAAAATAAGCAATAGTTCTACATTTGACATGGCTCAAGCTCTTACTTAGATGAAGATCACTATCCCATTAGTAGAATTACTGAAGATTAAAGAACATAGGGATGCAACTTTTTCTTTATTCTCTAGTATATCTGATAGTGACATAGTCCTACCCACCAGTTCAGCTAGAATTGGAAAGGATCAAGAGTTCCAAACCCCAGAGGTTTATGTTGGAACCACTATCACTCAAGAGCCTTCATAGGTAGATCCTTCCTATGTTACTTTGTTAGTAAACAACTGATTGATAAAAAACTCCATGATAGATTCAGGAGTTGCTGCTAATGTAATGCCCTATGGTGTTATGAAAGAATTAGGACTGTTAGTAACCACTATATATGGAAAATGCTATGCTATGGATAACAGGGAAGTACCTATGATAGGTATAATGAAAGATGTTGAGGTAAAAATAGCAGCATTCCCTAAGGCAACTTATAAAATGGATGTTATTGTTACTGATACCAAGCCCCTTTATGGTATGTTACTATCCAGGCAATGGGCAGCAGTAGTAGGAGGAAATCTTCAACTGGACTTATCCTATGCCACCATTCCAATAAATGGAAATCAAGTCAAAATGTATAAAGAGCCACGTGCTCCTAGGGTAATTGAAAATGTAGACCCTAATATGCTCAATTATATGATTGATGTAGATCTTGATAACTTTAGACTTTAACCAGTTTTACCCCAATTGAAAAATATTGACCCCATTATGGTCGAATTAGAAGCACAATAGTATGGATTATGGCAGATGTATTTTGATGGAGCTTGCTCCAAAGAAGGATCTAGAGCAAGGGTTCTTTTTGTATCCCCATCAAGTATAACTTTTTAGTATTCATTCTTATTGGCCTTCTAGTGCACAAATAATACTGCAGAGTATGAAGCCTTATTGTTGGGGCTTGAGGTTGCAAAGAAGCATGGAATTCAGCTGTTGATAGTGTTAGGGGATTCAGAATTGGTTGTATCTCAGGTAAGATCCAAATATGCATCCAAGAATGATAGATTAAAGAGATATAAACATATAGTTTGGGATGTTATTGAGCATTTTAGTGCATTTTCTATTAATTGGATAGAGCGATCAAAGAATATTATGGCAGATTTCCTAGCTAATGTTGCCTTGAAAAATGATGATGCAACACTAACTGCTATTTCCACCATGGAAATAAAATCTAGGCCTACTATTCCTGATAATGTGTACAATTGGCAAGTTTTTGCTGATGATGAAGACATTCGTAGGTTCATCCAATGTGTTGATGATTATGATAGATAGAAGATTGATTGCAATGCATTGGTGGAGGTGGTTGATAATAGGGAAATAGTGTTTGGAAATGATTTGGTCTAGTTGGAAACTAATGAAATACCTAAAGGGCTACTAGAGCTGGAAAGCATGTTTAGTTACAATGACAGTCACTTACATCAGTAGTCTACACCAAGTTGGAAGAATTAGAGGAGGTAAATCTAGGGACTGAATCATCCCCTAAGTTAGTATACATTAGGAAGAAATTACCCCCTCATGTCAAGACTAACCTTATTAATTTATTGAAGAAATATAAACATGTTTTTGCTTGGTCTTATGAAGACCTAAAGGCATATAGACAAGATCTTTTTCAGCATGAAGTTCCTTTACTTCCAGATGCTAAGCCTTTTAGATAGAAATAGAGACCCATCAATCCCCTATTAGAAACCAAGATGGAACAAGAGTTGACTAAATTAAGAGAAAGGGGATTATCAAACCTATAAGGCATTCTTCATGGGTCTCTAATCTGGTCCCAGTAAGAAAGAAAAATGGGGACATTAGATTGTGTGTAATTTTAGAAATTTGAATGTGGCTTCTTTGAAAGATAACTACTCTTCCCCAAATATGGAAGTCATGCTGTAGAGAGTGATAGGTTGTGATCTTTTATCCATGATGGATGGTTTTTCAGGATACAATCAAGTGTTAGTGAAGGAATCTGAATAGTTTAAAACTGCCTTCACTACTCCATGGGGAACATATGTCTATGTGAGAATATCGTTCTTATTGAAAAATGTTTAAGCTACATTTCAGAGAGCCATGGATGTAGCCTTCAAAGAATTCATTAATATCATCATGGTGGTTTATCAAGATGATCTGACTTGTTTCTCTAAGAAGGCTAATGATCATTATGGACATCTGGAAAAGGTGTTCAATAAAGCCTTGGAATTTGGTGTCACTAAATCCCAAGAAATATCATTTTGGAGTCACTGAGGGAAAACTATTGGTACACATTGTTTCCAAGGAAAGGGTAAGGATAGACCCCTAAATAATTGAAGCAATAAACAAGGTGTCTAAACCAAAGAATGTAAAAGGTATTCAATCCTTTCTAGGCAAAGTAAATTTTGTTAGGAGATTCATTACAAACTTTGTAGAGATAGTGAAGCCTATTGTCAAGTTTCTCAAGAAGGATACAAAATTTTGTTGGGATCAAGAAGCCTCAAAGACTTTTGCTAAAATTAAGAAAGCCATTCAGGAAGAACTAGTGTTAAAATCTCCTGATTACAGGAAGCCCTTTTCTCTGTTTTCTTTTGCTTCATATCATACAGTAGCTGCAGTATTGTTACAAAAGGACAATGAGGGATATGAACATCCCATAGCTTTCTACAGCAAGTCTTTGCAAGCAGCAAAATTAAAATATGAAACCATGGAAAAAAAAACCTATGCTTTAGTTAAAGTTGTCAAGGATTTTAGGCCATATCTGGTAAATGCAAATATCATTGCCTATGTCCCTCATGCTACAGTTAAGGATATTTTGTCCCAGTCTGAGGTTACAGGGAAAAGATGCAGATGGATTAATAAAATTCAAGAATTTGACTTGGAGATAAAGATCACCAAATTGGTGAGAGGTTTAGGTTTGGCTAAGCTCATGACTAAGTCTAATCTTATGAATGTTGAAATACATAATGTTGAAGTCAGAGATACTTCAGTCACTAGCATTGAAAGGCAACCTTGGTACTCAGAGATAGTCCGATTCCTAAGAGATGCTGCATTCTTAGAAGGAATGACACATAATCAAAAAAGAACTCTGAAGCTCAAGTCCCAAAAATATGTGCTCATTCAAGGTGATCTGCTCTAGAGAAAAAGAGATGGAGAATTGCTAATGTGTTTGGATGAATTCCAGACTAAACGAGTATTGACTGAGGGGGTCATTATTCTGCTAAGATAATCCAGGCTGGATACTTTTGGCCTACCTTATTCAAAGATGCTCATGCATATGTCCAGAAATGTGACCCATGTCAGAAGTTTTCATCCAAGCTGAAGTATGAAGGAGCCTTACCCCTAAATCCAGTCACAGTGGAAGCCCCTTTTGTCTAGTGGGGCATTGATTTTATTGGAGAGATTGTTGAGAGGTCAAGAAGAGGTCACAAATGGATCATAGTAGCCACTGACTATTTCACCAAATGGATAGAAGCTATTCCTACAAGAAGAGCTACAAGTAAGGTTGTCATTGACTTCCTGATGGATAATGTAATAACTAGGTTTGGAATACCTGCTAAATTGGTAATGGACAATGCCATGAGTTTCAGGTCGGAAGAGTTTGTAGGATTTTGTACCAGTCATGGAATACTCATGTCTTACTCTTCACCTTATCACCCTTAGGGGAATGGACAAGTAGAATCCAGCAATAAAAGCCTTTTGAATATCATCAAGAAAATCCTGGAAGAAAATAAGAGATCTTGGGATTAAAAATTGAAGTTAGCCCTGTGGGCAGATAGAATAATAGTCGAGAAGGCCATTGGAATGTCACCTTTTGAACTAGTTTATGGTACTCAAGTTAGTTTGCCAGTGAATACTCTTCTTCCAATTTACAAATTCTTGCAAGATGAGGACATGGAGCTATCTGAACCTATGGAAAACATAATGATCCAAATTATGGAGGTGGAAGAGCTTAGAGCTTTAGCTCATAAAAGAAATCAGAAGATCCAATGGCAGTCCAAATGCCTTTTTGATAAAAGGACATCATTAAGGAAGTTTAAAATTGATGACATTGTTCTTCAGTGGAATGCAAAAGGACAGGACAAGGGAAAGCATAAAAAATTTGAATCATTATGGATTGGCCCTTTTGTGGTCTATGACTTAAATGGTAAGGATTCATATTTTGTGAAGAATATGAATGATGATATACAGGAATTTCCAGTGCATGGACAATTCCTGAAACATTATTTCTCTTGATGTTCATGCACAATAGGTCCTTTGTTTGTATATATTATGTTTCTTTCCTGTTGTTTTGTTTGGGTCTGTGTTTTGGTCTGTTTCTCCAGAGTTTCTGAGTTTTCTTCTATTGACCTTGCGATCAACCATCCCCAGTCAGAGCCATTGTTATCACTATTTAAAAAATGGGTTTTCCTTTCCCATAATTGGCTAGGTTTTTGAAATTTTGAGTTAGACACACTATCAATTGCTTCAACTCTGTGTTAGGTCCTAGGGGTTTAGGGTTTTAATTTTAAATCGTTCAATGTTTTATCAAAAAACCCTCTGGTTTCTATTACTTCATTACTTTATCCACTTAAGTAATGGTTCTTGGGGTCATGAGAGGTGTCCCCCCCTTGTCATTTGCCTAGGCGGTTGTAGAATTAATTGAAAAATTTATGCCTTATGTCTTTTCTTCCTAATGTTGTCAAGCCCAGTAAGTTGTGCACAGTTCTCAGGTAGATCTATGGTTTTCGCTATTTCCTTAGGCGAAGTTGCACGTGGTTTAAGACTTGTGAAATGGTGAAAGGGAGAAGCATTCTAAATGGCACTTTTGGTCCAGTTTAAAGAGGCTTCACCTCGTCCAAGATCCAATGGCTAGTGTTATTTTGAACCCTGAACTTGCAAGTGGAATACCTTTCACAAAATGGCAAAATCATCTAGTGGGACCCTACATGAAAAGACTTTCTAAATGTCTAAAGGGTGATCAAGTCCAATCTGATCCGATGGTTTGCGTTGTTTCATAGGATGAAAATGCTTGACAGTTAGCTTTCACAAAGTAGAGAAATGACATGGCACTCCAAGCAGATGGTCTAGTTGGTCTACGAGGCGAGTAAGATGATTACATGTGACAGAGGCCACAATAGTTAGGAAGGCAGGTCTAAGGGTTAAAAGGTGGATCCCAGAGGTGAGTCATGCCATGGGATAAGAAATGACCTAGCAGATACAGGTGGCAAGGATGAGGTGGAACCCAGTGTTTTCTCCCAACAAATGAAAGACTGGCATGTCAGTTTGAAAATGACTAGATGCTAGGTGTTTGAAGTTGAGTTAGAGGGCCCATGTCTGTCGGATTCAATTAAGATTGTTAAGCATTGAGCAAGTAAAAAATAATCCAATGGCCCACGTGAATTTGCAAAGGTAAAATGCTCATGTTTTATGCCCTGCGAAATAGCGAAAAGGTTTTTCGGCCCCAAAGACAGATAAAGCATAAGGTTAAAAGGGGATCAACTCCATTTTGATCTAAGGGCTCGTGTTGTTTCACGGTTGCAAACTGACCAAGAGATATGCTTCGCAAAATAGCAAAAAGAAGAGAAGGTATCCAGGTGTCATGCTAGATGGTGATGTGTCCATGGACACATGGTTTCAGAAGAAGTTGAGGGCCTGCTAAGGTGTAACCAGTGGTATAAGGGAGAGACATGTGGTTGACATTGAACTAGGCTTGAACGGTTTTCTAAAGCTAATGGTTGATTGCCATGTGGTAGCCAGTAACCAATAAAAAGGTAGTGTAAGTAAAGAAAGCATAAAGGTTTCCCTTAAAGAATGGTCATGTCCGATCTAATCCAACACTTCGCGTTGTTTCATGGCCCGAAGTTGAAAATTGTTTAAGCTTCGTGAAATAGCCAAAGACCGCTAGCAGTCAAGGTAAAGGCATGGTTAATGAAGGAGTCGATGGTTTTGGTAAGAGTTAAACGCCGAGCAGTTAGAGTTCCATCTAATGTCTGGCATGGTTTCACGAAGGAGAAGTGCTCAAAGGATAAAGCCCACAAAATGGTGAAAAGGAGGTGGGGCCCAGTGCGAAGGCAAAGTTGTTAAGTCAGTATAAAGGCCAATCAAGTTTCTTTTGATCGGATGGTTGGTGTGATTTCGCTTAATGAAATTGCCTGAAAGTTATTGTTCATGCAACAGCGAAAGAGAGAAAAGAAAGAATGTGTAGGAATGTTGTGACCCATTGGACCGAAAAATTCAAATTCTCTCAGGAATTTAATTTTGAAGAGACGGCCGAAGCATGTCGTATCAATGTCGCAGTTAAGAGCCTGGGTACCATATATGATCTCCTATCGATTGAGTAAAGGTATCATTCAAAAGAATTGTTACAGAAGAGCAGATACAGAGCTATTTTCTTCAAATATAGAGCGAGTCAATTCAGTTGCAAACGGATTCCTTCGAGCTAAAAAATAGGTTTTCTTGTACTCTTCTGTGGCAATTTCTTTGTGGTGTGTTTTAATTAAGGTCTTGATTTGTCACAAAACCAGTTGGGGGTAATATTTTAATTGCTTGCATATCTTCAATGGCACCTAAGAGAGAATTTTTTGGGAAAGTTAATTATTAGGAGAGGGCCATTTATGATGATTTTCTTGAACAGTTGACATTGTCAACTAATCAGGCATCAAAAATAAAAGAATTAGTGCCAAGAGCTCCTCGTTTGAAAATAGGAGAAGGGCTATATGATAAGGGCAATTGGTTGAGAGACCCACAGGTTGGGTTGTCTAGGTTAGGGTTATTCAAAGTTGGATTCAGAATGAGAAATTCTCTAGCCCCACAGAATAGCATCTAGGAGTTAGATGTTGGGAAATTGGTAGTTCCAGGAGTATTTATGGATATGGATCTATTGACTCAAATTGCACATAACTATGATCCGGTCACAAGGAGCATTAGGGATATAAATGGGAAAGCCCTTATTAAAATCAATAATGAGGAATTCAGAAGTGCTTTTGGGCTTAATGAGTTCACCAATTTTTTGGAACCCATTAACTTCAAATCATTAGCTCAAGTATACAGTGCACAGAGGAACCACTTTAGAAATGGGTCTCTTAAGGAATTTTTTGTGAAGATAGGTGGGTTGACAGTTGTAGGACCCAACACTGAAGAGCCCTTCTCATTGAATCTGTTCACCCTTAGGGATAAGGGAATGTATTGGTCACTTTGCCAGATTTTAGGAGAGGATGCCGAGGCAAATATGCCCAATCACTACTTGCTAATGATTGCTCAGATTTTGAATCCTTCTCTTGCAGTAACATTTGATTATGCTTCTTTCACTACTGATGCTATCCATGGAGGGTTGATAGGAATAAAAAATGGGAAGGTGGATAGGCCTTTCGGATGGTATTCACTCCTTATGCATCTATTTTTGTTCAAAGGTGGTGATTACTTTGCAAGTGGATTGGACCTCATAAAAGAGAAAGAGGGAGAAAAGATTCCAGTGCAACTATGAAGTATTGTGTTGTCATGGGACAAAGAGGATGCCAGTTTCTTATAATTTGATAAATATTTTGCATCAAAGATTAGGACTCTCCTCTGCTCAGAAAACCCAAGAATCCCCAAGGTTCTTTTGGAATTTGTTAGACCAAAAGAATTTGCAGAAAGTATAAAGATTGTCCATAATTGGGGTGATATTTACTTATAACATGTATCCAGAGTATTCAGTGTTTTTGGTTTTAGAGGCACTCCATTCTTATTGCCGTATTAGGTCCCCCTCAAAGTGCAAATTGTAGAAGTCCTCAAACAGATCGGTAGTGTACAAGAGGCAGAGCTGACAGATAGGGGTAAAGGGCCTATTTTCCCTACGGTTACCATAGACCATCAATTTATAATAACCAAGGGAGGTTGGAATTGTTTTGAGGATTTCCTCAAACCTTATCATTTGTGAACTACAATATCTAGGTGTGCTGATCTAGAAGACTTCTTCAATGGCATGTTTAGAAAGAGAGCAGTGTACAGAGGTAGACCCCATCAATTTCAGTTTCCTGAACACCTCATTAGAAATGAGTTTGATCTAGATGAGTAGGAGCTAAGGAAGGAAAAATGTGTGGCTTATAAGAAAGCCTTAGATTTTGTACATCAGTTTGATGCCAGCTATGACCCATTGTCTACCTTTTTCCCTTTTGAGGAGAAAATAAAGTTCCTAATTGTTTTCTTTGAGGATGTAATGCAGACTCTGAAAGAAAAGAGGGATGCTGTGATTAAAGCAACCATGAAAAGGGAAGAATGGTTCTAAGTAGGGCTGCCTCCACTAGAGCAATCCTTCTTGGTAACTATACATTGCACAAGAAATCTAATTATAGTGTGCTAATGCCTACCATAGGGGAGCCCTCTACCTCCAAAGGAAAGATGAAGATACAATATGTCATTGACATCCAAGAGAGCCCAAAGAAGCAGAGAGTAGGAAAAGAAGTACAATCTGATACACCCTTGTACTCTCCATCCCAATCCCCTATTCACATAGGAGATGAACAGGTAGCAGCTGAACAACTGATACAGTTAGGCAGTCTAGGAGAAACAGCCTACACTTATGATGAAGTAGAAGAGGGAATGCCAGAAGAGCCCCTTGCTGCTAAAATGAACATCACTACCAATGAATTTAAGGGCCAAGAGTGGGACCCTGAGATCAAACAAGCCAGTGATGACTTCTTTGCTGACAACAATTTTGTTACATCAGGAGCATTTATGCAGTTTGTATGGAAGCAAAATATAAACAAATACAATGCAAGATGTGAGAAGAGAAAAGGTGAGTAGCCTCACAAAGATCTAGCTCTAAAGGAGGAGGAAATAAAGAAAGAAATGATGGATAAATTTAGGACCATCACTCCTGAGCAAGGAAGAAATATGGTGGCACAAGATGGAGTCCTCATTCTCCCTGAGTGGGACATAGCAGATGCCCTGGTACTGGAGGCAGTGAGAAAAGAAACCAAGCCAATGGAGGGAATTACTTTCAGCAAAGATAATGCTGCACTTGTTATGTGGTCTTTCAAGAGAGATGAGAATAAGAGAAGTAAAGATACCCTAGGGTCAAGCTACCTTGGTGGAATGATAGTGAAGAGAGTGTAGAACACATGTGTGATAGAAGCTGCTAGCACTGTGCTAGAGACTACAAAATTAATTTTTCCAGTAGCAGAAAGGGAGGCTAAGGAAAAAGAAGAACTCCAAGTTAAGTTAGAAACAATTTTGAAGGCTTATAACAGTGCTAAGGAGGAGGTAAGAGGTAAGGATAGCATCATTGCTAAGTTGCAAAGCCAGTTGACAGGTCCAGTACCATTATGGTGAGTCTTCAACACTGATGATCTCCTCTTCTCCTACAAGACCTCCACCTAGTAGCCCCATCATTGAGTTCCCACCATCTCGAGCATCTTCAAGCTCCCAAATGATTGAGATCACTCCTCAAGAGTTGGAGAATTTAAAACAGGCTCAAGCCTTGTATGTAAAGAAGTATAAGGAAAGAGTAAGGGATACCATTTCAAGTTTTGCAGATACAATGAGTGCTTCACTATTATATAATAACTTAAGCAATATTTTGGATATGTGGAATGAGCTTAATAGAGATAAGGCCATTTTGACACCTATTTTTGACAAGTGGAAGCCTAAAGAGTAGGACTTGGAGCTTATTTGTGTATCTTATGATGAAGCAGGGGGCTGGTCCTATCATCAAATCCATTTGTGACACCACCAAGGACTTAGTAAAATTAGTAGAAGGGGTGGACAATTCTAATAGGAAAATCAACTTGTACAAAAAGGAGTATGCTGATCAGGTTTTTGAATTGCTCCTAGGAGTTTTTGTCAGCCCAGATCAACTGAAGGACAAACAAGTGTGGCTTAAGGAATTAGAGGCCAAACTATCAGCCAGAATAAAAGGAATTGTTGATTTAGATGATGCTTCCTTTTTTGTTGTAACAATTCAGGAGATAGACAAAATAAAATCCCATTATGGTTTTCTCAATTCAGAAGTCAACAAGATGAGAAATTCTTGGAAAAGGTTGACCAAGGCTAAGGAAAAAGTGATTAATTTTGCGTGGCCAACTGATGATGTGTAGAATGAATGGATAATAAAATATGCCATCTAGGATGTAGAGCAGTTAGAGGGCGCTCCTAAATAGTTAGAAGAGGTTGCAACCGGACAACAAGTAGAAGAAGCAACAGAGGTCGAAAAGGACTTGTAACTATTTTTGTAAGAGGTTTTGTAACTTCTTCTAGAAAAGAAATGATTGTAACAAATTCTCCTAGGAAGTCCAAAGCTATGTACATCCATATTATTATAAATGGATACCAGGACTAATAGAGAAGGGATCACAAAGAATTGTAAGAAAACGCTGCAGAAATTTATCTAAGCTTTTGTAAGTTTAATGGAGAATATTCAAAAGTTTTTGTAATACTTTCTTGAAGATAATATCAATATACAAACCATCAGCTTTGAGTGAAAACTTTGTGTCATCTTCAAATGTGTTTGCAATTTACTATTTCATTCTAAATAATCCAGGGTTATTTTGTTTGAATAGAGTTGTAAGGCAACTTTCAGTAGATATTCTTCTTAGCTTTTCTCTTCAAGAGGGGAATTAAATATGCAAGGATTATTTCTACCAGTAAATTCTCTATAGGATACTCTGAATCTTGATGAGCATAGTATAATTTGGTATGCATAAGTTCTAATGTGTGTCAGGCATATATAGGGATCAACAAAAGCAAAGCCAATGGGATGTGTAAAGATATTTTGTTTGGGGAGTATTGTTTGAATTTAGATGACTTTGTGACCTTGGATAAGGCACTAGTATAGATCGAGGTTGTCTATTACATGTTTTGTAGGTCAAAATACTGAATATGAGTATAATTTTCATTCCTTTCTTTTAGTTATTTTCAAGGTGATTAGATCCACTGGTTTTCTAGACTGGTTTGTTGTGGATTTATCTTTTGAAAGTGTGAATTTAGTTCACAAAGGTATACCCGCCTGGACTCTGAGTAGGTCCAAAGTGTAGAAGGTTAAATCAAACCTTATCATATGTTGTCCTAAGAGTTTCCTTCCCTTTAATATCTCTTTTGCACAAAGTTTAATCATTTTTTTATAAGGATGTTGAAGTGAACCAGATTTTGAAGACAACACGTTGAACCTAGACACGTGTGGAAACGTGTTACAAGATCGAGGAACAAAGAACCGTTATCACATAGGAAATTGCACCTTAAAGATGTTTTATGATTTTTAGGTCATCTATCCAATGAAATATTTTGTATAGCTATTCATTCAATGAATCTTGTTTGTAACATCGATGCATGGACAAGATCACCGTCCTAAGAGATCTATTTATATATAGAATGATTTAAGGATTAGAGATGAGAAAAAAAGAGTATGAGACATGTGTGATAGATAAGTTGAAAAGCAATATCATGAGAAAGCATAATGTGTTATGATTTTTATGACTATCAGAAATATTCAAAGGTCACCAAGAAAGATTTCAGAGAAACATTAAAGGACAGAGTAAATAGAAGGGTTTACCGATTTATCAATTTTTGAGGTATGCTATGAGCAAGGTAATATTATATTGAGCACATATAATCTGCTATAACATTTTAGATGTAAAGTTGTAGATATTTGTAAAGATTTTATTGTCATATTTTGAGTTGTAAGAGAAACCTTTAATAGGGTAAAAGACTCTAAAAAAGTCTATAAATTGTAAGGCCATTAACCAGGTGCAGCATTTAGTTTAAGTGTTGTAAAATCCTTTAGCAAGGTAGATCTAAAGATCTTGATACTCCTAATAGGGTAAGCTATCAAAAATAGCTAAACATGTAGCTCTAACCGAGCAACCTTTATTATTGCAGTAGTGAAGTTGTGGGTGCCATCCCCACCACAGTTTTTCTTTCTAACCAGGAGTTTCTGCATAACCAAAATATATGTGTTATGGAGTGAATCATGTATGATTGTTATTTATTTGTTTTAGCATTATATTATGTTACAACAGTTTTTGGTTTATGCTTAACAGTAAAGTTATTGTTGAAGAAAAGATTTGAAGTACTAATTCACCCCTCCCCTCTCAGAACATTAAATTTCCATATTGGGCCAAACAAATTGTCCACCCAAGAGAAAGCTAAGAGTGAGGATGAAGGTCTAGTGATCAAAGAAAATCTAGTTGCCAAGATCAACCCTGGACACAAATCTATGGTACAACCTAGTAGGGAGGTCCTTAGTGACCCACAACCTATTAGAAATAATTTTGATAAAGGAAAAAAAAAGTGCATGGAAGATGGGTCTGGGTCTATGACTATAACAGAAATTTATCATATGTTGTCTGCACATTAGAGAAAGATAGATAGGATGAGGAAAGAGAAGGAAGACCTGCAAAGGGAATTGGAAATGGCTGAATTAGAAGTAGCCAATCAAGAGGTTAAAAAAATAATAATTATCTAAAAGCTCCTCCCATAGTTTTTCCTTCAACAAACCCAAGTAAACATTTACCTCAGCATGCCTCACCCCCTCTAGTTAAAATTCAGTCAACCTTACCTGTGAGCATTGTTCCAGCTAATCAAGTCCCTATTACCAACCAAAGAAACCAAGTCTCTCCAACTCATGGTCCCAATGTGAGAATAAACATGGGAAATAACCCTACTAGAAACTAGTTCCAGAGAAGACCCATTAACTTGGAGTTATATAGACAACTCTTTTTTTATGGAATCCCAGGGTACCCTAACCATGTTCCTACTAAATTGAGGGACAGGCTTCATAACTTTGCTGGCAATAATGCTATTAGTGCAGAAGAATGTTTAAAATATTTTGGTGACATGATAAATGATTATGAGATTATAGATGAAGATGTCATCATGAAACTATTTGTACAGTCCTTGGTGGATGATGCAAGGGATTGGTACAGAGGTTTGCCTGTAAATAGTATTGGTTCTTGGGAAGAGTTCAAAAATTGCTTCCAAGAACAATATGGTGATAAAACAAATGTGAGTTTTATGCTCAACAAGTTCAATAACATTAGTAAGTCTGAAAATGAAATTATCATAGATTTAAATGCAAGATTTTAGAAAGCAATGCATAGGCTTTTCCAAGTGATGAGATTAGATGATAACATGTATCTAAACACCTATTATAATGCTTATGATTCTAAAATGGCTTACATTTTGAGGGATAAAAACCTACATAGCCTTAGAGATGCTTTTAGAATTGCCATCAATGTGGAAAGTAATAGGAAAGCATTTGGAGAGGTGGGAAGGAGGACCGATGGAAGGCTATGGAAAGAATCAAAACAACAGCCTAACAAAGTTGCCAAGGAGGATGACAAAATAGAAAAAATAGTGACTACTATGAAAGATCTTATTGCAAAGGTAAGTAAGAAAGATAAACCTCATTATAATTGGCAAGATAGGCCTTCTACATTACATGATATGCCTTACAACACCACTTGGAAAGATGGTAAACCTCAGAATGACAAGTTAAAAAACACTCAAAGACAAGATACCCTAGATCCTTTGAAAGGAGGAAATATACACAAAGAGGAAAATACGCCTTGGTGCATGGCTTGTGATGGACAACATTCTCCTCATCAGTGTGTTGTAGCTCAAGACCTTCAAGAATATATGAAAAGGGAGGGTGAGCCTAATATTAATATGTTTGAAACTGTTATTGAAAGTGATGATGAGTCTTCACTAAGTGAATTTAGTGAATGTGATGTGCTAGATTGTAATAAATGTTACCAAGGATAGTTGCAACTTGATTGGCATCCAACTTTAAATGTGGTAACCATTGAAGATGAAGAAGTTCATCTCAAAAGACCCAGTGATGAAGAGGTAAAAAATCTTACTAAGGTTGCCATAGGCAAGGCCAAGCACAACTACAATATGGGAAGTAGTAAATGGGATGGAGATCAAGGTGAATGTGGCTCCTTGTTTATGAAAGAAGTATCTCAAAAGGAGACACCAAGTAATGGCACCTTGCCTCAAGATGGTCATCCAGAAGGTGACCAAGCCAAAGATGCAGTCAAGAGGATAGATAATACTACTACTAGTGATTCATAAGGGACTATGATAGCTAAGAGGACAAGTCAGCCTAAAGCAGATAAATCTAAAGTTAATACTGAGTTACTTAACAGTTCCACTTTTGATATGACAGGCTCTAACCCAAATGAAGGTTACAGTCCCATTGGTAGAACTACTGAAAATAAAGGAACATAGAGAAGCTTCTTTGTCTTTGTTTTCTAAAATATCTGATAATGGTGTAACTTTGCCTACAACTACCATGAAGAATGAAAAGGATCATGAGTTGCAGACTCCAGAGATATATGTGGGAACAACTATTACCCGGGAACCTTCACAGGTTGATCCTTTCTATGTGACTTTATTAGTGAATAACAGATTAATTAAGAATTGTATGATAGACTCTAGTGTTGCTGCAAATGTGATGCCATATGGTGTCATGAAAGAATTGGGATTATCAGTAAACACTATTTATGGGAAGTGTTATGCTATGGATAATAGAGAAGTACCTGTGATAGGTACAATGAAAGATGTGGAGGTAAAGATAGAAGCATTTCCTGAAGCAACATATAAGATGGATGTCATAGTAATTGATACAAAACCTCATTATGACATTCTATTATCCAAATAGTGGGCTGTAGCAGTGGGGGGAAATGTTTAGTTAGATCTTTCATATGCTACAATCCCAATAAATGGAAGCCAGATTAACTTGTATAGAGAACCATGTGCCCCTAGGGTAATTGAGAAGATAGACCCTAGTATATTAAATTGTATGATTGATGTAGATCTTGACAATTTGAGAATGCAACCAATTTTACCTCAGTTAAAAAATACTAATTCTATTGTGACTGAATTGGAATCCTAGCAACACGGTTTGTGGCACATGTACTTTGATGGAGCTTGCTCTAAAGAAGGATCTGGAGCAAGATTTATTTTTGTGTCCCCATCAAGTATAATTTTCAAATACTCTTTTCTGTTACCCTTCCAATGTACAAATAACACTATTGAATATGAAGCCTTGTTATTGGGGCTTGAAGTTGCAAAGAAGCATGGGATTCAAGTGTTGAGAGTATTAGGGTGTAATGCCCCGCCAGGAAACCCCTAAGGGTTTAAGTTAAAAACACTCAGTTAGAGTGTAAATATTTTTATTTTTTTTTATAATAATAGTTAAGAGTATTACTGATTCGATACAACATTGAGATAATTTGGAGTTATCTGAAACTTAGATAACACAACAGAAGGCTAAAAGATCCTAAGAGGTTTCCCAATGCGATTACATAACCTTACACCTAACTCAACTTGCATCAAATGATACATAAATCTGGATGTCCTAATTGTGGGATAATGCATAAGACATGATTATATATATGTTCAATGATATGTCATCTTAGAATTTAGGAAGCGTTCATTTACTTTGGGTGGTTGGGAGGCCATCGAGAGGTTATTTTCTCATTGCACTTTAATTCATAATTTCACTAGGAGGCCTCCCAATTAGGTTCTAGCGTTTAATATTATGAAGTTCATTTATTGGTTTTAGGGTATCCATTCACAATTGATATCATCCTTTAATATTAAAAGTATGGCTAAAAGATGAGATACATTCATTAAGGAATAAACTACAATTAATAGAGTGAGGTCCCTTCATTTGATTTCATGCAAAGCCAACAAATGAGTTGTAGTTCTTTTATGAAAGATATAATGTGAGTAGCCATAGAATTCATTGAAGTTTAATAATGCTAATAGATGGCTAAAATTTGTTAAGGTGAAATTGTATTAGGACACACGAGAGCATCCTTTAAATTAAAATATAGTTAGCAAGATGATATTCATCATTACATGATTAAAACATGAGTACATAGTGACGTTCTTTCATTAGGATTAAAGTATAATTATCTTATTGCATGTCACTCCTTTTTAATAAAATAAGGTTAACATGAAGAGATACATTTACTAAGGTTGAGATAAAATCAACTATACCCATACTTCCCATTTTAGTTCAATTTTAGCAATCATAAGAGATTCTTTTATTGAGGTTACAATTATGGATAAATAGTTGTGTTAACTCAATTTCCAAGTTAATTTTGGTAAGGATTATTGTTAAGATTAAAACGTGAGATAACTAAACAAATTCATCCAATGTAGTGAAACATAATTAACAGGGCGTTACTCATTTAAGAAGATAAAAGTAAATACCTATATGATGTTCATCCTTTAGATTTCTATTTAGAAATTATGACATTAATTCTATCTTTGTTTCCCATACTCATTTGTTCAATTCACATGCTTAATAACAAGTTGATCCAATGATGTAATCTAGCAAGATTCTTTCCACTATTACAACTTTTAATTCACATTTTCAAAAATACTTTTCCATCATCTCATTTACAATCTTTCATGAACCTGCTTACTACATTTGACAAGATGAACAATTTTATGCACTTAGATTTAAATTCATTAAATTCACACCATGCACCTATACAAGATATCCACCATACATAATAACTTAAAGCATGAAACAACAGAAACTAAAACATCGCATAACACAGGTATGATCTCGGAGTTCACCCCTAAAGGGCTACATCTCTGGGTCTGCTCAACTGCAAGACCCCTTTGGTATTATATCATTAGGAATACATAATTTATAAGTCTTTTACATCTTTGCCACTTAGGCGAACACAACCAATATACAACTGACACCTCGGTAGGAATTTACATAATGATCCCTTTTGAAGTGGATCCAACTGAACACTTCAAGGCAATTACAAGTACTAATGACTGAAGATTCTCTGACTAGGGACGTAATCGGCTATGACCAACACAAGTAACTAGATGGCAGGGTCTGAAACAAATACATCAAGGTTTGCCGCCACTCTAACAAGGCAAATACGGAACTTAAACTTACAACATATTGCTTTAAAAGGATATGATTTCAAAATCTACATGCATCCTACTAGCATGTCGTTGAAGAAATAACAAACTATACAAAGATAAATTTAGATTCAAATTTCATACTCTCCTATACTTTAGTTTTCATTTCTAAAATTTTCGGAAGATCATAATTCATTCAAATCGAAAGACAATGCTTATTTAAAAGAAATACAACGTCTTATTAAAATATATTTCATAACGTTAGCAATGGTGTTTTATTTTAAAGGTCTCCAAATACATACAATATTTGATCTCTTCTCCAAGGATTACCTTTCCTATTAAACGAAGTTCCAAATTTAAACGTTTGTTAATATCAATTTAATAATCCAAGATTATTAAATTTTAATTAATCTACAATAATAAAAGAATATGCAATCTCCATTATTTAATATATATATATATATATATATATATATATATATATATATATATATATATATATATATATATATATATATATATATATATATATATATATATATATAGCAACTAAATTCTAAATATATAAAACAAAATAGATTTTTCCACAAATTTATTTCAACTCTTTTATACTTTCCATTTGTTTCTTTCATTTTATAATTGTCAATATCATATATTTTTTTTTTAACAACAAAAATAAAATTAAAACAAACTTTATGCTTCCCCTTTTTTTTTTTCTTATTGCAAACCCTAGTCCTTAACGTAGGACCCTGCGACCCACACTGTGGACGCAGGCCCTGCGGCCCACACTGTGGACGCAGGCCCTGCGGCCCACACTGTGGACGCAGCTTGCAGCCCACATTGTGGTCGCAGTCCCTGCAGCCCACACTGTGGTCACAGCCTGCGGCCCACAATGTGGTCGCAGTCCCTGCGGCCCACATTGTGGTCGCAGCCTGTGGCCCACAATGTGGTCGCGGGGAGGCTGCAAAATACGGCGGCGCCACGGGGGGGAAGAAATGGGGGAGGGGGTGGTGGCGCGAGCCGAGCTTCGGCTCCTCCGCCCGCCAAACCCTAGCCCCAAACACATACAATTTTTTTTTGTTTATTATTATTATTATTTTTTAATAGTTTTCAGGCAATATAATTTGGTAATAATAAAAATACATAGCCAATCCCCAAATACATGTCCCACAGTCTTATAGACAGGGATTTAAAGCATGTTCCAGCAACTTCTCCTATTTTGAAAGGAAAACACAGTCCATTTAATTTCCAGCTTGCTCATAATAAACAACTAACTGGGAGACTATTTTTTTTTGACATAAACATGAACAAAACAATCCAAAACAAAACATAAAAACCCCGAATCCAAAACAATGTTTGCATTCCATTTTCCACACAAAGATCCAACAATTAAACAAGAGGGTGGGTTGGAATCCTACCTTCAAACGCATTCCGGGAAGAGATTTTGACGAAGAGCTCCACCTGCAACTCCAAGCAAATTCCCCATTTTTTTCCAGAAACAAGCTCCCAAGAAAAGAAACCCCAAAAACCTTTTCAAACTAGGTTAAATGTGAAACCCTATTTTTGCCCTAATTTTCAATTTTGAATTTAGGCATTTATTTTTAAAATAAAATAAATGAAGATGAAAATGGAAGTCATTCCTTTCCATTATTTATTACATCTTATTCGCTTTCCTTATTAAAATTAAAATGCTTCTATTTCTTATTGAGTTTTAAATTTTAATTTCTCAATATAAATTTTAGGCCTACTTCAAATTTTCGAAACTATTGACCGGGTAAGGCGTTTTGATTAATTTAATTTTCTAAAAATCAATCTTTTATACTATATCAACTTTACAAGTAAAAAGGAAATAATCTCTTTTTAAATAATAAAATTTACCCTTTCTCTTCCAACATGTGAAAATGATTAATTTATTTCTATTTCTCAAATGACTTAAATCTTTCCTTTTTAAAATGCATATCTCATTAAATTCATTATTATTAAAATTAACTATTAAATTAACTTGCTATAACATAATATGGCGACCTTTTTAATAAATGATTATTCTCATGAAGGAGATCTATTTATTCTAATTTTCTACTCTACAAATGCGTAAATGAGCACATTAATCCAAGTTAAATACTTTAAGCTTGCTACAATAATGATTAAAGCGATCTCTTTAAATTAACGATTAATCGTATAAAAAAAAACCACCTATTTTAAATTTCTAATTTACAAATGCGTACATCCACACATTAAATCGAACTAAATACTTAGGATAACAAACTTCACTTACCTCGCGCAAGGCACGGAAATTGAGGAAGTCCACCAAATCACATGACATGCAACCCAATGCAAGGAAAGCCCCACGAAACCACACACGATGCTCACCTGACCATGGCTAAGGCAAGACGAGAGTTTAATGACCCCCAAATCCGAATTCTAAGGATGAAGGAGGCCTACTCAACCTTGCAAATCCCAAAGGAGATGAACCTCGCCTTAGGCGGTGTCGTACCTGCAATCTCCTGCACTCATGAATCACGCAAGCATACATATACATATACATATTCAATGAAGGCGTTAGCTCGAGATTTATCACAAGAGTTAGGAACAATTACATTTACACAAGAATCGATGCAAAAGCACAATAATAAGTATGCACAATTATTTATATTATCTAAACTACACATCGCATCACGGTTAACCTACCATTCAAGAATGCCACATAGGAAGTCAACCAAGGTCAAATGGGTTTTACAAGTCCAACTAGGGTAGGGGCATTACATAGGGGATTCAGAGTTGGTTGTTTCTCAGGTTAGGTCTAAGTATGCATCTAAAAATGATTGCTTGAAAAGATATAAACATGCAATTTAGGATGTGATTGAGCATTTTTGTGCATTCTCTATTAACTGGATAGAAAGATCAAAGAACATCATGGCTGATTTATTATCTAATGTTGCATTAAAAAATGATGATGTAACACTAACTTGTGTATCTACAGTTGAGATAAAAGCTAGGCCTTCTATTTCTGATAACATATAGAATTGGCAAGTGTTTGTGGATAATGAAGAGATTCTTAAATTCATACAGTGTGTTGATGACTATGATGGACAAAAAATTGATTGCAATGCATTAGTAGAAGTTGTGGAAAATAGAGAAATAATGTTTGGTAATGACGTGGTCCAATTGGAAAGTAATGAAATCCCTAGAGGATTGGTAGAATTAGAAGGTATGTTCAGTCGTAGTGACAGCCATTTGCATTAGCAGTCAACCACCAAGTTAGAAGAATTGGAGGAAGTGAATTTAGGGACTGAATCATCCCCTAAGTTGTTGTATATAGGAAAGAAATTGTCTCCTCACATTAAAACTAACCTTATTAATTTATTGAAAAGGTATAAACATGTTTTTGCTTGGTCTTATGAGGACTTGAAGGCATATAGGCAAGATCTTTTTCAACATGAAGTCCCTTTGCATCTAGATACTAAGCCTTTTAGGCAGAAGCAAAGGCCTATCAACCCCCTTTTGGAAACTAAACTGCAACAAGAGTTAACTAAGTTGAGGGAAGGGGGCATCATTAAGCCTATAAGACATTCATCCTAGGGGTCTAACTTAGTCCTAGTTAGAGAAAAGAATGGGGATATAAGGCTCTGTGTTAGTTTCAGGAATTCAAATGTTGCTTCCCTGAAAGACAACTATTCTTCTCCCAATACGGAGGCAATATTGCAGAGAGTAACTAGCTATGACCTGTTGTCTATGATGGATAGCTTTTCAAGATACAATCAAGTATTAGTGAGTGAGTTTGAACAATTCAAGACTTCTTTCACTACCCCTTGGGGGACCTATGTGTATGTAAGGATGCCATTTGGTTTAAAAAATGCTGGAGCTACTTTTGAGAGAGCAATGAATGTAGCTTTCAAGGAATTCATCAACATTATCATGGTTGTGTACCAGGATGATTTAACATGTTTCTCCAAAAGGGCAGATGATCACTACGGGTATTTGGAAAAGGTTTTCAACAAAGATCTGGAGTTTGGTGTCTCTTTAAATCCAAAAAGGTGTCATTTTGTAGTTACTGAAGGGAAGCTGCTTGGGCACATTGTCTCCAAGGAAGGGGTTAGGATAGACCCTACGAGGATTGAGGCCATAAACAATGTACCTGAGCCAAAGAGTGGCAAAGGTATCCAGTATTTCTTGGGCAAGGTGAATTTTGTTAGAAGGTTCATTGCCAACTTTGCTGAAATAGTCAAGCCTATTGTTAGATTGCCTAAGAAAGATACAAAGTTTTATTGGGATGAAGAAGCTTCAAAGGCTTTTGGTCAAATTACAAAGGCTATCCAGGAGGCACCAGTGTTAAAATCCCCTAATTACAGTAAGCCCTTTTCATTGTTTTCTTTTGCTTCTTATCATACAGTGGTTGCAGTCTTTCTTCAAAAGGACGTTGAAGGGTATGAACACCCTATTGCTTTTTATAATAAATCTCTACAAGCTGCAGAACTAAAATATGATATTATGGAGAAGCAAGCATATGCTTTGGTTAAAGTTGTAAAAGATGCTTTGTTTAAAGTTGTAAAAGCATTTAGGAAATATCTTGTGAATGCATAAGTAATTGCTTATGTCCCACATGCATTTGTCAAGGACATCTTATCTCAGTCCGAAGTCACTGGTAAAAGCTGCAGATGGATAACAAGAATTCAAGAGTTTGATCTAGAGATTAAGATTACTAAATTAGTAAGAGGTTTAGGTCTTGCTAAGCTGATGGCTGAATCAAACCTTCTTGATGTTGAGGTGAATAATGTTGAAATCAAGAACATCTTGGTCACAAGTATTGAGACACAACCTTGGTATTTAGAGATAGTACATTTTTTTAGGGATCCAACATACTCAGAGGGAATGACTCACAACCAGAGAAGGACATTGAGACTAAAGTCTCAAAAGTATGTCCTTATTCAGGGTGATCTATATTGGCAAAATAGAGATGGGGCATTGTTGATGTGCTTAGACAAATCCCAAGCTAAAAGGATGTTAACTAAAATGCATGATGGAGTATGTGGAGGCCACTACTCTGCTAAAACCACAACTGGTAAAATAGTTTGGGCTGGATACTATTGGCCTATGTTGTTCAGATATGCCCATGAGCATGTCCGGAGGTGTGATCCATGTCAGAAATTTTCTTCCAAGTTAAAGTATGAAGGATCTTTGCCTCTTAACCCAGTTACAGTGGAAGCCCCTTTTGTCTAGTGGGGGATTGATTTTATTGGGGAAATAATTGAAAAGTTAGGAAGAGGTCACAGATGGATCATAGTGGCCACTGATTACTTCACTAAGTTGATTGAAGCTATACCTACTAAAAGAGCCACTAGTAAAGTTGTCATTGAATTTTTGATGGATAATATTATAATAAGATTTGGTGTTCCTGTGAAACTAATAATGGATAATGCCATGAGTTTCAGATCAGAAGAGTTCATTGAATTCTATACTAGTCATGGAATAATCATGTCTTATTCTTCACCATACCATCCACAAGCTAATGGACAAGTAGAATCCAACAACAAAAGCCTTTTGGATATTATCAAGAAAATCCTTGAGGAAAACAAAAGGTTTTGGGATCATAAATTAAAATTGGCTTTATGGGTGGATAGGATTACTGTAAAGAAAGAGATTGGTGTATCACCATTTGAATTGGTTTATGGTACACAATCTAGGGTGCTAGTCAATAACCTTCTTCCTATATACAAGTTCCTACAAGCTAAGGAAATGGAGTTATCAGAACCCATGGAAGACAGAATGATTCAAATGGTGGAAGTGGAAGAAATCAGGACTTTAGCCCATAAGAGAAATTTGAAGATTCAATTGCAATCCAAATATCTGTTTGACAAAAGAACCACATTAAGGAAGTTTCAAATTGGTGACATGGTTCTTCAATGGAATGCAAGAGGGAAAGATAAAGGAAAACACAAAAAAATTGAGTCACTATGGATGGGCCCTTCTGTTGTTTGTGATCTTAATGGAAAAGATTCATATTTTTTGCACACAATAAATGGTGAGGTACAGGAATTACCAATGCATGGACAATTCCTAAAGCATTACTTCTCTTAAGTCCATGCACAATAGGTCTTAGTTTGTATATAATTAGGTTTGTTTCTGTTGGTTTCTTTTGGGCTTGGTTTTTGGTCTATTCTCTAGAGTTTTCTGTGTTCTTGTGTTGATATTGCAATCAACCATCCCCAATCAGAGCTGCTGTTGTCACTATTTTGATTATTGGGTGACTTTGTTCTCTAATCCATTATAATCTGCAAAATTGTGCCTTGTACTTTAGTTTTTGCCTCATAGGGTTTTGGTCTAAGGGTTTAAGGTTCTACAATTTACCCCTTTTCTATCTGAAGTCTATGCATTCTATTTCCATGTTACTTTTTCCACTTAAGTTGAAGGGTCTCTCCATTGTGAAAAAGGGTCCCCCCTTTTACATTTATCCTAGGCAGGACTTTAAATATGTTTTATTTCTATGCCTTCCCCTAAGTTTTATTTCCTTTGTTAGGTTTCCTAAAGATCATGCAGGTTTTAGTTGATCTGACGGTGCACATTGTTTTGTGAAGCAGAGATGTGTGGAACTTACCTTCTGCGAAGTAGCAAAACGGTGGCGGGCCTGGGTAAAGTGGTCACAAGGAAGGCTAACAGACGAGCATCTCCCAGAAGATCTAACGGACTGCGTTGTTTTGTAGCCCAAAGATGCATGAGATTTATCCTTCATGAAGAAGAAAAGGAGATGGTGGACCTGAGCAAGAGGACTAAACAATGAAGTTAAAAATCAAGCATGTTTCTCAAGATTTGGCAGTCCTCATTGATTCACAAAGTAAAGTTTATAGTGATTTATCTTTTGCAAAGTAGCGAAAGCCTGGTGGGCCCCAAAAGGTAAGTGAATCCTCTAGTTAAACACCAATCATCTTCAAGAAGATCTAATGGTCAATGCTATTTCACATGGCAAAGATACACAAAATTTACCCTTCACAAAATGGCGAAAAGGTAGTGGGCCCAATGAAAGGTTTCCTTTAAAAGGTAAAAGGGGTGCATCTTGAGATAGATCCAACGCTCTGCGCTATTTTTCTTGATGAAATAGCATGTTTTTTTATCCTTCATGAAGTAGTGAAAGGATGGTAGGCCCGATAGATAGACAGTTCCCAGTTATTAAAGACCAATCAACTTGGAGTTGATCAGATGACCCACGTTGTTTTGCAGCCAGAAGAAGCATGAAGTTTACTCTTTGCGAAGTGGAGTTGGTGACTATGTGGTGGATGTCTAGCTAGGGCAAAAAAGGATGACCTGTCGGTAGGACACGTGGCTCCTAAGGATGGTGAAGGGCCCACTTCGATTGAGTGGTGATGGTGATGAAATTTATGGTTAAATAAAACACATGGTAGTCCAGATGTGGAGTCCGTTGGAGTTCTTAAATAAATAAATGGCTGACACATAAGAGCTATCAACCGGTAATCAATAGGGAAAGTGGATTCCATGCAGAGGGCCCAATCTAAAGGTTAAGGGATGTTAAATGCCACACATCTCAAAAGTGGTCCAATGATAAGCACTCTTTCACAGCCCAAAGATGTAGGGTTTTTAACCTTTGTGAAACAATAAAAACCTTTGGTGGTAATGGTTCTGTGTGGTTAGTGTAAAAGACTAGTGGTCACTGTAAAAGGTAAAGATCAAGCAGATGGTAGAAGATCCAACAGCTAGCGTTGTTTTGCATGAAAGAGATGCGCAAGGTTTATCCTTTACAAAGCAGCGAAAGAAAGGTGGGGCCCATTTGTAAGTAGCATGACCCAGGAAAGGTAAGGAACGTGCAAGTTCTAGAGGATATTATGGATGACATTGTTTCGCATGAGAAAGATGCAAGGTTTTTAGCTTTCGCGAAGTAGCAAAAAGCTAGGACACTAAGAATTTCTTTGTGGTCCGTTGGAGCCTTTTTTCAAATTCAATTATGAATTGATTGTCGAAACATGTGGATTAATGTCACAATTCAATGCTTTGTTGTCGTATTAAGCCTCACATCAATGGAATTTTGCAGAGGAACCATCGCACAAAGCAAATTTCTTCAGGCAACAAGTAAGTTTTGCACACATTTTAAAGTTACAGTTCAAATTGGTATCATTGGGTGCTTAAATTATCAAAGGTCTGTTTGAAGTTTAAGATAAAATAGCTATAATTCAAAGATGGCACCTCGAAGAGATTTCACACGCAAGATAAATTATCAAGATAGAGCTATATGTGATGATTTCTTAGAACAATTAGCCATGTCTATAAATGTCGCTGCTAAGTTTAAAGAATTAGTGCCCAAGTCCCCTCGTTTAAGAATTGGAGATGGTTTGTATGATAAAGGGAACTGGTTAAGGGATTCACAGATAGGGATATCAGGTTTGGGACTCTTCAAAGTGAAATTTGGCCAAAGACATTCCTCTGCTCCAATGAACAGTATATGGGAGCTAGATGTGGGAAAGCTCATAGTCCCTAGGGTTTTTATGGATGTAGATTTATTAACCTAGATTGCAAATAACTATGACCCTATTGCTAAATGTGTTAGAAATGTAAATGGGGGAGCTTTAATTGAGATAAATGATGATGAATTTAGGAGGTGTTTAAACTCAGTGAGGTATAAAATTATTTAGAGCTAATCAATTTTGATACACTAGCCCAGGTTTATAATGTGCAGAGGGATCACCTCAGGACTAGCCCTTTGAAAGATTTTTTTGTCAAAATAGGAAGGCTAACTGTTGTAGGCCCTAGTACCATGGAACCCTTCTCTCTAAATGTTTTCACTCTGAGGGCTAAAGGCATGTAATGGTCACTTTGTCAAATTTTTGGGGAAGATGTTGAAACCACCATGCCAGCTCACTACATGCTAATGATAGAACAGATTTTGAATCCCTCTCTGGCAGTGACTTTTGATTTTATATCTTACCTCACTGATGCAATTTATGCAGGGTTGGTAGGTATAAAAAATGGTAAGGTGGACAGACCTTTTGCATGGTACTCTCTCCTTATGCACATGTTTTTATTTAAAGATGATGATTATTTTGCCAAGGAAATGGACCTAGTTAAGGAGAAGGATGGTGAAGAGATTCATGTGCAATTGTGGAGCACAATTTTGTCTTGGGACAGAGAGGATGCCAGTTCCTTGAATTTTGATAGGTGTTTTGTGTTTGGGCTTAGGATCCTCTTATGCTCACAAAACCCTAGGATCCCTAAGGCTCTTTTAGAATTTCTTAGACCTAAAGAATTTTCTGAAAGTATCAAGATTGTCCACAATTGGGGTGATATATATTTATACCCTATCTCTACTATGTTAAGACTTTATGGTTTCAGAGGCACCCCCTACTTACTCCACTATAAAGTCCCATTGAAGATAGGAATTGCAGAGATCCTGAGGCAAATTGGGGGTGTGCAAGAGGTAGAGTTAACAAATAGGGAAAAGGGACAATTTTCCCAACTGTCACCATGGCCCATCAATTTGTAATCACCAAGGGTGGCTGGAAACACTTTGATGATTTATTTCAACCATATAGGATGTCTACTGCATTAGCAAGGTTTGTTGACCCTGAAGATTTCTTCAATAGCATATTCAGAAAGAGAGCGGTATGTAAAGGCAGACCACACCAATTCCATTTTCCCGAGGATTTGATTAGAAATGAATTCAATCTAGATGAGCAGGAATTGAGAAAAGAAAAATGGGTAGCATACCATAAGGCTCTTGATTTTATTCACCAATTTGGTAGTGGTTATGATCCTCTGTCTAGTTTTAATCCCTTTGAGGAAAAAGTTAAATTCTTAATTCTTTATTTTGAAGACCTAATGCAAAATTTGAAGGAAAAGAGGGAAGATATAATAAGAAATAATCCTGAAAAGGCTAAGTTGGTTCTAGCCAAGCCTGCATTTGCTAAGGCCATCCCTCCAAGTGATTATGTAATACATAAGAAGCCAAGGTATAGTGTTCTAGTATCGGTAACTAGTGAGCCCTCTACTTCAAAAGGGAAGAGAGAAATAGAAGATGTCATTGATATCCAAGACTCCCCTAAAAGGAAAATGGTGGGCAAAGAGGTGAAAATTGATTAACCTTTATACTCTCCATCCCAATCCCCTATCCATGTGGGAGATGAACAAGTAGTGGACGAGCAATTGTTGCAATTAGGGAGTTTCGAGGAGATTTCTTACACATATGAGGAAACACAAGAGGGAATGCTTGAAGAGCGACCTAGTGCCAAGATGAACTTGACTGCAGATGAGTTCAGAGACAAAGAGCTAGAACCTACTATCAAACAAGCCAGTGAGGAGTTCTTGGCTGATAATAATTTTGTTACAGTAGGGTCCTTTATGCAATTTGTTTGGAAACAAAACATTGAGCAATTTAAGGCAAGATGTGAGAAGAAAAAGAATGAGAAACCCCACAAAGATGTAACTATAGTAGAGGAAGAGGTGAAGAAAGAAATGATGGTAGAGTTCAAAGCCATTACTCCTGAAAAGGGGAGAGAAATGGTATCAAAGGCTAGTGTGCTAATCCTTCTTGAATGGGACATAGCAGATGCTTTAGTTCTTGAAGCAGTCAGGAAGTAAACTAAGCCCATGGAAGGAGTGACATCCAACAAGGACAATGTTGCTTTAGTCATGTTGTCCCTAAAGAGGGATTAGAGTAGAAGAAGGAAGGATTCCTTAGAGTCCATCTACCTTGGAGGTATGATTGTCAAGAGGGTGCAGGACACAGGGGCGGTAGAAGCTAACAGCAGGGTTCTAGAAATTGCAAAATTCAGTGTGGCAGTGGCTAAGAAGGAAGCTAAGGAGAGGGCTGATCTCCAAGTAAAACTAGAAACAATTCTAAAGGCTTATAATGAAGCCAAAGGAGAGATAGCCAATAGAGATAGCATTATTACTAAGTTACAGAGTCAATTGGTAGGGAAATACCAAAAAGGTGAGTCCTCTACTCTAATGATTGCATCATCTCTGATGAGACCTCCTCCCACTAGTTCCATCATCAAATTTCCCCCTTCTTCGATGTCTTCTGGTTTTCAACCAGTTGAGACCATATAGCATGAGTTAGAAAATTTGAAACAAGCTCAGGTCCTGTTTGGAAATAAATATGAGGAAAGGGTTAGGGCAACAATTTTGAGTTTTGCTGACATAGTAGGAGCCTCCATTGTGCACACTAACATGAAGAGAATCTTGGATATTTTGATTGAGCTGAATGGAGACAAGGCTATTCTAGAGCCAATTTTTAATAAATGGATGACTAGAGAGGTGGATTTGGAAGTTATGTATGCATCCTATGATGAGGCAAGGTCTGATACCAATATTACATCCACTTGTGAGTTAGCAAAAGGAATTACTAGGTTAGCAGAAGGAAGAGCTGGTGTAGAGAGGAAGGCTAACTTATGTAGGAAAGAATATATTGAACATAAGCTTGAACTGTATCCTGGGGGTTTTGTTTGTTGGTATTTTGGTATGGTTTTTTCATTGATGTCAACTCCTACTAAATCTTATGAAATCTGGCACTTTGGAGAATCAACAACATTCACTGGCAAGAAAATGACTTATGCACAGTCACCGGTATCTGGTACACCGGTAGGATATAATGATGAAGAAAATGATTGCAAAGCAAGAGAAGCACTTTTGAGCGCATTAACAGATCAGAAAATCATGGGATTATCATATGGATCAACTGGTAAAACTATTTGGGATCATTTGGAAACACTGAATGAAGGAGATTCCATAGTCAAAATTGCAAAGCTTGAAAGCTTCCGGGTCAGGTATGAAAATCTGAAAAATGGAAGAAGTTGAAAGGATTTCTGCTTTTATGGAAAGAGTTAATGAAATTGCTTTGGGTATTAAATGTTGTGGAGGAACCTTAAGTGAAGATTAAATTGTTTCAAAAGTTTTAAGAGGATTGCCACTGGCATATAAAATGAAGGTCATTGCTATAAATGAGTTAAGAACAATGCCTAATAGATCAGTAACTAGAGATACGTTGATTGGAAAACTTTCAGCCTTTGAAATTGAGGAATTTGGTCTTGTTGCTACTATAAAGACAAATTTAGCCTTTAAAGCATCAACATCATCTACATCATCATTTGACAAATCTGATTGGAAAGCCTTTTATGCAAGAGAACTTGAAGAAAGCAGGAAAGAAAATGAAGAACTTGAAGAACTTGAAGCACTATTTGCAAGGAAAATGCCTAAAGGTCTAGTTGGAAGTAAGTATGAAGGTAATGCACCCTTTAAATATTTTAGCTATAATAAGATTGGTCACATGGCTTCAAGATTCCCTGATAGACATGCCAGACTAAGAGAAGAAGCTAGAAGAACATACAAACCTAACCTTGAATATCAAAGATACAGATTTAAGAAGAATAAAGACAAATCTTGTTATCTTGTTGATGAAGGAGTGACTGATGATTCTGATGAGGATCTGGCAGACAATGGATGGGTTTTTGTTGCTATAACAGAAGATCAACTGACACCTATAGTCCAACCGGTAGAGCAGGCCTTGGTAGCTAAAATTGAAGTAAAGGATGAATGGATCATTGATTCAGGATGCTCACATCATATGACAGGTGATAAAGGTAAATTCTTGAACTTTCATGAATATAATGGAGGTCTAGTGAGATTTGGAGATGATAAAGCTTGTCTAATCAAAGGTAAAGGTACAATATCTCTTGATGGTAAGAATAATACTAACAATGTTTACTATGTTGAAGGTTTAAAGCATAATCTTTTGAGTGTTGGTCAATTAGTTGAGAAAGGATTTCAATTACAATTAAAAAATAAAAAATGCAAAATCAGGAATAGAACTGGTTTAGAATTTGCAATCGGTAATCAAACTAGAGGAAATATATTTCATTTGAATAATAGTGAAAAGACATGCTTGATTGCACATATTGATGAAAGTTGGCTATGGCATAAGAGACTCTGCCATGTAAACTTTGATTGCATGGTAAAAATCAGTACTACTAAGGCAGGTAGAGATTTACCTAAAATTGTCAAACCTCACTGTTGTTCTCAAATTTTGATTCCCCTTAAAAACCCTTATAATAAAATAATAAACTTTGTCTGCAAAAGAGAAATCAAAGAGAAGGAAACTTTAGAGCAACATATGACAAGGTTTTAAAACTTTCTACACTTTGAACTTATCCAAAGTTCAGATGGGTATACCATAGGTGAATTCTTTCACACTTTTAAACAAAATCCATAGTAACCATTGTCCAAAAAACCAGTGGATCTTATCGCCTCTAAATTAACTAAAACAAAGAAATAAAACTTATGCTCATATTCAGTATTGACCTACAAGATATGTAAAAGATAACCACAAATAGATACCAGTGTCTTATCTAGGCCACAGAGTCATCTAAGTTCAAACAATAATCTCACAATTAAACATCTCCATTCATCCCATCACTTCGGCTTCTATAAAACCCCACATATGCCTGACATACATAAGAATTTACCCTCATCACAAATAGATAGAATTCATTAAATTCAAAGTCTCCCACAAGGAATTTACTGATAGAAATGATTCTTGCATATTGAATTCCCCTCCTAAAGAGAAAAGCTAAGAAACACATCTATTTAAGATTGCCTTACAATCAATATTCAAATGAATAACCCTAGATTACTCAAATTGAAAACAACAAATATTTGCAAGCACACTTGAAGACAACACATATTCTAGGCTCAAAGTTGATGGTCTGTGTATTGATATTAAATCAAAAAATATTACAAGACACTTAAATGTTCTCCATAAGACTTAAAGAAAGCTCAAATAAATTTCTGTAGCGTTTTCTTACAATTACTTGCGATCAATTTTTAGAAGTCCTGGTATCCATTTATAATAGCATGGATGCATACAAGCTTCGGACCGTTCAAAAGAAAGTTTGTTACAAATAACCGTCTTTTCCAAGAAGCGGTTACAAGTCCTTTTCAGCATCTGTGGCTTCCTCTGCTTGTTGTTTTGTTGCAACCTCTTCTAACTGCTCTACATCTAGCATTGTGTACTTTCTTGTCCACTCTTGGTATACATCATCAGTAGGACATGAGAAGTTAATCACTTTTCCCTTCATCTTGGCTAATCTTTTCCAAGAGTTCCTCATTTTGTTGATCTCTGAATTTAGAAAACCATAGTGTGATTTGATTTTCTCTATCTCCTCAATTGTTTTGACAAATAGGGAAGTATCATCTGTATTAATCATTCCTTTTATTCTTAATGATAGGTTGGCTTCTAATTCATTAAGCCATATTTTTTTGTCCTTCAATTGAGTGGGACTGGCAAAACCCCTTGGGAGTAATTCAAATACTTGATCAATGTACTCTTTCTTGTACAAGTTGATCTTTCTATCTGCATTATCTACTCCTACTAACTTTGCTAGATCCTTTGTTATGTCACAAGTATATTTGATAATGGGGTCAGCCCCTGCCTCATCATAAGATACACAAATAAGTTCTAGATCCTGCTCTCTAGGTTTCCACTTGTCAAAAATAGGCATTAGAAAAGCCTTGTCTCCATTAAGCTCATTCCACATGTCCAAATTTTTTCTCATGTTGTTGTACATTAATGAGGACCCTATGGTGTAAGCAAAACTCAAAATTGTAGCCCTCACTCTCTCTTCATATTTCATTGCAAATAGGGCTTGGCCCTGTTTTAGCTTCTCCAACTCATGGGGAGTGATCTCAACCAATTGGGAACTAGAAGGTGTTGGAGATGGTGGGAATTCAATGATAGGGCTAGTAGGTGGAGGTCGTGCAGGAGAAGAGGCGATCATCAATGTTGAGGACTCACCTTGATGGTATTGTCCTGCCTACTGGCTTTTCAACTTGGAAATGATGCTATCTGTAGACACCTAAAAATGGTCAACGCTTGCGGAATCATACTTTAACATTTGCGCATTGCTCTATTTTAGGTTTTTGCATCACATTAAAATTTTCTCCTATGTCACGCACTTGGTCTTTATCATTTGCAAGCATCGAGTCTTTCTTCTGCATTTCTTCATTTATCTCGCTTTCGAATTTGGTCTTGTCAACAACAATCTCCAGTCATGATTTTGATCGATCTTATCCTGTCGCATCAATGTGCGTGCTCATTTGTCATCATTTTGGACATTATCAATTAGGGTTTTGTCCTCTTGTCAATCTTTTCATTTTGTGGTCGATTTGTCATTGATCGTTATCATTTTCAATCTTGTCCTTTTGCGATTGATTTGTCATCGAATCGACATCAAGTCAATTTTATATCAAGACCTAATTGTCGTCCTTGCACTTCTAATTTATCTTCTAGGGTTTTATGATTTATTCATTTAACCTTGTTTGTCATTTTCTCTCCATTTTATTCCTCTAGGTTAAATTATTTATTTATTTATCCTAGGTCTTCATGTCACAATTAAATGTTTAATTTAATTGGTTAACTAATTATTCCTCTTTTTGTGAATTAATTAATAAATGACAAATTATTAATTAATTTACCTAATTTCCTAAAATTCCCTCTTTGTGAATTATTAATAAATGAGAAATTATTAATTAATTCACTAAATTCCTAATTTCCTCATTTTCTAATTTCTTAAATTCCTGATTTCATCATTTCTTATTTTCTTATTTTCCTAATTCCTAATTTCCACCTATTTTCTAATTTGTCAAATTTAATTTCCACCTAATTAATTTCTCTCTAGTTCTCCCTATTTTTGTGCTTCGGTGGAAGCATGAATTTCTCATGTGTCATACTTTTGACATAGCAAGATGTCATAAGCCTCTAGTCCTCTAAACATTGCATTGGCAATATGTCATAATTCATGACATAGAAGGTGTCATAACCTTCTTCTTTCCACTAAATTGTGCCAATTTTGAAATCAATTGCCTAAATATCAATTTCATGCTAATCTGATCTTTTCTCCAATTTATCTATAAATTGGATGAATTTCCTCAATCCTAATCTAATAATCACATGGTCAAAATAATCACTTTGTCGAATCAATCACACTTCAAGTACTCTTGCGCTAATATCTTGTCTATTTGCTTTCATCTCATGTATATGCACTTGAAGGTGAGATCCACAAACAAAGGCTATTTGGAGAAGAAAGAAGGACAATGGAGCTGCATGAAGGAAGCATTTAGATCTACATTTGGTTTTCATAGTCTTTAGTTTTGAATGTTTCATTTTCATGTCTTTATTGAGTGTGTTTAGGATAGATCATTGCATTTTAGTTTTCATGATTGAGCTAGATTAGTTTTGATTTTCTTGTGATGATTTCCAATTTCCTAGTTACATTACTTGGTGAACCTAACGTGACCACTAACCATCTAACTCCTTAACTGTGTTTTTGAGCGCTTTTGAGTTGATTTGCAGGTCAAAAACCCAAGAAACGGGGTAGTGCAGTGTTTTCTGGGAACTTCTGCACCTCTGTCAAGCATTCTACACCTATGTCAAGTATTCTGCGCCTGTGTCAAGGACATTCTACGCTTGTGTCAGACATTCTGCGCCTGTGTCAGACATTTTGTGCCTGTGTGAAGTCCAGAAACAGAGGTAAAAGACAGTGTTTTTCACTTGCAAGTTGTTTTCTTTTGCATTCTGTTTCTGCTTTTTTGGTTTTGTTGGTACTAATTCTCTATGCAGAACCTTGGCATACACATGGCAAAGATAAACAAATGAAACTACTAACATGTTTTTGTGCACGTTTGATAGTCAAAGACTAAACATATCAAACTTCTGACTTGGGTTTTGCAGGTTGCCTTGGACTACAACTAAACTTTGTGTTTGCAATTAATGTTAGGCACCTAATATGATTTCTAAATAGGATGGAATGAATCTATGCTTGATTTGATTGTTGAGTTTGACATTGGAGTAGGAGAGTATGCTCTCATCCTTCTTAGGGTGATCAGAAATCCAGATCTTCAATACCATTCTCATGTCTTTGATTGTTTATCACCTTTAGAGGGCCTACCTTCCCGACCATTTTCTTTTGCAAGAAAGTGATAATCGTGAGAAGGGAACGACCCAAAGTGAGTACAGCTAGACTAACTTGGCATTCTAACTCACTATAAACAAATACCTGATGAGCGAAAGATTTGAAGGATGGGTTATGTGGGAATTGTAGTTACTTGGGAAGTGATGACCCTTGAACTCTTTCTCATATCAACATCTAAGTAGGGCCTCAAGGTCTAAATCATGCTTGCGTGACTACATTTGTTTGGTATCTTGATGGGCTTAATGTCTCAATCACGCTTGCGTGACATCAAGGAGTAACGCTTAACAAAAATCCTTACTAAACACCATGTATTTAGAAGCCAAAAACCCTTCTAGTTGCTTGAGAAGGACAAGTTTGGATACTTGGAAGAGATACTAAGTTCGCCATGGGGAGATTTCCATAGGGACTGATTCTTGGCTGCCCTAAGAAGTGAGTGCCATGGAGGGGAGCCCGTGGGGTCAAGCATCTATGTATTCTCCTTGAATCCCATAATGAGTCTACTTCTCAAGTACCTAATGTCCTTGCCTACCATAAGAAATGTGTGAATGAGTATGATTTTATTGAGTCTAAGTTGAAATATCTTGTTTTTCTTTGTTTGTCAAAAGTTGAATTGTATCTCATTTGAAAAACAAGGCAAATTGATTCAAAACAAGGTTAAACACAAGAGACATTCATCCAACAAAATTCAAAAACACCTTCAAACATGGTTGTCAAACATTGTTCAAACATCTTGTCTCAACATTCATGTCACTTAGATTTAGGTTCATCCTAGGTTGCATTTTGCAAAGTTCATTGTCAAGTACCAAGGTTAGGTTTCACCTAAGTCATACTCCTTTGCATATCAATAAAAGTCATCCATTTACATGTGTCCTCTTGCATTAGAGTAATACCATTGTCATACATTTGCATTTGCATACTCTAGGTTTCTTCATTAAGCTTAGGTCATTATCATATCATATTAGGGTCATTTGCATAGTAATTGTCCCTTTGCATATAGTGTCAAAAACTAGGTTTTGTCATACTTGAGTAATCCAAATCTTTGATAAACCCTAAGTCATTGTTAAGAAAGTCTAGACCTTATCAAACTTTTGCCTTTTTGTCATCAATGCCATTTGGTCAAACCTAGCTTAGTATCCAAGCATATAGGGGAGACATTGTCATTTAGTCCTTTTGTCACTTGGTCCTTTTGTCCTTTGAGGTCTAGACATCATTTCAATTTCCTAAGGGTCTCTTTTAGATTTGCATTCGAAAAAGTTTGTCAAAATTTTCAAAAAACAACCAAAAACATAGATTGCATTCTTGCCATAGATTGCATTTTCATCTATTTAGTTTGCATTTAGTTGCATATCATACATCATCCTTTTAAAATCAAAAATCCCAAAAACATTGCATAGTGACATGTCTATTGAAACAAGGTTCCAAGTACCAATGATACAACAAAGTTTGACATATCAACCGACAATGCAATCACAATTCTATCCAACCCAACAACAAAGCAACATCGATCAAACTTTTTATGATGAAACAAGTCTCCAAATACAAAAACTAGAGGAGAAACTAGCTCAAGAAAAGGAGATATTGGAACAAAGAGTGAAAAACATTGAGAAGAATAGATCACAAATGTCCAAAATATTTAAAAAATTTCCAGGTCGAAATCCAAAGATTGAGCCAATTGATGTAAGATCTCTTCTTGAACGATCAGACATACTAGCTCTCCTCTCCCAAATAGAGATGATGAAACAATTTCAAGAAAAGAGACAACATCAATTTCAACATTATGTGCCTCCACAACAAGAACAAGAAGGTGTTTACTATCAATCAGATTTTCAACGAACACAACCAATGGTCCAATTTCAACAATATGTCCAACCAACTATACAATGTCCACAAATGGTTCAACCAATGCTAGAATATCAACAAGTTCAATCAACATATCAATTTCAACAACCACAACCAAACATTCAAAAACAAAGCTTGCAACATGCACCAAGCCAAATTTTCAACATGTCAAACCAATTTGATCAACATCTAGTTCAACATCAAAACATGACATCAGATCAAAACCAACTCCTTTCCAAACAAGTTCAAATTCCAGATACAACTATGTCAAAACCTCGAAAGAAAGGTGGCTTTATTGCAATGATCTTAAGGAAATTACCAAGTGAGTTCTTTGAAGAAGATCAAGATAATACACTTATGTCTAGCAATGCCTCATCCCCTCGCAAGAAAATTGACTCTCCAGTGGCATCTATCCCTACACCTTTAGAAGTTTCACAAGAACCTTCCATATTGTCCTCATCAAACAATACACCCAAGGATGAAATTACCCAAGAGCTATCCATAATTGATTGCCAAAATAATCCAATTCGTGATGCACATCCTTGTCATGTTTCAGAAATACAAGACCCAATGCCACCATGCACTTTATTGCCATTACCTATTTTAGAGGACCCCATTCGAAGTCCCTCTTCCTCATGTTCAAAGTGCATTTCCTTCATGCCAAAGCATTAATCCCTTGCCAGAATTCCCCATGCATATCCAAAGTCCAACCTTATGTCAAGAGGATAATTTAGAGCATGAAGAAATGAGTCCTCAAGAAAATCAAGATCAAGATCCTAAAACCTTATCATCCCATACAATTGTTGACCAGGACCCGGACCCCATGTTCCCAGACACTCGCAATGATTCCATTATTCCTATCCATTCTATCCAAGAACACAACACCCTTTCAAATCCCATGGGTATTCCACTTCCTAAGAAAGATCAAGATATCTTTTCCATCCTTTATGATGATCCCATTAAAAGTCCAGAGCAAAGCAACTTTAAAGAGGATTCCAATGATCTTCCTCCTTTTCAAGATCAAATTATTCCTTTAAATCCTCCACAAGATCCTTTTGTCCCTCCATCTCCTTGTCTTAATTCTCCATATCCACTCCAAGATATCATTCCTTTTGATGATCCCATTATTTCTCCCATTCCATCTCTTGAAGAGCCTGTCATTGAACCATGTCCACTACACAATCCTAGTCCCCCTCATGATCCTAATCCCTCTCATGATTTTAACGTGTCAGTGCAAGATGTTCATGAACCCTTGACATGCATAATGGGTTCTTCCACTTTGGTGCAATCCGATCCACTTCAAGATCTCATTATTTCTCTCATATCATATCCACCTCATAATGGACTCACGTCTTCTTCCCAAAGAAAAGAGTATCCTACAAGTCAAGATATCCATAAAGGCAAAGGAGTAGATCTTCATAAGAAAGAATCCCTTCATGTCAAAGAAGATCTTAAGGGTCATGTCTACACAACTCACTCTCAAGATGTTGGTACCCCTACTAAATCCAACATCCCTTCAAAATCAAAACATACACCTTCCCCATCATCCCTTCCATCCATCTTAGGTCCTTATATTCCTTCATCCTCTATGCAAGGTCAGCAAAGGCACACATCCTTGAGTAAATTTCATCCATCCAAAAGAACTCCATTTCATTCATATCTATCCATGCATTCCTTTCCTCCTCCAAGCAATTTGGATGCCAAGTATAAAAGTCATAAGTCTAGAAATCCACATGTATTCAAGGATCAACATGTCCAATATAATCGACATGTCAAAACAAAGAACAATATGATCTATAAAGAAAAAGAAATATCCAAAAGGCCACAAAGGCCCACTGAGCAAAATAAAGCCAAGTCAAAATATATATGGGTTCCTAAATCCCTTGTGCAAGCAATGCACTCCAAGGAACCACAAAAGCATGAAAAATCAAAAACCATGTGGATCCCTAAGCAGCTCCTTGAAGCACAAAAGCCTAAAGAAACATCACAATTGGTACCCAAAGTTTCTATTCCTCCATCCAAACCTTCCAAGTCTATTTCTCCATCACCTTCTTCATCCATTTTGGGCCCTTATGTACCAAAATCCATAGCCTTTCCTTTGTCAAAATCTCAATATACAAAATACGTCTTTCCTCCATCAGTCCGTCACCCCTCAAGGTGTGTGCCAATGTTGATCTTGCCTTCATCTCCATCTACTCAAGCCCAATTCTTCCAATACCCTATCTATTATCCAATGCATATTTTCCATCCTTCGATCCCTTTGATCCTGTCCTTTACATAAATTCTTGCCTTAATTTCATCTCATTTTCCATGTCCTTATCCTACCAATTTCTTTGAGCATACTTTTAAAGGTCATGGTCCATTTTTTTTTCAAGGCTACTATCCAAAAAAAAAGATGCTTGAGTCCTTCTTCCATCCCCTATCATGTGTCTATCTTCTATTGAAAAAGTCAAAATAAACAAAAAAATTTGCAAAAAAAAAAGTGAAAAAAAAAAAGACAAAAAGAAAAAGAAAAAAGTAAAGAAAAATAATTCATCCACTGGTGAAAACTTGGCAAACAGGCGCTTTGGGCAAGTACCATGATGAAAACTTGGCAAATAGGCATCATGCGTAATTTATGAACTTCTTGCACACCACACTTGGGGGCAGGTTTTATCCTATCATATCCTTTTGTCCTTCATTGTTCCATTATCCTATCATACCATGTCATTACTCCTCCATTATCCTATTGTCCCTCATGTCCATATCCTCTTTTCCACCTTTGATCTTGACAAGGTTGAGGATCTTAATGAGCATCATGCATCTTGTTCATAGCTTTCAGTCTATCATAGCTTTTGGTCATTTATCCATTTGCTTATTACAAACTTTCCATCCATATTCACTGTCTTATTGCAATTTTCTGCCACTATCCCGTATCCTATCCGACCTTCAGTCCATGTCCCTTATCCATTCTTGATCTTGCTTATCCTATCCATATCTTATCACTATCCATACATTATTTTTCATTCTTTGATCTTGATCTGACATAAGGATGCAAAATTTAAACATGGTTTCAAAAACCTCTTGACATGTCCCTCATGCCATGTCACTGCTTTACATTGTCATATCCAGTCTCTTGTCCCATCACACAATAGCCCTTTGTTAGTGTCTAGGGCATTTTCATTATTGTATACATATGTCATTGTCAGTGTCTAGGGCATTTTCATCATCGTTCTTTGAAACAACGCTTAGAATCGCATTGTCTCAAAGAGGGGCAAAATGTAGACACCTAAAAATGGTCAACGCTTGCGGAATCATACTTTAACATTTGCACATTGCCTTATTTTAGGTTTTTGCATCACATTAACATTTTCTCCTATGTCATGCACTTGGTCTTTATAATTTGCAAGCATCGAGTCTTTCTTCTGCATTTCTTCATTTATCTCGCTTTCGAATTTGGTCCAGTCGACAACAATCTCCAGTCATGATTTTGATTGATCTTATCCTATCGCATCAATGTGCGTGCTCATTTGTCATCATTTTGGACATCGTCAATCCTAATTAGGGTTTTGTCCTCTTGTCAATCTTGTCATTTTGTGGTCGATTTGTTATCGATCATTATCATTTTCAATCTTGTCGTTTTGCGATCGATTTGTCATCGATCGTCGTCCTTCTCAATCATGTTAATTTGGATCAATTTGTCATTATTCCTCGTAAATTGGTGCATTTATCAATCAAAATTTGTTTATCACATTGATCATTTATCAATTCAAAATCATGATTGAATTGACATCAAGTCAATTTTATATCAA
Organism: Cryptomeria japonica; assembly: GCF_030272615.1. Classification (NCBI taxonomy): domain Eukaryota; kingdom Viridiplantae; phylum Streptophyta; class Pinopsida; order Cupressales; family Cupressaceae; genus Cryptomeria; species Cryptomeria japonica. The sequence goes on from NC_081408.1 coordinate 207,819,132, forward strand.
GACATAATTGTCGTCCTTGCATTTCTAATTTATCTTCTAGGGTTTTATGATTTATTCATTTAACCTTGTTTGTCATTTTCTCTCCATTTTCTTCCTCTAGGTTAAATAATTTATTTATTTATCCTAGGTCTTCATGTTACAATTAAATGCTTAATTTAATTGGTTAACAAATTATTCCTCTTTTTGTGAATTAATTAATAAATGACAAATTATTAATTAATTTACCTAATTTCCTAAAATTCCCTCTTTTTGAATTATTAATAAATGAGAAATTATTAATTAATTCACTAAATTCCTAATTTCCTCATTTTCTAATTTCTTAAATTCCTAATTTCATCATTTCTAATTTTATAATTTCCTAATTTTCTAATTTTTCTAATTCCTAATTTCCACCTATTTTCTAATTTGTCAAATTTAATTTCCACCTAATTAATTTCTCTCTAGTTCTCCCTACTTTTGTGCTTCGGTGGAAGCATGAATTTCTCATGCGTCATACTTTTGACATAGCAAGATGTCATAAGCCTCTAGTGCTCTAAACTTTGCATTGGAAATATGTCATAATTCATGACATAGAAGGTGTCATAACCTTCTTCTTTCCACTCAATTGTGCCAATTTTGATATCAATTGCCTAAATATCAATTTCATGCTAATCTGATCTTTTCTCCAATTTATCTATAAATTGGATGAATTTCTTCAATCCTAATCTAATAATCACATGGTCAAAATAATCACTTTGTCGAATCAATCACACTTTGAGTACTCTTGCGCCAATATCTTGTCTATTTGCTTTCATCTCATGTGTATGCACTTGAAGGTGAGATCCACAAACAAAGGCTATTTGGAGAAGAAAGAAGGACAATGGAGCCGCATGAAGGAAGAATTTAGATCTACATTTAGTTTGCATAGTCTTTAGTTTTGAATGTTTCATTTTCATGTCTTTATTGAGTGTGTTTAGGATAGATCATTGCATTTTAGTTTTCGTGATTGAGCTAGATTAGTTTTGATTTGCTTGTGATGATTTCCGATTTCCTAGCTACACTATCTTTACCCATTACCTCCTCCTTGGCATTGTTGTCAGCTTTTAAAACTGTCTCCAAGTTAGCTTCAAGATCTGCCTTTTCCTTTGCCTCTTTCTCTACCACTGCAACATTGAACTTTGCAGTCTCTAGGACTATGCTAGTAGCCTCCACCACCGAAGTGCTTTGTACTCTTTTTACTAGCATACCTCCAAAGTAGCTTGACCCTGGGGTGTCCTTTTTCTTTCTATTTTCATCTCTTTTCAGAGACCACTTGACCAGGGTAGCATTATCCTTGCTGAAGGTGACTCCTTCCATAGGCTTGGTCTCTTTCCTTACTACCTCTAAAACCAAGGCATATGCTATATCCCATTCAGGGAGGATGAGTACACCAGCCTTTGCTACCATGTCTCTTCCTTGCTCAGCAGTGATGGTCTTGAACTCGATGACCATTTCTTGCTTTATTTCTTCCTCCACTATAGTTGGATCCTTATGGGGCTGCTCACTCTTCCTCTTCTCACATCGAGAATTAAACAGATCAATATTTTACTTCCACACGAATTGCATGAAAGCTCCTGATGTGACAAAGTTCCCATCAGCCAAGAAATCCTCACTGGCTTTTTTAATTTCAGGATCCAGCTCCTAGCATTTGAACTCATTGGTGGTTATGTTCATCTCAACATTAAGGGGCTCTTCCAGCATTCCCTCTTCTACTTCATCATAGGTGTAGGCTATCTCCCCAAGACTACCTAATTGTAACAGTTGCTCAACTGCTGCTTGTTCATCTCCTATATGAATATGGGATTGAGATGGAGAATACAAGGGCTCATCAAATTGCACTTCCTTCCCCACCCTTTGCTTCTTTGGGGAGTCCCGAATGTCAATCACATCTTGTATTTTCCTCTTCCCTCTTGAAGTAGAAGGCTCCCCTGTTGTTGGCACTAGCACACTGTATTTGGACTTTTTATGTAGCACATAGTCACCTGGAGGGATTGCTTTGGCAGATGTATACCTAGTTAAAACTAATCTTTCCTTCTCAGGGTTATTTTTAATAACTATCTCCATCTTCTCTTTCAATGTCTGCATTACATCTTCAAAACAAAGAATTAAGAATTTTTCCTTTTCTTCAAAGGGGTGGAAACTGGACAAAGGGTCATAGCTAGTGTCAAATTGGTGCACAAAATCTAAGACCTTCTTGTAGGCCACCCACTTTTCTTTCCTTAGCTCTTTCTCATCCAAATTGAACTCATTCCTGATGAGGTCTTCAGGGAATTGGAATTGGTGAGGTCTGCCTTTGCATACTGCCCTTTTTCTGAACATGTCATTGAAGAAATCTTCTGGGTCGACACACCTTGATATTGTAGTTTATAAATGGTAGGGTTGAAGGAATTCTTCAAAGCACTTCCAACCCCCTTTAGTTATTACAAACTGATGTGCTATAGTTATTGTAGGGAAAATGATCCCTTTACCTCTAGCTATTAGCTCTGCCTCTTGCACACTTCCAATCTGCCTAAGGACTTCTGCAATTCCTATTTTTTGTGGGACCTGATATGGCAACAAAAATGGAGTGCCTCTGAAACCATACACTCTAAAAACTATGGAAACAGGGTATAAGTACATATCACCCCAATTGTGGACAATTTTGATATTTTCCACAAACTCCTTTGGCCTAAGGAACTCCAAAAGAGATTTAGGGATTCTTTGATTCTCTGAGCATAAAATAGTCTTGATCTTGGATGCAAAGCACTTATCAAACTTCAAGTAGCTAGCATCTTCTCTGTCCCATGACAACACTGTGCTCCATAACTAAACTGGCATCTTCTCTCCATCCTTTTCTTTCACTAGATCCATTCCATTTGCAAAGTAATCACCACCTTTGAATGGAAACAAGTGCATGAGGAGGGAGTACTATCCAAAAGGCCTATCCACTTTTCCATTCTTTATCCCTATCAAGCCTTCATGGATGGCATTAGTAATATAGGGGGCATAATCAAATGTCACTGCCAGAGAAGGATTTTAAATTTGAGCAATCATTAACATGTAATGAGTTGGCATGTTTGCTTCAACATCCTCTCCAAAAATCTGGTAGAGTGACCAGTATAATCCCTTGGCTCTAAGAGTGAACAGATTTAAGGAGAAAGGCTCCCTAGTATTAGGTCCTACAATAGTTAATCCGCCTACTTTAACAAAGAATTCTTTAAGAGGCCCATTCCTAAGATGATTCCTTTGTGCATTGTAAACCTGAGCCAATGATTTAAAATTGATGGGTTCCAAGTAATTGGACACTTCACTAAGCCCAAATACATCTTTGAACACCTCATCATTTATTTCAACAATGGTTTTTCCATTTATGTCCCTAACACTCTTTGTAATGGGGTCATAGTTGTGTGCAATCTGAGTTAGGAGATCCACATCCATGAACACTCCAGGGACCACCAATTTGCCTACATCCAACTCCCAAATACTGTTCATTGGGGCTGGGGAGTGTCTCATACTGAATCCAACCTTGAATAAACCCAACCTAGACAACCCTGTCTATGGGTCTCTCAGCCAATTGCCTTTGTCGTACAATCCTTCTCCTATTCTCAAGCGAGGAGCTTTTGGCACCAACTCTTTAACCTTAGCTATCACGTTAGTTGACATGGTTAACTATTCCAGGAAATCATCATAGATTGCCCTCTCATGGTAATTAACTCTCCCTAAGAACTCCCTTTTAGGTGCCATCTCAATAATACTATGAAAGTAACTTAATTACTAACCACAACAATTCTATAACAAAATAAAACCCCAATTCAAACAAACTATCATCTAATTGTTAAGCAAAAATACAAGAAAACCTATTCTTGGCTTGAAGAAATCTGCTTTGCACCCGCCTTTTCACAACAGCCCTTTGAAATGATGCCTACATTCAATTGATGTGAGACCATATACAGTAATCAGGCTTTTAACTGTGATATTGATACTGCATGCTTTGGCCATCCCTTCAGAATTGAATTCATGGAAGAATTCAAAAATTTGGCTCCAACAGGTCATAACATGTCTGTGTATTTTCTTTTCACTCTTTTGCCATTTCACAGAGCATAACACCCTTGCATGTTCATCTAGCGAAGTCATGCCAACTGCTAGATCAAATAAAACTTGTACTGCCTTTACCCTTTTACCTTTCCTCATCTGGTAACGGGCTAGAAATCTTTTCGCTATTTCACAAATGGTAGCCAACGTGCACTTTAACCTAGCAAAGCCATGCTAGCCATCTGATTGGATGGAACTTGATCGATCTTTATCTCAGCCTGATCTTACTATGTTAGTGCGAGGCCCTACCTCCTTTTCGCCACCTCGTGGGCTTTAACCCTTGAACACTTTTCTTTCATGAAGCTGCGCGAACCATTAGATCGAGCTCAAATCACCCAGTCTTTAACTCTAACTAGGATTGTCAACCTCACTAATTAACCGCACTTCATCTTGATGGCTAGCGGTTTTCGCCATTTCACAAAGGTTAAGTTGTGGGCATCTTTGGGGCATGAAACAATGAAAACCGTTGGATCGACCTCGAGATGGATACCTTTTAACAACCTTCAAACCTTTTAAGTGGGCACTTTTATTTGGAAATCACTTACCTTACTTGTTCTCTGGTTAACAAATGCCACATGGCAGTCAGCCATTAGCTCTGGAAGCTCCTTCGGGTTCAGTTCTGAGTCAGCCACGTGTCTTACTTTACTATTCCCACATAACTGTCATTTATGCCTAGGTGGGCCTTCAACTACCTTTCAGAACCACGTGGCATTCGATACATCCCTATCAAACCTTACGAAATGCACCAGTTGTTCATGCCTTCATGTGATTTCCACCTATCTTTCACCATTTTTCAAACATTAATCTTCATTCAGCTTGCGGCTACAAAACCACAAGAACCATTGGATCAAAACTGAGTTGATCAGCTTTTAACTTCGTGCCTTGCCTATCCTTTGGGCCCACCAGCCTTTTTGCCATTTCATAGGCTTTAATTCACTAGAATCTTACCTTCGTGAATCCACGTGAGCCGTCAGATCTCAAGAACCTACTTGTTGTTTATTCCTTTTATAACAACCTTTCTCAGGCCTACTATGAACCACCAACTGAGCACCTCATCACTGCTCTATCATCAATAGCTGGACCTACCATCTTCACTGCCACCTTTAGTGGGACCCGCCACCTTTTCACTACTTCGTGATTAATAAACCGCGATCATCTCCCGGTCACGAATCAACATGAGCCGTTGATCTCTTTCAAACTTGATCACCTTTTATCCTAGGAAGAAGTCCTCACCACTGGGTCCCACCAAACCTTTTCGCTACTTCGTGATAGGTAACTTACGTGCTTACTTCGGCTGCGAATCAACATGAGCTGTTGGATTCAAAACAAGATGGAGTCTCGTTAAGCTGGCTGCCAGTGCACCCAATCAGACTCACTTATGCCTTTTTCTATTTCACAGAGGCTAACACACTAGCAACTCTGCCCAATGAGACAACAAAAGTCATAGATTTATCTGAGAGTTGCGCGATACTTACGGGGCCTGACAAACATTAGGAAAAGGCATATGAGATAGGCGTAACATTTTATAAGTATTTAACGACTGCCTAGGAAAATAACAATGGGGGGACACTCATACGACTAAGGGACCCATCACTTAAGTGAATAAAGTAACACAGAATTAGAAGCCAAAGGGTTTATATCAAACATTAAAGTGATTAAAACCTAAACCTTAAACCCCTTTGGACTTAAAATAGTTTTGAAGCAATAAGGGCATACCTGACTCAACACTTCAAAAACTTAGCCAACTATGGGAAAAGAATACCCATTTTTTAAACAGTGATAACACTCATAATACAGTATGTAAGGAATGTCAATTTGGAAAACAAGTTAGAGCCACCTTCAAAAGTATTCCAGAAAAATCCAATAATACTCTTGACTTAATTCACACTGATTTATGTGGTCCAGCTAGAACTAAAACTTTACAAGGTTATAGATATTTCATGCTAATCATTGATGACTATTCTAGAATGTGTTGGGTTACTTTTCTTAGAGAAAAATCAGAAGCACTTGGGAAGTTCAAACTGTTCAAAGCAATGGTAGAAAAAGAAACCAGTAAGAAAATAAAATGTCTAAGATTAGATCAAGGAGGAGAATTTACATCTAAGGAATTTAATGCATTCTGTAAAGTGAATGGAATCAGAAGACAACTATCGGCACCTCAGACACCACAACAAAATAGAGTTGTTGAAAGAAAAAATAGAACTGTCTTGGATGCAACTAGAAGTATGTTATCAGAAGAAAACCTACCACATGTATATTGGAGAGAGGCAGTAAGTACAATGATCTATACATTCAACAAAGTTCACATCAAAGGTGAAACCGGTAAGACCCCTCATAAACTATGGTTTGGTATTACTCCTACTCTTAAATATTTCAGAATATTTGGAAGTAAATGCTATATTAGAAGGGATGAGTATATTGGCAAATTTGATCCTAGAAGTGATGAAGGAATATTTCTTGGTTATTCATCTAAAAGTAAAGCATATAGATGTTTTAACAAAAGATTGCAGAAAAATGTTGAGAGTACAAATGTGAAGATTGATGAACAATTGAGAGGAACTTCAAGGTATATAGATTCTGAACTGGCAATAGAAATTCTAACAAATGAACCTACACAAAACCCACTGGTACAGAATGAAGATCTAGTTACACTAGTATCATTTGAAAATTACACTGTGACTGAGGAACAACAGCAAACAAAGACACCCCAGTATGTAAGATTGAATCATTCTGAAGATCAAATAATTGGAAACAAGTATAAAGGAGTTATGAGAAGAAGAAGATTGGAAAATGAAGAGGTATGTCTTATTTCTCAAATTGAACCATCATCATTTAATGAGGCATGTGAAGATAAACATTGGATTAAAGCTATGGAAGAAGAATTAGAACAAATTGAGAAGAATAACAATTGGAAATTAGTTCCCCAGCCTAAAGATAAAAATATAATTGGAACCAAATGGGTATTCAGAAACAAACTTAATGAAGATGGTAAGGTTATCATAAATAAATCAAGACTAGTGTGTAAGGGATATTCTCAGAAAGAAGGAATTGATTACAATGAGACATTTGCACTGGTAGCCAAAATTGAGGCAGTCAGGTTATTGTTGGCTTTTACAGCACACAAGAACTACAAAGTATATCAAATGGGTATTAAATGTACACTTCTGGATGGAGATCTTGAAGAAGAAGTATACATTGAACAACCTGATGGATTTTTTTGTTAGGTCCCGAAGACAACTGAGAGGGGGGTGTGAATCAGTTGTCTAATAAATTCAAACCAAAAACTAATTAACCAACTTAATACTTAATACCAGTAAACTAGTTAAGTATGTCGGTAGATAGTGTTAATAGTAGATTGCTATACCAGTAAGGATTAATGCATGAAACATAAACATAAAGTCATCCACAACATATGACACCAATATTTGTACGTGGAAACCCTATAAGGGGAAAAACTGCAGTGGGAAACCTTACCCACAATCAAATGATACTACTGCAGATAGTAAGTGGACAAAGAGGGGTCTACACATGCAGAAAGGCCAACAACCTAGAGCTCACTGCTCAATCACAAATGGGAGTCACACTAAGTACAGTTGGATGGTTAAATCCAATAAGAATGTACTGCACAAAATAGCATCTTTATATGCTGGATTCAGTACTGGTGTAATGCTGATATGCTTCTACAAAAACCTAACTTCACCTTCAAATGATGTCTTCGTGTATGCCTCTGCTTTATCTTGCATATACCTTCACTTAAATCTTTTTCGCATTCCACACTTGATCTTACAGATAAGATCTTACATTTATACCATACCCTAAGACTAATTTTAGTAGGTCAGCTCTACAAGATATTACAATAAAAACATTTTACAAATAATATAATATCTAATGCAATAACCGATTAATCATGTCAACTTAATGCATTTACAACAATAATAAATCATCTCCATAGCGTGCCATGCTGATCTGGAAAAGATAAACCTGTCAGTGTAACCCTAGATAACCTGGACCTTTTTGTCGGTAACAACAAATATGCAAATATGAATACACCAATGATTATTACTTCAAAATAAAGTGTCCACATGATGTCTTTGACATTATCAAATGTCTTCCATGTCATTCCAGGTACCGGTGAACATTATATCCTGGCGGTTAACCATATACTAGTAATTGTTGCATAGATTACTACTTGTCAGTGAATGTTGTTGGATCTCAAAGTAGGTGTATTTAGTAGGTGTTGATGTCAATGACAAAACCATACCAAAATACCAACAATCTCCCCCTTTGGCATTGATGGCAACACAAGATGGAAAAACCATCACAGTGCCAAAATAGAAATGCCAAATAATATATCCATTTCTCCCCCTGGGAGTAACAATCTTTCATACCAATTTCTTCTTAAATGTGTTTTTCAAAATCTCTCCCCTAAAATCTCTTTTCTTTACCAAAAAGATAATGTGTTTTTCCATAGATATTTCTCCCCCTTTGACATCAAATGCCAAAGTCACAAAAAGTCAAGTTCATACAAAATACCAACCAATTCAATATACCAACTACTCCCCCTTTGAAGTAGCTTCCTCATCAAATACCAGAATAAAGATTTGTCCATTTAATTCTGCCGGTTGATGACAATCATCAACTGTCTAAGTCTCTACCTGTGGTGGTATGACTCTGAGCTGATCTCTGAGATACTCAAAAGTTTCCTTAGGCAAAGGTTTTGTGAAAATATCTGTAAGCTGTTCTTTAGTATTCACATAAACCAGTTTTATCTCATTTTCTTCAACTTTTTCCCTTAGAAAATTCAATTTGATAGAAACATGTTTTGTTTTAGAATGTAATACCGGATTTTTAGATATATCAATTGATGTAGTGTTATCATAGTATATAGTAATAGGTTCCTTGCATTTTACCTTTATGTCTTTCAACATTTTCTTAAGCCAAAGTACTTGTGTACAATTTGTTGCTGCTGCAACATATTCTGATTCTACTATTGATAAAGATGTACAACTTTGTTTCTTACTTAACCAAGAAACTAATCTCTTTCTAAGAAAGAATGCTCCTCCAGTGGTGCTTTTTCTATCATCCACATCTCCTGCCCAATTTGCATCTGTATATGCACATAGATCAAAGTTTTCATCTTTAGGATACCATTATCCAAGATTTGTTGTGCCTTGTAAGTACCAGAAAATCCTTTTCACTACTGATTCATGATTTTCCCTAGGTTTACTCTGGAATCTAGAAACTATACATACTGCATTCATAATATCAGGTCTAGTTTGTGTCAAATACAATAAATCTCCTATCATAGATTTGTATCTAGTTGGATTAATAGGTGTAGATTCATCCCTTCGAGATAATTTGTCATTTGTAGTCATAGGTGTGCTTACCAGTTTAGAGTTCTCCATCCCAAATTTATTTAGTAGTTCTTTCAAGTACTTGGATTAACTCAAAAATATACCTTTATCAGTCTGTAAAATCTACAATCCTAAAAAGAATTTTATTTCTCCAATCATAGACATTTCAAATTCTTGCTGCATTTCAAGAGAAAATTCTTTGCATGACCCATCTTCTCCTCCAAAGATTATATCATCAACAAATACTTCAATAATCAAGATGTCATCATTTGTTACTTTGTAATATAAATTGCTATTTGCATTCCTTTAGTAAAACCAATCTTTAAAATATACTTATCCAATCTTGCATACCAAGCTCTTGGGGCTTGTTTCAATCCATACAGAGCTTTTCTTAATCTGCAAACCATATTATTGTCATCTATCAAAGAAAATCCATCAGGTTGTTCAATATAAACTTCCTCTTCAAGATCTCCATTCAGAAATGCACATTTAATATCCATTTGATAAACTTTGTAATCCTTGTGAGCTACAAAAGCCAAGAATAATCTAACTGCCTCAATTCTGGCTACCGGTGCAAAGGTTTCATTGTAATCAACTCCTTCTTTCTGAGAATATCCCTTACACACTAGTCTTGCTTTATTTCTGACAACCTTACCATCTTCATTAAGTTTGTTTCTAAATACCCATTTGGTTCTAATTACATTTTTATCTTTAGGCTGGGGAACTAATGTCCAAGTATTATTTTTCTCAATTTGTCCTAATTCTTCTTCCATAGCTTTAATCCAAAATTTATCTTCACATGCCTCATTGATAGATAATGGTTCAATTTGAGAAATAAGACATACCTCTTCATTTGCCAATCTTCCTCTTGTCATACCTCCTTTAAATTTGCTTCCAATTATCTGATCTTCAAAATGATTCAGTCTTACATACCCGGGTGTCTTATTCTATTGTTGTTCTTCAATTATTGTGGAATCCTCTGATGATACCAAAGTAACTTGATCAACATTCTGTACCGGTGGATTCATTGTAGGTTCATTTGTCATAATCTCTGTTTCTAGTTCAGAGTCTATATATCTTGAAGTTCCTCTGAATTGTTCATCAATCTTTACATTTGTACTCTCAACAATTTTCTCTAATATTTTATTAAAACATCTATATGTCTTGCTTCTAGATGAATAACCAAGAAATATTCCTTCATCAATTCTAGGATCAAATTTTCCAATATACTCATCTCTTCTAATATAACATTACTTCCAAAAATTCTAAAATACTTAAGAGTAGGAATATTACCAAACCATAGTTCATGAGGGGTCTTACCGGTTTCATCTTTGATGTGAACTTTGTTGAATGTATAGATAGCAGTGCTTACTGCCTCTCTCCAGTACACATGTGGTAGATTTTCTTCTGATATCATACTTCTTGCTACATCCAAGATAGTTCTATTTTTCCTTTCAACAACTCCATTCTGCTATGGTGTCCAAGGTGCTGATAACTGTCTTTTGATTCCATTCACTTCACAGAATGTATTAAAATCTTTAGATGTGAATTCTCCTCCTTGATCTGATCTTAAACATTTGATTTTCTTATCGGTTTCATTTTTAACCATTGCTTTTAATAGTTTGAACTTCCCAAGTGCTTCTGATTTTTCTCTGAGAAAAGTAACCCAACACATTCTAGAGTAATCATCAATAATTAGCATGAAATATCTATCACCTTGTAAGCTTTTAGTTCTAGCTGGACCACATAAATCAGTGTGAATTAAATCAAGAGCATTATTGGATTTTTCTGGAATACTTTTAAAACTAGCTCTAATTTGTTTTCCAAATTGACATTCCTTGCAAATTATATTCTGAGGTTTCACAATTTTAGGTAGATCTCTAACTGCCTTAGAAGTACTGATTTTTACCATGCAATCAAAATTTACATGACATAGTCTTTTATGCCATAGCCAACTTTCATCTATATGTACAATTAAGCATGCCTTTTCACTGTTATTCAAATGAAATATATTACCTCTAGTCTGATTACCGGTTGCAATTTCCAAACCAGTTCTATTCATGATTTTGCATTTTCCATTTTTAAATTGTAATTGAAAACCTTTCTCAACTAATTGACCAACACTTAAAAGATTATGCTTTAATCCTTCAACATAGTAGACATTGTCAGCGTTATGTTTACCATCAAGAGATATTGAACCCTTACCTTTGATTAAACATGCTTTATCATCTCCAAATCTTACTAAACCTCCATTGTATTCTTGAAAGCTGAAGAATTTACCTTTGTCTCCAGTCATATGATGTGAGCATCCTAAGTCAATAATCCATTCATCCTTTGATTCAACTTTAGCTACTAGGGCTTGTTCTACCAGTTGATCTTATGTTATAGCAACAAAAACCCATCCATTGTCTACTGGATCCTCATCAGAATCATCAGTCACACCTTCATCAGCAATGTAACAAGATTTATCTTTGTTTTTCTTAAATCTATATCTCTGATATTCAGGATTGGGCTTGTATGTTCTTCTAGCTTCTTCTCTTAGCCTAGCTTGTCTATCAGGGCATCTTGAAACCATATGATCAATCTTATTGCAATTAAAACATTTAAAGGGTGCTTTACCTTCATACTTACTTCCAATTGGACCTTTTGGCATTTTTCTTGCAAATAGTGCTTCAAGTTCTTCAAGCTCTTCATTCTCCTTCTTGGTTTCTTCAAGTTCTCTTGCATAAAAGCCTCTCCAGTCTGATTTGTCAAAAGATGGAGCAAATGATGTTGATGCTTTAAAGGCCAAATCAGTCTTTACAGGACCAAACTTATTGTAGTTGAAACATTTAAAGGGTGCTTTACCTTCATACTCACTTCCAATTCGACCTTTTGGCACTTTTCTTGCAAATAGTGCTTCAAGTTCTTCAAGCTCTTCATTCTCCTTCCTGGTTTCTTCAAGTTCTCTTGCATAAAAGGCTCTCCAGTCTGATTTGTCAAAAGATGGAGTAGATGATATTGATGCTTTGAAAGCCAAATCAGTTTTTATAGTAGCAACAAGGCCAAATTCCTCAATTTCAAAAGCTGAAAGTTTTCCAATCAATGTATCCCTAGTTACTGATGTATTAGGCATTGTTCTGAACTCATTTATAGCAGAAACTTTCATTTTATATGCTGGTGGCAAACCTCTTAAAATTTTAGAAACAATCTCATCCTCACTCAAGGTTCCTCCACAACGTTTGATACCTAAAACAATTTCATTTACTCTTTCCATAAAAGCAGAAATCCTTTCATCTTCTTCCATTTTCAGATGTTCATACCTAACTCGGAAGCTTTCAAGATTTGCAATTTTGACTGTGGAATCTCCTTCATTCAGTGTTTCCAAATGATTCCAAATAGCTTTAGAAGTAGACCTATCTGATAATCCCATGATTTGTTAATCTGATAATGCAGTCAGGAGTGCTTCTCTTGCTTTGCAATCATTTTCTTCATCTTTGGCTAGGGTAGTTGGAGCAATTTGACTAGCTATAGCAGTAGTATAACCATTCTTAGTAACTTCCCAGATGTCTTTACTGATGCAATTCAGATGTGTCTCCATTCTGATCTTCCATATCCCATAGTTGGTTCCATCAAGTTTAGGACTATCCTTCCTAAAATAATTAGTAGACATTGGATCTCCTCAAGTTGTTAAACTTCTACAAAAAGAGGACAAGGCTCTGATACCAATTGTTAGGTCCCGGAGACAACTAAGAGGGGGGGGTGAATCAGTTGTCTAATAAATTCAAACCAAAAACTAATTAACCAACTTAATACTTAATACCGGTAAACCAGTTAATTATGCCAGTAGACAGTGTTAACAGTAGATTGCTATACCCATAAGGATTAATGCATGAAACATAAACATAAAGTCATCCACAACACATGACACCAATATTTGTATGTGGAAACCCTGTAAAGGGAAAAACCACGGTGGGAAACCTTACCCACAATCAGATGATACTACTATAGATAGTAAGTGTACAAAGAGGGGTCTACACATGTAGAAAGGCCAACAGCCTAGAGCTCATTGCTCAATCACAAATGGGAGTCACACTGACTACAGTTGGATGGTTAAATCCAATAAGAATGTACTACACAAAATAGCATCTTTATATGCTGGATTTAGTACCGGTGTAATGCTAATATGCTTCTACAAAAACCTAACTTCACCTTCAAATGATGTCTTCGTGTATGCCTCTGCTTTATCTCGCATATACCTTCACTTAACTCTTTTTCGCATTCCACACTTGATCTTACAAATAAGATCTTACATTTATACCATACCCTAAGACCAATTTTAGTAGGTTGGCTCTACAATATATTACAATAAAAACATTTAACAAATAATATGATATCCGATGCAATAACTGATTAATCATGTCAGCTTAATGCATTTACAACAATAATAAATCATCTCCATAGCGTGCCATACTAATCTGGAAAAGATAAACTTGTCGGTGTAACACTAGATAACCTGGACCTTTTTGTCGGTAACAACAAATATTCAAATATGAATATACCAATGATTATTACTTCAAAATAAAGTGTCCACATGATGTCTTCGACATTATCAAGTGTCTTCCATGTCATTCCAGGTACCGGTGAACATTATATCCTACCGATTAACCATATACTGGTAACTATTGCATAGATTACTGCTTGCTAGTGAATGTTGCTAGATCTCAAAATAGGTGTATTTAGTAGGTGTTGACATCAATGACAAAACCATACCAAAATACCAGCATTTTTTTGATAGATAACAAAGATATGGTTTGGAGGTTAAAGAAAGCTTTGTATGGATTGAAACAAGCTCCAAGAGCTTGGTATGCAAGATTGGATAAATATCTTTTGAAGATTTGTTTTTCTAAAGGTAATGCTAACAACAACTTATATTATAAAGTGACTAATGATGACATCTTGGTTATAAAAGTTTTTGTTGATGATATAATCTTTAGAGGAGAAGATGGACTATGTAAAGACTTTTCTATTGAAACGCAGCAAGAATTTGAAATGTCTATGATTGGAGAAATAAAATTCCTTTTAGGATTGTAGATTTCACAGACTGATAAAGGTATATTCTTGAGTCAATCCAAGTACTTAAAGGAGTTACTAAAGAAATTTGGGATGGAGAACTCTAAACTGGTAAGCACACCTATGACTACAAATGATAAACTATAATTAAGGAGTGAATCTACACCTGTTAATCCAACTAGGTACAAATCTATGATAGGAGGTTTACTATATTTGACATAGACTAGACTTGATATCATGAATGCAATATGTATTGTTTCAAGATTTCAGAGTAATCCTAGAGAAAATCATGAATCAGCAGTAAAAAGGATTTTTCGGTACTTACAAGGCACTACAAATCTTAGATTATGGTATCCTAGAGATGAAAACTTTGAATTATGTGCATACATAGATGCAAATTGGGCAGGAGATGTTGATGATAGAAAAAGCACCACCGGAGGAGCATTTTTTCTTGGAAACAGACTAGTTTCTGGGTTGAGTAAGAAACAAAGTTGTACATCCTTGTCAACAGCAGAATCAGAATATGTTGTAGCAGCAACTAATTGTACATAGGTACTATGGCTTAAACAAATGTTGAAAGACATAAAGGTAAAATTCAAGGAACCTATTACTATCTATTGTGACAACACTGAAGCAATTGATATATCTAAGAATCTGGTACTACATTCTAAAACCAAACATGTTTCTATCAAACTAAATTTTCTAAGGGAGAATGTTGAAGCAAAAGAAATTAAACTGGTTTATTTGAATACTAAAGAGCAGATTGCAGATATTTTCTCTAAACCTCTGCCTAAGGAGACTTTTGAATATCTTAGATATCAGCTTGGGGTCATTCCCCCACCGGTAGTCACTTAGAGAGTTGATGTTTGTCATCAACTGGCAAAATTAATTGAGATATTTTTACTCCAACTTTGATGAGGAAGCTACTTCTCAGGGGGAGTAGGTGGTATACTAAATTGGTTGGTATTTTGTATATGAGCTTGGTTTTATAGTAACTTTGGAATTTGATGTCAAAGGGGGAGAGATTGGTATGGAAAAACACAAGGAAACACATGTCACTCTCAGGGGGAGAGATTGTTACTTTGAGCAAGACTATTTATATTTTGGTAATTATTGGTCTTTTGGTAATTATTGGTATTTTGGTATTTGGTTTTTCCATCTTGTGTTGCCATTAATGCCAAAGGTGGAGATTGTTGGTATTTTGGTATGGTTTTGTCATTGATGTCAACACCTACTAAACCTTATCAACTTTGGCACTTTGGAGAATTAGCAACATTCACCAACAAGCAAATGACTTATGCACAATCACCGGTATCTGGTACACCGGTAGGATATAATGATCACCGACACTTGGAATGGCATGGAAAACACTTGGTTCTGACAAAGACATCATTTGGACACCTTGTCTTGGAGTTTTAATTATTGGTATATTCATATTTGCATATTTGCTGTTACCGGCAAATAGGTCCAGGTTATCCACCGACAGGATTATCTTTTCCAGATCAGCATGGCACGCTATGGAGATGACTTATTATTGTTGTAAATGCATTAAGCCGGCATGTTGAATTGGTCATTGCATCAGGCATTAATTTACTTGTAATTTGATTTTATTGTAATATCTCATAGAGCCGACCTACTAAAATTGGTCGTAGGTTATAATATAAATGTAAGATCTTATTTGTAAGATCAGTTGTGGAATGCAAAGAAGAATTGTGTGAAGGTATATGCGAGATTAAGCAGAGCTATACACGCAGACATAATTTGAAGGTGAAGCAAGGTTTTTGTGAAAGCAAATCAGAACTACATCGGTACTAAATCCAACATATGAAGATGCTATTTTGAGCAGTACATCCTGATTGGATTTAACCATCCAATTGTAGTCACTATGACTCCTATTTTGTGATCGAGTAGTGAGCTCTAGGCACTTGGCCTTTTTGCATGTTAGACCCCATTTGTATACACTTACTATTTGCAGTATCATCTGATTGTGGGTAAGGTTTCCCACCATGGTTTTTCCCCTTACAGGGTTTCCACGTACAAATATTGGTGTTAAGTGTTGTGGATGACTGTGTCTTTTTGTTTCATGCATTAATCTTTACCAGTATTGCAATTATTTGATAAAACTATCCACCGGTATAAAAGACTGGTTCATCGGTATTAAGCAATAAGTTGGTTAAGTTGTTTTCTTTTGAATTTATTTGACAACTGATTCAGCCCCCCTCTCAGTTGTCTCAGGAACCTAACATTGTTAGTCCAAATCAGTTGAAGGACAAACAAGTGTGGCTTGATGAGCTAGGAGCTAACTTGTCTTAGAGGGTGAATGAAGTCATTGTTGGTATTTAGGATATGTTGATATGGTTTTGTCATTCATGTCAACACCTATTAACACTTATCAACTCTAGCACTTTGGAGGATTTGCAATGTTCACCGGCAAGCAAGTGACTTATGCACAGTCATCGGTATTTGGTACACCAACAGGATATATTATTCACCAGCACTTGGAATGACATGGAAAACACTTGGTTAAGTCAAAGACATCATTTGGACACTATGTCTTGGAGATTTGTTCATTGGTATATTCATGTTTGCATATTTGTTGTTATCGACAAATAGGTCCAGAATAAGCACCAACAGGCTTATCTATTCCAGATCAGCACGACACTCATTGGAGATGATTTTGTTGTTATTGTAAATGCATTAAGCCGTCATGTTGAATCGGATATTGCATCAGTTATTGATTTACTTGTAAATTGTTTTATTGTAATATCTTCTAGAGTCGACCTACTAAAATTGGTCTTAGGTTATGTTATATATGTAAGATCTTATTTGTAAGATCGATATGCGATTGGGAAAAAGGAATTGTAAGAAGGTATATGTGAGAATAAGAAGAGCTATACATGCAGACATCATTTGAAGGTGAAGCAAGGTTTTCGTGAAGGCATATCAGAATTGAACCAATACTGAATCCAGTATATGAAGATGCTATTTTGAATAGTACATCATTATTGGATTTAACCATCCAATTGTAATCACTGTGACTCTTATTTGTGTTTGAGCAGTGAGCTCTAGGCGCTTGTCCTTTCTGCATGTGCAAATCCCATTTGTATACACATACTATATGCAGTAGTATCATCTAATTGTGGGTAAGGTTTCCCACCATGGTTTTTCCCCTTACAAGGTTTCCACGTACAAATATTGGTGTTATGTGTCGTGGATGTTATTATCTTTCTATTTCATGCATTAATCTTTATCGATACTGCAATTAATTGATAAACTATCTACCGACATAAAGTTTTCATTTACCGGTATCAAGCATTAAGGTTGGTTAAGTTGTTTTTGGTTTGAATTTATTTGACAAGTGATTCACCCCCACCCTCTCAGTTGTCTCTGGGACCTAACAATTGGTATCAGAGCCTAGTCCTCTTTTTACAGAAGTTTAACAGCTTGAGGAGATCCAATGTCTACTAACTATTTCAGGAAGGACAATCCTATACTTGATGGAACCAACTATGACATATGGAAGATCAGGATGGAGACACATCTAAATTGCATTGGAAAGGACATCTAGGGTGTTACAAAGAATGGCTATATTGCTCTTACTCAAAGTCAACCTAATCCACCTACCTTAGGAAAAGATGACGAAAATGATTGCAAAGCAAGAGAAGCACTTTGAGCGCATTATCAGATCAACAATTCATGGGATTATCAGATAGATCTACTGCTAAATCTTTTTGGGACCATTTGGAAACATTGAATGAAGGAGATTCCACAGTCACAATTGCAAAACTTGAAAGCTTTCGGGTCAAGTATGAAAATCTAAAAAATGAAGAAGATGAAAGGATTTCTGCTTTTATGGAAAGAGTTAATGAAATTGTTTTGGGTATTAAATATTGTGGAGGAACTTTAAGTGAAGATGAAATTGTTTCAAAATTTTTAAGAGGATTTCCACTAGCATACAAAATGAAAGTTACTGCTATAAATGAGTTAAGAACAATGCCTAATACATCAGTAACTAGGGACACATTGATTGGAAAACTTTCAGCTTTTGAAATTAAGGAGTTTGGTCATGTTGCTACTATAAAGACAAATTTAGCTTTTAATGCATCCACATCATCTGCACCATCATTTGAAAAAATTGATTGGAAAGCCTTTTATGCAAGAGAACTTGAAGAAAGCAAGAGAGAAAATGAAGAACTTGAAGAACCTGAAGCACTATTTGCAAGGAAAATGCCTAAAGGTCCAGTTGGAAGTAAGTATGAAGGTAAAGCACCATTTAAATGTTTTAACTATAATAATATTGGTCATATGGCTTCAAGATTCCTTGATAGACATGCTAGACTAAGAGAAGAAGCTAGAAGAACATACAAGCCTAACCCTGAATATCAAAGATACAAATTTAAGAAGAATAAAGATAAATCTTGTTATCTTGCTGATGAAGGAGTCACTAATGATTCTAATGAGGATCCAACAAACAATGGATGGGTCTTTGTTGCTATAACAAAAGATCAACCGACACCTACTATTCAACCGGTAGAGTAGGCCTTGGCAGCTAAAGTTGAAGTTAAGGATGAATGGATCATTGATTCAGGATGTTGACATCATATGACTGGTTACAAAAGTAAATTCTTGAACTTTTAGGAATAGAATGGAGGTCTGGTAAGATTTGGAGATGATAAAGCTTGTTTGATCAAAGGAAAAGGTTCTATAGCTCTTGATGGTAAGCATAATACCAACAATTTTTACTATGTTGAAGGTTTAAAGCATAATCTTTTGAGTTTTGGTCAATTAGTTGAGATAGGATTTCACTTACAATTCAAGAATGGGAAATGCAAAATTATGAACAAAACTAGTTTGGAAATTGCAACCGATAATCAAAGTAGAGGTAATATCTTTCATTTGAATAATAGTGAAAATATATGCTTGATTTCACATATTGATGAAAGTTGGCTATGGCACAAGAGACTCTGTCATGTAAATTTTGATTGCATTGTGAAAATCCGTACTACTAAGGTAGTTAGAGATTTACCTAAGATTGTTAAACCTCACAATCCAATATGTAAGGAATGTCAATTTGGAAAACAAGTTAGAGCATCTTTTAAAAGTGTAGACACCTAAAAATGGTCAACGCTTGCGGAGTCATACTTTAACATTTGCGCATTGCCTCATTTTATGTTTTTGCGTCGCATTAACATTTCTCCTATGTCACGTACTTGGTTTTTATCATTTGTGAACATCGATTCATTCTTCTACATTCTTCATTTATCTCGCTCTTGAATTTGGTCTTGTCGACAACACTATCCAGTCATGATTTTAATCGATCTTATCCTATTGCGTCAATGTGCGTGCTTATTTGTCATCATTTTGGACATCGTCAATCCTAATTAGGGTTTTTTCCTATCAATCTTGCGATCGATTTGTCATCAATCATTGTCCTCTTATCAATCTTGTCGATTTATCATCAATCCTTCAGTCTTGTCGTTTAACGATCGATTTGTCATCGGTCGTTGTCATGTTCGATCTTGTCATTTTGCGATCAATTCGTCATTGATTGTGGTCATTTTCAATCCTATCATTTTGCAATCTATTTATCATCAACTCTTGTCATCTTGTTCAATCTTGTCATTTTGCGATCGATTTGTCATCGATCGTTGTCTGTCTCAAATATGTCAATTTGGATCAATTTGTCATTGTTCCTCGTCAATTGGCGCATTTTCTCAATTAAATCATTTATCACATTGGTCATTTATCAATCCAAAATCAAATCATGATCGAATCAATTATCTTCAATCAAGACCTAATTGTCATTCTCGCATTGCTAATTCATCTTCTAGGGTTTCATGATTTAATCATTTAACCTTGTGTGTCATTTCTTCCTCTAGGATTAATAAATTATTTATTTATCCTAAGTCTTCTTGTCACAATTAAATATTCATATAATTGGCTAATTATTCCTCTTTGTGAATTAATTAATAAATGAAAGATTATTAATTAATTTACCTAATTCCTAATTTCATCATTTATTAATTCCTAATTTTCCTAATTCCTCCTATTTTCTAATTTTTCTAATTTCTTAATTCTTAATTTCAATTTCCTCCTATTTCTCTCCTAAATTCATGGAAATGACATAGAAATTTGTCATAATTTGTCATAATTGACAATCAATCAATCCTTGCATAGAAATTTGTCATAAATTGTATAAACCTTTGCATAGCAATTTGTCATATACATGTCATAATTTTGCTATTCTTGATTTGAATTTCCATTCGAATCACTATCATGCTAATCTTGTCATCTCTTCAATTCTTCTATAAATTGGATGAATTTCTTCAATCTTGGCTAATAATAATGAGAATAATTGTTAATCAGACTATCGAATTTATGCTTCTAGTACTCTTGATCAAAAATCCTGTCTACTTGCTTTAAATTGTGTGTGCACTTGTAGGTGAGATCCACAACAAAACCATTTGAAGAGGAAAGAAGAACAATGGAGCCACATGAAGGAGCATTCAAATCGTACCTATGGTTTGCATAATCTTTGCTTTTGAATGTTTTTGTTTCATGTCTCTATTGAGTGTGTCTAGGATAGATCATTGCAGTTATGCATTTGTGATTCAGCTATTATGTTTATCTTGTTTTGTGATGATTTCCTATTTCCTAACGTACAAAAAGTATTCCAGAAAAATCCACTAATGCTCTTGACTTAATTCATACTGATTTATGTGGTCCAGCTAGAACTAAAAGCTTACAAGGTGATAGATATTTCATGCTAATCATAGATGACTATTCTAGAATGTGTTGGGTTACTTTTCTCAGAGAAAAATCAGAAGCACTTGGGAAGTTCAAACTACTCAAGGTGATGGTAGAAAATGAAACCAGCAAAAAAATCAAATGTTTGAGATCAGATCAAGGAGGTGAATTCACATCTAAGGAATTTAATATATTCTGTGAAGTGAATGGAATCAGAAGATAGTTATTAGCACACTGGACACCACAGCAAAATGGAATTGTAGAAAGGAAAAATAGAACTATCTTGGATGTAGCTAGAAGCATGTTATCAGAAGCAAATCTACTACATGTATATTCGAAAGAGGCAGTAAGCACAATGGTCTATACATTCAACAAAGTTCACATCAAAGGTGAAACCGGTAAGACCCCTCATGCACTATGGTTTGGAATTACTCCTACTCTTAAATATTTTAGAATATTTGGAAGTAAATGCTATATTAGGAGAGGTGAGTATATTGGCAAATTTGATCCTAGAAGTGATGAAGGAATATTTCTTGGTTATTCATCTAAGAGCAAAGCATATAGATGTTTTAACAAGAGATTGCAGAAAATTGTTGAGAGTACAAATGTGAAGATTGATGAACAATTTAGAGGAAGTTCAAGGTATATAGACTCTGAACCAGCAACAAAGATACTGAAAAATGAACCTACATTGAATGAACTGGTATAGAATGAAGATCCAGTTACATCGGTATCATCTAAAAATTCCACTATAACTGAGGAACAACAACAAATGAAGACACCCCGGTATGTAAGATTGAACCACTCTGAAAATCAAATAATTCGAAACAAGTATCAAGGAGTTATGACAAGAAGAAGACCAGCAAATGAAGAGGTATGTCTTATTTCTCAAATTGAACCATCATCAATTAATGAGGCATGTGAAGATAAGCACCAGATTAAAGCTATGGAAGAGGAACTAGAACAAATTAAAAAGAATAACACATGGACATTAGTTCCTCGGCCTATAGACAAAAATGTAATTGGAACAAAATGGGTATTCAGAAACAAAATTAATGAAGATGGTAAGGTAATCTGAAATAAAGCAAGACTAGTGTGTAAGGGATATTCTCAGAAAGAAGGAATTGATTATAATGAAACCTTTGCATTGGTAGCTAGAATTGAGGCAGTTGGATTATTCTTGGCTTTTGCAGTACACAAGAACTACAAAGTATATCAAATGGATATTAAATGTGCATTTTTGAATGGAGATCTTGAAGAAGAAGTTTACATTGAGCAACCTGATGAATTGTCTTTGATAGATAACAAAGATATGGTTTGTAGGTTAAGGAAAGCTTTGTATGGGTTGAAGCAAGCTCCAAGAGCTTGGTATGCTAGATTGGATAAATATCTTTTGAAGATTGGTTTTTCTAAAGGTAATGCTAACAACAACTTATACTATAAAGCGGTTAATGATGATATCTTGGTTATAGAAGTTTTTTTTGATGATATAATCTTTGAAGGAGAAGATGGATTATGTAAAGACTTTTCTATTGAAATGCAGCAAGAATTTGAAATGTTTATGATTGGAGAGATAAAATTCTTTTTAGGATTGCAGATTTCACAAACTGATAAAGGTATATTCTTGAGTCAATCTAAGTACTTGAAGGAGTTACTAAATAAATTTGGGATGGAAAACTCTAAAATGGTAATCTACACTTGTTAATCTGACTAGGTACAAATTTATGATAGGAGGCCTACTATATTTGACACAAACAAGACCTGATATTATGAATGCAATATGTATTGTTTCAAGATTTTAGAGTAATCCTAGAGAAAATCATGAATCAATAGTAAAAAGGATTTTTCGGTACTTACAAGGCACTACAAATCTTGGTTTATGGTATCCTAGAGATAAAAACTTTGAATTATGTGCATACACAAATTCAAATTGGGCAGGAGATGTGGATGATAGAAAAAGCACCACCGGCAGAGCATTTTTTCTTGGAAGCAAATTAATTTCTTGGTTGAGTAAGAAACAAAGTTGCACATCTTTATCAATAGCAGAATTAGAATATGTTGCAGTAGCAACTAACTGTACACAAGTATTATGGCTTTTATAGCAAATGTTGAAGGACATAAAGGTAAAATGCAAGGAACCTATAACTATCTATTGTGATAACACTGTAGCAATTGATATATCTAAGAATCTGGTACTACATTCTAAAACTAAACATGTTTCTATCAAATTAAATTTTTTGAAAGAGAATGTTGAAGCAAAAGAAGTAAAACTGGTTTATGTGAATACTAAAGAGCAGATTGCAAATATTTTCACTAAGCCTTTGCCTAAGGAAACTTTTGAATATCTCAGAGATCAGCTTGGGGTCATACCCCCACTAGTAGACTTAGACAATTGATGTTTGTCATCAACTGGCATAATTAATAGCAAAATCTTTTACTCTGGCTTTTCTGAGGAGAGCTACTTCTCAGGGGGAGTAGTTGGTATACTGAATAAGTTGGCATTTTGTATTTGAACCTAGTTTTTGTATTGGCTTTGGCATTTGATGTCAAAGGGGGAGAGATTGATATAGAAAAACACAAGGATAACACATGTTGGGAGAGATTATTACTTTGGGAGAGATTTATTACTCTTTGTATCTGAATTTTGATTTCTGGTTATGATCTTTTTTGGGGAGATTGTTGGTTTTTGGTATTTGGCATTTCTGTTTTGGCACTTTGATGGTTTTTCCATCTTGTGTTGCCATCAATGCCAAAGGGGGAGATTTTTGGTATTTTGGATATGTTGATATGGTTTTGTCATTGATGTCAACACCTATTAACACTTATCAATTCTGGCACTTTGGAGGATTGGCAATGTTCACCAGTAAGCAAGTGACTTATGTACAGTCACTAGTATCTAGTACACTGGCAGGATATATTGTTCACCGACACTTGAAATGACATGGAAAATACTTGGTTAAGTCGAAGACATCAATTAGACACTTTGTCTTGGAGATTTGTTCATTGGTATATTCATGTTTGCATATATGTTGTTACTAGCAAATAGGTCTAGAATAAGCGCCAACAGGCTTATCTATTCCAGATTAGCACGACACTCATTTGAGATGATTTTGTTGTTATTGTAAATGCATTAAGCTGACATGTTGAATCGGATATTGCATCGGTTATTGATTTACTTGTAAATTTTTTTATTGTAATATCTTCTAGAGTCGACCTACTAAAATTGGTCTTAGTTTATGGTATATATGTAAGATCTTATTTGTAAGATTGATATGTGATTGGGAAAAAGGAATTGTAAGAAGATATATGTGAGAATAAGAAGAGCTATACATGCATACATCATAGAAACCAGAGGGTTTTTGATCAAATAGTGAGCGATTTAAAATTGAAACCCTAAACCCTTAAGACCTAACAAAGACTTGAAGTAGTTGATAGTGTGTTTGACTCAAAATTTCAAAAACTTAGCCAATTATGGGAAAAGAAAAACCCATTTCTTAAACAGTGATAATAGCGGCTCTGACTAGGGATGGTTGATCGCAAGGTCAACACAAGAAAACTCAAAAACTCTGGAGAAATAGACCAAAACATAGACCCAAACAAAACAACAAGAAGGAAACAAAATATATACAAACAAAGGACCTATTGTGCATGGACATCAAGAGAAATAATGTTTTAGGAATTTTCCATGCACTAGAAATTCCTGTACTTCATCATTCATATTTTTCACAAAATAAGAATCTTTTCCATTCAAATCACAGACCACAAAAGGGCCAATCCATAATGATTCAACTTTTTTATGCTTCCCTTTGTCTTGTCCTTTTGTATTCCACTGAAGAACAATATCATCAATTTGAAACTTTCTTAATGATGTCCTTTTATCAAAAAGGTATTTGGACTGCAATTAGATCTTTTGATTTCTTTTATGAGCTAGAGTTTTGAGCTCTTCCACCTCCACAATTTGGATCATTCTATTTTCCATAGGCTTGGATAGCTCCATGTCCTCATCTTGCAAGAATTTATAAACTGGAAGAAGATTATTCACTGGCAATCTAACTTGTGTACCATAAACCAGTTCAAAAGGTGACATTCCAATGGCCTTCTTGACTATTATTCTATCTGCCCACAAAGCTAATTTCAATTTTTGATCCCAAGATCTCTTATTTTCTTTTAGGATTTTCTTGATGATGTTAAAAAGGCTTTTATTGCTAGATTCTGCTTGCCCATTCCCCTGAGGGTGATAGGGTTAAGAGTAAGACATGATTATTACATGACTGGTACAAAATCCTACAAATTCTTCTGACCTGAAACTAATGGCATTATCCATCACCAATTTTGTAGGTATTCCAAATCTAGTTATTACATTATCCATCAGGAAATCAATGACAACCTTACTTGTAGCTCTTCTTGTAGGAATAGCTTCAATCCATTTAGTAAAATAGTCAGTGGCTACTATGATCCATCTATGACCTCTTCCTGATCTCTCAACAATTTCTTCAATAAAATCAATGCCCCACTGGACAAAAGGGGCTTCCATTGTGACTGGATTTAGGGGCAAACCTCCTTCATATTTGAGCTTGGATGAAATTTTTTGACATGGGTCACATTTCTAGACATATGCATGAGCATCTTTGAATAAGGTAGGCCAATAGTATCTAGCCTGGATTATCTTACCAATAGTTGTCTTAGCAAAGTAATGACCCCCACATACTCCATCATGCATTTCAGTCAACACCCGTTTAGCCTGGAATTCATCCAAACACATTAGCAATTCTCCGTCTCTTTTTCTCCAAAATAGATCACCTTGAATGAGAACATATTTTTGTGACTTGATTTTTAGAAATCTTTTCTGATTATGTGTCATTCCTTCTGAGAATTCAGCATCTCTTAAAAATCGAACTACCTCTGAATACCAAGGTTTCCTTTCAAAGCTAGTGACTGAAGTACTTTTGACTTCAACATTATGTATTTCAACATTCAGAAGATTAGACTCAGTCATGAGCTTAGCCAGACCTAAACCTCTCACCAATTTGGTGATCTTTATTTCCAAGTCAAATTATTGGATTCTATTAATCCATTTGCATATGTTCCCTGTAACCTTAGACTGGGACAGAATATCCTTAACTACAACATGTGGAACATAAGCAATGATATTTTCATTTACCAAATATGGCCTAAAAGCCTCGACAACTTTAACCAAAGAATAAGCTTGTTTCTCCATGGTTTCATATTTTAATTCTGCTGCTTGCAAAGACTTGCTATAGAAAGCTATCAGATGTTCATATCCCTCATTATCCTTTTGTAACAATACTGCAGCTAGTGTATGATATGAAGAAAAAGAGAATAGAGAGAAGGGCTTGCTATAATCAGAAGACTTTAACACTGATGCTTCCTGAATGGCCCTTTTAATTTCAGCAAAAGCCTCTGAGGCTTCTTGATCCCAAAAAAATTTGGTATCCTTCTTGAGCAACTTGACAATGGGCTTCACTATCTCTGCAAAGTTTGCAGTGAACCTCCTAACAAAATTCACCTTGCCTAGAAAGGATTGAATACCTTTAACATTCTTTGGTTCAGACACTTTGTTTATTGCTTCAATTCTTTCAGGATCTATCCTTACCCCTTCCTTGGAAACAATGTGTCCCAATAATTTTCCTTTAGTGACCCCGGAATGACATTTCTTGGGATTTAATGACACACCAAATTCCAAGGCTTTATTGAACACCTTTTCCAAATGTCCATAATGATCATCAGCCCTTTTGGAGAAACAAGTTAGATCATCTTGATAAACCACCATGATAATATTAATGAATTCTTTGAAGGCTACATCCATGGCTCTTTGGAATGTAGCTCCAACATTTTTCAATCCGAATTGCATTCTTACATAAACATATGTCCCCCATGGAGTAGTGAAAGCAATTTTAAACTATTCAGATTCCTTCACTAACACTTGATTATATCTCGAAAAACCATCCATCATGGATATATCCCAGTAACCCCCCCTTCTCTTAGCTTAGTCAACTCTTGCTGCATCTTAGCTTCTAACAGGGGATTAATAGGTCTCTATTTCTATCTGAAAGGCTTAGCATCTGGAAGTAAAGGAACTTCATGCTGAAAAAGATCTTGTCTATATGCCTTTAGGTCTTCATAAGACCAAGCAAAAACATGTTTATCTCTTTAATAAATTAATAAGATTAGTCCTGACATGAGGGGGTAGTTTCTTCCTAATGTATACTAACTTAGGGGATGATTTAGTCCCCAGGTTTACCTCCTCTAATTCTTCCAACTTGGTGGTAGACTACTAATGTAAGTGACTCTCATTGTAACTGAACATGCTTTCCAACTCTACCAGCCCTTTAGGTATTTCATTGGTTTCCAACTAGACCAAATCATTTCCAAACACTATTTCCCTATTGTCAACCACCTCCACCAGTGCATTGCAATCAATCTTCTATCCATCATAATCATCAACACATTGGATGAACCTAAGAATATCCTCATCATCAGCAAAAACTTGCCAATTATACACATTATCAGGGATGGTAGGCCTAGATTTTATTTCCACAGTGGAAATGCTAGTTAGGGTTGCATCATCATTTTTTAATGCAACATTAGCTAGGAAATCTGCCATAATATTCTTTGATCACTTTATCCAATTAATAGAAAATCCACTAAAATGCTCAATAACATCCCAAACTGCATGTTTATATCTCTTTAATCTATCATTCTTGGATGCATATTT
Source organism: Cryptomeria japonica (assembly GCF_030272615.1). Classification (NCBI taxonomy): domain Eukaryota; kingdom Viridiplantae; phylum Streptophyta; class Pinopsida; order Cupressales; family Cupressaceae; genus Cryptomeria; species Cryptomeria japonica. The sequence continues at coordinate 207,847,110 of NC_081408.1, forward strand.
GGATCTTACCTGAGAGACAACCAATTCTGAGTCCCCTAACACTATCAATAGCTGGATTCCATGCTTTTTTACAACTTCAAGCCCAACAATAGAGCTTCATATTCTGCAGTATTATTTGCACACTGGAAAGCCAATAAGAAGGAATACTTAAAAGTTATACTTGATGGGGATACAAAAAGAACCCCTACTCTAGATCCTTCTTTGGAGAAAGCTCCATCAAAATACATCTGCCATAAACCATACTATTGTGATTCTAATTTGACCACAATGGGGTCAATATTCTTCAACTGAGGCAAAATTGGTTGAAGTCTAAAGTTTTCAAGATCTACATCAATCATACAATTGAGCATATTAGGGTCTACATTTTCAATTACCCTAGGAGCACGTGGCTCTCTGTACAACTTGACCTAATTTCTATTAATTGGAATGGTGGCATAAGATAAATCCAGTTGAACATTTCCTCCTACTATTGCTACCCACTACCTGGACAATCACATACCATAATGGGGCTTGGTATCAGTAACAATAACATCCATTTTATAAGTTGCCTCAAGGAATGCTGCTATTTTTACTTCAACATCTTTCATTGTACCTATCATAGGTACTTCCCTATTATCCATAGCATAGCATTTTCCATATACAGTTGTTACTGACAGTCCTAATTCTTTCATAACACCATAGGGCATAACATTAGCAGCAGCTCCTGAATCTATCATGCAGTTTTTTATCAACCAGTTGTTTACTAACAAAGTGACATAAAAAGGATCTACCTGTGAAGGATTTTGAGTGATAGTGGTCCCAACATAAACCTCTAGGGTTTGGAGTTCCTGATCCTTTCCATTTTTAGCTGAACCGGTGGGTAGGACTATGTTACTGTCAGATATACTAGAAAACAAAGACAAAGCTGCATCCCGATGTTCTTTTATTTTCAGCAATTCTACTAATGGGACAGTAACCTTCAGTTGAGTAAGAGCTTGAGCCATTCAAATGTAGAACTATTGCTTAATTCAGTATTAGCTCTAACTCTTTCTGCCTTGAGCTAACTTGCTCTTTTTGTTGTGGCAGCTCCTTGTATATCAGTAGTATTTTTGTCATCTTTACTCTTGGGTGCATCCTTAACCTGTTCCTTCTTTTCTTGACCAGTTTTAGGAATAGTAGTAGCACTACTTGCTGCCCCCTTTTGAGTAACCTCTTTATGAACATGGAACCAAGTTCACCCTGATCGGTGTCCTTCTTGGTGCTTCTTAAGTTATAATTATGTTTTGCTTTGGCAATGGCAACTTTAGTGAGACTTTTAACTTCTTCCTCACTAGGCCTTCTAAGATGAACTTCTTCATCCTCAATTGTTACCACATTCAATGTAGGATGCCAATCCAAGGTTAGTTGTCCTTGAACAAACCTTTCATTATCCAACACATCACTGTATTCACTTTGTATAGACTCCTCATCACTTTCTATAATAGTTTCAAACATATTAATGTCAGGCTTAGCTTCTTGTCTCATGGATTCTTCGAGGGCTTGAGCTACTGCACATTGATGAGGAGAATGTGGTCCATCACAAGTAATACACCAAGGAGTATTTTCTATATTATGGATAGTTTTACCTTTTAAGGGATCTGGAGTGTCCTAATTCTGAGCAATTTTGGGCTTCTCATTCTGGGGTTTTCCATCTTTCTAGTTGGTATTATATGGCATGTCATGCAGTCTAGGGGGCCTATACTGCCAGTTATAATAAGGTTTATCATTTTTATTTACCTTCGCAGTCAAATCCTTCATAGCAATGACCAACTTCTCTATCTTGTCTTCCTCCTTATCTTCTTTGCTAGGTTGCTATTTTGTTTCTTGCCATTACCTACCATTTGTTCTTCTTCCTAACTTCCCGGATGCTTTTCTATTACTTTCTACATTAATGACAATTCTAAAAGCATCTCTCAAGTTATGTGGATTTTTATCCCTCAGGATATAGGCCATCTTAGAATCAAATGCATTGTAATAGGTATTCAGACACATGTTATCATCTAACCTCATCACCTGATACAATCTATGCATAGTCTTTTGGAATCTAGCATTAAAATTAGTGACCATTTCATTGTCAGATTTTATGATGTTATTAAATTCATTGAGCATAAAGCTCTCATTTGTTTTATCACCATATTTCTCTTGAAAAGAATTTTAAAATCTTCCCATGACCTAATGCTATTAACTGGAAGACCTCTATACCAATCTCTTGCATCATCAACTAGGGACTAAACAAACAGTTTCATGATGACATCTTCATCCACTATCTCATAATCATTTATTAGGTCCCCAAAAGATTTTAGATGTTCCTCAGCACTAATTGCATTGTTTCTAGCAAATTTATGGAGTCTATCTCTTAACTCGGTAGGAACATGGTTGGGATATCCTAGGATCCCATCAAAGAACAATTGTCTATATTGCTCTAAATTGATAGGTCTCCTTTGAAAAGGGGTAATAACATTATTGTTTCCCAAATTCATTCTAACTTTTGGAATTGGAGACTGAGATATTTGGGTATGCTAACTATTCATAGGGATTTGACTCACTGATGCTATATTAGCAGGCACCGTAGGTTGAATTTTAATTGGGGGAAGGGAAATTTGCTAAGGATCAGGCTTACTAAGGTTTTCTGATGGAAACATGATAGGGGGAGATTTTAGATAACTAATTTTTCTTTTGACTTCCTAATTGGCTACTTCCAACTTATCTTTCTCTAACTCCATTTATAAATCCTCCTTTTCTTTCCTCATTCTTTCCATTTCTCTCTCATGTGCTGACAACCTATGAGAAATCTCCTCTGCACTTTTAGATCCAATTCCATCATCTACCCATTTTTGTTTTCCTTTATCCATATTAGTCCCAGGAAGTTGAGAATCACTAAGAACTTCCCTGTTTGGTTGGACTACTGACCTATATGCTTGCTTGGCTTTGGGGATCAGAATTTCTCTAATCACAGGACCTTCCTCATCACTCTCTTCTTTTTCCTTAGCTAGCACTTCAAGATCAGCTATTTGTCTAAGAAGCCTATTTCTCTCCATTAATTTAGCTTTAACTTCCTTCTCCTTATTTGCTTCCTTTTGGGCTCTTAGGTAGATTAAATGGTGAACTCTCATATTCAAATCTTCATTCTTTTGGGACACTTTATCTTCATCAAGGAAATGTTCCTCAGAATCAGATATATTGACTTGATCTATGTCAATCAAACTAATGTTTCCATCGATTGTCCTAGGCACAAAATGTCTAATTGTATTTGAACTGGTCCTATCTCTTGCAGAGACACTAACATGGGATAAATCTTGATTTAATGCATGTGCATTATCAATATTTCCAAACAATCCAGAATGGAAACCTAATATGTCATGTTCAGAATCTCTGGAAAAGGAATTAGAGTTTGCATAAACAGGTTGATCAGGCATCTTACTGGTATTACTATTCTTTTGTACCCAAGCAGCATTTGATGTCTCGTGTAACACTAATCTCTTCTGACCTCTTCATGACTGCTCTGGAAAACCCTCTTGCAAAGTTTCATGAGGATGCTTCTTTATGAATCATCTAGTGTTTTTTCCTCCTTGCATTATGCTTGTTTTCCTTTCTTATTGTACTTCACAAGGACTGGTTTCAAGATAACAGAGTTGCCACCCACTTCTATGGGATTTATGAAAACAAGCTTAGAATGAAATGCTGCAATTCCACAAACACAATGATTTTCTTTATAAATTTAAGCATGAAATCTGCTTCTGGATTCCTAATGTGATTTATCCCATCCGGGTCACCACAATATGAATTAAAACTTTTTTAACCAGAAACTTTTAACAATTCATTTATTCCCCAGTAGAGTTGCCACTTTTGTTGTGTTCAAAATCTGATTCACTTCAACATCCTTATAATAATATGATAACTATGTGCAGAAGAGATATTAAAGAGAAAGAAACTTCCAGGGCAACATATGACAAGGTTTGATTTAACCTTCTACACTTCGGACCTACTCTAAGTCTAGGTGGGTATACCTTTGTGAACTAAATTCACACTTTTAAAAGATAAATCCACAGCAAACCCGTTTAGAAAACCAGCGGATCTAATCACCTTAAAACTTACTGAAACAAAGGAATGAAAATTATACTCATATTCAATATTTGACCTACAAAGCATGTAATAAACAACCTTGATCTATACCAGTGCCTTATCCAAGGTCACAGAGTCATCAAAATTCAAATAATACTCCCAAATCAAAATATCTCTACACATCCCATTAGCTTGGCTTCTAAAGATCCCTATATATGCCTGACACACATAGGAATTTATTCATACTTCATCAAACTATGCTTAGATAAATTTTTGCAACGCTTTCTTACAATTCTTTGCGATCCTTTTTCTACTAGTCCTGGTATCCATTTATAACAATATGGATGCACATAGCTTCAGACTTTCCTAGGAGAATTTGTTACAATCATTTCTTCTCTAGAAGAAGTTACAAAATCTTTTACAAATATAGTTATAAGTCCTTTTCGACCTCCACAGCTTCTTCTACTTGTTGTTTGGTTGCAACCTCTTCTAACTTTTCAGGAGCGTCTTCTAACTGCTCTACATCCTGGATGGCATATTTTCTTGTCCATGTGTTGTATACATCATCAGCTGGCCATGCAAAATTAATCACTTTTGTTTTAGCCTTGGTTAACCTTTTCCATGAATTCCTCATCTTGTTAACCTTCTGAATTGAGAAAACCGTAATCAAATTTGATTGTCTCTATCTCCTGAATTGTTAAAACAAAAAAGGAAGCATCATCTAAGTCAACAATTCCTTTTATTCTGGCTGACAATTTGGCCTCTAATTCCTTAAGCCACACTTGTTTGTCCTTCAATTGATTTGGGCTGACAAAAACTCCTGGGAGCAATTCAAAAACCTGATCAGTGTACTCCTTTTTGTACAAGTGGATCTTCCTGTCAGCATTGTCTATCCCTTCTGCTAATTTTATTAGATCCTTTGTAGTGTCACAAGTGGATTTGATGATAGGATCAGCCCCTGCTTCATCATAAGATACACAAATAAGCTCCAAATCCTACTCTCTAGGCTTCCACTTGTCAAAAATAGGCATCAAAATGGCCTTATCTCCATTAAGCTCATTCCACATATCTAAAATCTTTCTTATGTTGTTATATAATAGTGAGGCCCCCATGGTGTCTGCAAAACTTTAAATGGTAGCCCTTACTCTTTCTTCATACTTCTTGGCATACAAGGCCTGAGCCTGTTCTAAATTCTCCAATTCTTGAGGAGTGATCTCAACCATTTGAGAACTAGAAGGTGCTGGAGATGGTGGGAACTCAATAATGGGGCTAGTAGGTGGAGGTCTTGTAGGAGAAGAGGAAATCATCAGTGTTAAAGGACTCACCTTGATGGTACTGTCCTGTCAACTGGCTTTGCATCTTAGCAATGATGCTATCTTTACCCCTTACCTCTTCCTTAGCACTATTATAGGCTTTCAAAATTGTCTCCAACTTAACTTGGAGGTCTGCCATTTCTTTAGCCTCCCTTTCTACTACTGCACCACTAAACTTTGTAGTCTCTAGTACAGTGCTAGTAGCTTCCACTACCCCTGTATTTTGCACTCTTTTCACTATCATTCCACCAAGGTAACTTGACCCTAGGGTGTCCTTATTTCTCCTATTCTCATCTCTCTTAAGAGACCACATGACTAGTGTAGCATTATCTTTGCTAAAAGTGATTCCCTCCATGGGTTTGGTTTCTTTTCTCACTACCTCCAATACCAAGGCATCTGCTATGTCCCACTCAGGGAGAATGAGTACTCCAGCTTGTGCCACCATATCTCTTCCTTGCTCAGGAGTGATGGTCTTAAACTCATCTATCATTTCTTTCTTTATTTCCTCCTCAACCACAGTTGGATCTTTATGAGGCTGCTCACCTTTTCTCTTCTCACATCTTGCATTGTATTTGTCAATGTTTTGCTTCCATACAAACTACATGAATGCTCCTGATGTAACAAAGTTGTTGTCAGCCAAGAAGTCCTCCCTGGCCTATTTGATCTCAGGATCCCACTCCTGGCCCTTAAACTCATTGGTAGTGATGTTCATCTTAGTAGCAAGGGGCTCTTCTAGCATTCCTTCTTCTACTTCATCATATGTGTAGGCTATTTCTCCCAGGCTACCTAACTATATCAGTTGCTCAGCTACTGCTTGTTCATCTCCTATATGAATAGGGGATTGGGATGGAGAGTACAAGGGTGTATTAGATTATAGTTGTTTTCCTACTCTCTACTTCTTTGGGCTCTCTTAGATGTCAATGACATCTTGTATCTTCCTCTTTCCTTTAGAGGTAGAGGGCTCCCCTGTTGTAGGCATCAACACTCTATAATTAGACTTCTTGTGCAACATATAGTCACCAAGAGGGATTTCTCTAGCGGGGGAAAACCTACTTAGAACCATTCTTACCTTTTCAGGGTTGTTTTTAACCACAACCTCCCTCTTTTCTTTCAGAGTCTGCATTACATTCTCAAAGCAAAGAATTAGGAACTTTATTTTCTCCTCAAAAGGGTAAAAGCTAGACAATGGGTCATAGCTGGTATCAAACTGATGTACAAAGTCTAAGGCTTTTTTATAAGCCACCCACTTTTCCTTCCTCAGCTCCTGCTCATCTTGATCAAACTCATTTCTAATAAGGTCTTTAGAAAACTGAAATTGATGGGGTCTACCTCTGCATATTGCCCTCTTTTTAAACATGTCGTTAAAGAAATCTTTTGGATTGGCATATCTGGATACTGTAGTTGACAAATGATAAGGTTTAATAAAATCTTGAAAATAGTTCCAACCTCCCTTGGTTATTACAAATTGGTGAGCTATAGTAACCTTAGGGAAAATAGTCCCTTTACCCCTGCCTATCAGCTCTGCCTCCTGCACACTCCGAATTTTTTTTAGGACTTCTGCAATTCCCACTTTGAGAGGGACCTGATAGGGCAATAAAAATGGAGTGCCTCTGAAACCAAATACTCTGAAAACTATGGAGATAGGGTATAAGTAAATATCACCCCAATTATGGACAATTTTTATATTTTCTGCAAATTCTTTTGGTCTAATAAATTCCAAAAGAACCTTGGGGGTTCTCAGATTTTCTGAACAGAGGAGAGTCCTAATCTTTGATGCAAAACATTTATCAAATTTTAAGAAACTAGCATCATCTCTATCCCATGACATCACTGTACTCCATAATTGCACTGGCCTCTTTTCTCCATCTTTCTCTTTTATAAGATCCATTCCACTTGCAAAATAATCACCAGCTTTGAATAAAAATAGATTCATGAGGAGTGAATACCATCCAAAAGGCCTATCAACCTTCCCATTCTTTATTCCTATCAACCGTCCATGGATAGCATTAGTAATAAAAGAAGCATAATCAAAGGTTACTGCAAGAGAAGGATTCAAAATCTGAGCAATCATTAGCATGTAATAATTGGGCATATTTGTCTCAGCATCCTCTCCTAAAATATGGCAAAGTGACCAATACACTCCCTTAGCCCTAAGGGTGAACAGATTCAATGAGAAGGGCTCTTCGGTGTTGGGTCCTACAACTGTCAACCCACCTATCTTCACAAAGAATTCCTTAAGAGGCCCATTTCTAAGGTGATTCCTCTGTGCACTGTATACTTGAGCTAATGATTTGAAATTAATAGGCTCTAGAAAATTGGTAAACTCATTAAGCCCAAAAGCACTTCAGAATTCCCCATTACTTATTTCAATGAGGGCTTTCCCATTTATATCCCTAATGCTCCTTGTGACTGGATCATAATTATGTGCAATCTGAGTCAGGAGATCCATGTCCATGAATACTCCTGGAACTACCAATTTTCCCACATCTAACTCCTAGATGCTATTCTGTGGGGCTGGGGAATTTCTCATGCCAAATCCAACTTTGAGAAACCCCAACCCAGACAACCCAACCTGTGGGTTTCTCAACCAGTTACCTTTATCATATAACCCTTCTCCTATCTTCAAATGACAAGCTCTTGGCACTAGTTCTTTCATTTTTGATGCCTGATTAGTTGACAATGTCAACTATCTGAGAAAATCATCACAAATGGCCCTCTCCTGGTAATTAGCTTTCCCTGAGAACTCTCTCTTAGGTGCCATCTTAAAAATATGCAAGCAATATTACCCCCAACTAGTTCTATGAGAAATCAAGACCATAATTAAAATACACTGCTAAGAAATTGCCAAACAAGAGTACAAGAAAACCTATTTTTAACTTGAAGGAATCCGCTCTGCAATTGAATGAATTTTCTCTATATTTGAAGAAAATAGCTCTACAACCACTTCTCTGCAACAATTCTTTGGAATGATACCTTCACTCAATTAATATGGGATCATATATGGTACTTAGGATCTTAACTGTGACATTGATACTGCATGCTTCGGCTGTCCCTTCAGAATTGAATTCATGATAGAATTTGAAATTTTCGCTCCAATGGGTCACAACATGCCTGCACATTTTTCCTTCTCTCTCTTTCGCTATTTCACAGAGCATAACCTTCAAGCAATTTTGTTAAACGAAATCACGCCAACCGTCCGATCAAATGAAACTTGATCCGTCTTTACACTGACTTAACAACTTTGCCTTAGCACCGGGCCCTACCTCCTTTTCGCCATTTCGCGGGCTTTATCCTTCGAGCACTTTTCCTTCACGAAGCTAGGCCAGGAATTAGATGAAACTTTAACTGCTCAGTGTTTAACTCTTACTGGGACCGTTAGCTTCTTCATTAACCGCGCCTTTATCTTGATGACTAACTATTTTTCGCTATTTCGCATAGCTTAAACCACTTTCAACTTAGGGCCACGAAACAATGTGAAGCGTTGGATCAAATCAGAGATGACCATCCTTTAAAGGAGACCTTTATGCTTGCTTCACTTACGCCACTCTTTCATTAGTTACTGAATACCACATGGCATTCAACCATTAGCTCTGGAAAACTATTCGAGTTCAGATCAAAGTCAGCCAGATATCTTTCCCTTATAACCACTGGTTACACCTTGGTAGGCCCTCAACTTCTTCTGAAACCACGTGTCAATCAAGATGTCACCATCTAGCATTACACCTAGACAAACCTTCTCTTCCTTTCGCTATTTCACGAAGCATATCCTTCAGTTGGTTCACAACCACGAAACAACGTGAGCCCTTGGATCAAAACGGAGTTGATCCCCTTTTAACTTCATGCTTTATCTATCTTCAGTGCCCAAAAACCTTTTCATTGTTTCATGGGTTTTAAAACATGAGTACTTTACCATTGCGAACTCACGTAGGCCGTTAGATTATATTTGACTTGCTCGATGCTTAAAAACTTAACTGAATTCGGCAGATGTGGGCCCTCTGACTCAACTCCATCCACCTGGCATCTAGTCACTTCTGAGCTAACATGTCAACCTTTCATTTGCTGAGAGAGAACATTAGATTCCACCTCATCCTTACCACCTATATCTGCCAAGTCACTACTTATCCCACGGCATGACTCACCTCTGGAACCCACCTTTTAATCCTTAAATCCGACTTGCTGACTATTTTGACCTTCTGCCACATGCCATCATCTTACTCGCCATCTCGACCAATTGGACTGCCTGCTTGGAGCGCCATGTCATTTCGCTACTTCGTGAAATCTAACTATCAAGCATCTTCCTCCTACGAAGCTGCACTAACCATCAGATCAAACGAAACTTGTGCATTTGTTATGCTCTTATTAAAACTCCCTTTTCATAGGCCGAAAAACCTTTTCACTATTTTGCAGGGCATAACTTTCAAGCATCTATCAGCCACGAAACAGTGTGAACCATTGGATTAGATTGGACTTGATCACCTTTTAGTCGCTTGGAAAGTCTTCGCTGCAAGGTCCCACCAAACGCTTTTTCCATTTCGTGAAAGGTATTTCATTTGCAAGTTTTGGCTATGAAATAACGCTAGCCATTAGATTTTGAACGAGATGGAGCCCTTTTAAACTAGACCAAATGCGCACCATTGAGAACACTTTTCCCTTTCACCATTTCACAAGTCTTAAACCACATGCAACTTCGCCTAACGAAATAACAAAAACCATAGATCCATCTGAGAGCTAGGTACAACTTACTGGGCCCGATAACATTAGGAAGAAAAGACATAAGGTATAAAGTTTTATGATTAATTCAACAACCGCCTAGGCAAACGACATTGGGGGGACACCTCTTACGACCCCAAGACCCATTACTTAATTGGATAAAGTAACGTAGGAATAGAAACCAAAGGGTTTTTTATCAAACATTGAGGGATTTAAAATTGAAACCCTAAACCCTTAAGACCTAACACAGACTTGGAGCAGTTGATAGTGTGCCTGACTCAAAATTTCAAAAACTTAGCCAATTATGGGAAAAGAAAAACCCATTTCTTAAACAGTGATAACATATGGTTCATGAAAGCCAAAGTGATGAAATGTATGAGAATGTTTAGTTTTGGAACTCTTGCTTGATTTAGGTGACTTTGTAGCTTGGATAAGGCACTGATATTGGTCATGAAATTTTTTCTATCTTTCTTGGGATCAAATACTGAAAATGAGCATAAATTTTCTTTAATGTTTTAGTTTTATTGAGGTGATGAAGTCCATAGGTTTTTAGCATTGGTTTACTGTGGATCTCAATTTAAAAGTGTGAAAGTATTCACAAAAGGTATACCCACCTGAGCTTTGGATAAGTTCAAAGTGTAGAAGGTTTTGTCGAAACCTTGTTATATGTTATTTTGGAATTCTATTTTCTTGGTGTCCTCTTCATATGCAAACAGAGTTATTAAATTTTCTTATAGGGAGGAATAGGAGGGAATCAGAATTTGAGAACAATAGAAGGGCTCTCAAGACTTTGGAAACTATTTCATATTCACTTAGAAATCCTCCACAACATTGAATTCCCATAACAATCTTATTTACTCTTTCCATAAACACAACAATTCTTTCATTTTCTTCCATTTTCAAGTTGTCATATCTTACTCGGTAACCATCAAGTTTAGCAATTTTGACAGTAGGATCACCTTCATTCAGAGTTTGCAATTTGTCCCATATAACATTAGCCGATTATTTGTCAGTCAATCCCACAATATTTGATCAGTAAGTGCACACAAGAGGGCTTCTCTAGCTCTACAATCATTTTCAATATTCTTATCTAGGTCTGCAGGAGTAGGATTTCTAGATGTCAAATCATAAGGTGTGTATCCTTTCTCAGTGATCTCCAAAATATCCTTTCCAAGACATATAAGATGAGTCTCCTTTCAAATTTTCCATATCCCACAATTTGTTCCATCAAGCTTAGGGATTTCTCTTCTGAAAAATAGCTCTTGGTGGATTAGAAGTGTTAGTTACCATAGGATCTACCTCAAGTGGTTAAGCTTCTGCAAAAGAGGACTAAAACTCTAATACCAATTGTTAGGATAACCGGTGAACAAATGAGGGGGGGCTAAATCAGTTGTTAACAGATTATAACTTTTAATCCACAATACAACATTAAACAAATCAAGTATCTGTAAGGAACAAATATGAGTAAACAATACAACTTAACAATTAACTAGATAATCGATGCAAAGCAACTATACCACATAACACCATGATTTGTATGTGGAAAACCCAAAAAGGGAAAAACCATGGTGGGAAGCCTACCCACAGTCAGATGATACTTCTATAGAAAGTATGTGTTACAATGAGGGGCTTGCACTTGCAGGAAGGCACACTGCCTAGAGCATACTTCTCATTAGAAAAGAGTCTCACTAACTAGAGAGAGGCTACAACCTTGTCAAGATAAATAGACAACAATCCAATAGAGTGAACTGCTAGAAATAACATCTACCATGCCTGATTACAACCTCGGTTAAGCTCAATGTTGGAGGACTAAGTCCTCTTCTAAATCCAATTCAATCACCAATGATCGATCAACTCCTCTGCCTGAATGATATTACAATTTTTTCACATTACATTCTTTGATCATGACCTTTTCAATAACCATGATTCTTTACAAAGAGTTTCTATCTCTTATTTATACAAATCCTAAGGCCTAAACCAATTAGGTCAGCCACCTAAAGATATTACAATAATATCATTACATAATTCCATATTACAATGATATGCCATGTTGGCTTAAGACCAAAACATTAATAACAAATCCATAAATCATCTTGAATCATCCAGGTAATTTGTAGAGTACACACTAGCATGATACCAGTTCATAACCTAGATAGGTACTGTACCTATTCTAGGTCCACCACGCCAAAGCAGTGTCTTCAAGCAATTGAAGCATGATCAACAAACATCTTCAACATCTGGAAATCCTCGATGAAGCTGCACCAACACCAATTATGCATCCTATCAAGATTCCTTAATGAAAGCTCTGTTGGTAAAGCCTTAAACCAGTGCCAATAAGGGTGTACCAGAATGTATGATAACATCCAATTACTAAGCCAATACAAACTAACCAAAACACACTCATGGAGCATATAACTCATGAAATCCAATATACTTTACTAATCCAAACATGGTGGAAGTGTCCAACAGATAATCTCTTATGCCGGTAGCACTAGATCTTCAACCGGTAACCAGAACTTGTCTGTTGATAACCATCCAAATCAGCTAGTGTTGACATTAATGACAAAACATCAATGCAACACATAATCAATTCATCCATAATGCCAACACCTACCTCCATCCTGTCATCTACTAGGGCATGATTTCTCTAATTTTTCTTTGAAACAACACTCAGAATCACATTGTCTCAAAGAGGGGCAAAATGTAGACACTAAAAATTGTCTTAAGTCTTTGACAATATATTTCACTAACCTTTTTCATCTACACTGATTAAATAATTTTAATTATTTAATTAGTACTAATATTTTTCTTCTAATTTTCCTATAATTAAATAATTCTTAATTATTTAATTATTATTCTTCTAAACTATTAATCAATTAATCTTGATCTTAATCAACAATCCTAACTATTCCTCTTCGATTAAATAATTTTCTTAATTATTAAATCCCTTTATTCTAAGCTAATTATTCTTTCATGATTAAATAATTATTTTAATTATTTAATACCCTTCTCCATATTGTTCTAATTAAATAAATTTTTTATTTATTTAATTGTCATGTGTGGGTGAAATAAATAATTCTTTATTTATTTATTTATGACCCCACTTATCTCTTCCTCTTTCTAATTTCTATCTCCCTTATCTCTTTAACTTGCTAATTCACCACTAGTCTTTTCCTCTTCCATTTTGACATATTTTGTTGAAAATGAATACTTTCAATATTCATTTTCACTTAACTCTTTCCATTTCTATTTCTTTCTCAACATTGGAAATAAATTTTCCTTTTTATCATCACTTAACAAGTCATTTCATTTAATCTTATCCATCGATTTCTTTCAATCTCAAGTCAATCTAAGTCATCCAATCAATCCTCAATTTGCCTATAAAGTGGACTCTTTTCTCATTCAATTTCAACCATATTTTCTAAGTATCCTTATGCTATCAATTTCGCTTGCAAATCTTGCTTTCACTTGCAATTGTTCTTTATAGGTGAGATCCATAAAAATTTTGAAGGAAAAAGAGAAACAATGGAGGTCAATTAAAGGAGCTAGTAATTAGTTTGCATTTCTTGTTTATATCTTATCTTCAATTCTTACGTTGAATGTATTAGGATCCATTTCATTGCAATTTAGCTTTTTTGGATAGATAATTGGTATTTCTTTGATGATTTCCCTAATTCGTAGCTACATTTCCTTGTTGACCTTGTGACATTCCCAAATTTCTAAGTATTGTTGGATGATTGGTTGTTGTGATGAGAGAAATGAGCTACTAAATCTCAGATTTCAGAGCTTCCAACATCAACAATGGAGGTAACCTAGTAAACACACATGCAAATCACACAAATAAAACTAGGCTAGACACAATCACATGCATGCAAAACCAACATTAATCTCCGTTTCCATCCTATCCTTCAAGGTCTTTTTTGGTAGATGGGTACTCTCAAAAGCACTTAACACAAAAAGCTATGAAGTGATGGACTATTAAAATTAGATATGTTAAAATGAAAGTAAGATGAATGCAAAATGCAAGAATACAGGTGCACAATAAAGGATTTTGAATGCAAAAGTTCATGGATCCCAAAATGGGAGAGGGGCTCTACTTAAATAGACATCCTTGGGTTGAATCTAGATTATGGGATGAATGTGGGATAAAGAAGATGGCTTGAAAGTTTTAACCCCACATGCGAGAGGTCAATGCAAATGGGTAGAGAAGAAAAAATAAATGAGCGATGCAAATGCTTAAGCATATATTTGTGAAAATGGATAAGTAATAATATTATTAAATGATAAATGGAATATGAGATAATAATAATAATATTTTTAATGGATATAATAATATATATATTATTGATGATATATATTAATATTAATAAATTAATGATAAATAAATAATAATATTTAATGGATAATGAAGAATAATAGATGGAATAATGCATGAAAATAAAGTTGATCCACCTAGGATTAAAATGACAAATTGTATGTGTCTACAATAGGAATCAAGGTCATAGTGGAATGGAATATCATCGAGTTACAGGTCTTTGGAGACTCCCAATTAGTCATGAATCAGGTCAATGATGACTGCCAACTAAAATATGGCAAATTGATGCCATCTAAAAGGATGGTGGATGACTTCAAGAAATATTTGGTGGATATAAAATTTGAATAGATCCCCAGGATGGATAAAAATGTTTCAGATGCCATGGCAACCATTTCCTCACTCCTACAAATACCATAAAAATAGAGTAATTATGAGTTCCTGGTGGAGCAATTGTTTCTCCGTGCCCACAACAATCCAGAATCCCAAGTCATATGCCACCTAGTTAGTTCTGACTCACCACTTTATGTGAAGATCTATGCCCACCTAAAAGATAGTACTCTTCCACCATATTTATCTAGAAACCAAAAACACAACTTTATACCTCAAGCAACTCATTATACCCTAACTGCAGATACACAATATATATGAGGTCTTGACAATACTCTCCTTTGGTGTCTTGATCGTAATGAATCTGAAACCACCTTGCAAGAACTTCATGAGAGTATTTGTGGAACACATTCAAGTGGTCCTAATCTAGCCAATAAAATTCTAAGAATGGGGTATGGGTGTGTGTAGGATATTGGTGGGCCAAACAAGCCCTTAAGTGGCAATGAAATTCAAACAAATAGAGTTAGGGAACTTGACATAAAAATTTGAATAAGTTACGAAAATTATTTTAAAATTATGTAAGAATACAATTTGTATGAAATTGAATGTAGTTTCTAAACTACTATTTGTTTTGTGAAAAAATTAAATCTATTTGGCAAAAATTTAAAATTTGAATGCGATAGTACTAAAATTTCATGAAAAAGATAAGAAGCGGGTGTCTGTCTAACCACCCTAACCACAATCAAATCATAATATTTTTTATAAGATTTAAGATAAAAGTAGAAGACTCATTTTTGGATGTGACACATATTTTTTAAATTTATTTTTAAATAAATAATTAATTATTATTTTTTTAGTATAACTCTTTAAAAATATAAAAATCGTATGTCTTCCCACCATAACTTTGTCAAAACTTTATGAAATTCAATGTTTTCTATTTTAATCCTATAGTATATGAAGCATAGAATGTGATGCATGTTTCGGATTTAAAAAAAGTGATATTGTTTGAAAGATAGATATTTTTCAATCAACTTATCAATCGAGACTTTAGTCAGAATATCACCACTTTTTGGCCCCTCATGATCCTACGCATACCTGTATTATTGGCCAACCATGGAAAAGGAATCCTAAAAATTTGCTAGAAAATGCCAAAAATTGCAAATCCATGGAAATCTTATACATGCACTGGCACATTAGCTACAACCATTCACCACATCATGGCCTTTTTGTCAGTGGGAACTTGACTTCATGGGTATGACTCATCCCTCCTCATCTAGTGGACATAAGTTCATAATCATGACCACTAAGAATTTTACAAAATGGGTTGAAGTTGTTCCATTGACTACTATTACCGGCAAGAAAATATCTTCCTTCATCCTAAACTATCTCATTTGTCGGTGTGGCATCCCTAGCTCCATTATCACTGATAATTGTAGACCCTTCATAAAACAAGATGTGTAGGAACTTTGCAAAATATTCCATATCTAGCATCACTTCTCCACACCTTATTATCCTTAATGGAATGTCCAAGTGGAGGCTTCAAACAAAACCATTCTAAAAATCTTAGAGAAAACAGTGAATGATGCTAGTCATGATTGGCATATTTAATTGAATCTTTCTTTATGGGCATATCGAACTAGCATTTGCACACCCACAAGAGCCACACCATACTCACTTGTATATGGCTCAAAAGCCATCTTTCCTGTTGAGGTTGAAATGCCATCACTCAGAGTATGACTGAAAGGACTCATTCTAGATGAGGAATACAAGGTAAACCAATGTTAATAATTAGAGTTTCTAGATGAACATTGTCAACATTAGTTTGATCACCTCAAAGCATACCAACAAAGAATGTGTAGGAGTTACAACCACAAAGTAAAACCAGGGCATTTCAAATTGATGACTTGGTAATGAAGAAAAATCCTCGCAATCAACAAGATCGAGAAAAGAAAGGCAAGTTTGAACCAAACTGGTTGGGTCCTTTTGTCATCATATCAACCAATGGATCAGGGGCATATTAGTTATTTACATCAGAAGGGGACTTGATTAATAATCCTATCAATAACATCCATATCAAAAAAATTTACACCTGAGTCATCCAATGCACGAAAAAAATTACAAAACTCAAAAAGTGCAATAAAAGCGAGTACTGAAGACTTGGCAATAGGCGTTATTTGTGATAGATCGGCTCTTCTATCTATCAATAGATATATCATACCCTTTTACATCTATTTCATCTAGGCCATCAGCCGACACAAGTCTTTAACATGGTTCAATCTTAGACACACTTAGCATAGTCACTATCCTTCATTGTCTACAACAATTTATAAGTATAATATCTCACCATGGCTTGGTAATTAGTGTATGTATCCATATTTACAGTTGTGTCTGGGGTTGGGGCAAAATCCTAACCTCGCTCGAGGCAATTCACCTTTTGGGTTTAAACAAACAACAACCACATGAACACAGACATATCTTGCAAACAAAGATCATGAAACTCAATGATAAACATCAAAACATTCAAATCCAAACACAATACAACATTGAACACTTGAAAACACATTTCAAACCAATCACCAAACTCAACTTTAGGATTGGTAGAGAGCGAAACACAATGGATGATCTATTTTGAATCATGGTTTGATTACTTTAGCATGAGTTTTGACAGTTTGTATCTTGAGTTTTGGTTGTTAGATCTTTGGAGCAACTCAAGGATGTTTTTAGCTAGAGAAGCAAGGAAGGAGTCTAATATTTTTTTGTATTCTATCTATGAGTCGATCATTAGAATTGTGCAAATGTGTCCTAAGACATGATTGGAAACATATCATTAAGGATATTTTGCATTTGTATATACTTAATGGTTAACTCTTGTCTATTTTACACAAACAACACTAAGGATGACTTGGTTCAAGTATACCTCGACACTTGTGTCATTTTGTAAATATCAAAATCCATGTAAGTGGTACTCAGGTCACCATGGTTCAAATTATACCATTGATGGTTGTACTAACTTCCAACATTTCAAAAGCTCAGTGATGACAAAAGGACCACAAACAATTGGCTAAAATAATGACTACATTCATATGTAGTTATATTTATTTTATCATTATCATCATGCAGAAATCCAAAAAGTGCACCATGCTTGTGCACACTAACTTACTAACATTTCTGCCTTAATCGATTAATTGATCATGTGTCATTCTTCTAATTCAATTTTTTTATTTTCCTAATCATTTCAATCATTTCACCATTAATCATTCATTTTCTAACATTGATTGAATAATCTTTATTATTTGATTAGTTCAATCCCACTTTAATTAAATAATCTTTATTATTTAATTAAATCCAATTTCATTTTTCTCATAATTGAATAGTTTCTTTAAATTATTTAATTAGCTAATTATTTCATCATAATGAAATAAATTTTTATTTATTTAATAAAATCTTAATTAGCATCTTCTAAAAATCAAGAATGGAAACAAATCTTTATTTGTTTTTATTTAATTAATTTAATTTCTAATTATTCTCATCCAAATTCAAAAGTGGCAATAAATCAAGAAAAGGATTTTAAAAATTAAAATAAATCATTATACAATTTAAATCCATTATTTTTTCATATTCTCCCAATTTCAAAAATGGAAAGTATGTCATCATCTTCTTTATATGATTTTCAAATATCATTATCATATCTTCCTAAAAATTGAAAATGGAAGTAACCAGTTAGCTTATGATTTTATTGATTTATCTTCTTGGAAAATATCTCTTTAATCTCAATTTAAAATTTGAAAAAGGCAATATGCCCAGTCAAAAGCCGCTTTTTTCTATTTTTTAAAATCCATCTTGATTCTCTAATCTTGTCTTCAATCTTCTATAAAAACTTTTCAATCTCACCATCCAATCAATCTCAATTTTTTAATAAATTGAGCTCTCATTGCTCACTTACAACAACCACATTTCGAGTATCCTTATGCTGTCAATTTCAATTCATCTTGCTTAAATCACACTTGCTTTGTAGGTGAGATCAACAATAATTTGAAGGAGAAAGAAGAACAATGAAATAACATGGAAGGAGAATTTGTTTGGTTTGCATTTCCTTTTAATGATTTATTTCTATTCTTTCATTGATTGTATTAGGAGTTATTTTCATTGCATTTTAGTCTGTGGTTGGACAATCTATTGCTTTGATGCTTGTCCTCAATTTCCTAGTTACATTTTTTGGTAAACCCGATGTGAACAACAACTTAATAATTTATTTATTTTCTTGTGATGTGTAGCTTTACAGGTATCAAATTTCACAATCACCGAGGAAGAAATTTTCATGGATCTCAAATCTAGCCTACTTAAAGGAAGAATTGATCTTAAAATCTATCTTTAATTAGGAAGGCAAATGAAGAACAATTTTTATCTAGATTTAATTAGGATGGTTAATTTTTTTTCAATTGATCTTCATCTATATTAATCTAGGAGGTGAATGAAAAACAATCTAAGCCAATCATACAATCAATTTTTTCAATTTCACACAAATCACATAGTTGCTAATTGCATTTAGATTTTTCTAATTACATGTAGTTTTTTTTTCAAATTACATATAGTTTTGTTTTTTTTGTTGCATGTGGCTTTTTTTGAATGCATATTGTTTTTTTTGGCTTGCATGTTGGTTTTTTTGCTTTTTTAGTTGCATGTTTTTTTATTGCTTTTTGCTTGCATATTGTTTTTTAGTTGCATGTCATTTTTTTTCTTTTTGTTTGCATGTTGATTTTTAGTTGCATGTTGCTTTTTTTTTTTTTTTCCTATTGCTCTTTTTTAGTTGCATGTTTCTTTTTCTCTTTTTGCTTGCATGATTGATTTTTTGCATATTGGTTTTTCTACTTATGCTTAAAGGTTTTATATGTTACTAATCATTTTGTGCAGGGCATCCATTTTCATGTATTGAAGACAAACATTGAAACTACTGACATATTTGTTGCAGGATCCAACCAAAGACTTATATTTGAAACCATGTGTTTGCGATTTCTAGCTTAGTTGCACACTTTGTTTTCTAAGGGATAAATGAACACCATGTATGCCATGTTTGTTTTTCAATTTTTTGCATGTTTTAACCTTTAGATAGTGGGCCTCCCTCTCAATTTGCTTGGTATATTGATAGGAATTCGTGAGAGGGAATGACCCTAAGTGCTGATGAGGTTGAAGATGAACCTCTTCCAAACCACTCTAAATAATTATGGATATAACGAAAGTTGTAGACAATGGGTGCTAGAATGGTGTAGTGATGATTAAATTTTTTGGATCTACACCCACCTGAATGGATGCCCTTACTAGAACCTCTTATTTTTAGATGCCAACATTCTTCTATCTGTTGGCTCAAGCATTGTGATGTGCACATGCTGAAGATACCTCTCATGTACTCTTTAGTTAGAGATAGAAAATTCTTGGGAAGTGATGACCCTTGAATTTGAAGCTTGGTATACCTTAGAAGTGAGTTCATTGTAAGGGGGAGCCCATGCTACAAATGTATATCTAAGAAGTGAGTTCATTGTATTAAGCAATAGGATTCAAAAGATGTTGTCTTGACCAGTCATAGGATGTGTTGTGAATGAGAATGATTATTTTGAGTCCAAGTCCAAACACTTGGTCTTCTATGCTTGTCAAAAGTTGAGTCCTACATCATTTTTCAAACAAGTCTAAACATTTTCCAAACAAAGTTAAAAACAAGGGCATTCATAAAACAAAGTGCAAAACATTTTTTTTTTAAAACATGGCTTTCAAAAACATTGGAAAACTTTGTCTCAACATTTATGTCACTTAGGTTTAGGTCCATCATAGTCCACTCTTAGGTTTTAAGACATAGTCATTGAATTACACTTAGTCCTTTTCACTATTAAGTATCTTGATTTTGAACTTATCTTTAGAACTATTTCCCTAAGTCTTCCATTATCATTTTGCATACCACCCTTAGGTCCTTTCATAGGTGTCATTTTGCATACCATCATTAGGTCCTTTCTTACGGATCATTTTTGCATACCATCCTTTGGTCGTTTCTTAGGTGTCATTTTGCATACCATCATTAGGTCCTTTCTTAGGGATCATTTTTGCATACCATCCTTGTGTTGGCTATTTGGAGGAATTGATTATGTGTTGCATTGATGTTTGTCATTGATTTCAACACTAGTTGTTTTGATTATCTACTAGCTTCTGGTAGAGTGGTTGGACTTTGATGATGATCAAGAGATTTGTCTATTGTATTCTCTAGTATGTTCCAAATGTTGGAATTGGTTTGGATTGATTATTTACATATTTATGATGCATATCACATTCATTTAGTTTGGGATTTGATGATCTGAATGTTATCTTTTGTTCTAGTAAGCCTTTTGGTTATCGGTAAGGGTTTTATAGGCAATGCTTTGTTGAAGATCTTTTGATGCACTTGATAAGTGGTATTGGTACGACTTCCAGATGGTTCATGGGATGTTGTTGATTATCTTGTTCATGTTCCTATTGATTGGTAGTTTCTCATTTGGCTTATGGTGACCTATTTTGGGTCCGGTTCTATCTAGGTTATGGTCTAGTTTATGTAATGTGTTGGTAGTTGATCTCGATGCATCATTGGTTGGATTTATTGATTGGATTATGTTGTTTCGGTCTAAGGCTGACTTGGATTATCATTGGTTTGAAGGTTTATGTAATGAATTTATTGTATTATCTTTTAGGTGGCCAACCTAATTTTTTAGGTCCCGGGTTGGTATATATATGATATAAGATCTCTTTGTAGGTCATGGGATGGAATTATGGTCATGGGATTATCCATTTGCGAATAAAGTTATAATCATATGTAGAGGTTTTGGTCCATCATAGATGATTGAATAGGATTTGTGTAAGAGGTCTAAGACCTTCGGTATTGAGCTTAACCAAAACTATACTCAGGCATAAGAGATGCTATCTTTGTAGTTCACTCTTCTTTCTGGATTGTAGTGCATTTCTTTTATATTCATTGAGGCTCCTTATGTCATGAGAACTGTGCTCTAGGTAGTGTGCCTTCCTGCATGTCCAGGCCTATCTTATTATATTCACATACTTGCTGCAAAAGTATTATCCTAACTATGGGTAGGCTTCCCACCATGGTATTTCCCTTTACCAGGTTATCCACATATGAATCTTGGTGTTTTGTGTTGTGGATGGATAGTAACTACTCTGTGATTTATGTTTGAGCTTAATTGTTACATCTGCTATTCTGGTATTTGGTTTATGCATTCCAATAGAAGGTTGTGTGTGCTTAAAGTTTCATAATCTATTGACAACTGATTCACCACCCCCTCTCAATTGTCCACTAGTTATCCTAACAATTGGTATCAGAGCTTGGTCCTCTCTGTAGAAGCTTAACCACTTGAGGAAGATCCTATGCCATCTAACAATTCAAATTCATCTACAACTATTTTCTGAAGAGAAATCTCTAGGCTTGATGGAAAAAATTATAGAGTATGGAAGATTCAGATGGAGTCTCATCTAAGATGTCTTGAGAAGGATATTTGGGAGATCACTAAGAAAGGCTATACACCTCATGATCCGACATCTAGAAATCCTCCTCTGATAAACCTGGATAAGGACATTGAAAATGATTATAGAGCTAGAGGAGCCCTTTTGTGTGCCCTTTTAGATCAGTAAATAATGGGATTAACTGACAAATCATCTGCAAAAGCTATATGGGATAAGTTGGAGACTCTAAATGAAGGTAACCTTGTTGTTAAAATTGCTAAAATTGATGGTTACCGAGTGAGATATGAGAACCTAAAAATGGAGGAAGATGAAAGGATTACTACCTTTATGGAAAGAGTAAATGAAATTGTCATGGGAATTTAGTGTTGTGGTGGATCTCTGAGAGAAGATGAGATTGTTTCTAAACCATTGAGAGCTTTGCCACCGGCTTACAAGATGAACATTGAAGCAATTAATGAGCTGATAACTATGTCTAACACTTCTATTAATAGGAACATTCTGGTTGGGAAGTTATCTACTTTTCATGCATCTACATCTTCTACCAGCAAGAGTGATTGGAAAGTTTTATATGCAAAGGAACTTAAAGATATGAAGAAAGAGGATGAAGAGATTGAGCAACTTGAAGCCTTATTTGCTAGAAGAGTACCTAAATGTTCGTCAAGAAGTAAGTATGAAGCAAAATCACCTTTTAAATGTTTTGTATGTAATAAGATAGGTCATTTTGCATCTAGATGTCTAGAGAGGAATTCAGGATATTAAGAAAGAGCTAGAAGATATTTTAGGTCTAACAATGAATATCAGAATAAGCATAAGTACAGGAGAAACAAAGACAAATCATGCTACTATGCAAATAAGGAAGGTGTGACTAATTCTGATGATGAACCGACACAAGAAGCAATTAAAGATTCTGGCAATGGAAAGTAATGGGTATTCTTAGCTATCAAGGAAGATGCTCTGGTACCTAAAGAGAAGGCCCTTGCTATTAAATTTGAAGACAAGGATGAATGGGTAACAGATTGTGGATGTTCACATTATATGACTGGAGATAAACAAAGTTTCTATCTTTGCAATAAATTGATGGCAGTTTGGTTAGATTTGGAGATGAAAAAGCATGTATGATAAAAGGATGATGAACTATATCATTGGATGGTAAGAATAACATTGATAATGTTTATTATGTTGAAGGTTTAATGCATACTCTTTTGAGTGTAGGATAGTTGGTGGATAAGGGTTTTCAATTATAGTTCAAGGATAGAAAATGCAAAATCATTAACAGATCTGGATTGGAGATTGCAACCGGTACTCAGACTAAAGGTAACATCTTTCATTTAAACTCCGGTGAGAAGACATGTTTAAGTGCACATATTGATGAGAGTTGGCTATAGCATAAGAGGTTGTGTTATGTAAATTTTGATTGTATTGTAAAGATCAATTCAACTAAGGGTGTTAGAGATATACCTAAGATTGTGAAGCCTTATAATGCAAGGAATGTCAAATGGGTAAGCAAGTCAAAACTTATTTTAAGAGTATACAAGACAAGTCTAATGATATTCTTGATCTTATTCATAATGATTTGTATGGTCCTTCTAGAATAATTTTTTTTAGAGAGATAGATATTTCATGCTAATCATTGATGACTATTCTAGAATGATGTGGGTTACTTTTCTAAGGGAGAAATCTAAAGCCTTTGAAAATTTTAAGATCTTTAAAGATAAAGTAGAGACAGAGATAGGGTTGAATATTAAATGCTTAAGGTTAGATCGGGGTGGTGAATTTACATCTGGTGAATTTAATAGCTATTGTGACAAGAATGGTATAATGAGATAGTTGTCTGCACCCCAGACACCTCAACAAAATGGTGTAATGGAAAGGAAGAATAGATCTATCTTGGATGCGGCTAGAACTATGATGATGGAAGATAATTTGTCTCATATTTACTGGAGAGAAGTTGTTAGCACAAACATATACACATTCAATAGAGTTCATATCAAAGGAGACACTGATAAGACACCTTATGAGTTATGGTTTGGTCATACACCTATAGTTAAGTATTTCAGAATCTTTCGTAGTAAATGCGATATCAAAAGAGATTATTCCATTGGAAAGTTTGATCCTAGATGTGATGAAAGGATATTTCTTGGTTATTCTAATGAAAGCAAATCATATAGATGTATAACAAAAGATTGCAAAGAATTGTGGAGAGTGCTAATGTCAAGATGGATGAGCATTACAAAGGTCAAATCAGAACTTATGAGAGAGAACCGGAAGTGGAAATGATCATAACCAAACTGGTAGTACCAGCACCAAAACAAAATGTTGAACCACTTACTCTAGCAACATCAAAAAATTCAACACTAACTGAAGATCATAGCAGAGAAACAAAAAATCCGAAGACTCCTAAGTATGTAAGGTTGAACCATTCAGAAGATCAGATAATTGGAGACAAGAACAAAGGAGTGATGATAAGAAGAAGGTTGGTAGTTGATGAGGTATGTTTAATTTCTCATGTTGAACTGGCATCAGGAATTGAAGCATGTAAAAATAAATGTTGGATGAAAGCTACAGAAGAGGAATTAGATCAGATAGAAAAGAATAATACATGGACTTTAGTTCCCCAGCCTAAAAATAAGAATGTTATTGGAACACATGGGATTTTAGGAATAAATTGAATGAAGATGGACAAGTTGTGAGAAATAAGGCTAGATTGGTTTGTAAACATTATTCTTAGAAGGAAGGAATTGATTATGATGAAAATTTTGCTCTGGTAGCTAGGATTGAAGATGTGAGATTATTTCTTGCTTATGTTGCACATAAGAACTACAAGGTTTATTAGATGGATGTTAAGTGTGCATTTCTGAATGGAGATCTTGAAGAGGAAGTCTATATTAAGAAGCCTAATGGATTTTCACTTTTAGATGACAAAAACATGGTTTGCAAGTTAAGGAAAGTTTTATATGGATTGAAACAAGCCCCTACAACTTAGTATGCTAGATTGGATAGATATGTTTTGAAGCTTGGTTTCACTAAAGGTAATGCTAACAGTAATTTGTACTATAAGATCAATGATGATATATTGATTATTGAGGTCTTTGTTGATGATATCATTTTTGGAGGTGAGGATAGGTTATGTATGGAATTCTCTAACAATATGAAGAATGAATTTGAAATGTCTATGATTAGGGAGATGAAATTTTTCCTAGGTTTGTAGATTATTCAGACTGATAAAATTATTTTCATCTATCAAACTAAGTATGCTATAGAAGTTTTGAAGAAATTTGGTATGCAAAATTCTAAACTAGTTAGTAATCCTATGGTTACAAGTGAGAAATTGACAAAGAAAGATATAACAAGTCCGATAAATCCTACAAGGTATAAATTTATGATTAGAGGTTTTTAATATTTGACTCAGATTAGACTGGATATAATAAATGCAATTTGTATTGTATCAAGATATCAGAGTGATCCTAGAGAGAATCATGAGAGTGTGGTGAAAAGGATTTTTTCAGGTATTTGCAAGGAATAACTAAGTATGGTTTATGGTATCCTAAGGATGATGACTTTACACTATGTACATATACAAATGAAAATTGGGTTGGAGATGTCGATGACCAAAAGAGCACATCTGGTGGAGCTTTCTTTCTTGGAAAGAAACTTATTTCATGGATCAACAAGAAAAAATCATGCACTTCTTTATCTACTATTGAAGTTGAGTATGTTGCTTTTGCTACTAACTTTACACAAGTTCTATGGATGAAGAAAATATTGAAGGATATAAGGGTAGATTGTAATGAACCGGTAGTTATTCACTATGATAACTCTGCTACTATTGACATATCAAAGAATCTGGTATTTTATTCTAAGGCAAAGCATATTTCAATCAAGTATAACTTTTTAAAGGAAAAGGTGGAAGAAAATTAAGTCAGACTGGTTTATGTGAACACTAAAGAGAAGATTGCAGACATTTTTACTAAACCTTTTCCTAAGGAATTATTTGAGTACTTTAGAAATAGATTGGGGGTTTCTGCCCCTCCGGTAGAAACTTGAGTGATGTTGATTTACATCAGTCTGGTATGCATTTATCAAAGTTATTATACATTCCGAATTGATGTGTTGATGCTACTACTCAGGGGGAGTAGTCACCTGTGTGATTAAGAGGATCTATGATTTTTCTTTGAATTTTATGTCATATTTTTGGCATTGATGTCAAAGGGGGAGAGATGTATGTAGAAAATAGAGCTTAACAGATATATTAGTCAAAGGGGAGAGATCAGAGCTTAACAGAGATATCTTTCATAGGGGGAGTATGTATTTGGCATTTCTTGGCACTTGGATGTTTTTTATATCTAGTGTTTATATTTGGAGGAATTGATTATGTGTTGCATTGATGTTTGTCATTGATGTCAACACTAGCTATTTTGATTGTCTACCGACTTCCGATAGAGCGATTGGACATTGATGATGATCGGGAGATTTTTCTTTGATATTCTTTGGTATGTTATGGCTATTGGAATTGGTTTAGATCTATTATTCATGTATTCCGCATGCTTATCACATTCATTTGGTTTAGGATTTGATGATCCAGATGCCATATTTTGTTCTAGTAAGCCTTTTGGTTACCAGTAAGGGTTTTACTAGTAGATCTTTGTTGAAGATCTTTTGATGCACTTGATAAGTGGTGTTGGTGCGGCTTCCAGATGGTTTACGAGATTCTATTGATTATCTTGTTCATGTTCCTATTGATTGGTGGTATTGAATTTGGCTTATGGTGACCTATTTTGTGTCCGGTGCTATCCAGGTTATGGTATGGTTTATGTAACATGTTGGTAGTTGATCTTGATGCATTACCGGTTGGATATTTTTGATTGGATTATGTTGTTTCAGTCTTCGGCCGACTTGGATTATCATTGGTTTGCGGGTTTTATGTAATGAATTTATCATATTATCTTTTAGGTGGTCGATCGAATTGTTTAGGTCCCGGGTTGGTATATATATGATGTAAGATCTCTTTGTAGATCATGGGATGGAATTCTGGTTATTTATGATAAAAATAGAAACAACAATATTGAAAGAGTAAATAGATTCAACCACAAAACCCTAGCCTAACAACAACAAAGATATACCATAACATATGAAGATTACCTAAGACAAATGAAAATCAACAAAAATCACAAAGATTGTACCATCACATATCCAATAGGGTTTGAATCTCCATTCTTCCTATCTTCATTGATCTTGCTTGATATATTTGCTCTCAAGTTTTATGTGTGGACAAGAGCTCAACAAAGAACATAAATGTGGTTGCAAGTAGGCTTGATCACATATGAAAATTCGAATGCTAGTCTAGGAGTGCTTAGATGATTAGGGTTGATAATGAGAGAAGCATCTCCTTATATAGAAGACACTATAAGAAATGGAGGGATAAGATTGAGAGGTGTAAAAGATAAATGGTTAGCTACGATTTGAGGGTAGGTAGAAGAAACAAGAAAATAATAAGAGGGTAGGTAGTGTAGGAATTAAGAGATGAGTGACATGTGTCATGAGTAGAAAAGGCTAATGAATTAATTAAATAAATAAAGATTCATTTAATTAATAGAGGAAGTGGATCAATTAAATAAATAAGATTATTTATTTAATTTAGGAAAAGGATAATTTAAATAAATAAAAGTATTTATTTAAATGAGGAAATAAGGCTAGAAGAGGATTAATGAATTAATTAAATAAATAAAGATTTATTTAATTAATAGAAGAATTAGGCTTATATAATTAAATAAATAAAAATATTTATTTAATTAGATAGGACAATTTTAGGTGTCTACATTTTGCCCCTCTTTGAGGCAATGCATCTTGTCACATTGTTTCAAAGAAGATAAGATGAACTGATACAAAGTTGCCCCAATATGGGAATGATATGCCCCCTCGAGAGATTGGATGAAAATGTCTAAAAAGATCATAGACAATCTCTCGATAAGAAAGAAAGGATAGAAAGGACTGACAAGATAGAATAGAGTGACAGAGTCACGAGATAAAGAAGACTGACTCGAGAGACTAGGGCTAGGGTAGTCTATAAGATATACTACGAGGGAAAACATCCTCATTGTCATCCACACACCTAAGAGATCAGAGTACAGAGAGAAAAGAGCAGTCAGCAATCAGTAGCAATGGCATTGGTGCATAGGTTCGATCACGTTCACCGCTATCAGAGGTTGGTATATGCAGGAGAGTCATTGAGTACCACAAAACCTCCTTGTACCTTGTTGCATTAATTGTTGTCATAAATGCATGTTAGGTGGGACAATAAATGTGCTTTAGGTAGGTTGCAAAAAAATGTCAAGTGGGGTAAAAAAATGCTAAGGCACGTCTGCGTTGGTGCTAGGCACATCTGGGTAGGCTAGGTGCATCTATGTTGAGTGTAAGCAAATCTATGATTGTAATAGAGTCTGTGTCAGATGCGAGCGCATATGTGCATTGTAGGCACATTTATGCAGGGCAGGAACATTTGTGCAGAACATAGGCATGTTTGTGTGTTTCAGGCATGTCTATGCAGAGTAGGCACATTTGTGAAGTATGCAAGAACGTTTGTGTCGTGAATGCGCATTTGTGTCATGAAAGAGAACTTATGTCTTCAAGGTAAAATCAACAGTTTTGTGTTAAACATACATTGTCAATTAGATAAGCTAACGAGAGGATACAGTCAAGTAGGTCCTCTAGGGATGACTAGGATAACATATAGGGCTAGGATTGACAATTCTATAATAGAACATATGCTGCCAATCAAGAAAAACTACTCAAGAGGATACACTCAAGAAGAGACCCTAGCATGGGATAGAGTGAGGCACTTTGTGATGAACATGGAGTACCATAGAAATTGATAATTCTATGATAGAACATACATTGCCAATTGGATTAGGCTAAAATTGACAAATCTGTGATAGAACTTACGTTGTCAATTGGATAAGCTACTCAATAAGATGCACTCAAGTAGGTGCCCTAAAAGATAGAAGCAACACTTTGTGATGAACAGGGAATGCTACTAGAATAGAGTACCATATGATAGATATAAGAACTAGGATAAAAAGAAGCACTTTGTGATGAACAGGGAGTACCACTAGGATAGAGTGCCATATGATAGATATAAGCACCAGGATAAAAACCAACACTTTGTGATGAAAAGGGAGTACCACTAGCATTGACACAATTAATTTGCTTGACTGCAAGAGAACATACCGATGCTGGGGTCACGAGAGAGATTCCCTTCAACTTAGAGTTTATGACCAGAGCTAACATTTAAGGATAGATCAGTAGTTGAGGCTATGGGATTGTGATACATTATGTATGTGGCTAAGTTTCAAGAAAACATGGGATTGCTGACTGCATTAGTTGAGAGATGGCTTTCAAAGACATGCACTTTTCATTTGTCAATGGTTGAGATGAAAGTCACCTTAGAGGATGTATACAGCATACTACAGATATCGATCGATTGGGAGTTGGTTCCTTACAATCCAGAGGGAGACAAGGATGCACTGAGACAAGTGTTCCAGGATCCAGGATTAGAGATGAGGGTGGGACATGTGGCCTGGGACACTATGACATAGATAGGATTGGTGCTACCGATGGTGCTGGCAATAGTGATCAAAGGGTTCTTATGTTTGGATAGGGTGACACGAGGGTTGGTTGTGGGATGGGGGAGGACTCTAGAGACATTGGTGACTGAGCACACCAGGTTTGCATGGGGTCTGTGTCTACTGGCACACTTGTACTTTGAGCTGCATCAATTTGTACATCATGGATTAGCAGGATTGGGATGTAGAGTGACATTGTTGTAGGTATGGGCATATGAGCATCTACTAGTTACATGACCAATACACTTTAGAGGTAGGGGACATGGGCACAGTTATGTGCATTTGTATGATATGATTACTTCTCAACCATGGATTGCGAGGCTAGAGTATTGGCACCGGGTTATCGATGAGGTAGATAGTGTAGTATGGAGACCTTACTTAGAATGTGAGTAGTGGGAGGATGACGTAGTGGAGCTTCCGTATGTGTTCAGGAGTATGTATCTGATTGGGTAGACACCATATATTATTGAGAGGCAGTTGATAGATAGGGTATGCAGCCAGTTTGATAGGATACGACGGATGCAACAGGGGTCAGGGATGTATGCATGGACCGTGAGGGATCAGGTGCATTTAGGGCCATTATTGTCATATGATTAGGTAGTGACACAACTTCTAGAGATGGTTCCCATGCCTTGGGGTATATGGGCAGATGTAGAGGATGCAGGGATGGATGCAGAGTAAACTACATATTGGGTAGAGCATCTATTTCCACAACTGATGGAACTAGGGGAGCCAAAAGAGGTGATGGAGATGATAATGGGGATGGTGGAGGTAGAGACTGATGGTAGAGGTGAGGCACATTGGTAGAGAGGAGAGTGTCTTAGAGGAGAGAGGGAGGAGAGGAGAGATAGATGTATGTAGTGAGGGGTAGAGGCAAATTATTGTTACAGGTGCCATTAGCATAGGTTCCCAGATAGGTACAGGGACGGGGACACGGACATGAGAAACCACAAGAGCAGCCACAGGGATAGGGTGAGGAAAGAGAGGAGGAGGATTAACTACTATCATTGAGGAAGAGCTATCAGGGACAGGCAGATGAGATCTAGGATCTGGAGAGGGATACGGCTAGGCTCAGGAGATAGCTGAAGGATATTAAGTGGGAGAGAGATCAGGCTATTTAGTGCTATATAGAGGCTGAGATAGCACTGAGGATAGGGAGGCAGGCAACAAAGGACACATGGGCTGGATACACCAATTTTCTATGGGTAGGGGAGTAGATAGCTTACTAGAGAGACCTATACAATGGAGTGGTGCCACCAAATCAGTGAGCTAGGAGCTTCCAGACACCATCGCGGATGACGATGACCACTAGAGGGAGAGATAGGAGACAGGGGTCTAGTGGTGGGGTCATGGGTCCTCCACCACCACCAGATAGAGCATGTAGGAGAGATTATCTTGGGACAGGTCCTTCCAAGGATCAGACTCTGTCAAGGCCAGTTGGCTTCGAGAGAGGGAGTTCATCATAGCCTTAGAGGGCTCACTATGTATCAATTTTGTACCATTGTGTATGATGACACCTTTGAGTGATTGTAGCCATATTATTTTGACATCATTGTATCATGACATCATTTTTTGATATATATATGAGATGATTCATCCTTGCGGTAGCTATATGCATGTGTACCTATATGATGCTTCTATATGCCTTATGAAGATGATTTTATGTATGGATGCAAATATGCACATGATGGAATGCAATATTTTTTTTCTTTTGTGTTTTTAAATGTTATGCAAACGTAAATGTGAATGTATGAAATGCAAATGAATTTGATAATGTAAATAACTATTTACATGATGAAAATGTAAAATGTGCTAACATGTGTTGTGTGCAAGATGTGATGTAATTCTGATATCTATATGTATGTATGAAATGCTAATATGTGGTAATGCAAGTGCAAACTAAATGAAATGCAAATTTTTTGGTATGTCATTATACTTAGTCATGTGATAGTAGGCTACATGGACTCAGGAAGGACAATGGAGGTCAATCAAGAAGGGGGGATGGAAGATAGAAGATATGGAAGTCAAAGAGCTTCTTGTATTATTATCATCATTGAGCTTTATTATGGAAAATGGGTTATGACAATTGAGGTATATGTTCAACCTAGAAAGTCATTGTACCTATTTGCATGGAGATTAGACAGTCACAAACAAGGAATGCCCTAGTTCACACTAGACTCTTAGTGCCCTCATATCCTTGGACAAGTCATAGCATTACTAAGAGACAATCCACATACAACAAATAAAAATAGGTGATGATACCCCATTCTCGCCTTTCTAGTCAAAGGCATCCTAGAGATAGAATCTCTAGTCAGAGATCTCCCAGAAAAGCTAAAATACATGTCACCAAAAGATAAAATCAAAAGAAAACCAAGAATCGACACCAACATCCACTATAGTCCTCAAGTTTAGTGTCTCTTGTCACTTGTATAAGTCTATTTGATTGTGGTCACAATGTTTAGTTTCAAAAAAGGATAGATATCACTGAACCATAATGTTCTCTGAGTCTGTTGAAAGATTTAATTTGTTGAAGCCAATTATTGTTGTGTCTCATCTAAAACTAATTGAATCCATGAAACTGATACTTTATTGTGGATCGGCGATGCAAGTGTTGTTTTATTGTGGATTGTGCACAGATAGATTGAAGAAAACTGGAATAAACTATACTCCTCGGAATGTGTGATGCTCTTAGTTCCACACCCATCACTAGACTTAGGATTTACCTTAGCCACAGATAAGAGTTGATTTATTATGCATGGAAAGGGTTGAAAAGGGAGGTTTATTATGAATGGCTAACCAATCTTAGGAAGATCAATAACAAGCCATGATGGGAATGGGTAAGTTTATTATGGATGGATAGGCTGTGAGTGTGTGCAAAGTGAAAGGATGAAATTAAATCCTAAAGGAGGGAGGAGCAATGTCTCTACACATGGTGCTGGTAACCCAGTTTTCACCATGGTACTCTCCC
Source organism: Cryptomeria japonica (assembly GCF_030272615.1). Taxonomy (NCBI): domain Eukaryota; kingdom Viridiplantae; phylum Streptophyta; class Pinopsida; order Cupressales; family Cupressaceae; genus Cryptomeria; species Cryptomeria japonica. The sequence goes on from NC_081408.1 coordinate 207,879,933, forward strand.
AAGGTGCCACCAAAGTGGTTTTCACTATTGGACGAATTTATTTCTCTTTACTTTTAAAAAAAAAAAATTTGTATTTTTTATTTATTTTTTATTTTTTTTAAGGATACTCTAAAGAGCTATGTGTAAAACCTGCAAAGGTGCATGTTGTTGATAGGATCCTCCAAAGGTTATCCCTCTGGGGTTGAGAGCTGATATGTACCGGATCCATAGACTGCTGTAATGATGTAAGGACCAACCCAGTTTGGTTCAAACTTGACCTTCTTCTCTCTGTCTACTGAATTTTAGGATTTTCTTTGAGAACTAAGTCACCTACCTCAAATGTGCAAGGCTTTACCTTATGATTGTAACTACGACTCATTCATTGTTGATAAGCCTTGAGATGATTAAAACTAGTTTGTCTTCATTCATCCAATAGTTCTAGTTCTTGTAAGCAAGAGACCATGTAGTCTTCATCGCTGATAATGTTGTGCAAAGAGACTCGTAAAGATGGTAACTCGACCTCAATAGGCAAGATAGATTTAGTGCAATATACAAGTGAATAAGGTGTGGCTCCTATAGGTGTGTGAACACTTGTGCGATAAGCCCAAAGTGCGGGATTAAGTTGGATATGCCAATTTTGGCCAATCTCATTGTTGGTATTTTGGTATGGTTTTGTCATTGATGTCAACACCTGCTAAATACACCTACTTTGGAGATCTAGCAACATTCATCGGCAATCAGTAAACTGTTCAAACAATCATCAGTATATGGTTAACTGGTAGGATATAATGGTCATCGGTACCTGCAATGACATGGAAGACACTTGGTAATGTTGAAGACATCATGTGGACACTTTTAATTGAAGTAATATCATTTGTATATTCTTATTTGCATATTTTCTTTTACCAGTAAATAGGTCCAGGTTATCTAGGGTTACACCGACAGGTTTATCTTTTCCAGATCAGCATGGCATGCTATAAAGATGATTTATTATTGTTGTAAATGCATTAAGTGGACATGTCTAATCGGTTATTGCATCGGATATTGTATTATTTGTAAAATATTTTTATTGTAATATCTTGTAGAGCCGACCTACTAAAATTGGTCTTAGGGTATGGTATAAATGTAAGATCTTATTTGTAAGATCAAGTGTGGAATGCAGAAAAAGATTTAAGGAAGGATATATGCGAGATCAAGCAAAGATATACACGAAGACATCATTTGAAGGTGAAGTTAGGTTTTTTTAAAAGCATATCAGCATTACACCGGTATTGAATCGAACATATGAAGATGTTATTTTGTGTAGTACATTCTCATTGGATTTAACCATCCAATTGTAGTCAGTGTGACTCCCATTTGTGTTTGAGCAGTGAGCTCTAGGCTGTTGGCCTTTCTGCATGTGCAGACCCCTCTTTGTACACTTACTATCTATAGTAGTATCATTTGATTGTGGGTAAGGTTTCCCACCATGGTTTTTCCCCTTACAGGGTTTCCACGTACAAATATGTGTGTCATGTGTTGTGGATGACTTTATGTTTATGTTTCATGCATTAATTCTTACCGGTATAGCAATTTTCTGTTAATACTGTTTACCGACATACTTAACTATCTTATCGGTACTAAGCATTAAGTTGGTTAATAAGATTTTGGTTTGAATTTATTAGACAACTGATTCACCCCCCCCCCTCTTAGTTGTCCCCGGGACCTACAATTGGTGTTAGAGCCTAGTCCTCTTTTTTTGGAAGTTTAACAACTTGAGGAGATCCAATGTCTACTAATTATTTTAGAAAGGATAGTCCTAAACTTGATGGAACCAACTATGGAATATGGAAAATCAGAATGGAGACACATCTAAATTGCATTGGTAAAGACATCTGAGAAGTTACTAAGAATGGTTATACTACTACTATAGCTAGTCGGCCTGCTCCTATTACTTTAGCTAAAGATGAAGAAAATGATTGCAAAGAAGAGAGGCACTTTTGAGCACATTATCATATAGATCTACTGCAAAAGCTATTTGGGATCATTTGGAAACGCTGAATGAAGGGGATGCCACAGTCAAAAATGCAAAACTTGAAAGCTTTCGAGTCAGGTATGAACATCTGAAAATGGAAGAAGATGAAAGAATTTCTGCTTTTATGGAAAGAGTAAATGAAATTGTTTTAGGTATCAAATGTTGTGGAGGAACCTTGAGTGAAGATGAGATTGTTTCAAAAATCTTAAGAGGTTTGCCACCAGCATATAAAATGAAGGTTACTACTATTAATGAGTTGAGAACAATGCCTAATATATCAGTAACTAGGGATACATTGATTGGAAAACTTTCAGCTTTTGAAATTGAGGAATTTGGCCTTGTTGCTACTATAAAAACTGATTTGGCTTTCAAAGCATCAACATCATCTACTCCATCTTTTGACAAATCAGATTGGAGAGCCTTTTATGCAAGAGAACTTGAAGAAACCAGGAAGGAGAATGAAGAGCTTGAAGAACTTGAAGCACTATTTGCAAGAAAAGTGCCAAAAGGTCCAATTGGAAGTGAGTATGAAGGTAAAGCACCCTTCAAATGTTTCAACTGCAATAAGTTTGGTCATATGGCTTCAAGATGCCCTGACATACATGCTAGACTAAGAGAAGAAGCTAGAAGGACATATAAACCTAATCCTGAATATCAAAGATACAGATTTAATAAAAATAAAGATAAATCTTGTTACATTGTCGATGAAGGTGTGACTGATGATTCTAATGAGGATCTAGTAGACAACGGATGGGTCTTTGTTGCTATAACAGAAGATCAACTGGTACCTATTGCTCCACTGGTAGAACAAGCCCTAGTAGCTAAAGTTGAATCAAAGGATGAATGGATTATTGACTCAGGATGCTCACATCACATGACTGGAGACAAAGGAGAATTCTTGAACTTTCAAGAATACAATGGAGGTTTAGTAAGATTCGGAGATGACAAAGCCTATTCAATCAAAGGTAAGGGTTCAATATCTCTTGATGGTAAACATAACACTGACAATGTTTACTATGTTTAAGGATTAAAACATAATCTTTTAAGTGTTGGTCAATTAGTTGAGAAAGCTTTTCAGTTACAATTTAAAAATGGAAAATGCAAAATCATGAATAGAACTAGTTTGGAAATTGCAACCGGTAATCAAACTAGAGGTAATATCTTTCATTTGAATAATAGTGAAAAGGCATGCTTAATTGCTCATATAGATGAAAGCTAGCTATGGCATAAAAGACTATGTCATGTAAATTTTGATTGCATGGTAAAAATCAGTACTTCTAAGGCAGTTAGAGATCTACCTAAAATTGTGAAACCTCAGAATACGATTTGCAAGGAATGTCAATTTGGAAAACAAGTTAGAGCTAGTTTCAAAAGTATTCCAGAAAAATCCAATAATTCTCTTGATTTAATTCACACTGATTTATGTGGTCCAGCTAGAACTAAAAGTTTACAAGGTGATAGATATTTCATGCTAATTATTGATGATTATTCTAGAATGTGTTGGGTTACTTTTCTCAGAGAAAAATCAGAAGCACTTGGGAAGTTCAAACTATTCAAAGCAATGGTTGAAAATGAAACCGGTAAGAAAATTAAATGTTTAAGATCAAATCAAGGAGGAGAATTCACATCTAGAGATTTTAATACATTCTGTGAAGTAAATGGAATCAAAAGACAGTTATCAGCACCTCAGACACCTCAACAGAATGGAGTTGTTGAAAGGAAAAATAGAACTATTTTGGATGTAGCAAGAAGTATGTTATCAGAATCAAATCTACCACATGTGTACTAGAGAGAGGCAGTAAGCACTGCTGTCTATACATTCAACAAAGTTCACATCAAAGGTGAAACAGGTAAGACCCCTCATGAACTATGGTTTGGTAATACTCCTACTCTTAAGTATTTTAGAATTTTTGGAAGTAAATGTTATATTAGAAGAGATGAGTATATTGGCAAGTTTGATCCTAGAAGTGATGAAGGAATATTTCTTGGTTATTCATCTAAGAGTAAAGCTTATAGATTCTTTAATAAAAGATTATAGAAAATTTTTGAGAGTACAAATGTAAAAATTGATGAACAATTCAAAGGAACTTCAAGGTATATAGACTCTGAACTAGTAACAGAAATTATGTCAAATGAACCAATAGTAAATCCACTGGTACAGAATGATGATCCAGTTACCCTAATATCATTAGAGGATACCATACTAATTGAAGAACAACAACAGACTAAGACACCCCGGTATGTAAGATTGAATCATTCTGAAGATCAGATAATTGTAAGCAAATTTAAAGGAGTCATGACAAGAGGAAGATTGGCAAATGAAGAGGTATGTCTTATTTCTCAAATTGAACCATTATCTATCAATGAGGCATGTGAAGATAAATTTTGGATTAAAGCTATGGAAGAAGAATTAGGACAGATTGAGAAAAATAATACTTGGACATTAGTGCCCCGGCCTGAAAATAAAAATGTAATTGGAACCAAATGGGTATTTAGAAACAAACTCAATGAAGATGGTAAGGTTGTCAGGAATAAAGAAAGACTAGTGTGTAAGGGATATTCTCAGAAAGAAGGAGCTGATTACAATGAAACCTTTGCACCGGTAGCCAAGATTGAGGCAGTTAGATTAGTTTTGGCCTTTGCAGCTCACAAGGATTACAAAGTTTATCAAAAGGATATCAAATTTGCATTTTTGAATGGAGATCTTGAAGAAGAAGTTTATATTGAACAACTTGATGGATTTTCTTTGACAGATAACAATGATATGGTTTGCAGATTAAGAAAATCTCTGCATGGACTAAAACAAGCTCCAAGAGCCTGGTATGCAAGATTGGATAAGTATCTTTTAAAAATTGGTTTTACTAAAGGAAATGCAGATAGCAATTTATATTACAAAGTAACTAATGATGACATTTTGATTATGGAAGTATTTGTTGATGATATAATATTTGGAGGAGAAGATGGATTATGCAAAGAATTTTCTCTTAAAATGCAGCATGAATTTGAAATGTCTATGATTGGAGAAATAAAATTGTTTTTAGGATTGCAGATTTTACAGACTGATAAAGGCATATTTTTGAGTCAATCTAAGTACTTGAAAGAACTACTCAAGAAATTTGGGATGAAGAACTCTAAACCGGTAAGCACACCTATGACTACAAATGACAAATTATCTCAAAGGGATGAATCCACACCTATTAATCCAACTAGATACAAATCTATGATAGGAGGTTTACTGTATTTGACACAAACCAGACCTGATATTATGAATGCAGTATGTATAGTTTCTAGATTTCAGAGTAATCCCAAAGAAAATCATGAATCAGTAGTAAAAAGGATTTTTCGGTACTTACAAGGCACAACAAATCTTGGATTATGGTATCCTAAAGATGAAAAGTTTGATCTATATGCATACATAGATGCAAATTGGGCAGGAGATGTGGATGATAGAAAGAGCACCACTGGAGGAGCATTCTTTCTTGGGAAGAGATTAGTTTCTTGGTTAAGTAAGAAACAGAGTTGTACATCTTTATCAACAGCAGAATCAGAATATGTTGTAGCAGCAACAAACTATACACAGGTACTTTGGCTTAAGCAAATGTTGAAAGACATAAAGGTAAAATGCAAGTAACCTATTACTATATATTGTGATAACATTGTAGCAATTGATATATCTAAGAATCTAGTATTACATTCTAAAACAAAACATGTATGTATCAAACTAAATTTTCTAAGGGAAAAAGTTGAAGAAAAGGAAATAAAACTGGTCTATGTGAATACTAAAGAACAACTTGCAGATATTTTTACAAAACCTTTGCCTAAGGAAACTTTTGAGTATCTCAGAGATCAGCTCAGAGTCTTACCTCCATTGGTAGAGACTTAGACAGTTGATGATTGTCATCAACCGGTAGAATTAAATGAACAAATATTTTATTCCGGTATTTGATGAGGAAGTTACTTCTTAGGGGGAGTAGTTGGTATATTGAATTGGTTGGTATTTTGTATGAACTTGAGCTTTTTGTGACTTTGGCATTTGATGTCAAAGGGGGAGAGATATATGGAAAAAAATTATGAAAAATGCATTATCTTTTTGAGGAGAAATTGGTATTGTAAATAAATCTTTGTATAAACACATATTACTCCCAGGGGGAGAATTGGTTTTTGTACTTGGCATTTCTATCTTGGCACGTTGATGGTTTTTCCATCTTGTGTTGTCATCAATGCCAAAGGGGGAGATTGTTGGTATTTTGGTATGGTTTTGTCATTGATGTCAACACCTGCTAAATACACCTACTTTGGAGATCCACCAACTTTCATCGACAATTAATAAACTATTCAAACAATCACCGGTATATGGTTAACCGCTAGGATATAATGGTCATCGGTACTTGCAATGACATGGAAGACACTTGGTAATGTCGAAGACATCATGTGGACACTTTTCCTTGAAGTAATATCATTTGTATATTCTTATTTGCATATTTGCTTTTATCGGCAAATAGGTCCAAGTTATCTAGGGTTACACCGACAGGTTTATCTTTTCTAGATCAGCATGGCATGCTATGAAGATGATTTATTATTGTTGTAAATGCATTAAGCCGACATGTGTAATTAGTTATTGCATCGGATATTGTATTATTTGTAAACTATTTTTATTGTAATATCTTGTAGAGCCGACCTACTAAAATTGGTCTTAGGGTATGGTATAAATGTAAGATCTTATTTGTAAGATCAAGTGTGGAATGTGGAAAAAGATTTAAGGAAGGATATATGTGAGATCAAGTAGAGATATACATGAAGACATCATTTGAAGGTGAAGTTAGGTTTTTGTAAAATCATATTAGCATTACACCGGTACTGAATCTAGCATATGAAGATGCTATTTTGTGCAGTACATTCTCATTGGATTTAACCATCCAACTGTAGTCAGTGTGACTCCCATTTGTGTTTGAGCAATGAGCTCTAGGCTGTTGGCCTTTCTGCATGTGCAGACCCCTCTTTGTACACTTACTATCTATAGTAGTATCATCTGATTGTGGGTAAGGTTTCCCACCGTGGTTTTTCCCCTTACAGGGTTTCCACGTACAAATATGTGTGTCATGTGTTGTGGATGATTTTATGTTTATGTTTCATGCATTAATTCTTACTGGTATAGCAATTTTTTGTTAAAACTGTTTACCGACATACTTAACTGTCTTATCGGTACTAAGCATTAAGTTGGTTAATAAGATTTTGGTTTGAATTTATTAGACAACTGATTCACCCCCCCCCCCCCTCTCAGTTGTCCCCGGGACCTACAGTCATCGACTGTCTTTTTTAGGATTTTAAGATTATTTTTATTAGACGCCTTAGCTTTACCATTACCTTGGGGGTAATAGGGAGTGCAGAAGTGATGGTTACTATGGAAGCGGTCACAAAGTTCATGAACATCCTAGTTTTTGAAGGGACGTCTATTGTCGGTGATGATGGAAAGAGGAATACCATACTGACAAATGATATAGTTAAGAATGAATGTAGCAATCTATTTTCTAGTGACTTGTGTAAGAGGCATGACTTCAATCCATTTTGTGAAATACTCTGTGGTAGTGATAATGAATTTGTGGCCATTGGAATAAGGAGGGTGAATCTTGCCTATAAGATCAAGTCCCCACTGACAAAAGGGCCAAGGAGTCACAATTGGTTGAAGTTTTTTTGCTAGCGCATGAATAAGGTCTCCATGAATTTGACATTTCTTACATTTCTTGATAAACTGATATGAATCTTTTTCCATATTGGGCTAGTAATATCCAGTCTTGATGAGTTTGTTGGCTAAGTTAGGACCACTAGAATGTGGACCACATATTCCTTCATGAACTTTGCGTAACGCAATCTGAGCTTTGTCTCTTTATAAACATCTAAGGAGAGTGCCATTTGGACCTTGATAGTTTAGGATATTGGCTAAAATGACATATTGGGAAGATTGGTGAATGAAAGTGTGGCGTTGGTTGTTGGATAAGTCAGGAGGAAGGGTGTGTTATGAAGGTATGTGAAAATGGAACCGTATAACTGGGAATCAAGACCAATGATACATATCATCTCAACAGGAGTGATATCATATGAGGGAACCAAAAGGTTATCTACCAAGAACTCATAGCAGGTTTCATTTTGTGGTAGATCGATCAGTGAGGCAATAGTAGCCATGGCATCTGTGACTCGATTTTGCTCTCTTTGTATCTATTCAAAGGTTAACTTTATGAAATCTTGCTTGAAGTCATCTACCATTTTCTTGTAAGGCATTAATTTTTCATCCTTAGTTTGGTAGTCATCAGTTGCTTGATGAATTACAAGTTGAGAATCCCCAAAAACATCAAGTTCCTACATCTTCCACTAAACTGCATTCTATAATCTTGTTGTTAATGCCTCGTATTCTACTATGTTATTAGTGCAAGTAAATGACAAATGATATGATTTGGGAATGGAATCCCCTTGAGGTGTGATAAAGAGGATGTCAGCTCCTACACCATGCTACGTGTATGAGCCATAAAAGTATAGTTTCCAAGGCTTCATGTGTGATATTGTTAGGATGGATTCATCTAGAAACTCTCAAGTTAGAGGAGTATCATCTATCATGGGTGCATCTACTAACTAATTTGCGATAGCTTGTCCCTTTATTTCTTTTTTGTCCACATATTCAATGTTGAATTCACTCAATAGCATCACCCATTTGGCTAGTCTACCAGTAAGCATTGCCTTATTGAGAAGGTACTTCAATGGATCGATCCTTGTGACCAGCTTAGTTTTATGAGTTAGCATGTAATGTCAAAATTTTTGCAAAGCAAAAACCATAGCAAGACACGCACACTCAATTGGTGTGTATTTTAGCTCATAACTAACCAAAATAGATTGATGTAATATACTGCCTTTTCTTTACCCTCAACATCTTGTTGCGCTAAGAGTGCCCCCAGTGTTGTTCATGTGGCTGATATGTAGAGTAATAGGGGTTGTTCTGGGACTGGTGGCATCAAGACTGGTGGATTCTGAAGATAATCTTTGAGTATCTGAAAGTATTGTTGACACTTATCATCCCATTTGAATTTGATTTTTTTTGTGTAGCAAGTGCCGAAAAGGATGGCATTTATCCACAAGTTGTGCTATGAACCGTCATATGGACTGGAGTCTTCCTTGTAAAGATTGAAGTTGACTTATATTTCTTGGTGGTGGCATTTCTAGGATTGCTTTGACTTTTGTTGGATCAGCTTCAATTCCTCTTTTTGAAACAATGTATCTAAGGAGCTTCCCAGAGGTTACTCCAAAGACACATTTCTTGAGATTTAGTCTCACTTTGTATTTTTTCCATCCGATCAAAAAAGATTGAAAGGATGTCCAAATGTGTATCTTTGGCTATTGATTTTCCCAAGAGGTCATCAACATAATTTTCTACAGTTATGTGCATGTAATCATGAAAGATATTATTCATGGCTCATTGGTATTTAGTGCCTACATTCTTTAGCCCGAAGGGCATGACATTCCAGTGGAAAATTTCCCAGGGACAAGTAAATATTGTTTTGTGCTGATCCTCAGATGTGATTTTTATTTGATTGTAGCCAGAGAATCCATCCATCAAAGATAACATCGCATGACCTATTGTGAGATCTATGACCAGGTTGATGTTTGGCAATGGAAAATCATCCTTGGGACAAGCTTTGTTAATGTCTCTGAAATCTACACATATTCTGATGTTATGATCCGGCTTACTGACTAGTACGAGGTTGGAGATCCATTCAGGATAATCAATTGGTCATATGAATTCGACAACCAACAATTTTTCAAGCTCCGCCTTGACTAATAATGCCACTTGTGGATGCATCTTTCTTAATTTCTATTTCACTCGCTTTGCCCCTGGTTTAACTATTAAATGATGCATTATGGATCTAGTCCAAGCATATCGGTATATGACCATGCAAAATTGATTTGTCATTTTGTGAAGAAACTTATGAACTTCGATCTTTCTCTCTCTATCAGAGATTGTGCCAAGAATATGTTATGTGGAATCTCTTCTATACCAATGTTTGTTTTGATGGTCTCTTCTACTAACATAGATGATTTTTCTTCATATGATGTTGGGAGAATGTTGAGCCTTCCATCTTCAGGCACCTCAGAGAGGTTTTCACCCTCAAATACATCCTTTCTTTTTACTTTTTTGGAGTCAGACAGTGCCACAATGTGGTTTTCACTATAAAACCTATGATTTGTTTTTATCGTTACATTTTTGCCACTAGAAGGCCCAACACCCTCACCAAAATATGCCATGCTATTGAGTTCTATAGTGTACCCTGCCTTATGGTCCCCAAGTGGAAGATCATCTCATATGCCTAAATAGTCGATAAAGGCTTCATCATTTTGGAATGTGTTGAATTGTATAGGTCCTTGATGGTCCTAGTCAATAAGTTGGTGGTGAACAAGGGGAAGGCCTTCAATGTTTCTGAAGTCAACGGGTGTTAGGGTGTAGATACAATTATATTCAGGTATGTCAAGGTAGTTGTCAAGGTCATCGTTCAGACTCTCCTCATCTGTCTCGATTATGAATGAGTCCAAATTGTCATCACTAAAACAACATTCCGGAACGGGTGTCCTCATCCTTCATGATTTAGACCTAGAACCTAAAAACAAAGATTGTGTGGGATCCTTAGGGGTTGTTTCTTGACCAACTTTGAATTTTCTATGAATTTTCTCTTCTTCTATGGATTCACCTAGTTCTCAGAATGTCTTGGTGAGTTCATAATCACTGGAGGATTTGTCTAGACCCCATTCCCATTCATTAGAGTCAGTGGAATAGCAGTTCTCTTGTTGATCATTGGAAATCTTGATTTGCAATGCTTCTTCTTATTTGTGAGTGTTTACCCTAGAAGAGATGAAATGAAGCCCTTTTGAGCACTCATTTTTAAATATCAATTCTGATTGCAAAGGTTGAGCGATACCTTCTTTTCTTAAGCCAAGAGGACTTTATAATTGTACCCAAACTTTTGTAGGATCTTGAATTCTTTGCCGTATTTTTCACATGGTATCTTGATGTGATCTTGTGTACCATCTTCAGGGTCTTTGTAAAGCATTTTGTATAATTCTTCTTCTTCCATTTCACCCCACTTTTGGAATATAGTAGGATCCCATTTTAGTGTAATGATAGATACCTATTTAGAAGGATATGGTCATCCATATTCTTTTGGTGAACTCATAACTTGCTGCAAGTACATGGTTTGATTTAGAGTGTATTCACCCATGCCTTTGTCTTGATATTTCCCTTTAAGCTTACCTTGCTTTGATGTTGAAGGTTTTAATGATTTAGGGTCAATATATGCAGAATATGGGATAGCTTCTCTATTAATTAGAATTATTGTCTCAGCTTTTGGCCTCAAGTTATTGCAGTATATAAATGGATTAGGATCACCATTAACTATTAATTCAACTCCATTATGAGGAAACTTAATGCATTTATGGTATGTAGATGGGACTTCTCTCATCTCATGAATCCATGGATGTCCTAGAACTATGTTGTATGTGAGATCCAGGTCTAGGACTTAGCAAACCACATCCTTTGTAACTAGCCCAACTCTCAGAGGTAAGGTGACTATGCCTTTGGATGAACGCTCTTCATCATCATATGCCTTGATGGTAATTTTGTTTGTAGCATTGACAACTTTATCTGAATATCCCAGTTGTATTATTGTGTTCAAAGTACATATATTAAGACCATCTCCTCCATCTATTAGGACTCATTTTATTTGATGTTTGTGTAGGAAGGCTTCAATGTGTAAAGGTGCATTATGCGGTTGGCTTACGAAGGCGTCGTCAGCTTCAGTGAATGTAAGAGAATCTGGAATGGAAAGGTATCCCACCATGGATTGAAATTGGTCCACATTCAAATCAGTGGGGATGGAATTTTCTCTCAAATTTTTACCAAGGATGGCTTTATGTGCGGGGGATATGTGTAAAATCTCAAGGATGGAGATAAGGGCGGGCGTCCTCCCTAACTATTCTACCAAATCATACTCAGGATTGGTTGATGAGGAAGCAATGGTTTTAGATGGAGAACCTTGCAAAGTGACCTTACCTCGATGGGTTGTGACATTACATTTGGAGGTAGATTCAAAAGAAGGTCCAATGCCTTTTAGGACAACTTTGGGTGTTTGGGTAGAATATTCAGGTGCTTTGTCCTTTATGATAATGGTAGAGGCATAATTGTCCATTGAAATGTGATTAACAACTGAATCATACTTATAGGATGCTCTGGTATAGTTAGTTTGCTCATGTGTGGCTTTGGATTTTTCCTTGTCATGTTTAGGGAATGGTTCCTTAAACATCTCATGTTCTTGATTGGATGTATGTCCTTCAATCTCAATGTCACCTCTATCAATAAGATCTTGTATAATGTTCTTTAGGCGATGGAAATTTCCTATTTTATGTCCCTTACTCTTGTGATATTCACAGTACTCATCGTCATTCCACCAATTTGGTTTGACCTTTGGCTCATATGAAGGATTGCTTGGAATTGTTATTATCTTGTTTGCCACTATCTTCTTAAAATTTGATTCAAGTGGTTCTCCCAATGGGGTGTATTTCCTTCATGGTTTTGAAGTTGCTTGATTATTCACTTGGTTGTTTGTAGAACTTGATCCAGAAAGAATGATTTGTGGTCTCACTATGTTAGCATCAACAACACCATCATTTACCATGTTCTTGTTTTTGTTCCAAAATCTTGGCTTGTCTTTTCCTTTAAAGTCCTCTTTGTTTTCTTTGAATATCTTAATTACTCCTTGTTCAATTAAGACCTTCTCTATTGCTAGGAATTTCTCAATTACATCCTTGAAAGTGGACAAACAAGATTTTCTCAAGTCATAACCAATGTCTTTATTGACATTCTGGGTGAACATCTCTACCATTTGTTTTTGTGGAATTTCACAAGAGCATCTGCTAGCTAAATTCCTCCATCTTTGTAAGAATGATGAAAATGACTCCCCATCCTTTTTATTGGTGTTGCACAAAGTGGTGACTGATATATCTCTCTATGTTGTATGAGAAATGTTGGATAAAAGCTTCTACTAGATCACCCCATGACTTAATTCCAGGTGGAATCTGGGAGAACCATTCCATAGCTTGATCACCTAAGCTTTATGGGAACAATCTCATCAAGTACATTTCTTCTAATGCTACCTTAATGCAAGCTATGAAAAATTGTCTTATATGTGCCTTAGGGTCTCCCTTGCCTCTGTACCTATCAAAATTAGGTGTTATGAAATGTGTAGGAAAAGGAGGCATTGGAATGCTTTTGTCAAATGGATAGGGACATATATCTCTCATTGTGTAAGCTGGCTTTGGTGTATTTATGCCATCCATTTCCTTTTGTAAATCCTTTATTTGTTGTTCCAAATTGTTCTTAGGTGGAGACAGACTTCTTGGACCATATCCCATGCATGAGCCACCGAGTGGAGGAGGAGCATACTACATGTATGGATGGTATTGATCATACACATGTTCATAAGGAGGAGGTCTATAATGATACTGCATATGAGAACCACCTGATATAGAGTCATAATGAGGAATGGAATATCTACTTTGTCCTTGTGTATCATATTATATAGGCATGTCTTGAGTTTCCTCTTGTGTGTTGCCCCCAAATTCGACACGGGGTTTCCATGTGTCCAAATTTTGAGCATGCCTCTAGATATCTAATTTTTTTGAAGGTTGGTCCTTAGCATTGGTAAGTGATTGAGTGTATTTATCTACATAAGACTTCCATAATGGTCTGCATAGATAGAGTTGTTCATGAGATGCTCTTTCATGAGTATCATAAGCTTGACCATGTGTATCTGGGACCTCAGGTTTTTGAAACAAAGATGTTGGAGACTCAGACATGAAACTTGGTCCTCTAGTACCTCCACTATTTGGTGTCCTTTGGTCCATGTTGAGTTGAGTTTCTTGCATAAGTCGATTTTCCACTATTTGAGACATGTCAAAATCATGAGGTATCTTAGCTCAACTCTGTGCCATCACTTGTAGGAAATATTGTCTATCTCTTCTCATGATTTCCTCAACCAATCTATTAAAATGGGGATCCGTAATAGATTCTTCCACTTCTACTGAATGTATGGAAAAGTTATCTACATTGTCATTGTGTGTATCATTTTTTTTTGTGTTATCCATATTCTCAACATTTTGAGTGTTTCTATAAGTGTCCATGTCAAGTAATGTGGTATGACCAGAATTGAAAAAGATATCATTGCCATACTCATAGGCACTCATGTTTGTGGACTCTTGAGCCTCTTTAGCTTCTCTCCTAGATTTTTGGGAATGGGTGTCAACCATCAACTAGGTCTTGATCAAGATGTGTGAGACTAGATGAAAATTAAAAGAGTATGGAAGACCAAGAGTTGGATGGAATGTAAATGAATCTATGGTGTACTTGCAATGTCCAAAGTGTAAGACCAAGTATGTATGTAATAGAGTAGGTGTTGCTTCCAAAGAGATGATAGTTTCTCTTGATGAGGTAAGTTGACCTTGACTCTAAGTAAGACCAAATGAGACCCAAAGGTGATAGATCTTGATGAGGGACCGGTTAGAAAAATGTTTTTGTATGTATTGTGTTGACAAAGCAAGATGAGGACAAGCAAGTGACCTTTTGACTCAAGTTTAGACAAATGTGAATGTAATGTAAGGTGTAAATAAATGATGGACTTTGTGAGACTCAGAAATAGGTTGAATGCTAGATGAAAAACTAGAGAAATAACATAAAAATCTCAATGAGTCTGAAACTGATAGCTCTTGTTTACTAGATTGTAAGTGTTTTTCAATTATGAACACAAACGTGCCTATATACTTCACAAATGCAATTAAAGGACACAAACATGTTTGAACACTACACAAACATGTTTCTGAGATTTTGTGAATCCATTGTTTCTTATGATGACAAACACATTTCTACCTTACATAGATGTGGTTAAATGACATAGACGTTTTTGAACACTGCACAGACGCGTTTCTAGAAACTGGGTGCAATTTTTCCAATTTGTAAAGTTGATGTTGTGACCAAATCTGAATTTTTTTTACTATTTTTTCGTGACAAGAGGACACAATGTTGCTAAGGACTCAATGTTTGCAAGTGTTTAGACTCAAAATGACTCAAAAGAAAGTGTGTTGTTTGATGTAAAAATGTTTTGCATACACTTGAAGACACAATGTTTGATGTTTGATCTTGAATGTTTGAATGTTTAAAAGAAGACAAGCATAATTCTTATGGTTGGCCAAGACCATAGTTATTGATCCCACATGGGCTTTCCCTTGAGGATATGCTATTCAAACTAGATACTTAGATGCTTGGCCCCACAGGCTCCACTCTTAGCACTCACTTCTCTGGGGTAGCCAAGCATCAGTCCCCATGAAAACTCCCCGTGGTGAACGTTGTATCTCTACTAAGAACCATATGTGTGTGGGTCACTCCAGAGGTCCGACCTCCTGCCCCAACAACTAGAAGGATTTTGTCTTTCTAAAGAAAAAAAGGTGCTAGTAAGGGCATCCGCTCGTGTGACCATACATGCAGTACTTTCAGCTCTATAAATACAAAAGGCTCCCAGTCGGTAGGGGTTACGCCCTACAACTGATCAAATAAATTTGATCAAACGAGTTTATGGGGAGACATAGTGTCGGTATGAACTAATCAGCACATGCTACCCATGGCCTTCACCATGGATACAGTAATTTATAGTGGTTTGGAAGAGATGGGTTTTCCTCGCTACCACTTGGGTCATTCTCTCCTCACTAGTAGTCCTAATGACCACACGGGGAGATACGCCCTCTAGAGATTAAAAAAAAAGAGCCTATTGCTCAAGACACAAAAGACACTAGTTCAATTTTAGTGCACCAATTGAAGTGTTTAGTAATCTATGAAAACAAGGCACACAATAAAGATCAAAAAACCCTTGCCAAAATTTCTACAACAAAGATTTGTTAGTAGTTCTGCAATAATACCCCTCTTGTACACACAAAAGTTAGGTAATTTTTAGATTCAAAAGACTTTATGAAAAAGGGGGCCTTCCACAAAACGTGTTGCTTCAAGGACAAGTTGCACCAATTTATTAGCTAGATCACAAGATGTTAGCCTGAATAAATCAGATCAGAAATCAAAATGACAAAATAAAGCCCTAAAAATTGGAACAAAACCAAAATTGTAAAATAAAAAACACAGACATGACTGAGTCTTACGCAGATGCGATTATAGGACACAGACGCACCTTAAACCCTCATAGACTTGTTTCAGAAATACAAACATGGATCTAGAACACAGATGCGATGAAAAGATGCACAAACACAATTCGGGAATACAGACGTGACCCTACAATCTACAAAAAAGTAAAATAATGTCAAAGACACAGACATGATTCTAGGGGTCACAAATGCAGTAGAAAAGAAAAAACGTGGTTCCAATATGTGCAGACGTGAAAATGTCAAAATGTTGTCAAAAATATCAAATCTGCAACTTCAAAACCACAAAATCTACAACCAAGATGTTAAATGCAAAAGGGACAAGAGTCCCACCGGGCGTGCCAAAATATTTATGGTAAAAATGGAAACAACAATATTGAAAGAGTAAATAGATTCAACCATAAAACATTAGCCTAACAACAACAAAGATCCACCATAACATATGAAGATTACCTAAGACAAATGCAAATCAACAAAATCACAAAGATTGTACCATCACATGTCCAATAAGGTTTGAATCATCATTCTTCCTATCTCCATTGATATTTCTTGATATATTTGCTCCCAGGTTTTATGTGTGCACAAGAGCTCAACAAAAAATGAAAATGTGGTCGCAAGTAGGCTTGATCACATATAAAAATTTGAATGCTAGTCCAGGAGTGCTTAGCTGATTAGGGTTGATAATGAGAGAAGCATATCCTTATATAGAAGATGCTATAAGAAATGGAGGGATAAGATTGAGAGGTGTAAAAGATAAATGGTTGGCTAGGATTAGAGGGTAGGTAGAAGAAATAAGAAAATAATAAGAGGGTAGGTAGTGTAGGAATTAAGAGATGAGTGACATGTGTCATGAGTACAAAAGGCTAATGAATTAATTAAATAAATAAAGATTCATTTAATTAATAGAGGAAGTGGGATCAATTAAATAAATTAAAGTATTTATTTAATTTAGGAAAAGGATAATTTAAATAAATAAAAGTATTTATTTAAATGAGGAAATAAGGCTAGAAGAGGATAAATGAATTAATTAAATAAATAAAGATTTATTTAATTAATAGAAGAATTAGGCTTAAATAATTAAATAAATAAAAATATTTATTTAATTAGATAGGACAATTCTAGATGTCTACAATGGTCATGGACATATCTGTGTGCGAATAAAGTTGTAATCATATGCAAATATTTTGGTCAATCATAGGTGATCGAATTGGATTTATTTAAGAGGTCTAAGACCTTCGGTATTGAGCTTAACAGGAACTGTACTCAAGAATAGAAGATGATATCTTTACAGTTCATTCTTCTTTCTAGATTGTAGTATGGATTTAATTTGTAGTCAGTGAGGCTCTTTATGTGATGAGTAGTGCGCTCTAGGTAGTCTGCCTTCCTACATGTGAAGACCCCTCTTATTGTATTCACATACTTACTGCAAAAGTATTATTTGACTGTGGGTAGGCTTCCCACCATGGTTTTTCCCTTTACCAAGTTTTCCACATATAAATCTTGGTGTTATGTGTTGTGGACGGATGGTAACTATTATGTGATTTATGTTTGAGCTTAATTGTTACATCTGTTTTTCTGGTATTTGGTTTATGCTTTCTAGTAGAAGGTTGTGTGTGATTAAAGTTTCATAATCTTTTGACAACTTATTCACCCCCGCCCTCTCACTTGTCCACCATTTATCCTAACACCTTGGGTCCTTTCTTAGGTGTCATTTTTCATACTATCATTAGGTCCTTTCTTAGGGGTCATTTTCGCATACCATCTTTAGGTCCTTTCTTAGGTGTCATTTTTCATACCATCATTAGGTTCTCTCTTAGGGGTCATTTTTCATACCATCCTTAGGTCCTTTCTTAGGTGTCATTTTGCATGCCATCATTACGTCCTTTCTTAAGTGTCATTTTGCATACACTAGGTCATTCCATAGCTTAGGTCATTATCAAATCATATTGTGGGTTTAAACCTTAGGTCATTTGTCCTTTTGCATTATAGTGTCCAAAATTAGGTTTTTTCATACTTGAGAATTCAATTCTTTAGATAAACCCCTAAGTCATTGTTAGGAAGCTTATACCTTATCAAAATTTTGTCTCTTTTGTCATCAACAACATTTTGTTGAACCTAGTTTAGTATCCAAGCATATAGGTGAGACATTGTCATTTATGTTGGCAATTGACACTCATTGGATTCATTTTGTTGTCATTGATGGCAACAAGATTTGATGGAAGTCACAAACCGGCACTAGAAGGCCTACACTGGCACCGACACCGACATTGGAAGCATTCAAGCCTACACTGGCACGGACACCGACATCAATACTTCAAGGAAGCCGACATCAAGAAAGATTTATTTAGTAAATCATTTTGTAATTATTGTTGAGGCCAACATTGAATATATTTTGTAAATACATTGTAAGTCAACATAAGGTATATCATGTGTAATAGGTATATAAGTGAGTCTGCTAGGTCAATTTAATATATTAGGAGATAATGATATTGTAATGTAATAGAGATAGACATATATAGGTATAGCAGAACTATGAGATGCAAAATATATGTATCGAGATCATTTTTGTATGCCAACATTATATCATGAAATGATCTATAAATAGCTTGGGAAGCATTCTTGGAGGAGAAGTAATACCTAGAATAGTTCAAGTTCATGAACCAGTATAGAGAAAAACCTGAATTGGAAGTCTATCTGGTATAGAAGATGCATTATTGAGTTCATTTTCAGTAATTCACTTTGGCAGAAAGCTTGTAGTCAGTGAGGCTCTTTAGTGATGAGAAATATGCTCTAGGTAGTGTGCCTTCCTACAAGTGCAAGCCCCTGTTTAATGTAATATCTTTTCATATGACCAGTGAACTGATATTGTGGGTCACAAATCTCACCATGGTTTTTCCTCATTGAGGTTTTCCATGTATAAATTTTGTGTTAAGGTGTTCATTTATGTGGATGGTTTATTTGCTTCTTGTTATATGCTTATTTGTTTACCGGTACATACATGCATGGTTTAGAAAGTTAAAGATTGTTGATTTAGGCAAAACATTGATTCACCCCCCCCTCTTAGCGTTCACGGATCCCAAAAATTGGTATCAGAGCCTGGTACCTCAAAAGAAGTTTAACTGCTTGAGGAAGATCCTGAAACCAGAATCTTTGAACATGGATATGGAGAAGCAACTTGAGATGGCTCTTGAGGATTATGATGTTGAAAGGATGAAGAACTTGAAATTGCAAGAAGAATTGAATTCTGAAAATGAGTTCATTCTTATCTTACAAGAAAGGTTATCATCTTCTCAAGCCAAGAGAAAAGAACTTCTGCAACAACCGGATGATGAGGAAAAAAATGTTCTTAAGGAATAATGTCAGAAACTAAGTCAAGCAAACATGCTCATGAAGAATGAAATGCAAGATTTGACCATGAGGTTATCAAAAGATATTGAGGATAGAAAGAAGAAGGAAGATAATCTTATTTTATCTTTGAAGAATAATTTTGATGAATGTGGAAGATTGACTCATCAGAATAATCTATTAAGGACTGATTTGGTACACTCCCGGAATAATGAACAAGAACTTGAAAGATAAGTAACTACTCTGAGAGATGATCTGACTACTGCAAGTGAGTATAAAGAAAAGTTTAGGATCAATGTTGCACAGTTGGATGACTTACTGAAAAGACAAAGACAGATTGATGATTCTATAGGACTTGGATTTGTACAAGGTGAAAGCTCTGGTACTGCTAATGAAGATCAGACAATCGGTATGCAAAACTCATCATAATAGAGGAAACTAGTAAGGAAATCTAATGCTTATAAATCAATGGTAGATGTTTTGTTTGCAATAAATTTGGGCATATGGCTAAACAATGTAGAAATAAGGCAAATCAAAACTACAATTATGTTCTTGGTCAATGCACAAACTGCAAGAAATATGGTCATAGATCATAAGATTGTAGAATTAATATTAAATGTTATGCATGTGGAAAGTTTGGACATTTTTCTAATCATTGTAGATCAAGAAATAATAATACTGGATATGTCAAAGCAATTTAGAAGAACAATGTTACATGTTGTGCATGTAACAAAATAGGTCATATTGCTAAGTATTGCAAAAGCAAGACTCAACCAGTTAATAATGAGAAAGCAAAGAAAAAGGTAGATGAAATACAACAAGATCACATCAAGAGATGAGTTAGAAAATTTGAAGAACAAAGTTGAGATGGATCTATACCGACAAATCCACTGGTAGAATAGGGTATTCCTCCACCGGTAGGAAATTCCATCAGTAACTAAGGCATAAGCCTTAGGGGTTAGAAAAGTCAATGCTAAATTTTGCATATTACCTCAGAAGAGATCTAAGGAGATTTGGAAAGAGATCTGGATAAATGTATTCATCATCAATGAAGGCTACCCCGACACATAACTGTGAAATTGACATCCGTAGGGTTGTTGGTGAAGCATTAATTATAGAAAGTTAGGGTTTTTATTAGCTTATAAAAGGGGGTAAGTGAATTAATTTTCACTCACTGAGCATTCAACTATTCTGAGCGAAGTTAAGGCAAATTAATAGCAAGCAAAGCATTGAGAAAGGATTTCGAGCAATTATGTGAAGCACTAAAATCATCCACCGGCATTCGCTTTCAAGTATTTTCCAACATGGCATCTAGATCATCAACACCTACTTTTATTGCAAATCCCACCATTTTCTAAGTCAAGGATAGGTTAAGGCCAGTCTTTAAGGAGGTTCTCGAAATTGCCAAGAAGGAAGACTTTATGGGAGGATTTTCTAGGGTTCCTAACTGAGTAATGTATGTTGAAGAGGTGAGGGCATACATTCACTACACTCTTGAGGATTTGGGCACCAAAGACATTAAAAGCATGTATCAATCAGTGATACTGGGAGACACCAGAAACATCAAACTAGAATTCAAGACAATTGAGGATCTAGGGTTAATTGATATTATGTACATACCAAAATTCAAGGATGATGTGATCAAATACGTTCAAAGAAGGGTTCACAACAAATTCAGGTCAGACAGACCCTACATGATCATGAAGGAGGCAATTCAGGCTATCATCAGCTTACCCAGGGTTGGACAAGAGCCTGGTAAGAATATTTCCAACCTAGAGGTCGAAAAAATCATTGGTGCTACATCTGATAGCAGATCAATGAGGATAAGCACAATAACCAACATGGACATAAAGTTTGCAAGCATGATCATAGGATATAAGGTAACTCAATCCAACTGATTGAATTCTATTGCAAGTTCATGCATTCATGCCACATATTAGATGTTAAGGAATAATGTGAAGTATGACTTATGTGAATGGATGAGGAGTGAATAGATGCTAAAACTCACTAAGATCAAAGGAACCAAGAAAGGCACCTTCAAATATGGTAACTTAATTGTTTGTTTAATGCTTTACTTTCTGAATGAGCTACCTAGTTTAGGAAAGAAGAAATGGGCTCATGACATACCAGTAGGTATGCAGATCAAACTGGTAGAGATGAGAAACTTTGAGGGTATTTTAAGAATTTTCAAGAAAACATAAGGAAAAGGGAGATAATTTCAAAGAATATTGTGGAGAAGTATTCCACTGACATTATTTTCATGGTGAACCTTGATGAAACTCTCATGGAAGCAATTGAACATAGGAAAATTTGGATTACTGAGCTTGGATATGAGGTAGATGATAGCATTTTTGAGCTTTATGCTAAGATGTTGTTAGATGCCCCATTAGATGATAAGACAAAACACTTTGGTACAACAAGAGAGAAGGCTCTTGAAGTGAAAACAAGTTTCAACAGGAAGAGAATAGAAAAGAAAATAGAGAAGATGTTTGCATATATATAAGATGTTGCATCAGATAGACAATCAGATGGGCTCTAAATCTAAATAGGTAGTCAAACTAACAGAGGTTGCTACTGAAGAAGTAAAGAAGCCACAAGTTCACATTTCCCCTATCACTTCTAATTCTGATCTTGAGGATAATGAACCTCTGACTTTCAAAAGGGTGCAAAGGAAGAATGTGGTAAAACCACTAGTAGATCAACATAAGGTAGAACCTAGGAGGAGACTTGTCAAAAAGGCAGCTCAACCTACTGCACCTCCACCACTGGTAAGGAAGCCTACGCAGAACAGGAAACTAGTCACACCGACAATCACAATAAAAAAGAAAAAGGGTGATGATACTGAAACTGGTAAGACAACAATGACCAGTGCTGAAATTGTTGATGAAGTTACAAAAGATGGAATATGAAAGAATATATCAAAGTATTATGAAGATTTTGAAGAAAATGAGCAAAATGAGTTAGAAGAGGCTATTTTACTGTATATAGACATCTATAAGAAAGCCTTAGTTAAAATTTTGAAGGAGATACCTTTATCCCTGTATAATAAACTTGAGGCTAGAAGAATTGATGCTATCAAGAGGGATAGGGAAAACAAGGAAGTTGCACTTTTGGAACAATGTGGTACTATAAATAATGAAGAGATGAAAAGATGTATAGATACTGCTAATAGGATAATTTTCAGTAGTAAAAACTAACAGATAAGCCTAATGATGGGAAGAGTAAATGAGGTGATAAATGAGACAAGTAAGAAATGGAAAAAATTCTTTCTGAAAAACCCAGACTTTCTCACATCACAAGAAGAATTTGCAAAGGCAACATCCCCCACCATTCCTAACAAATCAAAAGGAAAGGGTATTTTGGGCAATTCAACTCCAGCTTTGACACAACCACAAGGCATTGGAAACACTGTGGATGATACTCCATCGATAGTAACAAATTGTTGCACCAAGTGGTGAAGCCACCAATGCAATAGAGGTTGAGATGGACAAGGTAAAATCAACTGAGTCAATACCGATAGGTAAAACTGATTCCTCGGAAAGAGTTTTGGCAATTGACACTTCTCAAATCGAGAAGAAATCAGTCTCTAAGTTAAGTCCAACAAAATTAATGATGATGGCCACTCAGAAATTGCTAAAGGAAGGAACTATAGACAAAGGGTTAATTGATCAATCAGTCTTTGTACTACACAGAATAATGGCTGACTATTAGATTGAGGATGGAGCAAGCCCTTCTAGTAAGCTCAAGGTTTTAACAGAGCACATATCAAATAATTATCAATCCTTGAGACAAATTACAAATTGACAAGATTTGGACAGTTTCTCTGTAGCTAAAAGAGTAGCTTTTGATCAACTCATAGGAACTGGGAAGAAGAAAATAGAAGACAAGCTTATTCCCATTGAAATTTGCTTAAAATAATGTACTAATATTTACAAAGTATGTTGTAATTTGGGAAATCTTACGACCGATGTAGATAGTAGATTGAAAGAGTTATATGACAAAATAGCTAATATTGCTAAATCTTTTGATGGATTGACTGCACTAACTACATCTGTTGATGGACAAATTTTGTCCTTGGAGAACCAAGTTTTTTCTTTTAAGAAGGAGAAAGATAAAATAATAAGGAGAGAAAGAAATTTAAGAGGATTGGTAAGCCCTAGACTTGATTCATTGGGTGTAAAGTGAATGGAATAAGAAGACAACTATCAACACCCCAGACACCTCAGCAAAATGGAGTTGTGGAAAGGAATAATAGAACTATTCTGGATGCAGCTAGAAGCATGATAGCAAAAGAAAATCTACCTCATGTGTATTGGAGAGAAGCAGTGAATACAATGGTTTACACTTTCAACAAAGTTCACATCAAAGGCGAAACCGATAAGACACCCTATGAACTATGGTTTGGTAATATTCCTACTCTTAAGTACTTCAGAATATTTGGAAGCAAATGTTACATTAGGAGAGATGATTATATTGGTAAATTTGATCCTAGAAGTCATGAAGGAATATTTATTGGGTATTCATCTAAAAGAAAAGCATATAGATGTTTTAATAAGAGATTGCAGAAAATCATTGATAGTGCAAATGTGAAGATTGATGAACATTTTAGAAGAAATTCAACGTCTATGGATTCTAAACCGACAATTGAGATAATAAAAAATGAACCTATACCGAGTACACCAATACAAAATTTTGATCCATTCACACCGACATCATCAGAGAATTCCATAGTGATTGAAGAACAATAACAAGTGAACACACCTAGGTATGTAAGATTGAATCACTCTGAAAGTCAGATAATTGGGAATAAGTATCAAGGAGTTATGAAAAGAGGAAGATTGGCAAATGAATAGGTATGTTTAATTTCTCAAATTGAACTAGCATCTGTGATTGAGGCATGTGAAGATAAACATTGGATTAAGGCTATGGAAGATGAATTGGAACAAATTAAAAATAACAATACATGGACATTGGTTCCCTGGCCTAAAAATAAAAATCTAATTGGAACTAAATGGGTATTTAGAAATAAACTTAATGAAGATGGTAGGGTAATCAGAAACAAAGAAAGACTAGTGTGCAAGGGATATTCACAGAAAGAGGGAATTGATTACAATGAAACCTTTGCATCGGTAGCTAGAATTGAGGCAGTCAGATTATTTCTTGCATTCGCAGCACACAAAAACTATAAAGTATATCAAATGGATGTTAAATGTGCCTTTTTGAATGGTGATCTTGAAGAGGAAGTTTACAATGAACAACCTAATGGATTTTCATTGACAAATGATAAAGATATGGTTTGCAAGTTAAGGAAAGCTTTATACGAATTGAAGCAAGCTCCTGGAGCTTGGTATGCTAGATTGGACAAATATCTTATGAAACTTGGTTACACTAAAGGTAATGCTAACAACAACTTATATGTCAAAGTGAATAATGAAGACATTTTGGTTATTGAAGGTTTTGTTGATGACATCATTTTTGGAGGAGAAGATGGATTGTGTACAGACTTTTCTAACAAGATGCAGGAATAATTTGAAATGTTTATGATTGGGGAGATAAAATTCTTTTTAGGATTGCAGATTTCTCAGATTGATAAAGGTATATTTTTATGTCAATGAAAGTATTTGAAGGAATTACTGAAGAAATTTGGTATGGAAAACTCTAAACCGGTAAGTACTCCTATGACTACAACTAATAAACTATCATTGAAAGATGATTCAGATCCTGTTAATCCGGCAAGATACAAATCTATGATTGGAGGTTTATTGTATTTGACATAAACAAGACCTGATATAATGAATGCAATGTGTATTGTTTCAAGATTTTAGAGTAATCCCAAAGAAAATCATGAATTAGTAGTAAAAAGGATTTTTTGGTATTTACAAGGCACAACAAATCTTGGTTTATGGTATCCTAAAGATGACAATTTTGATTTATGTGCATACGCCGATGCTAATTGGGTAGGAGATGTAGATGACAAAAAGAGCACCACTGGTAGGGCATTCTTTCTTGGTAGCAGATTGATTTCATGGCTGAGCAAGAAACAGAGTTGTACATCATTATCAACAGTAGAATCAGAATATGTTGCAGCAGCAACCAATTGTACTCAGGTATTTGGATTAAACAAATGTTGAAGGACATAAAGGTAAAATGTAAAGAACCTATAATCATCTATTGTGATAATTCAATAGCAATTGATATATCTAAGAATCTGGTATTTCACTCTACAACTAAACATGTTTCTATCAAATATAATTTTCTGAAAAAAAATGTAGAAGCAAAAGAAGTAAGATTGGTTTATGTGAATACTAAAAAGCAGATTGCAGACATCTTTACTAAGCCTTTTCCTAAGGAAACTTTTGAATATCTCAGAGAGTAGCTTGGGGTCATACCCTCACTAGTAGAAACTTAGATAGTTGATGCTTGGCATCAAACCAACAGAATTTATAGAGAAACCTTTTTCTGGCTTTGATGGAGGAGAGCTATTTCTCAAGGGGAGTAGTTGGATATGTTGTTATTTGTAATTAGTTCTATGAACTAGTTTTATCTGGTATTTGTATTGCTTTGGCATTTGATGTCAAAGGGGGAGAGATATCTACGGAAAAAGACATTATCCTTTGGGGAGACCTTTGGGGAGAGATTATTCATTGGAAGAGTGATTATACAAATGTAGAGATGATTTGTATTTTGATTTTTGGTATTGATCTATTCTAGAGATTGTTGGTTTTTGGTTTTTGGCATTTTGGCTTTGGCACTTAGATGGTTTTTCCATCTTGTGTTGCCATCAATGACAAAGAGGGAGATTGTTGGTATCATGGATATGTTGCATTGGTTTTGTCATTGATGTCAACACTTATCAACACTAATCCTTCTAGAGATCTTTGGTTATGTTCACTGGCAAGTCCAGTGACTTATGCACAATCACTGATATCTGGTTCACCAGCAGGTTATATTGTTCACCGGAACTGAGGATGACTTGTTATCATCTGGAGATCACTTGGTTATGTTGAAGACATGGTTTGGACACTTGGTTTTGATGATTTGGTTATTGGTCTAATCGAGATGACATATTTGTTGTTATCGGCAAATTGGTCTAGGTTATGGACCAACAAGCGTTATCTATTCCAGATCAATATGACACATTATGGAGATGGTTTAATCAATTAATATTGTTATTGAGCTGACATGATGCATCACATCTTAACTTATTTGTAATATATTTTATTGTAATATTCTTAGTAAGTCGACCTACACATTTGGTCTTAGGTTTTGGTATATATGTAGGATCTCAATTGTGATATTGATAGAGGATAGGAGATAAGATAAGATATTATAAGGTTGTAATAATCGGTATATGAAAATATAAGAAGAGCTACTCACACAGACATCATTTGAAGATTCAAGGAAGGTTTGAAGGACACAATCAGAGCTTAATCGGCACTGAATCTAGCATTGGAGATGCTACTTTGAGTAGTACATTATCATTGGATTTAATCATCCAATTGTAGTCAATGTGACTCTCATTTTGTGATTGAACAATGAGCCCTAGGAAGCTGGCCTATCTGCATGTGCAGACCCCATTTGTATACACATGCTATCTGCAATAGTATCATTTGATTATGGGTAAGGTTTTGCATCGTGGTTTTTCCCCTTACAGGGTTTCCACGTTCAAATCTTTGTGTTATGTGTTGTGGATATTTTTTCTCTTCCTATTTCATGCATTAAGTTTCACCGATACTATTATTTATAGTTAATTTATTTACTGGCATTAACTTTGGTTTATTGATATTAAGTATCAAGTCTAGTTAAAGTATATTTGGTTTAAATTAATAGACAATTGATTCACACCCCCCGCCCCTCTCAGTTGCCTCTGGATCCTAACAAAAGAATTCATGGATATTCTAGCAAAACCCACACTGGTAGATACCCAGGAGAAGGAATCATTTTCCCACTTACTTAGTGGACTTGGATTGGTATTTGATACTTTCAAATTAGGCTGGGACACCTATCTTTAGTTGCTACAAAAGGCATACCCAAAAATCTTGAAGATGACTAAGCTCGAGTGACACTAACAATATTCTTTCATTATTTAATTCTTTCACCAATCTTTAGTAGTAATTTCAAAGGGGGAGTATGTACATATGTGAAAAATATCAAGATAATATTGTCAGATGGATTATATGGAGTGTATTGCTCAAGGGGAGCACACCGACAGGAAATCCACTTTACACATGAGTATTGCAATCAATGCCAAAGGGGGAGATTATTGGCAATTGACACTCATTGAATTCATTTTGTTGTCATTGATGATAACAAGATTTGATGGAAGTCACAAACCAACAGATACTGGCATGGAAGCATTCAGACCTACACCGGCACCGGCACCGGTACTAGCATCCATACTTCAAGGAAGCCAACATGAAGGAAGATTTATTTAGTAAATCATTTTGTAATTATTGTCAAGGCCGACATTGAATATCTTTTGTAAATACATTGTAAGCCGACATAAGGCATATCATGTGTAATAGGTATATAAGTTAGTCTGCTAGGTCAATTTAATAGATGACGAGATAATGGTATTATAATATAATATTGATAGATATATATAGGTATAGCAGAACTGTGAGATGCTATGTATGGAGATCATTTTTGTATGTGAACATTATATCATGCAGTGATCTATAGATAGATTGGAAAGCATTCTTGGAGGAGAAGTAATACCAGTAATAGTTCAAGTTTGTGAACCGGTACAGAGGAAAACCAAAATAGGAACTCTATCTGGCATAGAAGATGCATTCTTGAGTTCATCTTCAGTAATTGATTTTGGTAGAAAGCTTGTAGTTAGTGAGGCTCTTTAGTGATGAGCAGTATGCTCTAGGTAGTGTGCCTTCCTACAAGTGTAGGCCCCTGTTTTATGTAATATCTTTTTATATGGCTAGTGAATTGATATTATGGGTCACAAATCCCACAGTGGTTTTTCTTCATTGAGGTTTTCCACGTATAAATTTTGTGTGTTATGGTGTTCATTTATGTGGATGGTTTATTTGCTTCTTGTTATATGCTTATTTACTTACCAGTACATACATGCATGGTTTAGAAAGTTAAAGATTGTTGATTCTGGCAAAACAATGATTCACCCCCCCTTCCCTCTTAATGTTCTCAGATCCCAACAATTTGTCCTTTTGTCAACTTGTCCTTTTAATGTCTAGACATCATCTAAATTTCTGAAGGGTTGAATCTTAAGGTTTTCATTTTTAAGGTTTATCTAAAATCTCCTAAAACAACAAAAACATGAGTTTTATTATCATTGCACTTTGTTGCATATCATTATCATTTCAAAAATTCAAAAATCCCCAAAACATTGCATAGTGACATATCTATTAAAACAAGATACCAAGCCCCTATGATACAACAAAGTTTTACATATCAACCAATAGTTAGTCCAATGGATAACACAATGCAATCAAGTTTTAATCCAAGGCAATCACAATTCTATCCAACCCAACAACAAGGCAATATTGATCAAACTTTTTATGTTGAAACAAGAATTCAAATACAAAAACTAGAGGAAAAATTAGCTCAAGAAAAAGAGATCTTGTAACAAAAAGTAAAAAATAGTGAAAAGATTAGTTCCAAAATGTCCAAAACATCTCAAAAATTTCAAGGTCCAAACCCAAACTTTGAGCCAATTAATGTAAAAGATCTTATTAAATGATTATACATACCTTCTCTCATCTCTCAAATAGAGATGATGAAACAATTTCAAGCAACAAACACAAATTTCAATCAAGTCCCAAGCCAAACGTCTATTGGAATCCAAGAACACTGAGAGGGAGGGTGAATCAATGTTCTACCAGAATGATCAATTTTAACTTTATTATACCATGCATTCACCAACCAGTATACCAATATATAAAAGATTGAAAGAAGTAAAGCAACCAATAAGTCAATCACACAAATGAATACCATAACATAGAGAATTATACATGGAAAAACTCAAAGAGGAAAAACCACGATGGAATTTGTGACCCACAATATAGATCCACTAGCCATATGAAAAGATATTACAAAATATGGGGGCCTGCACTTGTAGGAAGGCTTACAACCTAGAGCACGCTACTCATCACAAAAGGAGTCTCACTGACTACATACAAATCTAGACCACAATCCGGAAGAATGAGTGAACTGCAATGATAACTGCTTGTATAAATGAATACAATTCTGGTTAGGCTCTGACTGTTTCGGTTCTGAAACCCCAAACCCTTATCAGAATAACCTCTCACATAATCAACATTCCTTGCATTAGAAATATCTCTCTCTCATATTGCATTACATCATATCACAAAATGATCTAATCAACTGACCTATATACCCTTACAATCCTTCATGCCTTATGTCAGCTTACATAGATAATTACAAAATGAATATACAAGTCAGCTCAATACATAAATACATGAATATCAAAATCAATTGCCTATTGGCGGATCTCCCAAATGGTGTTGGCCTCCTATAATGGTATCATTAATGTAAGTCATGATGGTCTGCAATGCCAGTAACCAAAGAATTCCTCCAACTGGTGAAGATACCTCATGCGGGTGTCGATGCCAGTGCCGATGCCAGTGAAGTGTCTGTCGGTAAACAACCAAACCAAAATATGAAAGCTGGAACATGTTGCCATCATAACAACATATTGAAATCAATAAAATGAGTGTCAATAGCCAACAATCTCCCCCTTTGGCATTGATAGAAAAACTCATGTGAAAAATGATAATGGTTTCCATCTACCAGTTTCACTCTGAGACTACTCCCCCTGAGTTGAATATCCATCTATGACCATGATCTGAACAAAATAATCCATACCTCCTAATGTCAAGAATATATTTTTCACCTATACCTCCCCTTTTGACATCAATGCCAAAAAAAATACCAAAAACCAGGATGAAGAATGAAATACTATACAAAGAGTGTGTCCCAAAATCTCTTACTAGAGCTGAATATACTTGAAAATTTCTGGATAGACTTTCTCCAAAAGCTCTAGATAGGCATTCCAACCTAATCTGAATGTGTCAAAAATATATACAAGTCCATTAAGCATGTGAGCATATGAGTCTTTCTCATTAAGCTCTACCGGTGGGCCTACCAGCCAAATCAATGCATTCTTTCTTATGTACACTTAAAGAGTCCAACTAAGGACTCACCAATCCTCTAAGACCTTTAGCTCTCCTTATGATTTTATTTTTTTCCCTTTCAAGAGCTAAAACTTGAGCTTCCAATGCCAAAATCTGGCCATCAATAGATGTAGTCAAAGAATTTGAGCTATCAAAAGAATTGACTATACCTACAATTTTCTCCTAAATATCCTTAATCCCTTTATCTGTATTTGCTGTAAGTAAACCTGTGTTGCAACATACTCTATATATATTAGTACATTTCCTTAAAGAATTGTCAATCAACTTCAATTTATCATCAATCTCTTTATTCTTCAACTCAATCATCTCATCAAAAGTAGCTCTTAGCTTGTGTAAATCTCTCCAATGCCTGTCAGTTTGATATCTACTGTAAAGATTGAAAGTCCTTTGAAATGTGCTCTATGATTATTTTGAGCTTGTCTGATGGGCTTTCTCCTTTTTCAAAATGGAACTCTGGGACAAGTCTATGCAAAATTGGAATAGACTGATCAATAATTCCTTTGTCTACAGATCCTTCCTTCATCATCTTCTATGCATCAATCATCATGAGCTCAGTAGAACTCATCTTAGTTATGCTTTTTTGTTCTAACTGTGAAATGTCAACTGACAACAATGATGTGCATGCTATCGGTTCCCTATCAGATTTATCTCCCTTCTCCTCTAATGGTTTATTAACTTTAATAGCTTCCTATTTTGCACTGGTGGATTTGCCAGTTGGTGTAGTATCAGTTACTACTAGTTCTTCCTTATGAACTATGTCCTTAACCTGTACATTCTAATCCAGAGGAATATTATCCTCAACATTTGTAACCTGTACACTCTCTAAATCTACTAGTATCTCGATGTCCTGTATATTAAATTTTATCGGGGGCTCTATATTCAATATCTTAATATCTTTCAATATTGTACCCATTATACCTTTGCCTTTCCCTTCAACGTGATGTCTGTAGTGTCAATATCAGCCTTCAGTGAAGTGTAGAAACCAGGGTTTGCAACAAAGAATTGAATCCATGCCTTGTGGGTCTCAATGACTATCTCATTAACCCTACCTAACATAAGACTAACTATCCTATGCTTGTTGTGAAAGATCTTTTTGTCTGCAACCTCAAGTGTCATATCCAACTCCTCTAGAGTAATGGATGCACAAGTAGTCAATAGCTCTTGAATCTTTATGTGCTTATCCTCCTCCATGGCTAATAATCTTCTAGCATCTAAAGTTTCATATAGTTGTGCTAGTATTTGATTCTCAATTTCTAAGAAGGCTTTCTTATATATATCCAAATATAATAAAATTGCTTCCTCAACTTCTCTCTGTTCATCATCATCTATTTGCTCATAATAGAATTGTACATTTTTCAACATACCATCCTTAGTGATTTCATCTACTAATTCTACACAAGTCTTGGGTGGAATAATAGTTACATTACCAGATACAAGTGCAAGATCAGTTATCCATCTTCTTTCTTCTTCTAGTACCAGATGGAGTAGAAGGTGTTTCCTTTGGATCTCTTTTCTTTGCTGGTACCTTGATTGTAAACTTCCTTACTAGTTGCTTCCTTGCTTCCTCCTTAGTCTCTTCACCTTTCATCCTCAATACCCTTTTGAATGCTAAAGGTGTGACATCATCAGTTCTATATTCTGATGGAATAGGCTCAGTGAAAACTTTAGGCTCTTTCCTCTTCCTTCCTTTTTTAAGAACAACCATTACCATTGCACACCAATTTGTGATTACTAAAGGGGGTTGGCTGCATTTTGATGAGTTCTTCAAGCCCTATAGATTGACAACAACAATTGCAAGATTTGCTTGTCAACATATGCACACTCCAATGAGACATTGTATGTGATTGAAGGTTTTGTCATTGATGGCAACCTTGCAATCCTATGGCACCGGCAAAGGCATTATACCGACATCAGCAGATCACACTCTACACCAGCACTCAGGGCACTGCCACTAGCACAGAAGAAAGGAAGTACACTGACACAGAGGCCGACAGGATTTTGTTATATTATATTTTGTTTATTATTGTAAAAATGTGTAAGCCGACTTGGCAAATTGTGAAATGACTCTTATATATAAAAGAGATCATTGTAGACATTTGAGGGATGTGATAGAGAAGCATTAAGGAAAATATTAGGTAGATCTAATGTGTGAAATATAGGTCAAGGGATATATGTAAAGAACAGAGCAGGAACCGGTACTGAATTAGGCATTGAAGATGCTATTGTAAAGAAGTACAAGATATTGGATTTGTATAATCCTTATTGTAAGTCAGTGAGACTTCCCATTGAGCAGTGAGCTCTAGGCAGTTGGCCTTCCTGCATGTGCAGGCCCCTATTGTAAGTAATATTCTCTTATTGGCCAGTGAGTAAATATTGTGGGTCACAAATCCCACTAAGGTTTTTCCCACACCAGGTTTCCTCATTAACATCTTGTGTTATGGTGTGTTTTTCATGTGGATGTCCTTGATTCTATTTATTGCATTATTTCTTGCATACCGGTACACTGTTATATTATGTTCTACATGTTTTAAGTTAAGAAATTTTAATTATCGGTCAGATACTGATTCACCCCCCCCCTCTCAGTATCTGTGGGATCCCTAACATTGCTAACCCAAAATATTTTTTCAATGGCATGTTCAGAAAGAAGGTCAGGTGTGGTGCTAAATTCATCAATTCCACTTCCCCGAGGATTTAATAAGAAATGAGTTTAATCTAGTAAAGCAAGAGGTGAGGAAAGAAAAATGGTTGGTATATAAGAAAACTCTTGATTTTGTCCAGTATTTTGATAAAAGTTATGATCCATTGAAGAGCTTCCATCCATTTGGGCAAAAGGTAAAATTTTTAATAGAGTATTTTGAGGACACCATGCAAACCCTAAATGAGAAAAAAGATGCAGTGATAAAGGCAGACCCAGAAAAAGGCCAAACTCATCTTGAATAAACCTATCTTTGCTAAGATCATTCCTCTTGGTGAATATGTAAGGTATAAGAAATCAGGCTATAATGTGGTGATGCTAGGAAGGATGAGCCTTCTACATTAAAGGGGAAAAGGCCAATGGAGGATGCTCTTGAGTCCTAGACTTCCCTAAAGAGGCAGATATTGGAAGAAGAGGCACAACCAAGTGAAGCTATGTATTCACCTTCCCAATTCCCATTACCTATAGGTGATGATCAGGTCATAGCTAAGAAACTAATGCAATTAGGAAGCTTGGAACAAATTTCTTTTACTTATGGAGAATTGTAGGAGGGAGTGCCAGAGGAGCCAACAAATGCTAAAATGGATTTAACTGTTCATGGATTTGCTAGGAAAGAATTGGATCCTGTTATAAAATAGGCCTGTGATGAGTTTTTGGCCGACGATAATTTTTTGAAGTCATGAGCCTTTTTGCAATTTGTTTGGAGAAAGCATATGGATCAATTTAAGGAGAGATGTGAGAAAAGAAAAGTTGAATAACCAATTAAAGATCCATCTACTATTGAAGAAGAAATTAAACAGGAAATACTAAAAGAATTTGAGTTGATTACCCCAGAGGAGGGAGAAAAATAATTGAAAGTGCTAGAGTGTTGATTCTCCTAGAATGGGATATAGCAGATGCTATGGTTTTTGATTTAGTAAGAAAAGAAACTAAGCCCTTGGAGGGGATAACCTATAGTACTGACCATGCAAATTTTGTAATGTGGTCATTATAAAGATAAGAGAATAGAAAAGGGGGTGAGTCCTCAAGGTCTTATTACTCAAGGGGAATGATAGTGAAGAGGGTTAAGGATATATGTGCAAAATAAGTTACTAGCATGACTTTAGAGTCTGCTAAGTTTGGTATGGTAGTGGCCGAGAAGGAGGCAAAGGAGAAGGCGAATCTTCAGGAAAAGTTAGAAGGAGTTCTCAAGGCTTACAATGATTCAAAGCTTGAAATCACTTCTAAGGACAAAACAATTATAAAATTGAAAGGTAGATTGGAAGGACAACAACAAAAGGGTAAGTCCTCTCAATTGTTGATTGTCTCTTCTCCTACCAGGCCCCCTCCTTCCAGTCCTATCATTGAATTTTCTCCTTCCCCCATGACTTCTGGCGTTTAGACACCAAAAAGTGCTCAAGATGAAATTGAAAAGTTAAAGGAGGCTCAGTCAATATTGGCAAATAAGTATGAAGAAAAAGTCAGAGACACTATTTTGAAATTTGGTGATACTGTTTAGGTAGCAATTGCATATTTGAACATGAAAAGAATAATGAATCTCTTGGATTCTTTGAAGGAGGAAAAGGCTACTTTGGAGCCAGTCTTAGACAAGTGGATTGCAAGAGAAGTGGACTTAGAGTCAATATGTTCATTATCTCAAGAAGAAGTAGATGTTGATAATACAAATAAGTCTACTTATGAATTAGTTAAAGACTTGTCCAGGTTTGTAGCTGAAAGAATAGATATTGAAAGAAAGGCAGGTTTATTTTGAAAGGAATATGCCAAGGAAAAGTCTAAATTGTTTCCTAGAGGTTTCTTAGGTGCAAACAAAATAAAGACAAGGAAGTATGGATTTAGGAGCTAGGTCACATTCTATCTCAAAGGATAAATAATATCATAAATATGGAAAATACCTTTTTGTTTATTCAAACTATTGAGGAAATTGAAAAGGCAAAATCATATTTTGGCTTTTTAGAAAAGGAAGTTAAACAATTAAGGATGAAACAAAAAAGTTTGAATAAACAAAAGCTTAAGATTATCAACTTTCCTTGGCCCAATGATGAGGTGTTAAAAGTATGGGAAAGCAAGTACATTTTGAAAGACATGGGAGAACAAGATGGTCCTACTGATGCTCCAGCATGTGATAGTACATTGGCATCTTGAAGCACTTTTCTTTTTGTAATAGATTTTGGGTAGTTGGAAAATATCTTAAGACAAAGGCACCATGTGTCAAGAACCTGCCCTTTTGGTCATTTTCCAGTTGGATGACCAATCAGTTATGGAAGTACACATCCCAAAGCAACTATGCTTCTCCCTCAAGTGAAGTCTTGTAATCAGTGTAGCTTTTGGAGGGAATCATTGTTAAAATAGGAATATTCTTCTAGGGAAGTCTGAAGCTTGTTGCATCCAAAGTTCTATAAAACGATAGTAGGACTACCTAGAAACAGATCACAAAAATTTTGTAGCGAAGCTCTAGCAAAATATATGCAGACTTTGTTTTTGGCATTTGGAATCATTCTTATATATTTGTAATCTTTGATGAAGAAATAATTATATACAATCAAAATATTTCGAGCTCACATCTGTGTTGTCTTTATGTTTGCATGTTGGTTTTCATTTTTAAATAGATAATCAAGGATTGTTTAATTAGATGATTTGCAAGGCAATTAATGGGAATGTTTTAAGTCTTTTTCTCAAGGAGTAAAATTAAATATACTTAATTTATCTTTATTGATATTAGTATATCCACATGAATTATGTTGTCAGATTTTAGTCTGGTTTTTAATGACTCTGATGCTCAGATAAGGCACTAGTCTTAATTGCTAGTGTTTGTGACATCTTTGTGGTCCTATACAGTCAAAACAAATGTTTCATTCATGTTTGGTTGCACTAAATTGAAGAAGTTTGCAGAAATTTGCACTGGTTTTTTGTAAACCATCTACTAGGTTGTGACAAAGTAGTCACAATTAGGGTCACCCGCCTAAGCTTTGTAAAGCTTGAAGTGTAGTAGGTTTTTTCCTTGTAAACCTCGTTAATGTTGTCTTGTTTCCTATTCTTATTATTAAACAGAGGCATAATTTGTGAAGAGAAAACAAAGTAATCAGAAATCGAAACCAACATGGTGAGCAAATTGGTGACATATTTACCAAGTGGCTTCCTTTTGATGAATACTAAGAGGGGGGGGTGAATTAGTATACCAAAAAACACTATACTTAAACACTTATATAGTCTAAAGATAAACTAGTAAAACGGTTTAACAAACAAACCGGTTATCACACATGCAAACCAAAATGCAAATAAAGCATTCACCCACAAAAGCAACACAACCATAACACAAGATATTTGACGTGGAAACCCAAATGGGAAAAACCACAGTGAGATGGAACTCGCAAGTCACTATCTGTAGAATAGAAACCAGACCAGTTAAGGTCTTACAATGTTCTTCACCAGAATAGATCCTATTAGGAATCTCAATCTCTTTTAGGAGATAAGTCCGATCAAGGACTACATTGGTAGAGGATTTTAGATTCACAGAGGTGAACCACCTTTTTAGAGGATTTTACAAAAGGCTTTTGGGCCTACCTGATTAAGGGCTATAGACTTGTCATAGATGTGAGTAATCAACAAGTGTTCAATCTATTTAATAACACAGACTGCTCGGTTAGATCCTTGATAGCTCATTCTTAATGCACTCCTGCATTACTTCAGTCTTCTATGCATTCATATTCTTTCCAACTCCTCAACCACCTTAAACCCTAGCAACAACATAAACCCTTTCGACAACAACCTAAAACCCTAGACATGATGTCCTTTTAAAGGAATCTGATTTCATGTTGGTCCAATAGGATTACATTTCAATTTCCTAGGTTCAATGAATCTAGACATACTTAGTAACACGACACAAAAAACACCAACAGTGTGTCGGCACCATCAAACAATTGGTGGATTGGTAACTCATCATAAAATGTCGGTTGGTAACTCATCACAGAGTATTACCAATTCATACAAAATACTGGTTGTCGATTTATCAAAAATGAAGACTGGTAAGAATGTGTTATGCCGCTTTTCTCACTCGTACCACTTGGTATCCATGAACTGCTTGGGGTCAACATGCCGCTTTAGATTGAGAAACACATTCTGCAAAACATCAATAGTCTAAAGACTATAATACAACATACCTACAACATACTGGTTGGAACAAATACTGATTGTGCTTTGACTCATACATATAAAGAGGATCTTAATGCAAGTGTGTGTCCATCAATGACAATCACAACATGAACATCAAAAATGCCAACAATCTCCCCCTTTGGCATTGATGGCAACACTTAGGAAAATAAAATTTTGACATCTAAGTGTTTTAAAACAAAAACATGCCATTAGCAAAATTGCTCCCCCTAAGCATATACATTATCCCTTAATCAATACAGTGTATAGCAATTTTGCATACAGAGCATAAACATTGAGATATTAGAGCATATAGCATATATCAAAACATATAGCAAAATTTTAAATCCAGATACTTCTCCCCTATACTTCTCCAAAATAGATAGAGTACTTCTCCCCCTTTGCCAACAATGACAAAGTATCGTTGAACAACCCTGTTTCCATTTGATATATAAAAATAATAAAAGTTTATGACAATAAGGAATAGTACTTGTCAAAAATAGATTTATAGTCCTACAAGAATTGCTTCATTGATAGAGACCAAAACTCAAGTAGGGAGGTGGCCACTTCTTTCTCTATTTGCATCTAGGAAACCTGCTCTTCCATGTCATCAATTGTGCTCATCTCCTATGTAACTGTCAAGGCATCCAGGTTTAGATAACACTTCTGAAGAATTTGCAGATGTGGAAGTAAAACTAGTTGAAGCTCCTGCAAATCTCTAGACCATGTGTTGATCTCTTGCTCCATTTTCGCTAACTGGATATGAAACCGATGAATGGTTTTCCCATAAGTTGGGAAGGAATCATAAGGCAGCTTGAATGTGCTCAAGTAGGACTGCAAGTCCTAATCAAGTTTTTTATTTTAAGTTAGCACATCATCATAGAACAGATGGGGTTGACATATTTTGTTGAGTAGCATATTCCCCTCATCTAGAGCGTCCCTTATATCCTTTTGTTCTTTCTTTAGTTCAGTCCAAAGCTCATTCAACTTTTTCACCAGAGCTATATTAAGAGCCTTTTGATGCTCCTTCTTGACATTAGCCTCTGTTGCCTCTTCAAGGCTCTGCACCTTATCATCTACTACTATACATAGGAGCTTTAGTCTAGATAATGATTAATCAGTGTTTGGAAGATTTGTACTGGGTATCAAACGGGTAAGTTTGTCTACAGCCACTTGAATTGTATCCTGCTCTTTCTTCCTTCGAATGATTTCAAGGCACTCTTGAGCATCCTTGATGCTCTACATTAGCTCCAATTCACTTGCAGACTAGAGATCTATAGGACTGGAGAGGTTAGCCGGTTTGGCTTGACTCCCGATTGCCTTCAGAGTCTCCATCTGGGTGCTCTTCACTGCTTCTCCTGCCTTGTCCTCTTCCGCTTTCTTCTTCTCCGCTTCTCTCCTTTTCTCTACTTCCTTGTCCTCCTCAGCCTTTTTCTTTTCTGCTTCCTTCTTCTTCTCCTGTTCCTTATCTTCTTTTTCCTTCTTCTTCCTCCCTTCTTCCTTCTTTTTCTCTTGCTCCTTATCCTCCTCTTCTTTCTTTTTCTTTTCATCTTCTTGCTTCTTTTTCTCCTCTTCATCCTTCTTCTGCTTCTCCTCTTCATCTTTCTTCTTCTTCTCCTCTTCATCTTTCTTCTTCTTGTCCTCTTCATCTTTTTTCTTTTTCTCCTCTTCATCTTTTTTCTTTTTCTCATCCTCATCCTTCTTCTTCTTCTCTTCTTCATCTTTCTTCTTCTTTTCCTCTTCATCTTTCTTCTTTTTCTCTTCTTCCTTCTTCTTCTGCTTCTCTTCATCCTTTTTCCTCTGCTCTGCCTCTTCCTTTGCCACTTCCTATCTGTCCTCGGCTTGCTTATCATCCGATTTAGCCTATTGCTTCTGTCCTGTTGCCTCAGATGGTGTTTCCTAAGTATCATCCTCAACATCCAGAGCATCGACATCAATGGTGTCAATTGGTTCAATGATTGGATTGCCTTCATCATCAAATACCTCATCTAGTTTGGATATAGCCAGTTTTTCTTCTACTTTCTGATTGGCTAGACGTGCTTTGTGAGTCTGGATAGCGGTTTGCATAAACAGATGGGTGTCTTTTTTGACATTAGCAACTCTACCTTCTAATAGCCAGAGTCTTCTTTTTCTAGTGAAGAAGAGTCCTTTATTTATATCAATAACATCATATAATTTAGAATTTGACAGGTCTGGAAAGTATTATGCAGATACCTTCTCTCTAATTTCCTGTTCTTTCTCTATGGCAATGTGCCATCTATTATCTAATGACATATATAAAGAATCTGGTGTCTAAGACTTAATCTCTGAGTGAGACTAGTCATTACTACACAGATACTGAATTATTTCCTTTTCAACCGCTTCCTTTTCATCCTCATTGAAGTCATCAAAACACTCAAGTAAATCATTTAACACTTTTCTCCTAATATTCTTTATTGTTCTTTGACAATGTGTCAAAGGTTTATAGGAGGAGATATCTATATTTATCGGTGCAGATGATGTCGGTTCATTCTTGGTCTTCTTCTTTGCTTGACATGTTTTCTTTGGCTTTTCCTCAGACATAGTTTCCTCTGAGTCTGGAGAGGTGTTCCTTGTCTTCCTCTTTCTCTGGAACACTTTAGCCAATGCAGCTTTCGGTTTCTTCTTAGCTAGTGACAGCTTGGTCACTCTTGGAGTTGCAATAGTAACCGGTGTTGATGCTGCAGGCACTGCCTTTGCCTTCTTCACTACTGGTTCTTTCTCTTTCACTGCTGGTGGTTCCTCAGCTAGTGCTATTCTCTCTAGGTAGGTGCTGATTCTCTTAGCCTTAGGATCAAGCGGTGAGGCAATAAGGGTAGAGGCATACCCTTCCAGCATGTTGTACATCATGTAATAGCCCATTGGCTCCACTTCTTCCTATCTAGACTCAACAACCTCCATTATGCATTGATCCAACTTGATGGTGAAATAGATGTCATCTTCATATTTCTTGACGCTATCACCTAAGATCCTCATCCTTTAGCTCATTTTTCATCTGAACTCATCAAAATACTTGTTCAAAACTTCAGGATAACCAGTTCCTACTGCTTGCAAACTTTCCTTTATCTATTTGGTAACCGGTTGGTCCGTAGACCACTGAATGTCTCCCACTCCTAGGAAGTAGCCTTGGAAATAGAAGAACAACCCTACTAGTAGTTGTCCAAACTTGAACTTTAGTGCATTGTTTTGTTTGATCGACTTCAGATTTGACAGGAGTTGCCTCTGCATGTCAGTGCATAGATCAAATGATGCATCCTCCTTTATCATCCGGTAAGTGGCATTTACCGCTACAGCAAATTCAGAGTTAATCCTGTTGGCTGAGAATGTCCGGTATCCAATCACCATACACACATACTTCACCACATCATCCTTGATTGAATTGACTGTCATGCCACATGAGTCACTCACTAAACTGGTGAGCTTGGACATTTCAGTTTTGTTAAAAGTCCTTAGGGCTAGCACATCCCCTGTATTGCAAAAACTGGTGACTGCATGAATTTCCTACAGCATGATATCATGCGTTCTCTCTAGGTACATTTTGTCACCATGGACTTTGCTCAAAATGATCCTTATATGATCCTCTATAAAGTCTTCTAGGAAGTATATAGCATTATGGAGTTTCTTCTTCTCCAAGATACTATACTCCGGTTTGATTTCTTATCCTTTCCACAAAATAGACCTAGTTGGGAGTGGATGGCTAGAGACCCTAGGTCTTCAATCTTGCAATCTATGTAGTCAGAAATTCCCTCTTCTACTATCACTCTAGTCGAAACTTGTGATAGGGCATTATACTTTGACTTCCATTGAATAAAACTTTCAGACTCAATAGATGGACTAGAATTGGTATGAGATGTGGAAGCCATTATGGAAATTTTAAGAACTCAAGAAATACCTTTAAAAACATGCAAATTTAAGGTTTTCTGATTCTCCTTCACTCCTCACTTTGTTGGTAGCTGAATCACCACTTTGTGTTCTCCACTTGACCATTTTCTATTTGAATTTGAATCTCCTTCGTGGTTTTTCAATTTCTCCAAATCTCTACTCAAATCGCCTTTTTGTCACTCTGCACTTTGAAAAAAATTTCTTCACTCATAAACTGATAGTGAGAAATGATTTCAAAAATGCTTTTAAACATAGTCCTCACCTACCATCATTAATGCTCCTCCATTAGGGCATAAACCCTAATTTGCCTTTTTACCATTTTCGGTCTTCTGCCAAGCGACAAGTATCACATACCGGTTAAGGTCTTTTGTCAATATAAACCGGGGGTTCGAAAACATTTTGACATTTGCTCCCCCTAAGCCTTTTGAAGCTTAGTTTGATGGTTCCGATATTTCCACACTAAGTACAGAAACCAGTTCCTCTTCCAACATTACTAGTTTCCTCTTTTAGGTTTTGTTCATGTCCGCTTGAACTGTTTCAACATCAATTCCTCCTTCCGGAGTGACTGGTATATCATCAGATATACTCTATCTACTTTTGTAGAATCTTGCACTGTGACCCAGTTTGTTGTAGTGATAGCAAACCAATCCAGGTACTCTCCAAGGTCCATTGTTCATGTTTCCATTCTTCCTTCTGCATGTTGCAGCAGTGTGACCATGACCATGACATACCATACAGTTTGCTCTCCATCTGATTGCTGCTTGATAGCCACTGCTTCTTGGTTGATGATTGAAGACATTAAGCCAGTTGTGATTCTGGTTCACAAAAGGTTCAGGACCAACTCCTTGGGTCCTCTGAGGATATCTTCCAGTGTCATTCATGACAGACCTGCATTCAAATTCTCTATGCCCATACTTGTTGCATGCATAACAGTTACCATTGAATCTATAGGATCTAGGCTTATCATTGAAGAAATAAGGAAAATTGTTGTAAGCCTTACTCCTACACACATTAGCAGTATGTCCTTCTTTAAGACAATTGAAACAAATAGGTTTAAACTTTTGCTTACCTTTATCCTTTGATGTCAGTTGTTTCTTTGATGCTCCAACATTTGTACCAGAGGTCTCACCTTCCTCATGACCAGAATAACCAAGTCCATTGGTATTCTTGGCCGGTTTGGTAGATTCAAGCTTTTGCTCTAGCTTGATAGTGCTTTTGCTGAACTTAGCAAGTATTTCCTTTGACTCAAAGAGTTCTTTGGAAATAGTAGCATTTGACTCCATTAGGCTTTCATTCTCAGAGATGGCTATGTTTAGTTCACCTTGTACTCCTTCTTTTTCCACCTTGCTTGCATGGAGTTGAGCATTTAGGGCACTCATATCTTGTTTCAACTTGGAGATCTCAAAATCTCTTTCTTTGACTAGGTCTTCATCTTTTCTCTAGTTCTCAAGCTCTTGACACATCTGGATAGTCAGTCCTTCCAACTCCTTTCTCAGATTGGAGTTTGATTCATTCAGCTTATTTACTTCTGCAATTAGGGCTTCCATATCTACTTCATCTGCAGAACTATTTTCAGATAGCTCCATCATCTTTTCTGCATGTTCTCTTCTTTTTGCTTGAGATGCCTTGTATTTGATGATAAGATCATCATAGGCTTTCTCAGACTGAGTGAGCTATAGAGTAAGTTCCCTCAAGGTGTATTCCCCCATATCTCTTTCCTAGTGGTTAAACTTATAGAAATGTAGGCTCTGATACAAATTGATGAATACTAAGAGGGGGGGTGAATTAGTATACCAAAAAACATTGTACTTAAACACTTAAACAGTCTAAAGATAAACTAGTAAAACAGTTTAACAAACAGACCGGCTATCACACATGAAAACCAAAATGCAAATAAAGCATTCACCCATAAAAGCAATAAAACCATAACACGAGATATTTGACATGGAAACCCAAATGGGAAAAACCACGATGAGATGGAACTCACAAGTGACTATCTACAGAATAGAAACCAGATCAGTTAAGGTCTTACAATGTTCTTCACCAGAATAGATCCTATTAGGAATCTCAATCTTTGTTAGGAGATAAGTCTGATCAAGGACTACCTTGCTAGAGGATTTTAGATTCACAGAGGTGAACCACCTTGTTAGAGGATTTTACAAAAGGCTTTTGGGCCTACCCAGTTAAGGGCTACAAACTTGTCAAAGATGTGAGTAATCAATAAGTGTTTGATCTATCTAATAGCATAGACTACTTGGTTAGATCCTTGATAGCTCATTCTTAATGCACTCCTGCATTAATTCAGTCTTCTACACATTCATATTCTTTCCAACTTCTCAACCACCTTAAACCCTTTCAACAACAACCTAAAACCCTAGACATGATGTCCTTTTAAAGGAATCTGATTTCATGTCGGTCCAATAGGATTACATTTCAATTTCCTAGGTTCAATGAATCTAGACATACTTAGTAACATGACACAAAAAGCATCGCTAGTGTGTCGGCACCATCAAACAATCGGTGGATTGGTAACTAATCATAAAATGTTGGTTGGTAACTCATCACAGAGTATTACTGATTCATACAAAATACCAGTTGCTGGTTTATCAAAAATGAAGACTGGTAAGAATGTGTTATGCCGCTTTTCTCCCTCGTACTTCTTGGGGTCAACATGCCGCTTTAGACCGGGAAACACATTCAGCAAAACATTAATAGTCTAAAGACTATGATACAACATACCTACAACATACCTGTTGGAACAAATACCGGTTGTGCTCGGACTCATACATATAAAGAGGATCTTAATGCAAGTGTGTGTCCATCAATGACAATCACAACATGAACATCAAAAATGCCAACACCTTTGGGCCCATTTGAGTACTTGAGACAAAAGATG
This sequence comes from Cryptomeria japonica, assembly GCF_030272615.1. NCBI lineage: Eukaryota > Viridiplantae > Streptophyta > Pinopsida > Cupressales > Cupressaceae > Cryptomeria > Cryptomeria japonica. The sequence continues at coordinate 207,924,326 of NC_081408.1, forward strand.
GCACTTGTCCTACCATCCGACATCACTTAAATGTGTAGGGAGGTGTATGATTCATGGGGAGTCAACAATTGTTAATCTTATGAATCTTGAATCATGAAGCATGTACACAGGGGGAGAATGTGTCCTACCCAGAGGGGGAGAATAAGGATGGACTAAGGTCCCCTTTGCCATTGCTATCAATGTCAAAGAGGGAGGATTTTGGCATTGATTTGTCATTGATGTAAACCGGTATTACATGATACCAGTAGTGTGTGTCAACCTAATATGAAGAAGATTGAACCAACACATAGAAGAGAAGTATGATTATGTGTTAACAGATGTTATCACTGGTATGAGGTGAGATGCAGGAGTGAGTTGGCATGCCTGAGTATTAACCGGTAAGGCTTAAACCAGTATGATAGCTGGTTGTTTTTTTTTATGAAGAGGTGGAATATTAGATGAATTACAACAACACCTGGTGAGCTAAACTGAATGAATGGGATGAAGACATACCAGAAGGCAAGATGAATTGCTAGTATGATGTGATGTCAATAATAGTGGTTGTCTTGTGTATTAGGCATACAAATAAAGGTTTGTACTGGTTGAAGGGTTTACCTAGCAGGGATGTTTAGGATTGAATGAACTCTTTTTCAGTGAGTTGAATGTATGTTGATGTGTGCCATGGGGAGTTGAGGTGGCAAACATGCAGAGGTTGATAAAATGTTCATCAACATGGTTATCTATGTAGTTGGTGGTCATTAAATGATAAATCCACAATCACGGGATATTATCTGACTGTTGCGGCTTGAGGAAGAATGGATGAAGGAGAATGATTAGGTAGTTGATAGCATGGTGATCGAGGCACAAGCACGAATTCTGATTGCAGATTAACCTTCAATTATAAACAATTGGATGAAATGAGGTCGACAAAGATCAAGGTGTAAAGAAGGGTAAAAGTTTGCAATTTTTAGAAAACATGCATTGGATGAATAAAAATGTGTACATATGCATCTCCCCATAAGAATGTGAATGATCCATGGTAGATCAAATCAGATTTGATACAAATTTGGTTGAAGGAAAGAAACTATAACCACCTAAAGTTTGAATTTGTTTTTGGCGGGAAAACTTGTTTTTAAATATACAAGTTTAAATAAATAAGACTACTGCTATGGAATGATTTGTGATTATGCTTGTGAATGAAAGATAGATAGAAAATATTGTTTAAGTGAAAAACAAGAAATCTGAAGTGACTGTGTGTAGAAGGAGAAACCAGTAAGGTGTATGAATTGACATAAAACAAACCGGCAGAGACAAAACCTCAAAAGTGTGAGCACATGTGAAGTGAATCCAATAGATAGAGGAAGAGAAGTTTCAACAGAGTAAGGATGAGCATAAAGGTAGTGTTGTAGTGTGTGTGTATATTTCATAGACCAGTAAGATTGAAACCAGTAGACCAGAGTATAGAAGGGTTATAAAACTTCATTTGCAACAAGGAATTTATTTTTGTATTTGAATCTTAATATTGTTTTCACTAAGTAGGTGCTTAGTGTAGGGGTTGTAGCCTTTAAATTGTTCAGGGGGGTTGGTGCTCCTTGGGTTGGTGCCCTAAAATTCTAATCAGATCAGCTATATTGTGAGGCTGGATATGATTAGAAGATCTGTAGCAGCTATTCTCATTGAGGTTTTTCCCATGTTGGGATTTCCTCGTATATGTGGTTTTATGTGAAGCATTCTTGTGTATGATTTATTTTGATGTTATAGAAAATCCTTTCACACACTTATTTTGCATAGTTTGGCTTACTGGACAACACTCTGTTTGTTTTATAGAGCGTCGATATATCCCTGTTTGGAGAAAAAGTGTCAAATCACTGATTCACCCCCCTCTCAGTGATCCATTGTGTCCAACAATTTGTATACCTTGATAAAATATATAGATATTGTGGGTATCATCCACATCATGGTTTTTCCCTTTACAGGGTTTTCCACATATAAATACTAGCATTATGGTGTTGCTTCTTTATGTGTTGTTTGGTTTATGCACTTTAATTTTATTTTCTATTAACTGGTTCATAAGTAATAAGTTCATAAATTCATTTACCAATAGAACACTTATTCACTCCCCCCCCATTGATCTTGGATTACAACAATTGTTATCAAAGCTTATTTCCTTAGAATAAGCTTAACAACTTGAGGAAGATCCAAAACTTGGAATCAATGAAAACTGGTTTGCAGCAATAAATTCAACTAGCTCTTGAGGATCTTGATAATGAGCAAGTGGAAAATTGTAAACTGGAGAATTAATCAATGCAAGTCAGAGAACACATCATTTCATTACAAGGAAAGCTATTAGTTGTTCAATCCAAGAGGAAGGAACTCTGTGATCAACTACAAAATCAAAGTAGTGATGAAGAAGATTCCTTAAAAGATCAATGATAGAAACTCACTCAGGAGAATACTACCTTGAAGAATGAAACGAAAGACCTAAGTATGAGAATGTGCAAGGACATTGAATACATAAAGATGAATGAAGAAAACCTATCTCAAGCATTGAAGGATAGATCTGAGGAATGCAATAAACTGACACATGAGAATGACAGGTTGAAACTTGAGTTGATTCAGTCTTGAAATAATGAACAAGAACTTGAGAGAGAGATCATAATCATGAGAGATGACTTAGCCACTACAAATGAGTACAAAGAAAATTTCAAAGCCACCTCTGCAATAATTGATGAACTGTTGTAGAGCCAGAGAGATGCTAATGATAGGAGAGGTCTTGGATATGAAGTATGAGAAAGCTCTGGTACTGCACAACAATATCAATCATCTAGTCATAAGTAGAATCATGCCAACAATCAGAACTAGAAATCAATGGTAAGATAGCCTAATGTTCACATATTCAATGGTACATGCTTTGTTTACAATAAATATGGTCATATAGCAAGTCAGTACAGAAATAGGAATAATCAGAACAATGCATCATACACTAGTCTTGGAAATGGTAGGTGTCATGCATGTAGTAGATTTGGACATATGGCTAATCAATATAGATTAAAAGGAAATCAAGAAAATCAGGAGTATAACAAAGCAATTCAGAAGAACAATAATGTTCGTTATGCATGCAATAAGATTGGACATATTGCTAAATATTGCAGAAGAATCCATTGGTAGTTGATGACAATGCAAATGAGAAGGGAAAGGAAAAGGCTGAAGATATCATAAAGTAGCATGAGTGAAGATGGGTTAGGAAGTCAGATACTCCATAGGAAGATCAAGCAATAGAGCCATCAAGTCCTGCACAAAAAGAAGGAACTTCATCTGATAACTAAGACACTCTACCCTAAGGGTAGGCAAATCATTGAAGATCATGCAAACACCCCGGATTAGATTTGTAGTTAGGTAATTCTGATTGTGGATAGATACTTAGGTGATTTCAAGTGTTTACCAGAACCTATATGTAGATTATGTGATCTGGTTAGATTCTCTGGTAGTATTTATGACAGTGGAAAATTAGGGTTAATGGCAATAAAAGGAAAAAAGTTAAGTTGTTTCTTCACACATCAATCGAGCATTCTGAAGAGCGATTTTGATTGCATTTTTTAGAGTCCAAAGGTGATTTGTGTGATCATCTACATTCAAAGAGAATTTCATCATCCAACAAGATCTTAAGGTATTTACTATTTGCAGAAACCCTAGATATTTATCATGGCTTCATCATCAAATGTTGATATTCCTTTGTTGGTGAAAATCAAGAATCACCCTCAACCAAAATTCAAGAAGCATCCTTTTAAATCTCTTTTGGATGAGTCGTTAGGAGAATTTTTGAGTGTTTTCCATGGTGTTATTCACACCGAAGATATTAGGGCATATATCCACTATGATATTGAGGAAATTGGGAGCTACAAAATGTCTCATTTTTTTACTAAAAATCTGATCACTGACAATCAGCTAAAGCTAGAATATACACATTTGTAGAGGAAGGGTTTTACCCAGTTTATGGATTTTCTGACATTTGACGAAGATGAATGGGTCAGATATATTCTCAACCACATTCATGAGGAATTCATATGGTTAGACCGGCCATTCAAAATCACTAAGGAAGTCATCAAGAACATCACATGCCTTCATAAGGTTGGAGGTTTTCCAGGCCCTAGGTCAAAAATTTCTAACATCGAAATCTGCAAACTCACCAGTGCCACCTTTAATGGTAGATCAATGAGAGTAGATGATATTAGAGATATTAATGTGAAATTTACAGCAATGGTAATTGATTATAAAGTTTATCAGTCAAACTGATTGAACTTTGTCTTCGGTAACAACATCCTCCTTGCACATCAAATGGTGAAGGAGGACACACACTATGACCCGTGCGGTGTAATATTGAAGAAGTTAATGACAAATCTTCATAAAATAAAGCAAGATAAGAAAAACACATTCTGGTATGGATCTTTTGTCATATGCTTGGCATTTACCTTTTGAATATGATTCCTAGTTATGGTAAAATACAGTAGGATTTTGATAGATCAGTAGCCACCCAAATAGATCAGATATTAGATAGTCAAGGTGATAAACAACAAAAAACCAATCGATGGGCATTTTTCAAAAATTGCCCAGAAGAAATGAAGAATAGGGCTAGAATACCTAAAGAAATTATAGAAAAATATAAAGATACTATTTATTTATGGTTAAAAAAGATGAATTCATGATGGAGATAGTCCAAATTATTACAATCTCAATCATGCCTATGGGTTATGAAGTGAATGAGGCCACATTGGATGCTTATGTAGTTCACATTTACTAAAAGCTCTAGTTGATGAAAAAGAAGAAAAAATTGGCACAACTCAAGAAAAAGATTTAAAAGTTCATCAAGAAAAAGTTTCACCCACCATAAGAAAGAAAATGACAAGGGTTGTAGTTGAGACATTAATTAGTGAGGGTCATGACAGGGCTAAAATTGAAGAGAAAAAGTCAAAATTCTTGAAGCCCAGAGAAAGGAAGAGATGAAATAGAAGAGGAAGGAGGAGAGAGAAGCAAAGAAGGAAGCTCAAGCCACTCCTAATGTGGTCTCAATTTATACTAAGACATCAAAACAACTAAAAGCACCATCCGGTGAGCTCGCCAGCCCCAAGCCAAAGGAATCAGTGAAGAGGAAGCAGAAAGTGGCTAGGCAATACATGATTCAATCTTTAGAGGAGACTGAATCTGATGAAGAGATTAAACAAGCTCCAAATAAGAAAGGTATTTGTGTAAGGGTTGTGAGGGAAAAGAAAGAAGAACATAAGAAACAACTTGAGAAGGAGCCTCCCCGAAAGACTCCAAAAATCACAATCGTAAATAAGCGGAAGCCTAAGGTAGATGAACCATCTAAACTAGAAGCAAAGAGGAGAACTAGTAAGAAGAAATTAAGTGCTCAAGACATTATTGATCAAATCATTAATGATGGTAATTAGGACAATATTTAGACTACATTCTTTGATGATTTTGATGATAAAGACAATAAGAAGTTAGAAGAAGCAACTATTTTATATCTTGATTCTTTTAGTAAAACTTTGATTGAGTTAGAGAAAATTTTGCCCAAGGAGTTGTATGGTAAGTTAGAGGTCAGGAAATTACATGCACAAAATTTGGACTGACAAATAAAGGAAACAAAATTAGTTAATCTTTCTCCATCAATAAGTCCTCTAGAGATTGCAGATTTAATCAATAAGACATGTTCAATAGAATTCAATCTTGAACACCAGATTAATAGCAATGTTAGAAAAATTTGAAGAGATCCGAAAGGAGACTATGTTGGAATCGAATAACACTGAGAAGGGGGGGGGGGGTGAATCAGTGTTATACCGAAATGATCGATTTTAGCCTTATTAAAACATCTATACACCAACCGGTATACCGGTACATACAGAATTGAAAGAAGTAAAGAAGCCAATAAGACAATCACATAAATGAGAACCATAACACACAAAATTATACATGGAAAACCTCGAAGAGGAAAAACCACAATGGGATTTGTGACCCACAATATAAATCCACTATCCATATGAAGAGATATTACAAAATATAAGGGGGTCTGCACTTGCAAGAAGGCTTATAGCCTAGAGCACACTGCTCAATCACAAAAGGAGCTTCAATGACTACATATAAATCCAGACTACAATCTAGAGAATTTTTTTACTACTGAGATAGCATCTTCTATGCTAGAATACAGTTCCAGTTTAAGCTCTGTCTATTCTAGTCTTGAACTGTAAACCCTTTACCGGAATAACCCTTACATAAATATCCTCACATACATAATCTCTCTAATATATTTTGCATTATATCACATTTGCATATCCATAATCTCCTATCTTTTTCATATCTCAAAATGATCTAATCCAATAGACCTGTATACCCTATACAACTTATCATGCCTTATGTCGGCTTACAAAGATATATACGATATCAAATTACATGTCAGCTAGATAAAATGAATGCATAAATATGAAGAATAATTGCCAATGCCGGATCCAAGAGATGTCAGACTCCAATAGTGATAACCATATTCTAAACTATGTTGGCCTGCATTGCAGGTAACCAAAGAAATCCTTTTGTCCTACTAGTGGCGGTGTAGTGTCTATGAAGTGCATGTCGGTACACAACTAAACCAAAACATGAAGCTGAAATAAGATACCATGTTGCCATAAATTATAACATAGTGAGACAAACCAATTGAGTGTCAATTGCCAACAATCTCCCCCTTTGGCATTGATGGCAACACTCATGTGAGAAATGGTCAATGTTTCATCTACTAGTTTCATCCTGCCTGCTCCCTCTAAGTTGAATATTCATCAGTGTAAAATACTCCACATCTCCATAAATCCATAACTCCATAACTCCCCCTAATGTATACAAATCCTTCTATTATTTTTCACATCTATATCACTCCCCCTTTGACATCAATGCCATCAAAAATTCCAAAAAGAATGTCAAAGATCCAAAAAATTGTACAATGAATATCCCAAAAATATCTTACCAGACCTTAACCAATTTCAAAATTTCTGGATAAGCCTTCTCCAGTAGCTCAAGATAGGTATCCCAACTAGTTTTGAATGTGTTAGAAATAGATACAAGTCCACTTAATATATGTGCAAATGACTCTTTCTCATTTACCTTACCAATGTGGGATTTCCCACTATATCTATACATTCTTTCTTATGTACACTGATTGAATCCAACCAGGGACTCACCAAGCCTCTCAGACTTTTGGCCCTTCTTATAATTTTGTCTCTTTCCTTCTCAAGAATAGAAATTTGGGCTTCCAAAATCAATTTGACCATTAATGGATGTAGTCAATGAAATTATTCCATCAAAAGAGTTAGCTATATTTGCAATTTTCTCCTGAAATTATTTTATCTCCTTATCTACATTAGTTGTAAGTATATCAGTGTTACAACATACCCTATAAATATTTGTACATTGCTTCAAAGAATTATCTATCAGTTTCAGCTTCTCATCAATCTTTTTCTTCTCTGATTCAATAACCTGATCAAATTTAACTCTCTTAGCCTGACTGAACCTCTCCAATGCTTGTCAGTTTTAAATCTACTATAAGGATTGGAAATCCTTTGAAATATGCTTAGTAATTGTCTTAAGCTTGCCAGATGGGCTCTCTTCATTGCCAATCTTGCACTCCAGGACTAATTTGTGTAAAATAATGATTTATTGATCAATAATCCCTTTATCTGTGGATCCCTCCTTCATTAGTTTTTGTGTTGCCATCATCATGAGTTCAGTAGGACTCATCTCTGTTATTGTTTTCTTTTCAACCTATGAGGTGTCAATTGACAACAATGATGGACCAACTACCGGTTCTCTGTCGATTTCTCCTTTCTTCTCCTCTGATGATTTAGCCTTTATAATCTCCTCACTTGCACTGGTGGCTTTGCCACTTGATGCAATCTCTATAATTGTCAGTTCCTCTGTAGGAACTATAACCTCAACCTGTACATTTGTAGCTACCTGGGGCTAGATTTCCACTATCTTAATGCTCTTCAAAATTGAGGGTGAAGTACCCATAATCCCTTTTCCTTTTCCTTCAACTGGAGTGTCTATAGTGTCTGTCTTTGATTTCAGTGAAGTAAAGAATCTGTTGTTCTCTCCAAAGAACTTAACCCATGCTTTTTGAGTCTCTTTTATTTCATTTACCCTTCCTAGCACCAGACTAGTTATTCTATGTTTTCTATTAAAAACTTTTCTATCTACCACCTGAAGTGTCCTTTCCATTTCTTTTGGGGCAATAGTAACACAAACAAATAATAACTCTTGAATTTTCATATGCTTATCTTCTTGCATAGTTGACAGTCTTTTAGCATCTAACATATTAAACAATTCTGCAGATATTTGATTTTCTATTTCTATTAAGGCTTTCTTATAAATATCCAAGTATAATAAGACTACTTACTCTACTTTTCTTTGTTCATCATCTTCTAAGTGATCATAGTAAAACCATACATTCTTTAACATGCCATCCTTAGTGATTTCGTCTACTAATTCTCCACAAGTTTTAGGTGGAACATTACTAGATTGAATAGCTGTATCAATGTCATTCTTCTTTTTCTTCTTTGTAGTACTAGATGCAGCTGAAGTGGTTACTTTTGGTGCTTGCTTCTGTGTCGGTATTTTGAATGTAACCTTCCTAAACGATTTCTTTTTAGCTTCTACCTTTGTTTCCTCTATTTTCTTTCTTACAACCCTCTTGAAAGACAGAGGTGTGTCATCCTCAGATTCAAACTATGTTGTAATAGGCTCAATGTGTACTTTTGGAATCTTCATCTTCCTGTCTTTCTCTGGGACATCATCAATTAATGTCTTAATGTCCTGTGAGACCTTCTCAACAAATTTTCTTGCTTCTCTCTCTTCTTCCGATTGAACTCTATTTCAACCTCATGTGTTTTTTGTTGTATAGTACCATAGGGCTTCTTTGCCTCATCAATAGGTGCATCAATCAACATTTTTGCATAAGCATCAAGAATCTGTGCATCCACCTCATAGCCCATTTCCTCAATCCAAATCTTTTGGGGCAAAATCGCTTCTATAAGTGTTTCATCCTTCTTCACCATGAAGCATATGCCAATTGAATATTTTTCTACAATATGCTTAGGAACCCTTACCCTATATTTCATAGATTTCTAGAATGCTTTGAAATAGCCCCATACCTTATCATCTCTCTGAATTCCTAAAGAAACAATTGATGGTTTCAATTGTCTCCCTACCGGGATGTCAAATGCCCATTGCCTTTTACCAAAACCAAGTGTATCATTCATGAAAAATAACATTAAGCAGACTATTAAGTTGCCATACTAGAAGGTTCCCTTCTTTTCTCCCTTAATCTTTCCTAAGTTTATTAACAACTCATCTAACATCCAACCGCATAGATCCAATTTCACATTTTCTCTCATCATTTTGTATGTAGCCAAAATGTAGGAACTAGAAACAAAATTCAGTTTGTTTGACTGAGTTACCTTATACCTGATGATCATGCTACTGAATCTGATGTCCATGTTGTTTATAGTTCTTAGCCTCATAGATCTCCAATCAAATATTGCGTGGGTGATTTTGTTCATGAAATCATTTGAAACCTTCTTATCTAGATGTTGCCCGACCAATGATAAACCAGTGATTGCCCTGATGACTTCCTTGGTGATATTGTAAGGTCTATCTAGCTAGATAAACTCCCCATGTACTCTTCTCAAAATATACCTAATTATCTTATCTTCAATTTCTAGGATTTCCAGAATGTCGGTAAACCCTAAGTCTTCAATGTGTTTATATGTCGGTTTGATCTTTCTAGATTCTCCCATTAGCTCACTCATGTACATGCCCTTTATTTCAGATGTTTCCAAGTCCTCTATATGATAGTGTATGTATTCCCTAACATCTTCAACATAGACAGCTCCCTTTGGAACATGGGCAAATTCTCCAACCAAATCTTCAAGGGTAGCCACATGCGGATACCGCTTGAAAATTGGCCTGGGGTGGTCCTTGACCTCTACTACAATCGGGGTTGCAACAAAGATAGGAATAGATGATGATCTCGCTTCCATGTTTAAAGATAAATACTTGTTGATCGCTTTCGGTGTAAACCCTTAACAAATTCTTCCAGTCGCTGGTGAAATCACTTAAGAAGAAATCTGACTGCTCTGAAATGCCTTTGATTGCTCTTAGTCATTCTTAATCACTTTGAAATCGATCTGAGTGCAAGGCGATGAATAATGAAGTGAATTTAACCTTTTAACCTCTGAGAAAAACCTTAATCTTCCATTGACATAAATGACTACTAGTGAAAGATACCAAATCTCGAACAGAACATATCCATGCCGGATAAGCATCTCCAATGTTTGGAACATCTTCCACAACCTCTTCTCGGGGCATATGCAACATCTTCATGAATTTTGCCTACCCCTAAGGCATCTGCCTCAATTAATGGATGAGCTACCTACCGGTGCAGGAGCAACCTCTTTTGCCAGATAAGTAACTGGTGCATTTCCATCTGATGATTGTTCTTCAGTCTTCCTAACCCATCTCTGAGTATGGTCTTGTCGGGTTTCACTAACCTTCTCTTTTCCTTTCTCATTTGATCTTCCATTACCACCAGTGGATTTTCACTTCTATAGAATTTAGCAATATGTCCAACCTCATTACATGCATAACATGTAACATTGTTCCTTTGAATTGCTTTGCTAAAACCGGTGAAATCACTTGACCTGCACTGATTACCCATATGTCCAAACTTTCCACATGCATAGCATTTAAGATTCATTCTGCAATATTTTATATTATGACCATACTTATTTCATTTAGAATATTTACCGAGAGCAGAATCAGGGTTCTAATTTGCTTTGTTTCTACATTGTCTAGCCATGTGACCAAACCTATTGCAAACAAATAATCTACCATTAAAATATAAGCATTAAATTGCCTTATCGGTGCCTTGTGGTTTTGATCTTCATTAGTAGTACCATAACTCTATCCTTGCTTAAATCAAAGTCCACTAAAATCTCCAATCTGCCTTTGTCTCTTCAATAACTCATCTAGTTGTGTTAGCAAATCTTGAATTTTTCTTTATACTCACTTGTAGTAGTTAGATCTTCTCTTAGAATTATCATTTGTCTCTCAAGCTCTTATTCATTACTCTAGGATTGTACTAAATCAGTTCTCAACATATCATTCTCATGAACCAACCTACCACATTCTTCAAATTTGTTCTTCAAGGAAACATCAAGATTTTCTTCATTTTTCTTTCGATCCTCAATCTCCTTAGACATTCTCATAGTTATAACTTGCATTTTATTTTTCATAACCATGTTCTCCTAACTCAATTTTTGACATTGTTCCTTAAGTGGATCTTTCTTTTCATCATCTTGACTTTGCAAACGTTCCTTCCTCCTAGCCTAAACAGATGATAACCTTTCTTGTAGGACAAGAATGAATTCCTTAGCAGAATTCAATTCATCTTGTAGCTTTAAGTTCTTCAATCTTTCAACATCATAATCTTCAAGTGCCATCTCAAGTTGCTTCTCCAAACCATGGATTTGGGATTTGGGATCTTCCTCAAGCTGTTAAACTTCCTCTGAGGCACAAGGCTTTGATACCAATTATTGGAATCCAATAACATTGTGAGGGGGGGTGAATCAGTGTTATACCAGAATGATCAATTTTAGCCTTATTAAAACATGCATACACCAACCGGTACATACAAAATTGAAAGAAGTAAATCAACCAATAAGCCAATCACATAAATGAGAACTATAACACACAAAATTATACATGGAAAACCTCAAAGAGGAAGAACCATGATGGGATTTGTGACCCACAATATTAATCCACTAGCCATATGAAGAGATATTACAACATATAAGGGGTCTGCACTTGTAGGAAGGCTTACAGCCTAGAGCACACTTCTTAATCACAAAAGGAACCTCACTGAATACATATAAATCCAAACTACAATCTAGAAAAGTGTTGAACTACTAAGATAGCATCTTCTATGCCAAAATACAGTTCTGGTTGAAGCTCTGTTTGTTCTAGTCTAAAACCCTAAACCCTTTACTGGCATAACCCTTACATAAATATCCTCACATACATAATGTCTCTGATATATGTCGGCTTACAAAGATATATACAATATCAAATTACATGCTGGCTAGATAAGATGAATACATAAATATGAAGAAAAAATTCTGATGCCGGATCCAAGATATGTTAGCCTTTATTACTGATGACCATATTCTAAACTATGTCGGCCTGCATTGTCAGTAACCAAAGAAATCCTCATGTCCTACCGGTGCTGGTGCTAGTGTCGGTGTAGTGTCTGTGAAGTGCCTCTTGGTACACAAGTAAACCAAAACATGAAGCTAGAATAAGATACTATGTTGCCATCAATGACAACATACTGAAACCAACCAATTGAGTGTCAATCACCAACAGACTATAGATATATGGGTCATAATTATTTTAAGTCTTTGATATGAGTTGAGTCCCAATTTTGTACAGTCATAGAATATTCAATCACTAGGGGACAAAGAACCAATAAACGCTTATGAGAAGAATATAAATACTGAACCAGTGGTTACTACTCAGCCGACTAGTGAGTCCAATTTTGAAACTGAGGATACTCAGAATCCTCTAACAGAAAATGTATAGGATATAGATTCAGAGGATAAGGTTTCAAATCATACACCAAAAGTGAGTGAGGCACCAAGTGGTGAAGCCACCGGTGTACAAGAGGTAAAGGATATAGAGGGCAAGTCATCGACTGACACAGGAAAACAAATAGTGATAGACTTCCCTTCCAGTTTGGCAATTGACACATCATCCTTAGACAAAGGGAAAATGCCACAATTTTCTGTCAATTTGATAACCCTTATCATAAGATGTCACTGACAGAGAAAATTTTGGCCATTGCAGGACTCCAGGCACAAGCAACACAAGAATTGGCTCACGAGGAGTATAAAGAGGAGAATTGATTCAGAACACTTTTGAGGTTTTGAATTGGTTAGTACTGGAATTTTAGGCAAAGGAGAGTACAAGCTCATTCGGTAAATTGCAAGAGATTATTGATTTTATTCCTAAGCATTATGATTATTTGGTTAAGATTTCAATAACTAAGGCTAAGAATAAATTTGGTGAGGCTCGGAAGTAGACATTTCTGTAGATGATTGCATATAATAAGGTTAATCTTCAAACTTGTTTACAATCTATTGATGCAGCATTGGCAGAAGGTGGAAGGGTTTATAAGACTTGTCTAAATTTTTCAAAGGTCACAGCTCCTATAGACAAGCAAATTTTGGATTGTAAAGTTATCTTAATTCAGATTTCTAATTCTTATAATCTGACAACTAATTTGAAAATTTCTTTTGATGGTCCAATTTTGGTGGTTATGGATCAAATTTTGAGATTAGAGACGAAAAGGGATAACATAATAAAGAAAGCTATAGAGCTTGAGAATTTTATTGGACCCCAACTTGATAACCTGTTATTCCATAAGACAAAGTGTATATCTAACATGAAGAAGGAAGATCCCACAGAATCTTAGGGAATTGAATATTATGCTAGTCTCTTGAATGGATTCACCTCCATTCTTGATTCTCTTAAGCAGGGTTGGGACACATACTTTTTATTTTTGAAGACTTTATATGCTGACATTTTGAAACATGTATAGGAACCACTATGTATATATTTGTATAGCATTTTTGGTGGACACCCTCTTTGTCATTGATGTCAAAGGGGGAGGAGTATAGTGAAAAATGAATGTATATCACAGGTGGAGTACACTAGATGTATATAACTACATGGATGTAGAGGTAAAGGGGAGTAGATTTAGAGATGATATCACTTTTCACATGAGTGTTTCCATCAATGCCAAAGGGGGAGATTGTTGGCACTTGACACTTATCCGGTAAGATGAATTGTATTTAGAGTTGTCATTGATGGCAAGTCATTGTTAGGTTTTGATATTTATCATCCGGTTTCATTGTCTTATCATTTTGTATAGATTGGGCCAACCAGTACACACTATACACAACTAGTATATACACAATTTTCTTTATTCTTGTTAACTGATTAGTCTTGGTACTGGTAACGTGTATTTGGGACCCTGTTAAGTATAGCACCCAGTTAAGGCATTTTGGGACCCCAGTAAAATCACTTGCAAAATTTATGGCTGTTAGGAATCCCACAGATACTTAGAGGGGGGGGTGAATTAGTATCTAACCGGTGTTTAGAATTTCTTAACATAAAAAATGCAAAACATAGTATAACAGTGTACCGGTATGCAAGAAGTAATGCAATAAATAGAATCAAGAACATCCATATGAAAAGCACACCATAATACAAGGTTTTAACGAGGAAACCTGGTGTGGGAAAATCCTTGGTGGGATTTGTGACCCACAATATTCACTCACTGGCCAATAAGAGAATATTACTTACAATAGGGTCCTGCACATGCACGAAGGCCAACTACCTAGAGCTCACTGCTCAATGGGAAGTCTCACTGACTTATAATGAGGACATACAAATCCAATATCTTGTACTACCTTACAATAGCATCTTCAATGCCTGATCTAGTACCGGTTGCTGCTCTATTGCTTACATAAACCCCTTAACCTATTGTAGATGTCTAAAAATGGTCAACGCTTGCGGAGTCATACTCTAACATTTGCGAATTACCTTATTTTAGGGTTCTTGCATCGCATTAACATTTCTTCTATGTTGTGCACTCGGTCTTTATCATTTGCGAGCATCGAGTCCTTATTCTGCATTTCTTCATTTTTATCGCTTTCGAATTAGGATCGTTCTCCTTTTCAATCTTTGCGATCAATTTCTCATTGATCGTGGTCATTTTTAATCTTGGCATTTTGCGATCAATTTCTCATCGATTGTTGTCATTTTCAATCTTGTCGTTTTGTGATCGATTTGTCATCGATCATTGTCATTTTCAATCTTGTCATTTTGTGATCGATTTGTCATCAATTGTCGTCTTTCTCAATCATGTCAATTTGGATCAATTAGTCATTATTCCTCGTCAATTGGTGCATTTATCAATCAAATCATTTATCAATTCAAAATCATGATCGAATTGACATTAAATCAATCTTACATCAGGACCTAATTATTGTCCTTGCATTTCTAATTTATCTTCTACGGTTTCATGATTTATTCATTTAACCTTGTTTGTCATTTTCTCTCCATTTTCCCTCTAGGATTAATAATTTATTTATTTATCCTAAGTCTTCTTGTCACAATTAAATGTTTATTTAATTGGCTAATTAATTCCTCCTATTTTTATAAATTAATTAATGAATGAAAAATTATTAATTAATTTACCTAATTTTTATCAATTTCCTAAATTCCAAGTCATCATTTCTAACCTAATTTTATAATTTCTTCTAATGTCTATTTCTATTTCAAAATCTTGTCATAAATTGTCATAAATCCTTGCATAGCAATTTGTCATACACATGTCATAATTTTGCTATTCTTGATTTGAATTTCCATTCAAATCACTTTCATGCTAATCTTGTCTTTTCTCCAATTTGTTTATAAATTGGATGAATTTCTTCAATCAAAGGCCCTTGATCCCTGGTCGAATCAATCATGCTTCTAGTATTCTTGTGCTACTATCTTGTCTACTTGCTTTCATATCATGCTTATGCACTAGTAGGTGAGATCCAGAAACAAAGCTATTTGAAGGAGAAAGAAGGACAATGGAGCCACATGAAGGAGACATCTGCATTTGGTTTGCTTAGTTTTCATTTTGAATGTCTTGTTTTCATGTTTTCATTGAGTGTAATTAGGATTGGTCATTGCAATTGAGTTTTTGTGATTGAACTAGGCTAATATTAACATTGCTTTGATGATTTCTGATTTCCTAGCTACATTAATTGGTGAACCTGATGTGAACTAACCCCTAACCATGCTCTTGAGTGCTTTTGAGATGATTTGCAGGTGAAAAACTAAAGAAACAGGGTAATGCAGGCCTTTCTGGGCACTTCTGCGCCTGTGTAGGAGCAATCTGCACCTGTGTCAAGCATTCTGCGTCTGTGTCAAAGACTTTTGTGCCTATGTCAAAGGGATTTGTGCCTGTGTTGCATCATTCTGCACCTATGTTACATCATTCTGCACCTGTGTCAAGCATTCTGCGCTTGTGTAAGTCCAGAAACAGAGGTAAAAAAAGCAGTGTTTTTACTTGCAAATTGGTTTGTTTTGCATTTTGTTTCTACTTTTTGGTTTTATGGTACTAATTATTTGTGCAACACCTTGGCATTATGCATGGAAAAGACAAAGATGAAACTACTAACGAATTTTATGCAGGTTCGATAGTCAAAGATCAAACATATCAAACTTCTAACTTGGTGGTTTTGCAGGTTGCCTTGGATTACAACTAAACTTTGTGTTTGTAATTCATATTAGGCACTTAGTATGATTTCTAAATAGGATGGAATGAATGTATGTTTTCTTTGAGTGTTGAGTTTGACATTGGAGTAGGAGAGTATGCTCTCATCCTTCTTAGGGTGATCAAAAATCCAAATCTTCGATACCATCCTCATTGTTTTGATTGTGTGTTACCTTTAGAGGGCCTGCCTTCCCAACCATTTGCTTTTACAAGCAAGTGACAATCATGAGAAGGGAACGACCCAAAGTGAGTATGGCTAGAATACCTTGGCATTCTAACTCACTATAAATAAATACCTGATGAGCGAAAGCTTTGAAGGAAGGGTTACGTGGGAATTGTAGTTACTTGGGAAGTGATGACCCTTGAACTCTTTCTCATATCAACATCTAAGTAGGGCCTCATGGTCTAAATCATTCTTGTGCAACTACATTTGTTTGGTATCTTGGTGGGCTTAATGTCTCAATCACGCTTGCGTGACACCAAGGAGTAACACTTAAAAGAAATCCTTACTAAACACCTTGTATTTAGAGGCCAAAAAAATCCTTCTAGTTGCTTGAGAAGGACAAGTTCAGATACTTGGAAGAGATACTAAGTTCGCCATGGGGAGATTTCCATGGGGAGTGATGCTTGGCTGCCCTGAGAAGTGAGTGTCGTGGAGGAGAGCCCGTGGGGTCAAGCATCTATGTATTCTCCTTGAATCCCATAACGAGTCTACCTCTCAAGTACCTAATGTCCTTGCCTACCATAAGAAATGTGTGAATGAGCATGATTGTCTTGAGTCTAAGTTGAAATATCTTATCTTCTTTGCTTGTCAAAAGTTGAGTTGTGTCTCATTCCAAAAACAAGACAAATTGATTCAAAACAAGGTTAAACACAAGAACATTTCATCCAACAAAGTTCAAAACATCTTCAAACATGGTTGTCAAATATTCTTCAAAATCTTGTCTCAACATTCATGTCACTTAGATTTAGGTTCATCTTAGGTTTGCATTTTGCAAATTCATTGTCAATATCCAAGGTTAGGTTTCACCTAGGTCATACTCCTTTGCATATCAATAAAGGTCATCCATTTGCATGTGTCCTCTTGCATTAGAATAATACCATTGTCATACATTTGCATTCGCATACCCTAGGTCTCTTCATTAAGTTTAGGTCATTATCATATCATATTAGGGTCATTTGCATAGTAATTGTCCCTTCGTATATAGTGTCAAAACTAGGTTTTTTCATACTTGAGTAATTGAAAAACTTTGATAAACCCTAAGTTATTGTTAGGAAGTCTAGACCTTATCAAACCTTTTCTCTTTTTGTCATCATTGTCATTTGGTCAAACCTAGCTTAGTATCCAAGCATATAGGGGAGACATTGTCATTTTGTCCTTTTGTCACTTGGTCCTTTTGTCTTTTGAGGTCTAGACGTCATTTCAATTTCCTAAGGGTCTCTTTTAGATTTGCATTCCAAAAAGTTTGTCAAAATCTTGAAAAAAGAACAAAAACATAGGTTGCATTCTTTCCATAGATTGCATTTCCGTTTGTTTAGTTTGCATTTAGTTGCATATCATACATCATCCTTGAAAAAAAAAAAAATTCCAAAAATATTGCATTTGCATAGTGACATGTTTGTTGAAATGAGGTCTCAACCTTCTTACGAAGCCATGTCATCACAATTGAGCAATCAATCATGTCAATCCAATCTCTACATGTCTCAGAACTTGGATCAAACTTATCATGATGATGTAAATGTCCAAATACAAAAACTAGAGGAGAAACTAGGTCAAGAATAGGAGATATTGGAACAAAGAGTGAAAAACATTGAGAAGAATAGATCACAAATGTCCAAAATGTTTCAAAAATTTCCAGATCGAAATCCAAAGATTGAGCCAATTGATGTAAGATCTCTTCTTGAATGATCAGACATACCATCTCTCCTCTCACAAAAAGAGATGATGAAACAATTTCAAGAAAAGAGACAACATCAATTTCAACATTATGTGCCTCCACAACAAGAACAAGAAGGTGTTTACTATCAATCAGATTTTCAACCATCACAACCAATTGTTCAATAGTTCAAACATTTCCAACAGACACAACCATTGTTCAACATATACAACCAATACAACCAATGGTCCAATTTCAACAATATGTCCAACCAACTATACAATGTCCACAAATAGTCCAACCAATGGTGGAATATCAACAAGTTCAAGTTCAATCAACATATCAATGTCAACAACTACAACCAAACATTCAGAAACAAAGGTTGCAGGACACACCAACCCAAGTTTCAAACATGTCAGAACAATTGAACCAAGTCCAATATCAAAACATGACATCAAACCAAAAACAAGTTCAAATTCCAGATCCAATCATGTCAAAACCTAGAAAGAAAGGTGGCTTTATTGCAATGATCTTAAGGAAATTACCAAGTGAGTTCTTTGAAGAAGATCAAGATAATACACTTATGTCTAGCAATGCCTCATCCCCCTACAAACAAATTGAGTCTCTAGTGGTATCTATCCCTACACCTATAGAAGTTTCACAAGAACCTTCTATATTGTCCTCATCAAACAATACACCCAAGGATGCAATTATCCAAGAGCTATCCATAATCGATAATCCAATTCATGATGCACATCCTTGTCATGTTTCAGAAATACAAGACCCAATGCAACCATGCACTTTATTGCCATTACCAGTTTTAGAGGACCCCATTCAAAGTCCCTCTTCCTCATGTTCAAATATTGATTCCTTGCCAAATCCATCACAAATGTTCAGAGTGCATTTCCTTCATGCCAAAACATTGATCCCTTGTCAGATTCCTCCATGCATATCCAACATCCAACCCCATGTCAAGAGGATAATTTAGAGCATGAAGAAACATGTCTTTAAAAAGATCAAGATCAAGATCCTGGAACCTTATCATCCCATCCAATTATTGACCAAGATCCCATTTCCCCAGACACTCGCAATGATTCCATTATTCCTGTCCATTCTATCCAAGAACACAATGTCCTTTCAAGTCCTATTGACACTCCATTCCCTGAGCAAGATCAAGATATCCCAGTCCATCCAATCCCAAACGATCCCCTTCCATTTCATGAAAATAATGTCCTTTCAAATCCCATTGGCATTCCACTTCCTAAGAAAGATCAAGATATCCCTTCCATCCTTTCCGATGATCCAATTAAAAGTCAAGAGCAAAGCACCTTTAAAGAGGAATCCAATGATCTTCCTCCTTGTCAAGATCAAAGTATCCTTCCAAATTCATTTCCAACACAAGACCCTATCATTCCTTCAGATCCTCCACAAGATCCACTTGTTCCTCCATCTCCATGTCCTAATCCAGCATATCCACTCCAAGATCACAGTTCTTTTGATGATCCCATTGTTTCTCCCATTCCATCTCTTGAAGAGCCTGTCATTGAACCATGTCCACTACACAATCCTAGTCCCCCTCATGATCCTAATCCCCCTCATGATTCTAACGTGTCAGTGCAAGATGTTCATGAACCTTCAACATGCATAATGGGTTCTTCCACTTTGGTGCAATTCTATCCACTTCAAGATCTCATTATTTCTGTCATATCATATCCACCTCATAATGGACGCGTGTCTTCTTCCCAAAGGCAAGATATTCATAAAGGCAAAGGAGTAGACCTTCACAAGAAAGAATCCCTTCATATGAAAGAAAATGTTAAGGCTCATGTCTAGACAACTCACTCTCAAGACATTGGTATCCCTCCATCAAAATCAAAACATACACCTTCCCCATCATACTTTCCATCCATCTTAGGTCCTTATATCCCTTTGTCCTCTATGCAAGGTCAGCACAGGCACACATCCTTGAGTAAATTTCATCAATCCAAAAGAAGTCCATTTCATTCATATCCATCCATGCATTCCTTTCCCCCTCCAAGCAATTTGGATGCCAAGTATAAAAGTCATAAGTTTAGCAATCCACATATATTCAAGGATCAACATGTCAAAAAAAAGAACAAATTGATCTATAAAGAAAAAGAAAAATCCAAAAGGCCACAAAGGCCCACTGAGAAAAATAAAGAAAAGTCAAAATATATATGGGTTCCTAATTCCCTTGTGCAAGCAATGCACTCCAAGGAACCACAAAAGCATGAAAAATCAAAAACCATGTGGATCCCTAAGCGGCTCCTTGAAGCACAAAAGCCTAAAGAAACATCAAAATTGGCATCCAAAGTTTCTATTCCTCCATCCAACCCTCTCAAATTTGTTCCTCCATCATCTTCTTCATCCGTTTTGGGCCCTTATGTCCCAAAATCCCAAGCTATTCCTCCATCCAAATCTCACAATTTGAGATCCATTTTTCCTCCATCAGTCCATCACCCCTCAAGGTGTGTGCCAATGTCAATCTCACCAACATTTCTATCCACTCAAGCACAGTTCTTCCAATACCCTATCCATTATCCAATGCATATTTTCCATCCTTCGATCCCTTTGATCCCATCCTTTGCATAAGTCCTTGCCTTAGTTTCATCTCATTTTCCATTTCCCTATCCTACCAACGTCATTGAGCATACTTTTAAAGGTCATGGTCTATTTATTTCAAGGCTACTATCCAAACAAAAAGATGCTTGAGTCCTTCCATCCCCTATCATGTGTCCATCTTCTATTGAAAAGCTCAAAAATACAAAAAAAAAAAAAGTGAAAAAAAGAAAAAAAGACAAAAGAAAAAAGTAAAGCAAAAATAATTCGTCCACTGGTGAAAACCTGGCACATAGGTGCCTTGAGCAAGTACCATGATGAAAACCTGGCAAATAGGCATCATGTGTAATCTATGAACTTCTTGCACACCACACTTTGGGGCAGGTTTCCTCCTTCATATCTTATTGCCCTTCACTATCCTATCGAACCCCTGTCATTACCCTTCATATCCTATTGTCCCTCATGTCCATTTCCTCTTTCCACATTTGATCTTGACAAGGCTGAGGATCTTCATGAGCATCACGCATCTTGTTTGCAGCTTTTAGTCCATCATAGCTTTTGGTCATTTATCCATTTGCTTATTATAACTTTTCATCCATATTCCTTGTCTTATTGCAACTTTCTACCAC
This sequence comes from Cryptomeria japonica, assembly GCF_030272615.1. Classification (NCBI taxonomy): domain Eukaryota; kingdom Viridiplantae; phylum Streptophyta; class Pinopsida; order Cupressales; family Cupressaceae; genus Cryptomeria; species Cryptomeria japonica. The sequence continues at coordinate 207,945,820 of NC_081408.1, forward strand.
TATCCCTTAGCCTACCCCGACCTTCAGTCCATGTCCCTTACCCATTCTTGGTCTTTCTTATCCTATCCATATCTTATCACTATCCATACTCTTTTTCATTCCTTGATCTTGATCTGACATAAGGATGCAAAATTTAAACATAGTTTCAAAAACCTCTTGACATGTCCCTCATGCCATGTCAGTGCTTTACATTGTCATATCTAGTCTCTTGTCCCATCACACAATAGCCCTTGAAAATTGCATTTGTATTGTCTCCATATAAAAGGCCTTTGTCTTCCCTCTATCCACCATCATTTTAGCAAGCCTATTTATTCACTTGTCATATTCCTTGCCTTGCTCGACACTGGGGGCAAAATCATAAAAATTTGAAAAATGTCCTGAAAAAAATCATTAAAAAAATCAAATAATGTCCTGAAAAAAAAACCCAAAAAAATCAAATAATGTCCTAAAAAAAAAATCCAAAAAAATCAAATAATGTCCTGAAAAAAAAATAAAAACAAAAAAATCAAAAAATGTCTTGAAAAAATCTCTAAAAAGTCATAAAAAGTCCTGAAAAAATGAACACAAAAAAATTGTACACACTCGAAAAGCAAAACAAAAAAATATATATCCTCTTGGTGCATAAGACAAATCACTAAGCATCCCTCCAACGACACGCAATCACACATTGTGCTTTAATGGAATCATGCGTTAACAGATGAACTTTTTCAATCAAACCAGACATTCAAACTGATCAACATTGTCTTCTCAATCGAACATCAATATCATTAGTCCTTGGCACATTATCATGAGTCTTATACAGGGTGTGGTATGCTCAAAACCAGAATGTGTCCTGTCTTAGACGGGGTACCGCATTTCTTGAAACCAGACAGCATGATCGTCCTATCAACACTTTCAACTTTTGACAATGAAGATCAAGATGTTTGTTTGACTTGTTGGAATTAGTGAGTCTTATCTTTTTATTGATTTATCTTTGGCTTCGATCATGTTCCTATGTTGCTCGATGATGTCACTGAGTGATTTAGAGTGACCGGGATGGTTCATGGTCCCTTTCTTTTTTTTGTTATTGTTGTTTGTCTGCGATGTGTTTGTCTTTTGCAAAAAGGGTTGCATTTCAGCTCTGGCCTTCAATGCCATGATGCTACGCATCCATTTTGCTACATTAAAATAAAGGTTCTCACCTACAAAGTGCATTAGTGAAAGCAAGTTTTTCTTCGCCTCTAACTATCCTCTGTCTCATTTCTTCTTACTAACATTTCTTCTATCAGTTTGGGCAATCAGTCCGGTCTAGTGCTCCGATCTCCAAAAACATATGCTGCAACCTGCATTCATCAGTTAGTACATTCGCATTACATCAAGCATCACATCACGTATTTTATCCATTTCATATTATAAATACATCGAAAACACATAAAAAAAAAATATCCATACATGTTCCACAATGGTACATCAACAATGCATAAGTCATCCATACATGGTAAGTAAATATAAGTCATAACACATTGCATCCCATCATATCGATGCATATCATATCATATGTCAAAATAATATCGGAGTACAAAATTGGATTATCTGTCCTAAGTATGGCCCACAGGCTGACTATATAATATCACACTACATAATGTCAAACTACATATGTCTTTGTCGTAAGGAGTGCGTGCCTCTCTCACTGGGTTCTCCCTCTATCCTCCTCATACCTGTCATGTCTCAAGGATGATGTACCTCCTATTCCAAGTCCTACTAGTGTATTTCTATCTGTGCTCCTGAGTCTATGTTGTAACATGAAGCAGTCTGATTGGTTCTCCTGCGTGATCAATGGATACTGTTGACTCTGCATCACAATTGGGGCACATTTTGTTAGTTTTAGGGTTTTGCTCCTATGGGCTGCATTTCCTTGTTTCATGTCCAAATCAGGGTGTTTCTAATCTATTTTGACCTATCCTACCCTTATCCCCCTTTTCGGATCATTTGCATGCTTTTTTTGACCAAAATTAAGTTCCCAGTGGACAACTGCGCCTGTGTGTTGTATCTCGCGCCTATGTACCCTACACAAGTGCAGGATGCACTCACACAAGCGTAGAAGTCAGTTTCTGCATTCCCTGTGGGCCCCGCAATGTCCCGCAAGCAATCAAAATTCATAAAATTGACAATATGGGTTTTTTGAGATACATACCGCTGCTCCCACGTCATCCGGTCATCTGTAGAGGAGTACACATTCTCCGAGGTGATCTGCCATTGGAATGTTCGCCATCTCTCTACAAGTGTCCTTTTCCAGAGCAACAAATTCTCCTCTTTGGCTAGTGCAAATGAACTCTTTTCACTCTTTTTGTCTCATTTATAGATCTTTGTCAGTGCATAGATGGACGTGCACTCTCTCCATCTCATGTTGGTCATGGCCTTTTGCACCTTCAATTGCCTGTCCTTCGTGCATCTGGTCTCTGATTGTCAGTCCGTTTGATCCTATCATTTTCTATCATTATTATCGATCAATTGGCCTCTTTTCTGCATGTTTCTGGCCAATTCCTCGAGGGGGCATGCATATGTCATTGTTATTGTCTGGGGCATTTTCATTATTGTTCTTTGAAACAATGCTTAAAATCACATTGTCTTAAAGAGGGGCAAAATGTAGACATCTAAAAAGGGTCAACGCTTGCGGAGTCATACTTTAACATTTGCACATTGCCTTATTTTAGGGTTCTTCCATCGCATTAACATTTCTTCTATGTTGCGTACTTGGTCTTTATCGTTTGCAAGCATCGATTCCTTCTTTTGCATTTCTTCATTTTTATCGCTTTCGAATTAGGATTGTTGTCCTTTTCAATCTTTGCGATCGATTTCTCATTGATCGTGGTCATTTTCAATCTTGGCATTTTGTGATCGATTTCTCATCGATCGTTGTCATTTTCAATCTTGTCGTTTTGTGATCGATTTGTCATCGATCGTTGTCATTTTCAATCTTGTCATTTGTCATCAATTGTCATCTTTCTCAATCATGTCAATTTGGATCAATTAGTCCTTATTCCTTGTCAATTGGCGCATTTATCAATCAAATCATTTATCAATTCAAAATCATGATCGAATCAACATTAAATCAATCTTACATCAAGACCTAATTGTTGTCCTTGCATTTCTAATTTATCTTCTAGGGTTTCATGATTTATTCATTTAACCTTGTTTGTCATTTTCTCTCCATTTTCCCTCTAGGATTAATAATTTATTTATTTATCCTAAGTCTTCTTGTCACAATTAAATGTTTATTTAATTGGCTAATTAATTCCTCCTATTTTTGTAAATTAATTAATGAATGAGAAATTATTAATTAATTTACCTAATTTTTATCAATTTCTTAAATTCCAAGTCATCATTTCTAACCTAATTTTCTAATTTCTTCTAATTTCTATTTCTATTTCAAAATCTTGTCATAAATCCTTACATAGCAATTTGTCATAAATTGTCATAAATTGTCATAAATCCTTGCATAGCAATTTGTCATACACATGTCATAATTTTGCTTTTCTTGATTTGAATTTCCATTCGAATCACTTTCATGCTAATCTTGTCTTTTCTCCAATTTGTTTATAAATTGGATGAATTTCTTCAATCAAAGGCCCTTGATCCCTGGTTGAATCAATCACGCTTTTAGTATTCTTGCACTACTATCTTGTCTACTTGCTTTCATATCATGCTTATGCACTAGTAGGTGAGATCCACAAACAAAGCTATTTGAAGAAGAAAGAAGGACAATGGAGCCACATGAAGGAGACATCTGCATTTGGTTTGCTTAGTTTTCATTTTGAATGTCTTGTTTTCATGTTTTCATTGAGTGTAATTAGGATTGGTCATTGCAATTTAGTTTTCGTGATTGAACTAGGCTAATATTAACATTGCTTTGATGATTTCCGATTTCCTAGCTACACCTATATTTTGCATAATAGGTCTGCCTAATATTTTTCCTTAATGCTTACCTCTCATTTATCAAATGTCTACAATGATCTCTTTTATATATAAGAGACATTTTACAATTTGCCAAGTCGGCTTACAAAGTTTTTCAATAATAAACAAAATATAAGATAACAAAATCTTGCCGGCCTCTATGCCGGTATACTTCCTTTCTTCTGTGTCAATGCCGGTGTCCTGAGTACTGGTGTAGAGTGTGATCTTCTGATGCTGGTATAATGCCTTTGCCAATGCCATAGGATTGCAAGGTTGCCATCAATGACAAAACCTTCAATCACATACAATGTCTCATTGGAGTGTGCATATGCCAACAATCTCCCCCTTTGGCATTGATGGCAACACTCATGAGAAATTTCAAAAGATGTATCCAAAAATGTGAAGTCCAAAAATGTTACCAAAAATGTGTGAGCTCCCCCTGAGCATATGATTCCTGTGATTTGAATTCTCTCATCCCACTACTCGCCCTTTGGTATCAATGACAAAGGTTGTCAAGATGTCAGTAGAGTTTGTAGTTTCAACCTTGTAACTGGTTGGTTACAATTTGAAAAAGATCTCGCAAAATGAAGTTTATACTATCCATAAACTTTTTGCTATCCTTTATTGTTGTCTCTGTTCTCTTCACTATACCGGTGAGATGCTGCAAATGCTCTGCCAGTATTTTCTTTCCCTATATTAGTGCCTCAGATACTTCCTTCTGTAGTAATGCTAGATAGTCCAATCTTGGACTTAGTTTTGATCTCAAATGCTTTGCCTTATTCACTATTCTTTCTTTCTCTCTTTCCAATTTAAGTAATTCTTCTTCAAAATTTGTTATCTTTTCCTCAAAAACTGATAGTGTATCAGGTGAGTTAACAAAACTATCTGCAAGTTTATTGATCTCATCCTATACCTTGCTCATCTTCTTGTCTATATCTACAATCAAAAAGTTTGTTTTACAGGTATCTTTGTACAGATTTTTGTACTCTTTCAATAAATTACATAATTCCGGCAGAAGTGTGTCAAAATCTCTGTTACACTTCTTTATTTGCTCATCAAAGAATTTCTATTTTTCAACTTCCACTTTATCCTTCAGTGACTCTTCCTTTATTTTCTTGATGTTTTCTGTGATATATTTACATAGTGTATCAAGTTGTCCTAAAAAATCTTTATTGTCTATATTACAGTTAGGAGCAATTACCTTCAAAATTGGCATGGTATCATCAATTGCCTTGTAAGCTTGTGAGCTGCAGTCGGTTATCTTCTTGATTGAATCTAATAGTACCTTAGTCACATTAGTTGATTTGTAGCTTGATTATGGACCAACAATCTGAGTACCGGTGGAAGTAACCAAGCTTTTATTGACCTCTGGTAGGTCTATTTGTGTCTGCATTTCTTTAAGCAATGGTTTTTCTACTTCACTAGTTGCCAGTGGTACTGTTTCTTTATGTACCTATTTCAGTTGCTGTTGTTCCAGCTTTGGAGCCTTTTGCTCTGTTTGTTTCTCTGTTTGTTGTATTTCCTCAGTCTGAGTCTGAGTCTCTACCTTTTTCTCTTTGTCTTCTGCTGGTTTCTCCTGTGTGTTATCAGTTTCCTTAGCTACCGGAGGCTCACTAGCCATATCAGTCTTATCAGTTGTATCTTTGTCTACCACAATATTGATCTTTTGAGTATCAACATCTACAGTATATAAGACTTCGGGATTAGGATTGTCATCCTCTACATCCATACTCTCAGCTGCCGGTTGATCTTCTATAGCTGTTGTTTTTACCAATGGAGTAATTAAAGGAGGTGGGGGTAAGTTGTCTCTAACCTTGATACTAGGTGGTCCACCAACTTTACCTTTACCCTTGTCTCTATCTTTTTGATAAAATTTTATGGGTTTGGGGTTCCTGTACTCTTCTTGTTTTTCTTTCTCAATTAGGAATATATCCCATCCATTTTTGTCTCCTCAGTCACCTCATTAACTCTTCGAACCATTAAAGCAATGTGCTAGTGTGCAGTAGAAAATACCATCTAGTTGGCTTGAGCAATTAGGTCATCAATTTCTTTGGGTGAGTTTACCGGATATACAGCAAGTAGCTTTTCAATCTTTATTTTCTTGGCCAGTTCTATTACTACTTGTCTTCTTGCTTCTAGTCTTTTAAATAGTTCATCTGGAATTTTGTTTACTACTTCCATCAAAAACTTCTTATACATATCCATATGCAATATAACACTATTTTCAACTTGTTCTTTTTCATCATCTGTTAAGGTGTCATATATTTTCTCTATTTTCTTCAATTTACCTTCCTTTGTCATTTCATTCACCAATATATCAAGAGGGGCCAAGTCTTTATTTGTCGTCTTCTTCTTTTTGGATGTCAGTTTCTTCTTCTTTGGTGTAGCCTTTCTTACCGGAGATCTGACTGCTTGTTGTTTTTGTCTTGTCCTCCTGGGTGAGGGTGTGGTTGCCAGTGAGGGATCTCTTTTTCTTACAACTCTTTTGAAAGTTGTAGGCATGCCATTCTCCAAAGAAGTACCTACCGATGATAGGTGAGTTTCAGGTTGTGGAGCTGCTAACTCATCCTCTATTATACCGGTTTTCTTCAACACATCTTCTTTGATGGCTTTTGCTTGTATGGGACCTTTCCTTACAACTGCCTCAACCTTTTTCACTCTTTTCTTTGATTGTATTTGGCTTTCAATAGTTTTTTACTACCAAATATTTCTTCCTCAGGTACTTTAGGGGCTTCCAAAAGTGCTTTAGCATATGTTTCAATTATATGATCAACTGTTTCATAGCCCATCTCGGTTACCCAAACTGTCTTAGGGATGACTACTTCCATCCAGATTTCATCTTTCTTGATTACAAAGCATATTTCATCTTTGTATTTGTCAACAATATTTTGTGATAACCCGATTCTTTTCTTCATTTTGGCCTTTAATGCTTGAAAGAAGTCATGAATATTGTTTTCCTTGTCTTCTCCCATGTTATTGAATAGTTTTGTTAACTGTTTGCCTACCGGTATATCATATCCAAGTTCTTTGTAGCCTATACCAGGAACCTATTTTGTTATATGTAGCATCAGACATACTAACAGATTTCCAAACCTGAAAGTTCCTTTCTTGTCCTTCTTAATCTTTCCAAGGTTGTCAATTAATTCATCCTTTAACCACTCACATATATCAATCTTTTCATTATATGTGACCATATCATAAGCACTCTTAATGCACAAACTTGAAACTAAATTGAGTCTATTTGCATGAGTAGCTTTATACCCTAATATCATGCTGATAAATCTCACATTAATGTCTATTACATCATTAACTCTTAGCGACTTCTTGTCGAATGTTGCACCAGTTAGGTTTGTAACTAGGTCATTGGATACCTTCTTGGCTTTATTTGGCCTTTTACCGATGATTGGTAACCCTATGATAGCTTTCATAGCTTCCTTAGTGATTTTGTGGACTGCTTCTAACTAGAAAAATTCACCATGTACCCTGCTTAAGACTATCCTAATCACATCCTTGGGGAATTCAGGAATGCTAAGGATCTTTGTAAATCCTAGGGTCTCAATGATCTTGTTTTCATCTTTTACATTGCCAGTTTTATCACATATCACAGTTTTAAACATAGTTTTAATCTCTTCATCTCCTATTTCCTCAATGTTGCAGTAGATGTACATTCTGGGGTCTTCAACATAAACAACTCCCTTAGAAATTTGAGAAAAAGCACCTAAGGTATCATCTTTCTTTGCTACCTTGGGAACTAACTAAAATATGAGTCTAGGTCTTTTTATCACTTCAACAATAGTAGGGTTTGCTATATATTCAATTGCAGAGGCGGATGCCATGATTAAATACTTTTTACTGCCTTTAGGATGGATGATTTCTTGGAGTGTTCTTGCTTCTTGCTTGAAATGCCTTAGCTCGATATCCTCATGCTCTTCGTAGGTTTGAAATCTTGGTGAAATGAAATGGAGCCAAAACCTTGATTTTATAGTGTCTTTTCACCATCTACCACATTAATTGCATGCCGGTTAAGTATTCACTTAACATTGTTTGCCGGTAATAAGTAATTTTCAACTTCTTATCTCTAACCGAGGGAATAATAACACGTGTCATTAGAATGCCAAACCCTCAAAGAAACTTTCTTCAATTAGATGAAGAACTTCCTGCCGGTGGAGCACTGCTTTGTCCTTCTGGTGAAGCATCACTCTATCCTGCCAATGAAGCATTGGTTTGTTCTATCGGTGGAGGAGTATTCCCAATATTTAGATCATCTTTTCTAATCCATTATTTTGAGAATTCTTGCTTAACCTCTTCAACTTTTGTTGTCTACCGGTGTTCCTTTACTTCTATAAAATTTAGCAATATGCCCAATCTTGTTACATGCATAACAAGTTACATTACTTTTCTAAATAGCTTTCCCATAACCTATGCCGGTTTGTGTTCTGCATTGATTAGATAAATGTCCAAATCTTCCACAAACATAACTTCTCACATTCATCCTATAGTTTTTAGAGTTGTGACCTACTTTGTTGCATTTAGAACATTGACCGGTGGGTGTGTTGATATTCTGATAATTTCTAGATCTATATTCATTTGCTCTATGACCATACTTATTACAGTTAAAGCATTTTCCATTGAATTTATAAACATTAGGTTGTCTTACCGGTTTGCTATGATCCTGAGTATTTGCAATACCGGAGCTTTCCCCAACTTCAAAGCCAATTCCAGAAGTGTCACCTTTAGGTTTTTGATTCTTCAGCAAGGTGCCAAGTTCCTCTGAGCTTTTCTTGAATTTTTCTTTATGTTGATTTGCAGTTTCTAGTTCTCTTTCTAAGACTTCTTTTTGTCTCATCAGTTCATTTGAGTCATTCTGAGTATGCATTAGATCTGTCTTCAACATGTCATTTTCATAGCTAAGTCTTGTGTTCTCATTTGCTGCATCACTTAGTCTTCTAGTCAATTCTTCTTCATTCTTCTTCCTATCCTCAATCTCTTTGCAAAATCTCATAGTCATATCCTACATCTCATTCTTTGTTGTCATGTTCTCTTGTTTCAACTTGCTTATCATATCATTAAGTGATTCCTTTTCATCATTCTCATTTTGCAATTTTTCACAAAGTTCTCTTCTCTTATTTCTTGCAACAGTAAAATTTTCTTCAAATGCCTGAATTATATCCTGAGCTACCCTTAAATCATCTTCTAGTTTGATATTTTTCAATTTCTCTACATCATAGTCTGAAAGAGCTCCTTCCAATTGCTTCATCAGATTTTCCATCTTTACTGGTGTCAAGATCTTCCTCAAGCTGTTAGGCTTCTGAAAATAGAGGACAAAGCTCTGATACCAATTGTTAGGAATCCCACAGATACTAAGAGGGGGGGGTGAATCAGTATCTAACCGGTGTTTAGAAATTCTTAACTGAAAACATACAGAACATAATATAACAGTGTACCGATATGCAAGAAGTAATGCAATAAACAGAATCAAGAGCATCCACATGAAAAGCACACCATAATACAAGGTTTTAACAAGGAAACCCGGTGTGGGAAAAACCTCAGTGGGATTTGTGACCCACAATATTCACTCAGTGGCCAATAAGAGAATATTACTTACAATAGGGGCCTGCACATGCAGGAAGGCCAACTGCCTAGAGCTCACTACTCAATGGGAAGTCTCACTGACTTACAATGAGGATTATACAAATCCAATATCTTGTACTGCTTTACAATAGCATCTTCAATTCTTGATCCAATACCGGTTGCTACTCTGCTACTTACATAAACCCCTTAACCTATATTTCGCATAATAGGTCTGCCTAATATTTTTCCTTAATGCTTACCTCTCATATATCAAATATCTATAATGATCTCTTTTATATATAAGAGTCATTTTACAATTTGCCAAGTTGGCTTACAAAGTTTTTCAATAATAAACAAAATATAATATAACAGAATCTTGTCGGCCTCTGTGCCGGTATACTTCCTTTCTTCTGTGTCGGTGCCGGTGTCCTGAGTGCCGGTGTAGAGTGTGATCTGCTAATGCCGGTATAATGCCTTTGTCAGTGCCATAGGATTGCAAGGTTGCCATCAATGACAAAACCTTCAATCACATCAATGTCTCATTGGAGTGTGCATATGCCAACAATGGCAATGTATGAAGGCCGACATTAATTTTTCTCATTAGGATAATGCATATCATGCTTCATGATCCGACAACCAACAGGTTTATTTTCTTCATTGAGGCCAACATGGTGAAAATATAAAGGGAATTTAAGGGAGAACACTTAGTGATGGATTTGTTGTTAATGGTTATAAGATTTTGGATTAGAATCAGTCGGAGATTGATGGTATGTGATTTGGTTAGAGAGTGAATGCTTTTGTGCGAAGTTTCACGTGCCTAGTCTCAACCGGTAGCAGAATAAAGTAGAACAGGGTATCAGTAAACCGATTTAGAAGAGGTTGAGAAAGCTTTAGCCGAAACTTGTCCAACATGGTCAGATGCACTTTATAAGTTCATTTTTGTATGAAATCATTTTGTAATGTTGTGAAAGTCAGTGAGACTTCTAGTGAGTAGTGAGCTCTAGGCAGTGAGCCTGATTGCATGTACAATCCCCTCTATATAATATCTGTATACCTTGATCAAGTATATAGATATTGTGGGTATCAACCCCACCATGATTTTTCCCTTTGCAGGGTTTTCCATGTATAAATATTGGTGTTATGGTGCTGCTTCTTTATGTGTTGTTTGGTTTATGCACTTTAATTTTATTTTCTGTTAACTGGTTCATAAGCAATAAGTTTAGAAATTCATTTATCGGTAGAACACTGATTCACCCCTCCCTCTCATTGTTCTTAGATTCCAATAGGACCAACTTCATTTAGGGGTTGTTTGGGGTTCTAAGTTGTCTTAGTGGGATTATGAGTTCTGTAATAGTTTCATGTTTATGACCTATGTTTCCCTTACTTTTAGGCCTCATCTCCTACATGAGTTATTGTAAGGTTGAATCTACTATCTAGAACCTTTTTAGTTCCTTGTCTCATTTTAAGTCTATTTTTTATTACGGTTTCCTTCTTATAGTTGTAAGGTTTTTTCTTATGCTAGAGACCAAACATAAGCTTGGCTTTGCTCACTTTTCATAAAACTAGTGCATGATTTAGGACTACAATTCTACTACAATACCTATCTAGGATTGTCACACTAAAATAGGACTCCAACACTAAATTAGGACTCTAGTCAAATATCTACACACATGTACACTCATTCTTGTATCCTATTTAGGTTTTAATATGTCCTCTACTTTCTTGTTTACACCATTTTATCATCTTGTTGGTCTTTCAATTATTTTTCATGGAATCTTGTTTTATGGAAGTTGATATCTTAGCCTAGAGATACTTCTCCTATTATAGAATTATCAAAAAGTGTTATTTCTAAAAATTTGTGGTATTCATTTGTATTGAGAAACATATCATTTCTTGGAGGTGATTCATCATCATTCCTTTTCATAGAGGATTTGGACATCCAATTAAAGAAAACTATTGTGATGGCTTGCACCTTTATTTAGGTGTTGTTTAGGTTGTTTATTGAGTGGATTGGACATGGTAGTTACCCTTATCCTACTCCTTGTTTCAAAATTGGGCAATTTTGTCATCTAGTTGAGGCGTGTTCACTCCAAGTTATTCCATCATCTGTGTGGGTTTATTTGGTGTTGTTTGAGTTAAAAAATATCTTGATATATATTTACGGTTGATTATTCCCTCATTGTACCTTTTTTTTTTGTTTGAGAACACGATCATGGGTTAGTACCTTATTGATGTTTGGTTTTCATGTTATCCCTCTTGTATGTCTATCAGTCAAGTTTTATTTTATAGGTAGTAAGTATTTCTCTTGCATGACCTTTCTTGTATCATTAGAAAGGTCACTTGAGTGCTTAGTGCCACTATATTATTGTGCTTCATGTGAAATTTGTGTGCATGATGTTGTGCAATTTGTGCAACATGTGATTTTCCTAGCTTATTTATTGTTGTTTAAAAACAAATATTTTGGTTAACCATCTAATGTCCTATTTGTGTTGGTTGGGGCATCACATATGTTACCTTTCTCATTCCCTTCAAGTAGTTATGAGAAAAATTAACACATGTTTGTGTAACTTCTTGTGCAATTTGTGCAACATGTAATTTTCCTAGCTTATTTATTGTTGTTTAAAAATAAATATTTTGGTTAACCATCTAATGTCCTATTTGTGCTGGTTGGGGCATCACATATGTTACCTTTCTCATTCCCTTCAAGTAGTTATGAGAAAAATTAACAAATGTTTGTGTAACTTGTTGATTTTTCATGACATTTAAAAGCATTTAATATCAAATTAGTTAAACATGATTACAAATGTAATACCATTAGAGCACACTTGGATTTCTAAGGGCAATAAAGAATTAAAGCTATGGCAATACTAATAGGCCAATTATATAGCTAAATATTATCTTTGATATTATTCATTGTTAATTTGATTCACCAAAGGGAATTGATCACCTATCAAGTTAGTAAACTTTTAAATTGAGTACATAAACATCACTTTCAAAAATTAGACATCAAGTAGGCAAACTTGAATAACATTTTATGTGCATATTCTATATAGTATGTTTATGTTATACATAGTAGATCTTCATATCATATTAGGTCTACATTGCTCAAGTTCAAACCCATAGCTGTAGGTATTGAACCATAGAGATTTATGAGGCCATACAAATACATGTAGATTGGTCAAACTATGTCTATTAAAATTTAGATAATAGTACACTAACTAAAATGACAAATCAAAATGATTATAGAATACATTAATTAATTTACTTGATCTTGATTATGCAAGGGAATAATTTTTTATTCCTTTATACAAATACATATCAATAAAATCAACTTTATAAATGGATCTAGATTCGCTAGTTATCTCAAAAGATGTTAAAACGTTCAAAGAGTCAATTCTCAAAAGTAATATTTAATTACAAACCTAGACACAATAATTGAGTAGTGAATGAAATGACAAGTAGGTGAACCCATTAAAGTTTTTGTATTGTAAAATGTAAAAGTCCCCACTTTTCTCCCCTTGAATCAAGCTCACGGGGTGATTGTCTAAGGTCTAAATTCGAAACCCCTATATAAACGTGTACAAAATGAGACTTGTATTAGGACATCCAAATTGTATAATCAATAGGAGGGCTAGCTATGGCGAGAGGGCTACAAAATAGCAGCGCATCTAAGCCCCTTTCATATTTATTTTTTATCACGGTCATTGACGTTTCCATAGAAGTAGTAGAATATGTGATCCCCAAAAATTTACTTATCCCCTTATTGCGGGATTGGAACGGATCCCAACTTCCAACCAACCATGTGACCACCTGTTACAATCCGTCACCATCTTTTCATCCAATTTCCCCAAACAATATATGACTGTATACTTGGCTTTAAGGAACCTGAGTTTGTTGGGCATGATTTTGTAACGGGTAGTTGCAATAGTATATTTCAGCTCAAAATAATCTCTGAGAGTAGAATCAAAGAAAATCCAATTAAAATCGGGATTCAGGTCCTAACTTTGAACATTCATCATGCTCCCCACCATTGAAAAGCTTAAAACAACAGAACTATCAAACTTCTAAGTTGACTAATATTCTGTAGATTGCTCAGTGCTCACTGATCTAGAATACTTGAATTCTATGATGATTATAGATGGATACAATCAGATCTGGTCATATGTATTCTGGGTTTAGGGTTTTAAAGTTTCTAGTCCAATACAAGCACATAGAAATTTGAGTAAAATCAGAAAACAGAGAAATCTTAATGATGAATTTCTCATAAAAAGCTGGGTGGTTACTGGGTTGGAACATGAAACATCACTCTTCTAGAATACTAGGGTGGTTACTAGGTTGGAACATGAATTCTATGATGATTATCTTCAGCATAATATATATAAAATTGATATCAACATGGAAGAATTGAATGAGATCTGGTCATATGTATTGTGGGTCTAGGGTTTTCAAGTTTCTAATCTAATAGAAGCACATAGAAATGAGTAAAATCAGAAAAGGCAGATATCTGAATGATGGGTGTCTCATAAAAGGTTTTTGTGGTTACCAGGTTGGAACATGAAACATTATTGCACCCTGATTATCCTGGAATTGTGCCAGGTAAAAACTAGTCGAATCAAGGCAAAGATTTGATATCATATCTTTAGGGTTATTTTTATAATAACTGGTTTGTGGAGGTGAGCATAACAAAATTTGATAGTCATGCTAGTAACTAGTAAGCATTGCATTTTCTTTTGTTATTATGACAAAGGAAAGAGAATAATTTATTGACTTCTTGAAATTGATACCTGGGTCTTTACAGTCAACAAGGATGTTTCCTTTGATGAACAACATAGCAGCTTTTAAAAAGTATGTGTATTAAAATATCTGAGAAGATATCAGTACTTGATTTTCAGAATCAAAAGAAGCTACAGTTTGAGAAGTAACAAGCTTTTTCAAAATGTATAATAGTAAAGAAGAAAAAGTATAGATGGGAGATATCCAGATTAAGATCTCTTATGAGAGCGATAGAGAAAAGAACGAAGACATTGGAGAGGAAGAAGGAACTCTACTGCTCAGAAAAGTTCTGACAGATATAGCATCTTTAAACAAAGGCTGATAATTCTTAATTCCTTCAAGGATGTTCAAGTAATGGCTGATATTTCGCAAGGGAAGGAAAGTAAATGGTCTCAGTACTAGACTTTGAATATACAACACTTGATGAACGCATTAGCATTTTCATGCATCTGGTTTAAAAACATTTATTTAAATTTGTGAAATATAGTTTTCGACCGTAGCACAAATAAACTCAGATCAACGATAGATGGGAGGTTAAAAAATGATAATAGTTATTCTGGGTATATCCTAATATGATTGGAACTTACATATTTAGAATGTTTGTATGCAATTATGTAGTATTTTTATTAAGAATGGTTTGTTATTAGAGTAGGGAAGGGTTCTAATCTGTTATAAATCAAACAGAAGTCATCAGAATAATAGGTAGTTGTGTGACGAATGTAATGTCTTCTAGTCAATTTTTCAATAATTAAACACATCTTATCATACTTATTATATTTTATTATTCATTTGTAAGCTCTAGGAAACAATTAGCGTGCATCATACAAGGGATAATCAACATAGTCAAGTCTAATCCCTAATCAATCCTAATGATCAATCTTTGCAGAGATTAGGAAGTATCTTTGTTAGAGCACTAGAAAACCATCCTCCACAAGTAGTGCCTTTGTATGATGTAACTTATTTCCATTACATCACAGGCCTTATCCATTGACTTTGTATTATGTAGCACATGCTCATTCCATCACAAGTCTTATCTATTGTATTTGTATGATGTATCACATGTCCATTCCACTATAGGTCTTATCTACCTTGTGAGGTATTAATACCGGCTTTCCCTAACTATTCCATATCCAACCCTAGTGTAGGCATTAGCAAAAGAACAATGATTAGGTTGAGTACACTAACTTCTCATGTATTATGAATATATATGAAATTAAGTATGATTGTCATACATATTATAGTCTATATTAATATTACTGCTAAATTGTAAGTAAGAACATTATCAAGCTCCATATATTAAGCATACATATTCAACACAACCCCATGCATACTGTATACACCTAAAAATGGTCTGAAGATAATTAATTAAATAAGCAATTATTTAATTAATCCTCCTTCCCAATTTAATTGAATTCACTAAGCAATTTGATTAAATTCCTCATTTTCCTCTACTTATTAATAAATCTAAGGATTTATTTAATAGGTTCATTTTCAATAATCCCCTTTAATTAATTAATTCAAATTAATTAGTTCCATCCATCAAATTCATTTCTTTTAAATCTCCTAATTAATTAAAACAAATCAATTTATGAGTTGTTGAGATTAATTAGCCTTTTCCTATTATTTGAATTTTTAAATTCAAATTCTCCTAGCTTCTAACCACCTAACCTAACCTCTTCTAAACCTAACCCATTCCATCCTAACCACCATGTCTCCTTTTCTTGAACACTTTGCCCTCTCATGAGCAAAGCTTTGTGACACTTGTCACCATGGAGATGGCAATGTTCCCTTTCATCCAACCTCTTCCAGAAGCTTCTTGACACTTGTCACCATGGAGATGACATTGTCCCCTTTAATCCAACCTCTTCTCCAACCTCCTCCAATTTAACCATTGATATCTTCAGACTTAATCTTGACCATTGATTCCTGCCACCTCACCCCTAGCCTTGGAAATCCTATAAATAGACCCCATTTTGGAGTTCAAAGGATCCCATCCCGAATCCATCTCATTTTGCATTCAAGCATTGTTACTATAGTCATATAGCTCTTAGTTTATCATTTTAGCATTGTTATCATTATCAATTCTAGCTTCAAATCTAGCTTATTTCTAGCTTAATTGCATCTTTATTCTAGCTTATTTTCTAGAATAATCATGAAATCATGTAGCTTAATCATGCTATCATTGCTAGCTTGTGCATCTTCATCATTTAAATCCTCCATTTAAGTGTAGTCAAGTCGCTGGAATTTGCATAACCAGATTTGAGAGCAAAATTCATACTCACATTTACTAGGAGACAATAGATCGATTAGCTATGGTTTTATCTTTCGTTGATTAATTTTCTAACCATTGCTTGTAATAATCTTTTGAGTGTTTTGTGTTTGCAAGTGTACGTTAGGAAATAGGAAATCATCACAAGACAAGATAAACATACTAATCAATTAGCTCAATCACAAAAGCACTCATTGCAATGATCTATCCTAAACAACACTCAATAGAGACATAAAGATAAAACATGTAAAAAGATTATGCAAACTAGATGTTCCCTTCATGCGGCTCCATTGTTCTTCTTTCTTCTCCAAATAGTTTTGTTGTAGATCTCACCTTCAAGTGCATAAACCTAATTGAGAAAGCGAGATTGACATTGACACAAGAATACTAGAAGCGTGATTTGACAAAGTGATTAGAAATTCACTAGTCAGATTACCAATTAGCTTTGATTGATGAAGATCATCCAATTTATAGATAAATTGGAGATAGGATCAAATTTAGCATGAAATGGATATTAGAAGCAATTGATTTCAAAATGGGAAAAATGAGTGAAAAGAAGAAGGTTATGACACCTTCTATGTCATGAATTATGACATATTGCCAATGCAAAGCTTAGAGGACTAGAACCCTATGACATCTTGCTATGCCAAGAGTATGACACATGAAGCACAAAAATAGGGAGCACTAAAGACAAATTAATTAGGTGGAAATTAAAATTAGGAAATTAGAAAATAGGTGGAAATTAGGAATTAGGAAATAATGAAATTAGGAATTAGGAAATAATGAAATTAGAAATTAGGAAATAATGAAATTAGAAATTAGGTAAATTAATTAATAATTTGTCATTTATTAATTAATTCACAAAGAGGAATAATTAGCCAATTAAATGAACATTTAATTGTAATGAGAAGACTTAGGATAAATAAACAATTTATTAATCCTAAAGGAAGAAATGACACACAAGGTTAAATGATTAAATCATAAAACCCTAAAAGACGAATTAGCAATGCGAGAATGACAATTAGGTCTTGACAAAGGATAATTGATATCGATTCGATCATGATTTTGGATTGATAAATGACCAATGTGATAAATGATTTGATTGATAAATGCGCCAATTGACGAGGAACAATGACTAATTGATCCAAATTGACATAATTGACAACAGGACGAGGATCGACGACAAACTAGATTGCAAGATGACAAGATTAAAAATGACCATGATTGATGATGAATCGATTGCAAAATGACAAGATCGAACATGACAACGATCGATGACAAATCGATCTTTAAACGACAAGATTGAAAATGATAAGGATTGATGATAAATCGATTTCCAGAGGACAGGATTGACAAGAGGACAACGATCAATGACAAATCGATCGCAAGATTGACAAGAGGATAAAACCCTAATTAGGATTGACGATGTCCAAAATAATGACAAATGAGCATGCACATTGATGCAATAAGATAAAATCGATTAAAATCATGACTAGATAGCGTTGTTAACAAGACCAAATTCGAGAGTGAGATGAATGAAGAATGTAGAAGAATGACTCAATGCTCGCAAATGATAAAGACCAAATGCGAAACATGGAAGAAATGTTAATGCGACGCAAAAACCTAAAATGAGGCAATGCGCAAATGTTAAAGTATGACTCCGCAAGCATTGACCATTTTTAGGTGTGTACATTTTGCCCCTCTTTGAGACAATGTGATTGTAAGCATTGTTTCAAAGAACAATAATGAAAATGCCCCAGACAATAATAATGACATATGCATGCCCCCTCGAGGAATTGGCTGGAAACATGCAGAAAAGAGGCCAATTGATCGATAAAAATGATAGGATCGAAGAAACTAACAATCGGATACCGGATGCATGAAGGACAAGCAATTGAAGATGCAAAAGACCGCGACCAACATAAGATGGAGAGGGTGCATGTCCATCTATGCACTGACAAAGATCTATAAATGAGGCCAAGAGAGTGAAAATTGGCTCATTTGCACTAGACAAAGAGGAGGATTTGTTGCTCTAGACAAGAACACTTGCAGAGAGATGGCGAACATTCCAATGGTGGATCACCTCGGGGAACATGTACGCACATTCAAATGACCGAATGATGCAGGAGCAGTGGTATGGATCTCAAATACCCATGTTTTCAATTTCATGAATTTTAATTGCATGCGGGGCATTGCGGGGCCCACAGAAACTGCAAAAATTGACTTTTGCGCCTGTGTAGGGCGCATCTTGCACTTCTGTTAGGTCTTCTGCACTTGTGTAAGGGTACACAAGTGCAGTTTATGTGACATAGGTGCAGGAGTTAAGACACAGGCGCAATTGTGCATTTTTTACTCAATTTTAGTTCGAAACTGCATGCAAATGATTCGGAAAAGGGGGATAAGGGTAAAATAGGTCAGATTAGATGAAAAACACCCTGATTAGAGATGAAAAAGAGGAAATGCAACCCATAGGAGCAAACCCTAAAACTGACAAATTTTACCCCAATTGTGATGCAGAGTTGACAGTATCCGCTGATCACATGGGAGAACCGACCTGATTGCTTCATGCTACGACATAGACTCAGGAGCACAGAGAGAGATACCTTAGCAAGACTTGGGATATACTATGTCACATTCATGCCCGAGATTAGGGAAAACACAGGACTGCTTACCGCATTGGCAGAGCAATGGCATTCAGAGACTTCCTCATTCCATCTGGCGACTGGAGAGGCGACGGTGACACTGGAGGATGTATGGCATATCCTCCGCATTCTGATTCATGGAGAGATGATAGAGTATGACCCAGTGACAGGGAGAGACACATTGTGCAGATTGTTTGAGTGCGACGCAGATGATCTGGATATCGTCGAGAGGGAGATTGGCTGGGAGACTATGGCATTGGAGTATGATCGACGATACGTGGTGATAGCAGTGGTGATAGCGTGTCTACTAGCAGGAGACAGACGAGGACATGGATTCCCTATTGGATGGGGAAGAGTGCTGGAGCGGATGGCAACAAAGGGGACGGTGTACGCATGGGGACCATGTGTACTGGCTATGCTCTATTTTCAGCTACATCAGATAGCATATCAGGGAGTTCAGACTTTGAGTTGTGGAGTTACATTGCTACAGGTATGGGCATTTGAGCACATAGCCATATGTTGACCGATTACAGATAGACAGGTAGTACCACATCGACCATATGTGTATTGCTATGGTGGACCACTGAGACAGGGTCCTTTTGGATACATATTGTACTAGCGACATGAGCTAGACCGACTGAGAGAGTTCATATGGAGGCCATATCGTGATTGTCCGGGATAGTCAGATGACAGTGAGGAGTTACCGTATTGTAGATAGGAGAGGTACTTGATTGGGCGGCCAGTGAATTGCCAGAGAGTGATTGAGTTGTACCTGCCAGAGAGAGTCAGACGACAGTTTGGAGAGAGGCAGGATGTACCTAGGAGAACTGCACACTTTGCCCGATCTCATAGAGAGACGAGTCAGTGGGGGAGTATGATTCAGCCACACACAACATATGCTGACTTCTCATAGCTACAACAGAGACAATGGGATTGGAGATCAGATGTGGTGGATGCTGGGATGACAGATGAGTATGATAGATGGTTTGCACAATGGCGGCCAGTGCCATTGACAGATCCGAATATTCCAGTATCAAGGCGACAGGAGGACTTCCCACTCACAGGAGAGGAGGAGGGAGATGATGAGGATGAGGAGGATGAGGACGGGGATGAGGATGGAGATGGGGATGAGGACAGAGATGAGGATGGGGAGCAGGAGGCATTACAGGACATACCCATAGAGCCAGAGACAGCTAGGACAGAGGAGATGGAGATATTCAGGGCTACCATAGCAAGTCAGCAGGATCACATTGCGACTTTAGAGAGAGAGATAGCCAGACTCACAGCGGCTCGAGACACAGCAGTAGCGCAAGCACAGTGTGAAGGACAAGAGTCACTGAGTATATTGGGTCGATTCGGGATGCCAATGTATGGGAGCTAGGACAAATGTTGGTAGAGACCGGAGAGGAGATACGCCATTGGAGGACACTATATGAGAGTGCAGTTCCACCAGAGCAGAGAGCACCTTCATATTGGGCACAATCGAGGACAGAGAGTAGGGCACGCTCTCGGAGGTCATTGAGCAGCATGGGGGTGAGTGGACCTATGAGACCACCACAGCCAGGACCAAGAGGGACATCATCCGCAAGACCTTGCAAGGATGAGGAGGACCGAGGGAGCACCCAGTGATAGAGGCACGTGCTCCTTAGACAGACAGGAGACATTATGTAGTTTGACATTTTGTAGTTAGCCTGCGGGCCATACTTAGGACAGAGAGTCCAATTTTGTACTCCGATATTATTTTGATATATGATATGATATGCATCGATATGATGGGATGCAACATGTTATGACTTATGTTATTTTTCCATGTATGGATGACTTATGCACTATTTATGTATCATTATGGAATATGTATGGATATGTTTTTGTTTATGTGTTTTTGGATGCATTGAGAACATGAAATGGATAAAATGCTTGATATGATGCTTAATGTAATGCAAATGTACTAACCAAATGGATGCAGGATGCAACATATGTGTGTGGGGAAATCGGAGCACTAGACCAAACTGACTATCCGAACTGACGGAAGAAATGTTAGTAAGAAGAAAATGAGATAGAGAACAGTTAGAGACGAAGAAAAACTTGCTTTCAGTAATGCACTTTGTAGGTGAGAACCTTTATTTTTATGTAGCAAAAAGGATGCATAGCATCATGGCATTGAAGGCCAGAGCTGAAATGCGACCCTTTTTGCAAAAGACAAACACATCACAGACAAACAACAAATCACAACAAAAAGAAAAGGACCATGATCCATCCTGGTCACTCTAAATCACTCAGTGACATCATCGAGCAACATAGGAGCATGATCGAAGATAAAATAAATCAGTAAAAAGATAAGATGCACAAATTCCAACAAATCAAACAAACATCTTGATCTTCGTTGTCAAAAGTTGAAAGTGCTGATAGGACGATCATGCTATCTGGTTTCAGGACATGCGGGACCCCGTCTAAGACAAGACATAGTCTGGTTTCGAGTATACCACACCCTGTATAAGACCCATGATATTAGTGACAAGGACAAATGATTTTGAAGTTGATTGATATGACAACTCGGATCAGTTTGAATGTCTGGTTTGAGTAAAAAGTTCATCTGTTTATGCATGATTTCATTAAAGCACAACGTTGAATTGCGAGTTGTTGGATGGATGCTCAGGGATCTGTCTTATTCACAAAAAGAGATCCTTTATTGACAGAATGCGTGTTTTTGGATTTTAATGTTTTGAAATGTTTTTGTGTTCATTTTTTCAGGACTTTTTATGATTTTTAGGGATTTTCATTTTTCAATTTTTAGATATTTTTTCAAGACATTATTCGATTTTTTTTGAAGATTTTTTTTAGGACATTTTTAAATGTTTTTGAGATTTTTTTCAAGACATTTTTAAATTTTTAAGTTCCAGTGATTGATCATGACAAGGGAAACACACCCAATGCGCATCGTAAAGACATACATAGACCGGGACCAAAACATATGTACAAGAAACTGGGGTATGCAAGACAATGATGTTGACCAATAACAGGCCTGAAATAGGACATTGGGTCAAGACAAAGATAGACGTGAGAAACCGGCCGGGAAAAAGCATAGCTTAGAGGTCATGATAGATGACGGAGCAACGATCTCATTTTACACATGGCGCCTGTTTGCCAGGTTTTCACCAAGGTACTTGCCCCAAGCGCTTGTTTGCCAGGTTTTCACTACAGGGCGAATTATTTTTCTTTGCTCTTTTTGCTCTTTTTCTTTTTTCCCTTTGTTCATTTTTTTTGTATTTTTTCATTTTTTTCATTTTTTTGTATTTTTTTAGGATCATATTTGAAGAAGTACTGATAGAAAATTATGCCCAGTACTTGCGAAGATGCATGCTGTTTATATGATCGGACAGAGGTTCACCTTCTGGGGTAGCAAGCTGATATGCCCCCGAGCCATATACTGTAGTTACTATGAAAGGACCAACCCAATTAGGTTCAAATTTACCTTTGATGATGTCAGTAGACTATGCATTCTTAGGGTTTGCCTTTAAAACCAGGTCTCCCACTTCGAAGTGTCACCCTTTGACCTTCTTATTATAAGAGCGACGGAGATGGTTTTGATATGCTTGCAAATGTGTCAGAGCTGTCTGACGTTTCTCATCTAACATCTCAAGCTGATGCAACTGAGAGACTCTGTGTGTCTCGTCATCAATCAGATGTTGCAAGGAAACATGCAAGGAAGGAATCTCCACCTCCAAAGGTAAAATAGCTTCTGCACCATACACCAAGGAATAAGGTGTTGCACCAGTAGGTGTGCAGATAGAAGTGCGATAAGCCCATAGTGCTGGATTCAACTGAACATTCCCCTGTGGATAGTGTGGACTAGAGAAACAGTGTTGAATATGAAATTTTTCACAAAGTTCTTTGACATCTTTATTCTTGAAGGGACGACCATTATCTGTGACTATGGCAAGGGGAACCCCATACCGGCAGATGATATAATTTAGCAAGAATTTTGAAATTTGGACACCCATGATATAGGTCATGGGGATAGCCTCGATCCATTTTGTAAAATACTCTGTGGCTGTAATGATGAACTTGTGTCCATTTGCAGATGTCGGGTGAATCTTGCCAATAAGATCCAATCCCCATTGAGAAAAAGGCCACGGAGATATGACAGAATGAAGCTCTTGGGCTAGTGCATGAATGCAGTTTCCAGGAATCTGGCATTTGTAGCACTTCTTAACAAAATCATGAACATCTTTTTCCAGAGTGGGCCAATAATACCCAGCACGAACCAACTTTTTGGCTAAGCTTAGACCATTGAAATGGCCCCCACATATACCATCGTGAACCTCGTGTAAAGTCGTTTGTGCTTCGTCAGAATCCAAACACCTGAGGAGGGTATGGTCAAAGGAACGGCGGTAAAGGGTGTCAGCGATGATGACATATTTGGTTGTCTGTCGAATAAAGGCTCGGCGTTGGTTAGCGGAAAGGTTGGGTGGTAAGGTTTGGGATTTTAAATATTGATAGACGTCATTGTACCATGGGGAGTTGGGACCAACAAGAACGCACATCACATCCGCTATCAGAATGTCAAAAGAAGGAACCAGCAATTGTTCAACTAAAAATTCACATTTGTCCATATTGTTTGGCATATTTAACATGGAGGCAATTGTAGCCATTGCATCTGATGACTTATTTTGCATTCTTGGAACTTGACTGAAATGGATAGCCGTGAATTTGGTCTTGAAGAAATCTACCATATGCTTATAGGGAATAATCTTTTCATCTTTTGTTTCGTAGTCATCATTTACTTGTCGGATGACTAATTGAGAATCTCCATAGACTTGCAAATGCGTGATGTTCTAGTGGACTGCTACTCAGAGTCCTGTAACTAGTGCTTCATACTCTGCAATATTATTGGTACAATGGAAAGTTATTCTATAGGACTTTGGAATAGCGTCACCTTGAGGGGTGACAAACAAGATGCCTGCTCCGGACCCAAACTTGGTATGGGACCCATCAAAGTATAACGTCCATTCATTAGAGGATGTGAAAGCAAAGACTGATTCATCTGGAAAATCGGTCAACATGGGATGACCATCAGAAATAGGAGCCTCTGCAAGTTGATCTGCTATGACTTGTCCTTTTATGGCCTTTCGCTCCATATACTCAATGTCAAATTCACTGAGAATCATGACCCATTTTGCTAGGCGACCCGTCAAAGTTGCTCGGCTAAGCAAATATTTTAAGGGATCAATTTTTGCAACCAACAATGTTCGGTGGCTCAACATATAATGTCAGAGTTTCTGCATTGCAAATACCACTGCTAAGCATGCCCTTTCAATAGTTGAATAATTTAGCTCATAGCCTACCAGTGTCCGACTGATATAGTAAATGGCTCTCTCTTTGCCGTTCTCATCTTGTTGGGCCAAGAGAACTCCTAAAGCCATTTCAGTTGCAGAAATATACAATAAAAATGGCTTTCCATCTATCGGAGGCATTAGAATAGGTGGCGACAGCAGATATTCTTTAAGAGTTTGAAAGGTTGATTGACATTGCTCAGTCCATTTGAAAGCGACACCTTTATGCAATAGATGTTCGAATGGATGACATTTGTCGGCCAACTGAGCTATGAAGCAGTGGATTGATTGGAGCTTTCCTTGCAGACTTCTTAATTGCCGGAGATTTGAAGGTGGAGGCATATCCATTATTGCTTTGACTTTGGTAGGGTCGACCTCAATGCCTCGGTGAGAAACAATGTATCCTAGTAATTTACCAGCTATGACACCAAAGACACACTTCTTTGGATTGAGCCTGAGTTTGTAGGTCTCCATTCGGTCAAAGATCGGGCCCAGAATGGCCAGATGACTATCTCTGGTGACAGATTTGCATAACAAGTCATCAACATAGTCCTCCATTAGAGTGTGCATGAAATCATGAAAAATTGTTGTCATTGCTCTTTGATATGTTGCACCTGCATTTTTAAGTCCGAAGGGCATCACATTCCAACAGTAGGTACCCCAAGCATAGGTGAATGCTATCTTATGCTGATCTTCAGGAGCAATGCAAATTTGGTTATAGCCGGAGAAACCATCCATTAATGAAAGCATCTCATATCCAGCCATCATGTCCACTATGATGTCTATGTTTGGCAATGGGAAATCATCTTTAGGGCATGCTTTATTGAGATCCCTAAAATCTGTGCAGATTCTGATGCCCCCAATTACTTTGCTAACTGGTTCTAAATTTGAAATCCAGTCTGCATAATCAATGGGTCTGATGAAGCCCACATCTAGCAATTTTTTTAGTTCCACTTTGACCAAAAGAGCCACCTGAGGATGCATCTTTCTAAGTTTCTGTTTGACAGGCTTAGCATCAGGTTTTAGTGGCAAATGATGAAGAACCAATTCTGGATCGAGGCCAGGCATATCTGCATAGGACCATACAAAGCTAATCTTCTTCTCAAGAAAGAAATTGACAAAATCTATTTTTTCCTGTTGTGAGAGAGAAGCGGCAAAATGAATGACCTTAGGGTTGTCAGGTGTACCCAAATTGATTTCCTCGGTCATTTCCACAAGCAATGTTGATTTGTCCTGACTTGATAGGGGTATGTCCACTCTTCCACCTTTGGGCGCCTCAGAGAGGTTTTCACCTGCAGGTACGTCTTTTATTTTGACTTTTGTATGATCAGAGAGTGCCTTACGGTTTTCACCCAAAGATCTATTCTTTTGATTTTTTACTATTTCTTTTCTTTTTTCATTTTGATGAATGGAAGAGGGAGTTGACTCCCCAAAATATGTCGTGGAATCCAGGTCAATAGCAAATCCTGCCTTATGATCACCTTGTGGTATGCCTTCCCGTAGTCCAAGGAATTCTGCAATTGCTTCGTCATTTTGAAAACAATCCAATGTGAGCGGTTCTTGTTGGTCATGTTGGATAAGCTGGGGGTAGATGAGGGGCATGTCATCATCAGTTGTAAGGAGAGAGAGGGCTGATATGGTAAAGATATGAGCATCGGTGGTATCACTATCCGAACTGCTTGTATCAGATTCAGAGCTTGGGTCCCAGAATGACTCTATCCAAGCATGGGGACAGGTTTTAGGAAAAGGAGTTATTTCATGTTTGTCTTCCATAGGCAAATTATCAGGGTCAATGAAAATATTATCAAGGGCATAGGAGCTAGAAGAAAAAGAACTCCACTCCCATTCATTAGAATCAGTCTCGGGTCGGGTATCCTCAGGTGTTATTTCATTGTCGGAATCATGCCCTTTTCAACATGTGGGCACTTTGGTAGATGTGGATCCAATTCGCAATGGTACAAAACCTAACCCTAAAGTTGGAGGTCATCTCTTGGGTATGATAAGTTCTAGCCTTCCATTGTTGTTCAGGCCTAAGCCACTGTAGCCATCATATCCTTTCTTTTGCAGCATAGTAAATCCTTTGCCATATCATTCCACTGGCAATCTGACAGGTGGGGTCTCAGTTGGATCTTTATAAAGCCAATCTATGACATCATCATCTACAGTTTCTTTGTCAAGTTCTCCCCATCTTGTAAATGTAGTAGGAGGCTGATATTGAATAATGACCTTAGGTTCCTTTTGCAATAAATGCGGTTTGCCATATGATTTTGGAGATATTGGCAAGTTCCCGATGAGGAATGTCTGATCCATTGAATATTCTCCACATCCTTGGTCTTGTATCTTCAATTTTCCTTTGACAGGATCTAACAATTGATTAGGATCCACATAGCTATGTGATTTGGCCTCTCTATTGACTAGGACTTGCTGCTAAGGGGTATCCTTTAGAGTAGCACAAAATTGGAATGGATTAGGATCTCCCGGAATTGTTATCTCAGTTCCATTGTAAGGATATTTTAAACATTGATGATAGGTGGATGGAACTGCTTTCATTGCATGAATCCATGGACAGCCAAGGATCATATTATAAGGGAGATCAAGGTCGAGGACTTACAGGAAAGTGTTTTCTATCACTGGACCAACTCTGATAGGCAATGTAATTATCCCTTTGGATGGGCGCTCAGCATCATCATATGCTTTGATTGTTATTCTTTTAGAAGCATCAATGTCATTTTCTGTATGTCCAAGGCCAATAACCACTCTCAAAGTACAAATATTAAGACCTGCTCTGCCATCTATGAAGACTCGTCAGATTTTGCAGTTATGAACAAAGACTTCAAGGTGTAAAGGATCATTGTGAGGGAGCTTATCAGGTGAGATAATCATTGTCAGAAAATGCGACATTTTGGGAAATAGCTAAATGTCCAATCTGGGCTTGAAACTGGTCAACATCAATATCTGTCGGGATAGTACGACTCAATTAAAGCTTTATCCAGGACTGCACGATGCATGGGGGACATTTTTAATAGCTCAAGGATTGATATTTGGGCAGGTGTCTTTCCTAGATGATCCAAAAGATTATACTGGCTTGCAGGAGTTGGTTTGGGAGGAGCTGCAGGAGCTCCTTTCAGGACTATCTTGGATCGACGAGTGGTGATTGCACAAGAAGGATCTTGTCCCTTTATTCTCAGGGTAGAAACATACTCAGTTGATGCGTGAAAACAATTAATGACATTATTATAACCAGTATTTGCATAATTGGCCGTTTGGGTAGAGTTGGAAGAAGACGCTTTACCCTTGTCATGATCAAGCAAAGGAGTTTTGAAAATAGTATGATCAGTGTTAGAGGTCGGATGGGGTGGATCTACCTCAATTACTCCTTGCTCTAATAAATCTTGAATCATGTGTTTCAATTGAAAACATGATGCAGTTTTGTGTCCTTTGGACCGATGATATTCACAGTACGCATTATCATTCCACCAATGCGGTTTTACCGCTGGTTCTGCCTTGATATCTGGTAGCTTAGTAAATTTTGCTTGTATCAATTGTCTCATTACTGATTCAATAGGCTCTCCCAATGGCATAAATTGTTGAGGAGGCCCATCCCGCGATCGGAAGGGTTTGCGCTGCTGGTTTTGTTGTTGGCCTTGTTGTTGGTTATATTGTTGAGTATGCTGTTGTTGAGCATGTTGTTGGTATTGCGGCTATTGAGTAACATTTCTCATTGGTGCTTGATTTTGTTCCATAGTTGACATATTAGGAACACTCAATTTCTTGATCATGAATGGGGGTTGATTTGCATTCACCGCTCTTGCATCAACAACTCCATCATTAGTGACATTCTTGTTCTTATACCAAAATCTTTTTCTATCCCCCAAATAATTGGTGTTGTCATTGTCCTTATTGAGCTTGATAATTTCTTTAGCTACCAGAGCCGTTTCAATGCTCATTCCCTTCTTAATGAGTTTCTCTATAGTACTGGGACTTTTCAATTTTAGCTCATACATCATTTCTGGGACCAAATTCTGGATAAATAGATTCACTTGTTGTTCTTTGAGTATATCAAGAGAAGAACGACTATACAAGCTTCACCATTGTTGCAAGAAAGTCACTAATGATTCAATTTGCTTTTGCTTGGTGTTGCATAAATATGACATGGTCACATCACTGTCGATGTTGAACGCAAAATGAGATAAAAACTTTTGAGCCAATTCAAACCAAGTCTTTATATTTCCTGGCAGATGTGAATACCAATCCATCGCTTGTCTCATGAGACTTCATGCAAATAAGTGCATTAAATACGTCTCTTCATAGCTTACCTCAGTACATGCCGCGAAAAATGCTCGAATGTGATCTTTTGGATTGCCATTCCCTTTATATTTCTCAAAATTAGGTGCCTCAAAATGCTTAAGGAATGGAGGCATGTGTACACTCTTGTCAAATGGATTAGGACATAAATCTTGATCTGTATACAACTTCTTTGTTCCTTTAGTTTCTAATGCGTCAACTTTTCGTTGCAACTTCTCAAGTTGTTGCGCAATTGTATCAGAATTTAGAGGTCTATCATTAATCCCGGTTGGTATCCTTTGTCGATACATCGCATTTCCGATCGGTTGTTGATACTCTGAAATGGCTATTTTTGGTGTTTCCGGCATATAAAGTTCTTGGTACATCACTTGTTGCTGCGGTTGTGCTATGCCTTGATATTGACCTTGTTGTTGTGCTTCTTGGAGCCTAGGTTGATATTGTAATTGAGTAGGTTGTTGTTATTGCACAGGCGCCAATTGCGGTTGTAAAGTAGGATAGCTTGTTTGCCTTGGCACATATTGAGGCACATGTTGGTGTTGAGGCTGACGGATCGGAATTTGTTGACTTTGTGCCAATTGTTGTCGTGGTGTATATCCCATCATTTGTAAAAAACTTTGTTTAGGTGCTTTTCGTTGCTTCTCCTTAGGATGGGGTATAGCACTTGCATTAACTTGTTGTGTTGTTTGTCCAATCCATTGTGATGGTTGCAAGTTTGCATTAACTTGTAATGGTGCCGAAGGCGCTGCAATTTGTTGTCGAATGCAAAATTGTTGTTGTTGCACATTACTTGTTTGCACATTCGATTGTACCTTCTGTATATTACTCAATTGTTGCAACAATTGTTGTTGGTGCAAACCACTATCCATAGCTCTTTGTGTCGCCATTATCAAAGGATTGGTTGCAATAGTGTTCGGCAAAGATATTGAACTTAACAGGACATAAGAACTTTGTTGCATCGTGGAATTATTTTCGACATTGGTGACATTAGGCATTCCAGTTGTGAAGCTTTCCTGCATCTTAGATTTTGATCCCACTTTATGCATGTAAGGAACCACTTCTTGTTGAGGGACAACTGTCAATATTTGGGTGTTCTTGATTTGATCTTGTGTTACAGGTGTTGTGTTGAATAGTGGATTATTTATTGTCTCAAATGGTGACTTTTGAGGAATAGTCACTGTCAATGCCTTTGAAGCACGTTTACTCATCAATGTAGGTTGAGTTGCTTGTTGTGCATTTTCTTCATTTGGATGCAGGGAAAAACTTAACAACTCACCACCTTGTTGTTCTTGGACATTGATTTGGTCACTTGAAGATGTCACATTACTCATCATGTTAAGATACTTTTGTGGAAACATCTTAAAGACTTTGTTCAAGAACTTATCCATCTTTTTTGTTATCTTCGGATCTTGAAGGAACATGTCAACACCATCAGAAGTATCGGAATCGGATGAAGAATCTGGTTGGACATTTGGATTCATTTCTTGTTGGATGCCTTGATCTGAACCAGATCCTTGCGAAAGAGTTTGTTCTTCATATAATGTTTGAGTTTGAATGTCATGTTATAGGTGTGATTGATTCAAATTGAAAGGCGCACTTCCTCTTGGAGTTGGTGGAACACTCCCATGTCCTAGTTTCATAGGTACAAACATTGGTTCATATAATGGAGGTTGTCCAAGTTGAACTGTTCCATATGGTGGTAGAGATGTGCTTGATGATCCTTCAATTTGTACTGTTTGACTAGTTTGAAACTGCGAATTTGCTATGTTGTCCATGGGTTGATACATTGGTTCGCCCATCTTTTTAGATTTTGATCTTGTTTCAATAGGCATGTCACTTATGCAAATGCAATGTTTTTGGAATTTTCAAAGATAATGTATGATATGCAACTAAGTGCAAACTTAAATAGATGAAAATGCAATCTATGTTTTTGGTTGTTTTTCAAGATTTTGACAAACTTTTTGAATGCAAATCTAAGAGAGGGACCCTTAGGAAATTGGAATGATATCTAGACCTCAAAGGACAAAAGGACTTAAGTGACAAAAGGACAAAATGACAAAGTCTCCCCTATATGCTTGGATACTAAGCTAGGTTTGACCAAATGATGTTGATGACAAAAGGACAAAAGATTTGATAAGGTCTAGACTTCTTAACAATGACTTAGGGTTGCATCAAATATTTGGATTACTCAAGTATGACAAAACCTAGTTTTGGCACTATACGCAAAGGGACAATTACTATGCAAATGACCTAATATGATATGATAATGACCTAAGCTTAATGAAGAGACCTAGGGTAAGCAATGTAAATGTATGACAATGATATGACTTTAATGCAAGAGGACATATGCAAATGGATGACTCTTATTGATATGCAAAGGAGTATGACCTAGATGAAACCTAACCTTGGTACTTGACAATGAACTTTGCAAAATGCAACCTAGGATGAACCTAAATGTAAGTGACATGCTTGTTGAGATAAGATTTTGAACAATGTTTGCTAACCATGTTTGAAGATGAGTTTTGAATCTTGATAAACTTTTGTTGGATGAATGTCTCTTGTGTTTAATCTTATGTTGGATCAATTTGTCTTGCTTTTGAAATGAGATGCAATTCAACTTTTGACAAGCAAAGAATACAAGATATTGCAACTTAGACTCAAGACAATCATGCTCATTTCCACATTTCTTATGGTAGGCAAGGACATTGGGTACTTGAGAGGTAGACTTGTTATGGGATTCAAGGAGAATACATAGATGCTTGACCCCACGGGCTCCCCTCCACGACACTCACTTCTCAGGGCAGCCAAGCATCAGTCCCCATGGAAATCTCCCCATGGCGAACTTAGTATCTCTTCCAAGTATCCGAACTTGTCCTTCTCAAGCAACTAGAAAGGTTTTTGGCCTCTAAATACAAGGTGTTTAGTAAGGATTTCTGTTAAGCGTTACTCCTTGATGTCACGCAAGCGTGATTGAGACATTAAGCCCATCAAGATACCAAACAAATATAGTTGTACAAGCACGATTTAGACCAAGAGGCCCTACTTATATGTTGATATGAGAAAGAGTTCAAGGGGCATCACTTCCCAAGTAACTGCAATTCCCACGTAACACTTCCTTCAAAGCTTTCGCTCATCGGGTATTTTTTTATAGTGAGTTAGAATGCCAAGGAATTCTAGCCGTACTCACTTTGGGTCATTCCCTTCTCATGATTATCACTTGCTTGCAAAAGCAAAGTGGTCGGGAAGGCAGGCCCTCTAAAGGAGACACACAATCAAAGACAAAAGCATGGTATCGAAGATCTGGATTTCTAATCACCCTAAAAGGATGAGAGCATACTCTCCTACTCCAATGTCACACTCAACAATCAAAGCAAAAACATGTTCATTCCAACCTATTAGAAATCACTAGGTGCCTAAAACATTAATAACAAACACCAAGTTTAGTTGTTTCTCCAAGGCAACCTGCAAAACCCAAGTTAGAAGTTTGATTTGTTGTCTTTGACTATCGATTCTGCATAACACATGTTAGTAGTTTGATTTATTGTCTTTGCCATGTGTATGCCAAGATTCTGCATAGATAATTAGTACCAAAATCCAAAGCACAGAAAACAAAATGCAAAAACTAAACAAATTTCAAGTAAAACGCTGGATTTTTACCTCTGTTCTGGACTTTACACAGGCGCAGAACTCAGGACACAGGCGTAGAATGCAGGACACAGGCGCAAAATGTCTTCAACACAGGTGAAGAATGCTCAACACAGGCGCAGGTTGCTTCACACAGGCGCAGAAGTCTCCAGAAAACCCTGCACGACCCTGTTTTTGGGTTTTTGGCCTGCAAATCAACTTGAAAGCACTCAAAAACACCATAAAGAGGTTAGATGGTTAGTGTTCATGTCGGGTTCACCAATTAATGTACGTTAGGAAATAGGAAATCATCACAAGACAAGATAAACATACTAATCAATTAGCTCAATCACAAAAGCACTCATTGCAATGATCTATCCTAAACAACACTCAATAGAGACATAAAGATAAAACATGTAAAAAGATTATGCAAACTAGATGTTCCCTTCATGCGGCTCCATTGTTCTTCTTTCTTCTCCAAATAGTTTTTTTGTAGATCTCACCTTCAAGTGCATAAACCTAATTGAGAAAGCAAGATTGACATTGACACAAGAATACTAGAAGCGTGATTTGACAAAGTGATTAGAAATTCAAAGTCTGATTACCAATTAGCTTTGATTGATGAAGATCATCCAATTTATAGATAAATTGGAGATAGGATCAAATTTAGCATGAAATGGATATTAGAAGCAATTGATTTCAAAATGGGAAAAATGAGTGAAAAGAAGAAGGTTATGACACCTTCTATGTCATGAATTATGACATATTGCCAATGCAAAGCTTAGAGGACTAGAACCCTATGACATCTTGCTATGCCAAGAGTATGATGCATGAAGCACAAAAATAGGGAGCACTAAAGACAAATTAATTAGGTGGAAATTAAAATTAGGAAATTAGAAAATAGGTGGAAATTAGGAATTAGGAAATAATGAAATTAGGAATTAGGAAATAATGAAATTAGAAATTAGGAAATAATGAAATTAGAAATTAGGTAAATTAATTAATAATTTGTCATTTATTAATTAATTCACAAAGAGGAATAATTAGCCAATTAAATGAACATTTAATTGTAATGAGAAGACTTAGGATAAATAAACAATTTATTAATCCTAAAGGAAGAAATGACACACAAGGTTAAATGATTAAATCATAAAACCCTAAAAGACGAATTAGCAATGCGAGAAAGACAATTAGGTCTTGACAAAGGATAATTGATATCGATTCGATCATAATTTTGGATTGATAAATGACCAATGTGATAAATGATTTGATTGATAAATGCGCCAATTGACGAGGAAGAATGAATAATTTATCCAAATTGACATAATTGACAAGAGGACGAGGATCGACGGCAAACTAGATTGCAAGATGACAAGATTAAAAATGACCATGATTGATGACGAATCGATCGCAAAATGACAAGATCGAACATGACAACGACCGATGACAAATCGATCGTTAAACGACAAGATTGAAAATGATAAGGATTGATGATAAATCGATCGCCAGAGGACAGGATTGACAAGAGGACAACGGTCGATGACAAATTGATCGCAAGATTGACAGGAGGACAAAACCCTAATTAGGATTGACGATGTCCAAAATAATGACAAATGAGCATGCACATTGATGCAATAAGATAAAATCGATTAAAATCATGACTAGATAGCGTTGTCGACAAGACCAAATTCGAGAGCGAGATGAATGAAGAATGTAGAAGAATGACTCAATGCTCGCAAATGATAAAGACCAAATGCGAAACATGGAAGAAATGTTAATGCGACGCAAAAACCTAAAATGAGGCAATGCACAAATGTTAAAGTATGACTCCGCAAGCGTTGACCATTTTTAGGTGTCTACAGCAAGTACAGGTAGACTTCACAGACACGACATTTTGGCACCCACTGTGGGGCTGGAATTATCATTTTTGGCCCCTCAAGCTTCAACAAGACTTCATCTCTGTTGGGTTTGATTTAGAGTGTCATACGAGTTCATTATCTGTCTTGTACAAACTACCTTTTAGGATGGGACGAAACCTAATCCTATGTTGTACCTAATCCTATGTCATACGAGTATCTTTATTATGTCGTACGAGATCTAAATGCATGTCGTATGAACTTCTGGCTGGTAAATTCTTGACTTGTATTAGCTCAATCCTGTGTCGTACGAGTCTATTTTAGCTTCTATCTGAAATCTAAATCTTTTTCGTTTCAGAGGTTAAATCATGTCGTACGAGTCTCTGTATCTGTGACTTTTAACAAACTGCATTTTCAGGGTTTGGGGTTTTAATCCAAGTTTTATTAATGCTAATCCTAACCTATTTATGAGATTTTTGGCAACCTAACAAGTTTGTTGGATGTTGTCAAAGATACGCTTGTCAAATACCAAATTCAAAATGCATCAATGACTACTAATGGATTTATTTTGTAGGTTGCCTATGAATTCGACTAAACTTTGTGTATTCATTTAAGATTTCTAGGCACACTTCATTTTGCTAAAGGAAATGAACCATCATGTCTTATGTGATTGTGATGATAGGTGAGTATGCTTTCACCTTTCTTAGGTGATCAGAAAGCTAGACTCGTCATTTTCTTTTATTAGTGCATTTCTTTACCAGGCCTGCCCTCCCAAGGAGCTAAGAACTCTTAAAGCCATTAAGGTCGGTGTGAGGGGAATGACCTAAGTGGGAACGGCTAATGCCAAGTAATCCAACCCACTATAAAATAAACGTGATTTGATGAAAATCAAGTCAACAACAGTGTTCAAGAATAGCTATCCTCCGTACCTTCGGGTATAGCAAACCTTGGTTTTCAAGGTTAGGAGACCTCTTAATTGATTATTATACCCCGACGCACCTAACAGATCCCTTACTAGTGTCGTTTAAATTAGAAGCTAACCAATTCACCTCTGAAAGGTTGATAATCTTTGTGCAAGAGAGATAGTAACTCTCCCAAGATACTTGCCATATCGTGCCCCCATTAGCATTTGGAGTCAGATAATACGGCGTTGAGAATCCATTGCGTGAGACTCAGCGGTCATATTCTTATTAGCTATTGGGTGTGTACCTAAGCTTGCAAGAAAAGGTTTTCTCTTCTCAGCCAACTTCCTTAGGGTTTAGCATACTTGGAGTCACTTATCACATCATGTGTTTGTTGTGTATTTCATCCCTAAATTGAAAAATCAGACATTTAAAACTAGAAAACATAAGCAAAACATCAAAATTCATTACTCCAAATTCGGCAAAACAAACTTTTTGTATCTCTGCTCTGTTATTTGTCATACGAATCAAGTTCTTTTTCGTACTATCTAGTGATCTGTCATATGGTTCATAAATTTTTATCATACGAGTCTCTTCTTTTTCAAAGGAAATTTCTGATTTGTCGTTTGGTCTTATATCTCTTGTCGTTCTGGGCTCTATACTTTGTCATACGAGTCTCTATTTTTATCAGTCCAGAGCTACCACTTTGCATGACTTTTTCAGGTCTGTCCTTTTGCTTGATCAATTTGTAGTAATCATAAACACCTATTATCTATTATTCTGTGCTTAAATTGTCTTCTTGGATTGCTTGGTCAAGTTATCATCCATCAAAATCAAAATTTAGAACATAAACACCTTAAGATTTTCAAGTGCTCACCCTTAACAAGTTCAAGATCTAAACATCTCAAAGTGCATTATCACCCTCTTTGGTGAATTGATCACTCAAACATAGTTTCTCATTAGGATCAATCATCCTTTATCAAGAAACTGAAATGTTTGGTTAGGACAATCTTGTCCCACATCATAGGATATATCATTCATACTGGACTTGGTTTTTATCAAATCACCATCATTGCACTCCTAAATTGAAGATCAAAAAACTTGCAAACTTTTAAACACTTGAATCATCTTTTCGTGTCATACCATTCTAGCATATCTACCTTGACAATTGAATTCTAGCATAATATCTAACACACGTGTATGCCCATTCTGACTAGAGCTCAGAGACGAAGAATCACAGAGACTGAAATCGAAACATTGGAAACAAATATAATCATGGAACATGAAGATGAAATACAAGTTGAAGGAGAAAAAAAATAACAAAATATCAGAGACATCAAAAAGGGTCCTCAATTTGATAAATTTATGCAAAAATTGTTGGAGGAAGAAAAAGAAAAATATTTCCTAATGGTAGCCAAATCTGGTGCTACACTTCCCCAAGATTTTGATTTAAACAAATTGACACAAAAGAAAAGTGATCCTCCTCTTAATAACGAACAATACGAAGATATTTTTGGTCTCAAAATGAATGACATGTCAATCCCTAATAAAACCAAAACCAATGAAGAAATGTACATACCCAAAAGAGATGAAGTAGAAATTTTGAATAACATTCAATCTAATGAGGATACAAGAAGGGGTAGAAATGAAACCAGAAGAGATCTAGATCCTCCTAGAATACAAAATCATGGTCATACAAGAACAAACCATGTTGATAATCCTATCACAACTCTCACACAACAACTACAAGCAATACAAACACAAATTCAAGATATGGAGAGAGGAAATGTTAGAAGATACTCACTACAAGAAATTTGTCCTTATCCATTCGACAGAAACCTAAACATGATACCATTCCTTATAGGTTTTGAAACTCCTAGATACAAAAAATATGATGGAATCATTGACCCTCAAGATGATATATGAGAATTTTGCACAATGAGTATGGAGTTTGCACATGAGGATACCTACTTGATGAGATTATTTATAAAAAGCTTAACTGGACTAGCTATGGAATGGTTCTCCAAACTTCCTGGAATAAGATCATTCTTAGAATTGGTGGATAAGTTTGTTTCACAATACTCTTACAACATACAATATGAAGTAACAATGCTAGACCTATGTAATACCAAACAAAAGAGTGGAGAACCTTTCATGACATTTTTACAATGATGGAGACAATTAGCTTCGCAGTATCCTCATACAATGCCAGAATATGGAAAAATGGACATATTCATCGATAAATTAAATGATCAAATGAGTTATTACTTAAAAATGCAAGGAAATCAAAGTTTCAGAAAAATGATTGATAATGGAATTAGAATGAAGGAAGCCATGATAAAGAAAGGTGAGTTGAAAATATACAAAGGAGGAGTCCATCCTCCTAACAACAACAATAACAACAACCACAATGATAAACCAACATTTTGGAATAGAAATCAAAATATCGTCAATGATGGAATAGTGGATAACAACAATGTAAAACCAAAACAATCAATTTTTAATTTATCCACTCACTCAGCAGCGGCTCAGCAAAACAACAATCACCAAAGAGAAACTATCAAAACTTTCTTTCGCAAACAATTTACAAACATTGGTGAACCCCTTGGGTCAGCACTAAAGACACTTCTCGCAAACAAATTGATCACTTTACCAAAAGAAAAGAACTACGAACCTCAAATCAAACCACCTTGGTGGAATGATAACCATTATTGCGATTTCTATCAAAACACGGGACATCACATAGACAGTTGTCAAAAGTTGAAACATATCATACAAGATATGATTGATAATAGAGTAATAACAGTGGATGGACATACAACAAATGAATCTCATACAACTTTTAAAAATCCACTTCCAAACTAAGAGAAAGGTGAATCATCAACAACAAATAATGGTAAGGGTAAAGCGAATGTAAACTATGCTCATACATATGATAATGTGGTAAACATGATTGTAGTTAAGAAAAGCAAAATCAAGAACATGCTCAAGCTATAACAAGAAGCAAAGCCAAAGTTGTTTTGCCGGGTCCTACAACAAACACATCATCCACTACAAAACAATACAACCTAGTGGATCAATTGCAGAAAATACCTGCACAAATATCCATCTTAGAATTGTTAAAGCTTTCACCTACACACAAAGAAATTCTTGAAAAAGCATTAATCGATACAACAGTATCCAAACATCTTGATATTGATCAATTCCAAACCATGGTGGGACACCTCACAACCCCTCACTGCTTATCATTCACTGAAGAAGATGACATTTCCTTACAACATCCCCACAACGCTCCTTAGCATATTGAAGTCCTCATTCACAAAACACGCGTTAAACGGGTTCTAATAGATGTTGGAGCTGGCCTAAATATATGTTCATTGAGGCTTGTTCATGCCTTAGGATATTCAAAAGATGCAGTTGATGTCCAGGAAAGGATCACCATAAAAGCTTATGATGAAAAAGAATGTTCCTCCAAGGGAATTGTGATACTACCCATCAGAGTAGGACCTTTGCAAAAGGACATAGCATGCCAAGTTCTAGACTTGGACTTATCATATAATGTACTCTTGGGAAGACCCTGGATACATGACTTACAAGTTGTCCCATCAACATATCACCAGTGTGTAAAATTTCCCTACAATGGGCAAGAAATCACAATATCTGTAGATTCAAATCCATTTCAATACTGTAGCAATCTAAAAATGACCCAAGAAGTCATTGTTCCACATAACAGAGAGTCATCATCTTCGAACACACAATCCAAGGAACAATCATTTGCCTCTATTTTGTCAAGTATGGAAAAAACAATGCAGCTAAGAGATCACGGGAATGGAGAATATTCAATATCACAATTACCACTTTCTCCTAAATCCTTTGGAAAAGCATCAAACTCTAAACAACAACCAATTGTGAAACATCTTCCGATATTTGATGGAGCATTTGTTAGTGCTGGAACCTTATCAGAGGAAATAGAAGAGAAAGATGTGCTATAGTGGCTATACACGGATGAAGAATGTCAACAAAAGATCAACAATGTCAGAATACCTACATAAAAGTATGGAAAAGGATTTAACATTCTTAGAAGAATGGGATATACCAGAACAGGTCCTATAGGAAAAAGAAAAGAAGGTATCTCAAAACCTATTCAACCTTACACTTAGCAGACCACTGACAAAATAGGCTTAGGGTATGGACAAGTCACTCCACCAGAAGACACATCTTTTAATCAACAACAAGAGGAATATGAAAACAAACAGGAACAACTGGCAATTGAAAGAGAAGAAACATCATCTAAGAAACAAACACAAGCAAGCATGAAATGGGAAAAGAAGCAAGCTTCAAATCAACAAGAGAAACAAACTAAAAACATCTCTCAAGCAGCATGAAATCTAAATCAAAATAAGAAAGAAGCTAATATAAGTCCACAAGAGCTCATAGCAAAGTTGACAAAACTCAATCTCAATCCCGAAGAAGTGGAATATGAAAGAAGAAAAGATATAGCCATAAAAGCAAAAGAAATGCTATATGACCAAATCTTTAGATTGCAAGCTACAAGTGATACAGATTCTAATGAATGGGAATGGGAGTCATACCACTATGAGGAATCAATTGAAGAAAATTGCTTTCAACGAGATGTAGGAGTCAATGTACTTCACACATATGCAAGACAAACGTTAAGAACTAGTTCACTTGAATTAGAATCACATTTGACTGACTTGGACTTAATCGAGGATGATCAGGAGTTTCTTATGTGAGGTCATTCTAATGAGAGTACCATTCTAGACATCAACATACATATTGAAAACTTTGATACATCCATCATGAATGTTGAAACCCTTGAAACATCCCAACTTGAAGATCCCCTACCTCTAATCCACCCTGAGCTTATTGATTAGGAAAATGAAGGACATACCTCCATTGATACCTTTCCAAATGACCATGCCATATCTGTATATCTTAATGTAATCAAACCCGTAACAACTCTCACTAGGAATGTCAACAACGCATGTTCCAGTCAAGTGGGTGTCAAATCTCCTAGTTGCAAAAGTGAAAATAAAGAAAATAATATCAAGTCTAATGCTGAAACCGTTTATTGGCAACATTAGATCCTGAAAAAGTAAAAAGAAAGGATGAATATAATGGTGAAAACCTACTTGAGGTGCCAAAAGATGGTATATTTGACACTTTACCTGAGCACTATCAAGAAAGGTCATCCATTTTGATTGAACCAACAGAGGCAATTAAGATTGGCACAACAGAGCAACCAAAGATTCTTCATCCAACAACTTCTTTATCAGAAGAAGAAATGCAACAATATGTAGAGTTCTTCAAATGATGACAAATCAATTTTACCTGGTCATATGCAGACATTCCAGGGTTAGATCCAGAGCTTATTATACATCACTTGAATGTTAGTCCAGGAGCCAAACCAATCAAACAAAAGTTAAGGAAAATGCATCCGCATATTGCTCTCCTAGTCAAAGCAAAACTAAAGAAATTATTGGATGTAGGATTCATTAGACCTGTAGCTTATCCTCAATGGGTATCCAACATCGTTCCTATTTCAAAACTAGATAAAAGCATCAGAATATGCACATATTTTAGAGATCTTAATAATGCATGTCCAAAGGATGACTTTCCTTTGCCTAACATCGACATCATTGTAGATTTAACTGCGGGACACTCCAAGTTTTCTTTACTAGATGGTTTCTCCGGATACAATCAGATCAAAATAGCACCCAAAGATCAAGAAAAGACATCTTTCACATGTCCATGGGGTACTTTCTGTTGGAACATCATGCCTTTTGGATTAAAGAATGCAGGTGCTACATATCAAA
Organism: Cryptomeria japonica; assembly: GCF_030272615.1. NCBI lineage: Eukaryota > Viridiplantae > Streptophyta > Pinopsida > Cupressales > Cupressaceae > Cryptomeria > Cryptomeria japonica. Next base: position 207,986,862 of record NC_081408.1, read on the forward strand.
GAGCTATGACAACTATATTTCATGACATGATGCATACATTCATGGAAGACTATGTGGATGACATCTTGGCTAAATCATACAATAGAGAAGAACATATAGAGATATTGGAAAAGATCTTTGATAGGTTAGAACAATACAAGCTATGGCTAAATCCTAAGAAATGTGTCTTTGGTGTCACTTCAGGAAAGCTATTGGGATACATTATTTCAGCTAGAGGTATCAAAGTGGATCCAACTAAGGTTAAAGCAATCATGGAAATGACATCTCCGAAGAATATCAGTCAACTAAGATCACTCCAAGGAAGACTCCAGTCAATCAAAATATTTGTTTCTCAACTAGGAGATAAATGTCAACCATTTACTCATCTATTGCACAAAAATGTTCATTTCAAGTGGGACCATCAATGTGAGGACATATTCAACAAGATCAAGGCATATCTCATGCAACCACCTATACTAATGTCACCAATTCTAGGAAAGCCGATATTACTTTATGTACCAAGCACTGAAGCATCATTAGGAGTTTTGCTTGCACAATAGGATAATGAAGGAAAAGAATGAGCTATCTACTACATCAACAGAACACTAGTAGGATATGAGATCAACTATTCACCAATAGAAAAAGCATGCTTGGCAGTAGTTTTTGCTTCTAAAAAATTATGACACTATTTACTATCTCACTCCATCAAGTTAATAGCTAAAATTGATCCTCTGAAATATTTACTTAGCAAAGCAACATTAACAAGATGACTACAAAAATGGATCATGATTTTGAGTGAGTTTGATATTGAGTATGTTGAGAAAAAATCTATCAAAGGACAAGTTATTGCAGACCAACTAGTAGAGGCACCACATCGAGATGATCATCCTCTACAGATTGAATTTCCTGATGTTGATATCCTAACAGTGACAACAAAAACATGGCAACTATACTTTGATGGTTCATATACACAACATGGATCAGGAGCAGGTATTCTATTCATCACACCACAAGGTCATACAATCCCAGAAGTATACAAATTAAGCTTTCCATGCTCCAACAACACCGTAGAGTATGAAGCTTTGGTTACAGGTATCAAAATGGCTATAGAATGGAATATTACACAACTTCAAGTCTTTGGAGACTCTCAGCTCATCATCAATCAAATCAATGATGACTATCAAACAAAGGATGAAAAGCTAATGCCTTATAAAAAGATGGTTGATTATATCAAGAAGTACTTTGTAGAAATAACTTTCCAGAAAATCCCAAGAAATGACAACAAAGCAGCAAATGCCATGGCTACACTTGCTTCTCTCCTTCAAACACGGGAAAATCAACAGTGTTATGAATTCCTGGTGGAAGAGTTGTTTTACCCTACCTATAATTGTCCTGATTCCCAAACCATCTATTAACTTATTGGGCATGATTCCTCCTTCTATGGCCAAACTTACACACACCAAAAATATAACACCTTACTTCCCGACTTATCGAAAAACCAGAAGAGAAATTTTATTTGCCAATCCTCCCATTTTACTCTCGTCGCGGATACCATGTTCAAACAAGGTCTAGACAGTACTCTTTTAAGATATCTTGAACAAGAAGAATCTAAGAAGGCCTTACATGAAGTCCATAATGACATTTGTGGCACTCATTAAGGTGGTCTTACCCTTTTGAAAAAACTCATACGCTTGGGCTATTATTGGCCGACTATGGAACGAGATTCCTTTTAGATAGCTAGAACATGCAAACAATGTCAGATACATGGGAATTTAATTCATGCACCAACACAAGAACTTCATGCTTCGGCAACATCTTGGCCTTTTTGTCAATGGGGTCTTGATCTAGTAGGAAAGATAAATCCTTCTTCATCTAATGGTAACAAATTCATCCTTGTAGCTACAGAATATTTCACAAAATGGATTGAGGCAATACCTCTCATAAATATCATAGGAAAATAAATTGCAGTATTTATCTTGAATTATATCATCTGTCGCTATGGAATACCAATGACCATTATCACTGATAATGGGCGACCATTCAAGAATTAGGATGTACAAGAGCTATGTGATAAATTCAAGATCCAACATAGTTTTTCCACACCCTACTATCCATAAGGGAATGGGCAAGCAGAAGCATAAAAAAAAACTATTATGAAAATTCTCAGAAAGATAGTAAACGATGCTGGAAAAGATTGGTATATCCAATTAAACCCTACTCTATGGGCCTACCATACTAGTATCTGCACACCAACAGGTGCCACACCTTTCTCTCTTATTTATGGATCAGAACCAATATTGCCAATCGAAGTAGAGATACCCTCTCTACGCGTATCATTAAAAGGTCTCATCCCAGATGAAGAACAATGAGTATCTAGACTACAAGAGTTAGAATTGATCCATGAACGAAGACAAAATGTCTTTGATAATTTAAAGGTATATCAACAAAGAATATGTCGGAGCTATAATCACAGGGTCAAACCACAAATCTTTCAAGTTGGAGAACTAGTACTAAAGAAAAATCCATGCAACCAGGCAGATCGAGAAAATAAGGGAAAGTTTGAACCAAACTGGTTAGGTCCATTTGTGATCACGATAGTATTTGGATCAGGAGCATATTACCTATCAACATAGGACAAGGATCAGCTCAAGGAACCCATCAATAGCATGCATCTGAAGAATTTTTATGTCTGAAAAAGAAGAAAAAATCAAAAATAGTGAAAAATCCAAAAAATCCAAAAAAAGTGAAAAAGCAAAAAAATCCAAAAAAAGTGAAAAAGCAGAAAATCCAAAAGAAAAATCAAATATGAGAAAAAATGAAATAAAAAAGATGGTGAAAACTTGACAAATAGGTGCTATGTGTCAGCTAGCTCTTCCATCTATTAGTTCATGCATTCTTGTGCTTGCATTCATTTTTCCATCAGCACTATCCTTATGCATCATAAAGCCTTTGTACATACACAGGAATCATAGTTGCTCTCTCACCATGGTTTGGATCATTGGGTGTATCATAATGAATTTGTTTCTAGGCTTGGGGCAAAATCCTACACTTAGCTGGGGGCAAAACATTTGATCAATTTTGAGCTTAATCAAACAAGTAGAACAAATAGTTAGACAACCCTTATCAAGTGAAAACTGAGACATATCCAACATTGAACATGAGATCAAATTATCAACCATCAAACTATCACAAAGTCAGTCTAAATGCATGGATGATATCTTTTGGCTAATGATTTAACATGATTGTTGAACTTTTCTATATTGATTTTCGCTATCATGATTTCTGAGTGACTCCAAGATGTCTTTGACTAGAGGAACAAGGAAGAAACATGATATTTTTCTTGTTTGTTGTCTAAAAATTAATAATATATGCAAATTTGTCTTAGGACATGATCATCGAAGTATCACCAAAGACATTTTTAAATTGCATATACCAATGGTTAATACTATCTGTTTTACGCAAGAACACTCAGGTCATCTCGGTTCAATTATACCTCGATGCTTGTGCTAACTTGCCATATCAAAATTTAGGAAAGTAGTGCTCGAGTCATTATGGTTAATTATACCATCGATGTTTGCACTCACTTACTATATTTACAAAGCTCAATGATGATAAAAAAACAATAATCTATTGACTGGTCCAATCACAGTTTGCATTTCATTACATTTTCATTTGCATTTAGATTGTGTTTCATTCTTGCATGGGATCCTGCATGTTCCTTTTATCCAAGGTTGAATCTATTGATGGAATCATCAAGGTATCATCTTAAGTGTATACACTATAGTACCCCTCCTCGATCAACCTCTTTTGTATGTTTTAAGTTACTTCAGTGACTGCTCTGTGGAACATTATTGTATTTTGATTTGGATTTTATGCAATTTTATTTCATGCTTTATCTAGATTTATGGTGTATGACTTTATGCAGCATTTCAGTGCTTATGAGTAATGTTATTTTTATGGATCATTATCATGGACTGACACTTTTCCTTTATATTGTGATGCGTTTTTATATGTTGCATGTTTGCAAGTGTATTGGGATGCGAGGGGATGATTTTCCTTCACTCACTCTGGTGAGACATGGAACATCACAATTCTCCTTCATCAATGTGTTTACAGTGTCTATATATATATTGGTCTATATGCATGTGTGGTTCTTTGGTGCAGGACATTGCAGGTACTAGTACCGAGTAGGTACGGGGTATTGACTCCACCTGATATATATATATATATATATATATAGATATATATATATATATATATATATATATATATATATCTATATATATATATATATATATAATGGAAGAGATAGTTGTTGTACCCTAGCTTGACCACAGTTACACTCGTGTGAGTGTTGTCAGTCAGTTGTGTTTCCCCCGTCTAGCTATTATGTGTGTCATGGTGCCTTGGTTTGGTCATTTGAGAGTCATCATTTGATCTATCTTGGTTTTGCATGTTTCCATTTATTTAAATGGTTATTTAATTTAAATGGATGACGCTATCTTGTGTTGGCGTAATCATTTAATTATTATGCTCTGTGATTATTGATTTATTAAATTTATGAGTTGCTAGATTAAATAGTTAAATGGCTTAATTTATCGTGTAAAGTTGCATTAATATTTGTGTGAAATAAATAAATTGCCTAGCCATTTAAAAAGGTTAAATGCTTATGTTGAAGGAAGTATTTATGAGAAAAGAAATAAATGAAAGTTTTCCTTTTTATTTTTCCATTTGGCCTTTTAATTTAATCATTGGGAAGAATTATTATTTTTGGGAAAGAAATAAATCTGATTGCCCTTTAGTTTTAAAATTTTTAAATTTGATTGGATGAAAAAAAACTTTAACCTAGAAGCTTGCGTTAAAAGATAATTTTGGGGCATCCATTCTGGGCATTCATGGCAGGAGAAGAAGAGAATTTTTGAAGAGAAAATTCTGGAAAAACTTCCTGAAGCAGTTGGAAATTCAATCTGGCTGCAAGACTAGAGTTTCCTCATCCCTTTTTTCTTGCTAATTGCTTCCAAGGTTGGAGGTTTCCTTCTTGTTTTAAATTTGTTTTGTAATTTTCAGTTTGCTTCCTGTGCATGGAAATTTATACAATATTCCTATAGATGTTTGTAAAATAGTTGAAATGGAAGAATTAGTGTTTATTACTGCTGGTTTGTGAAATCTATATCATATGGTTGCATATAGGAAAGAAATGGTTCATTTCTCTATCTATTGTGTGTTTTGTTCTTGGAAATCAATTTATTGTTTTACCTCTTCTTTGAGAAGAAAGAATTTTAGATTGGGCTTGCTGGGTGCATCCTTGTTTCTATTCTATCATGTTTTGGCTATCTATTCTTTATAGTGTGTTCATTTCACCATTTACCTTGCTGGTAAACTCTTCCTTGAAATTTTGGAGAATGGCACTGTATGTGTGTGCCTGTGAAATAATTATGGAAATGGATGTTCAAGAGGTAAGTGTTACCTGTTCAAAGAGGTAAGTGTTACCGGTTCAAAGAGGTAATTGTTACCAGTTCGAAGAGGTAAGTGTTACCAGTTCGAAGAGGTAAGTGTCAACAGTTTGAAGTGGTAAGTGTCACTGGTTTAAAGTGTTAAGTGTTACCGGTTTGAAGTGGTAAGTGATACCGGTTCAAAGTGGTAAGTGTTACTGGTTCGAAGTGGTAAGTGTTACTGGTTGGAAGTGGTAAGTGTCACCGGTTGGAAGTGGTAGTGTTACTGGTGGGTAGCGGTAGTGTTACCAGTGGTAGCAGCACTACTGGTAAGTGGTGTCTATTACCCTGGCAGTAGCACAACCGCAGGTTGGTTTGAACCCTGCTTAGTTTTGAGCCCTCACAAGTCTCCAAGCCAGTTTGTGTTAAGAACTTAAATTTTATAAATGGACTGTTTAAAGTGGTATTGTGTGATATAATGTGATTTTCATGTGATTGTTATTATGTAGTTAAAAAATTTATCATTTGAATTAGAGATTCAAATGGTAGATTTGGAAATTGATTAGATGTGACTGCTAGAAAAGAGTGTTTTATTTAATTTTTAATCAATGATGTTGCAAGTGTGTATGATGCTGATATTTTCAAAGATTGTCTGAGTGCAGATTTGATGTATTTAGTTGTCCTTGCATGTGTTTATTGTGATATTTTGGTCTATGGTTCAATCATCCTATGGTGGTGTAATTGGTACCTTTGACCAAATGATATATGTTGGCTCCATTGTCTTAACCATGTAGTGTCTTTTCCTTATGGTTAGTCAAGAGTCAATATATACTTGTTTGACCACTTGTTTCTAATAGTGGTGTTATGGCTGTCTGCTATGCCATAGGGTCCTCAGGGAGTGACCATGCTTGTGTAGTGTCCTTTGAGAGAGTGGCTTTCACTTGGGGGTTGAACCCAAAGTGGTAGGCATTACGACCCAGCGAAAGTCAGATAATAACTTATAATCTAATGAATTGATTAGGTGGGTAGTATCATAACATTAATAAAGATAAATGTACCTTGTGCATAGGTGAGTGCTAGTACACGGCTCATAATGTTCTGAGAAGGCTTGGAATAGAAAACCAACCACCTTGTCTACATGAAAGGTTGGTAGGGTCTACATAAGACTTAGTTGGAGCCAGATAGCCGGGAGAGGTTACCAAGATAGTGAGCCAGGACCTATGGAGGCTGTACCAGGGTAACCATCTTAAGCTATGCAATGACACTCTCTCATTTGGTTCACTTGTGTTTGTGAAGTTGAGTCACTGGGATTCTTGTGGAGTCTTATTGTGCTATCATGGAGTTGTATTGTTTTGTTGACCATGTCATGCTTATGCTTGTTTGAGGGTCCTCAGCTATCTCCTAGCATGGTGGGGTGATTCCATTTGGGAATTACATGGTTAGGTGGTAGTGCCACTTCCCATCAGATGTTTGGATTTGTGCCTTCATGCGAGGATTGGCTTCGCAGGTGTTCCTGTGGTTCATGACTCATACCTCATCTCTTGTTTTGAAGATTATTGGTATATGTAGACCTATGTGGTCGTTGTATCATTGTAATATTGATCTTAAGTAACCTTGTAACTAGATGAGATCTATCCTTATATGTTTATTAAGAAGCTATGTATTGAAAGAGCAATGTAATCCTATGTTTGGATGTTTTTTATCAGTTCCTAGATGATATTAGTAAATGCTTATTGAAGTGGAAATTATGTTGTATCCTTCCAGTCTTTCTATGATGAATCTTTATTTTCTTTTGGCTTCTTGTGATCATTGAGTTATGATGCATATGTGGAATTTATGGTTTTGTGGAAGTTATTCTTGAAGTTAATTCTTCGTTGGTAACCCTTAAAGAATTCTATTGTAAGTCTCCCGCTTGTGTTATCATGCATGTTGTGTAAATGCACTTCTAATATTTATACTTTAAAAAAAAAAAATTTGTTTCACACTTGTTGTGGGTTTTCCTTTGGGGTTCTTGGTGGGGTATTACATTTGGTATTAGAGCCCATGTTTCAAACACTGGGTACTCTGGGTTTGTAGTGAGCCCATTTTCCTTGACCTTTTTGTGTAGGTCTTCTGGTGTCACTTCCTTGTGTCTTTCTTGCCTTTGATCTAGACCTTTTTCTCTTGTGTAGTGTTAGGTCATGGCTAGGAAATCCAAGGGAGGTGGTCGTGTTGGTGGCCACACCAGAGGCAGAGGAGGAGGAAGGGGTTGAGGTTCCGACCACCATAGTCCTTCTCCTCCACCCACTCATGCAAGTGTGGGCAGACATCAATTGGTTTATTAGGAGGAACCACATTCAGTAGAGTAGGTTCCCGAAAGGGAGGAGCTACGTCAGATGTTTTAGGAGGTGCTAGCTAGACTAGGCCCGAGACCCAAGATGGATCAGCCCATCCATGGCCAGCTAGAGGAACTACTTCAACAGTTTCCATAGAGAGAGAGAGAGAGAGAGAGAGATCTACTAGAAGGAGAGAGGCCCCAGTGGACCCAGATCCAGCTATCTTGGAGCACATGAGGGACTTGATGAGGTCCAATCCTTCCTTCTTTGATGGAAAAGGTACCGGTCTCGAGTTAGAGACCTGGCTCATTAGTTTAGACTAGTGTTTTTCTATGTATCCTTACAGTAGCAACACCAAGGTGAGATGCATGACCATGCATCTTGAGAGATTCGCATCTATCTGGTGGAGGTTAGAGGAGGGGAGGATCGGTGTGAGCAATAACACTACATCTTGGGAGATCTTTTTGGAGATGTTCAAGGCACAATTCCTCTCACCCCAGTGGAGACAGTCGCGAGAAGACGAGTTCTATGCTCTGTGCCAGTTTGGGTTGTCAGTGGATTAGTTTCAATACAAGTTCTATGAGCTCAAATAGTATATCAGGATTGGCAATGATGATGCTATGCTTGTACAACACTTCTTGAGGGGTCTTAATGACTGCATTAGTGGAGGAGTGAGAGTTTTTGAGCCTACTTCAGTGGAGGTAGTCATGGTGAAAGCCAGGTTGGTAGAGTAGAACATTAGCCATGCTCATGGTGGCCAGTCTAGAGTTTAGATTGGGAGTGATCCTTTCAGTGGGTCTAGAGGTAGAGGAAACCAGTCCTAGACTGCTGCACCTTTTGGGGGTCCTCAGGCACCCGCCAAGGGTGTGCAGCAGAAGCATCCACCGAGACCGAAGTAGACTCAGGGCCAACAGGGTGGCATCTCTTAGTCCTAGAAGAGCAAGAGATGGCCGAAGGGTAGGCAGACCTTTCCAGGGCAGTCTTCTCAGGGAGCATCTCAGGCCCCTAGTGGGGAGAGCTTTCGGTAGTCTAGTGGACCGTCTAGAAGTAGAGGACCTAGTAGTGGAGCTTTCTTTACTTGTGGTTAGTTTGGCCACAAGGACACTCAGTGTCCTCGAATTTCATATCAGTTGGTTAGTTAGAGGCTAGCCACATCAGAGCCGATAGTGGGGGATGCAGGTAAATCCCATAGAGTATTTGCAGTGGTGGATGACCACCAGGCTGAGCATCAGAGTACTGTGATTGAGACCACAGGTGTGTTGCATGGTACCCCTATCTCTATACTTTTTGATTCTAGTGCTTCAGATTCTTTTATTTCTGCATCCATTGTGGAGCAGTGCGTTCTCGTGTCTACTAGGTAGGTAGATATGTGGCAAGTAGAGTTGGCTACCGGTGTACGAGTGTTTGTAGATGCCTTTGTTGCTAGATGTGAGTTGGACCTAGGACCCTTTGTCACTTTAGTGGACCTTCGAGTCATTCCTTTAGCGTCCTATGGAGTTGTGTTGGGGATGGATTGCTTATCATCTCACAATGCTCATGTAGACTGTCGTTAGAAGACAGTAGAGTGTGTAGATGACCTTGGCAGGAAAGGGGATCATTGGAGTTCAACGATTGATATCCTTATATATGATTTCCACTATGCAACTTAGGCGGTGCATGCATCAAGGGTGTCATCTCTTTGCAGTTAATCTTGAGGATGTGGATGAGGGAGATAGTCGATAAATCACTCTTGATGGTCACCCTATTCTTTGAGAGTATGCAGATGTGTTTCCTTTGGATATTCCCGGTAAGCCTCTGAAACGAGGCAGAGATTTTCGCATTGACTTGGTTCCTAGTGCGGAACCTATTTTGAGAGCACCATATCGGATGACTACTTAGGAGTTTAGTGAGTTGAAGTTACAAGTTGAGGACTTGTTGGCCAAGGGATTCATTCGTCCTAGTCTTTCCCCTTGGGGTGCACCAGTTATCTTCATCAAGAAGTATGGTTATCTTCAATTATACATTGATTATCGATAGTTGAATCAGGTAACCATCTGGAACCAATATCTGTTGCCTCGGATTGATGATCTCTTTGATTAGGTGAAGGGAGCCAAGGTGTTCTCTAAAATAGACTTGAAGTCTGGGTATCATCAATTTCACATTCATGATGCAGACATTCATAAGATGACATTTCATTCTCGTTATGGTCACTATGAGTTCATAGTGGTGCAATTTGGGTTGACGAACATGCCTTTAGTGTTCATGAGTCTTATGAATGGGGTGTTTCACACGTACCTTGACCACTTTTTTCTTGTGTTCTTGGATGATATATTGATTTATTCTAGATCCATGGAAGAGCATGAGGGTCACTTGTGTTAGGTATTGCAGTGCTTGAGGGAGAATCAACTTTTTGCAAATTTGGCAAAGTGCCATTTCTTCCAGTCAAAGGTGAGCTATCTGGGTCATATAGTTTCAGGAGAAGGTGTATCCATGGATCCTTCTAAGATCCAAGCCATTGTTGATTGGCCAGCACCGACCAATGTTTCTGAAGTTCAAAGTTTCATGGGTTTGGCCGGATATTACCGTTGCTTTGTTCAGAGCTTTTCTTGGATAGGCCATCCGATTACTTCTCTTTAGAGGAAAGGGAAGAAGTTTGTTTGGTCAAAGTAGTGCGAGTTGTCTTTTTGTACCTTGAAGGAACTCATTGTTAGTGCTCCAATTTTGGCAGTTCCTGACCCATCCAGAGATTTCATGGTATGCATAGATGCCTCTTTGGAAGGTATAGGTGTGGTGCTTATGGAGGATGGACGTGTGGTTGCCTATGAGTCTCGCAAACTCAAGGATCACGAGTTGAACTATCCAGTTCATGACTTGGAGTTGGCAGCTGTAGTTCATGTCTTGGTTCATTGGAGACATTTCCTATTGGGACATCGGTTTGAGTTGTATAGTGATCACCATAGTTTGCAGTATATTTTCACGCAGCCGAACTTGAATGCTCGATAGTGAAGATGGATGGAATTCCTCTACGAGTATGATTTTGAGGTTTGTTATATTCAAGGGAAACAGAATGTAGTGGCAGATGCTTTGAGCTGTAGGCAGCATGAGGTGGTAGCATTGTCCCTTGGTGTGGACTTGAGTGAGAGAATTCTTGGAGTTCTTCCTTAGGACACCTAGTATCAGGATGTTAGAGCCGTGGCGGAGTCTGGAAGACCATTGGATTGTAGATATTTTGGATATACTCTTTAGTCAGATGGTCTTCTTAGACATCTTGGATGGATCTATGTACCTCCTTTGGAGGGTCTTCATGTTTTGATCTTGACTGAGGCCCATCATCCACCTTATTCGGCACACCCTGGTGTCAAGAAGATGCACACAGATCTTAGATAGATATATCATTGGGTTGGTATGAAACATGACATTGCTGATTTTGTGTCCAAGTGCTTGGAATGCCAGCGGGTGAAGGCGAAGCATCAACACCCTACAAGGCTTTTATAGCCAAATTTGATACCGGATTGGAAATGGGATATCATTTCCATGGATTTCATAGTAGGGTTGTCTGTTTCTTCATGACATCATGATGCCATCATGGTCATTGTTGATAGATTGACCAAAGTTGCTCATTTTGTTCCTATTTGATCTTCTTATACTACACTAGTGGTGGCACGAGTCTTCTTGGAAGCTGTGGTGAGGTTGCATGGGATTCCAAGGTGGATTATTTTTGATAGAGACCCAGTCTTTACATCGGCCTTGTGGACCTCACTTCAGCATGCTTTGGGGACCTAGTTGAATTTCAGTTCAGATTATCACCCAGAGACCGATGGTCAGACTGAGCATGTGAATTGGGTCCTAGAGGACATGCTTCGCATGTATGTTATGGATCAGCAGTCATGTTGGGAGGAATATCTTTGCCTCGTGGAGTTTGCTTATAATAATAGATATCACAGCTCTATAGGCATGTCGGCCTTCTAGGCATTGTATGGTCATCCTTGGCATACTCCTTTGAGTTGGGATTAGTTGGAGGATAGGGTGTGTTTAGGCCCAAATTTTCTTCGTGAGATGGAGTAGTAGGTTAAGCAAATTCGTAGGCATTTGGTTGCTGCCCAGGATAGGCAAAAGAAGTATGCCAACACTCATAGAGTCGATCACTAGTTTTTGGTTGGCAACTGTGTGTTCTTGAGAGTGCGTTCGCGGAAGATTCTGATCCGTTATGGAAAGGGTTCTAAGTTGGTACCTCATTTTGTAGGCCCTTTTGAGATCCTTGAGAGGAGAGGACCTATTGCCTACCGTATTGCCTTGCCGCCGAGTCTATCCTGCATCCATGATGTTTTTCATGTTTCTATTCTTCATCCTTATCATTGTGATGTGACCCATGTTCTTGATTGGAACGCTTTGCAAGTCGAGGATGAGAAGCTTTCCATGGAGCCCGTACGCATCCTTCAGCATCGGGATTTGAGCCTCAGGGGTCACACCATCGAGCAGGTAAGGGTCCTATGGGACCCTAGTGATGAGTCCTCTGTGATGTGGGAACATGCAACAAAGATGAGGAGTTTTATTCTTATCTATTTTAGGCTTCCAGGAGTAAGCCTAGGCTTGGGGGGGAGGATGTAGTACCCCTCCTCGATCAACCTCTTTTGTATGTTTTGAGTTACTTCAGTGATTGTTTTGTGGAACATTATTATATTTTTATTCAGATTTTATACAATGTTATTTCATGCTTTATCTATTTTTATGGTGTATGACTTTATGCAGTATTTCAGTGCTTATGAGTAATGTTATTTTTATGGATCATTATCATGGACTGACAGTTTTCCCTTATATTGAGATGTATTTTTATATGTTGCAGGTTTGCAAGTGTATTGGGATGCGAGTGGATGATTTTCCTTCACTCACTCCGGTGAGATAGGGAACATCATGATTCTCCTTCATCGGTGTGTTTACCATGTCTGTATATATATTGGTCTATATGCATGTGTGGTTCTTTGGTGCAGGACATTGCAGGTACTAGTACCAGGTAGGTACAGGGTATTGACTGCACTTGGTTTCACAGGTCTGAGCATGCCTTATATATATATCCTATGGGAGTAGAGGAGATAGTTGTTGTACCCTATCTTGACCGCAGTTACACTCGTGTGAGTGTTGTCAATCAGTTGTGTTTTCCCCGTCTAGTTGTTATGCGTGTCATGGTGCCTTGGTTTGGTCATTTGAGAGTCATCATTTGATCTGTCTTGGTTTTGCATGTTTTCGTTTATTTAAATGGTTATTTAATTTAAATGGATGATGCTATCTTGTGTTGGCGTAATCATTTAATTATTATACTCTGTGATTATTGATTTATTAAATTGATGAATTGCTAGATTAAATGGTTAAATGACTTAATTTATTGTGTAAAGTTGCATTAATATTTTTGTGAAATAAATAAATTTGCCTAGCCATTTAAAAAGGTTAAATGCTTATGTTGAAGGAAGTATTTATGAAAAAAGAAATAAATGAAAGTTTTCCTTTTTATTTTTCCATTTGGCCTTTTAATTTAATCATTGGAAAGAATTATTATTTTTGGGAAAGAAATAAATCTGATTGCCCTTTAGTTTTAAAATTTTTAAATTTGATTGGATGAAAAAAAACTTTAACCTAGAAGCTTGGGTTAAAAGATATTTTTGGGGCATCCATTCTAGGCATTCACAGTAGGAGAAGAAGAGAATTTTTGGAGAGAAAATTCTGGAAAAACTTCCTGAAAGAGCTGGAAATTCGATTTGGCTGTAAGACTGGAGTTTCCTCATCCCTTTTTGCTTGCTAATTGCTTCAAGGTTGGAGGTTTCCTTCTTGTTTTGAATTTGTTTTCTAATTTTCAGTTTGCTTCCTGTGCATGGAAATTTATACAATCTTCCTGTAGATGTTTGTGGAATAGTCAAAATGGAAGAATTAGTGTTTATTACTGCTAGTTTGTGAAACCTATATCATATGGTTGCATTCAGGAAAGAAATGGTCCATTTCTCTATTTGTTGTGTGTTTTGTTCTTGGAAATCAATTTATTGATTTACCTCTTCTTTGAGAAGAAAAAATTTTAGATTGGGCTTGCTAGGTTCATCCTTGTTTCTATTCTATCATGTTTTGGCTATCTATTCTTTCTAGTGTGTTTATTTCACCATTTACCTTGCTGGTAAGCTCTTCCTTGAAAATTTGGAGATTGGCATTGTATGTGTGTGCCCGTGAAATAATTCTAGAAATGGATGTTCAAGAGGTAAGTGTTACCTGTTCAAAGAGGTAAGTGTTACCTGTTTGAAGAGGCAAGTGTTATCAGTTCGAAGAGGTAAGTGTCACCAGTTCGAAGTGGTAAGTGTTACCGGTTCGAAGTGGTAAGTGATACTGGTTCGAAGTGGTAAGTGTTACCGATTCAAAGTGGTAAGTGTTACCGGTTCGAAGTGGTAAGTGTCACTAGTTGGAAGTGGTAGTGTTACTGGTGGTAGAAGCACTATCGGTAAGTAGTGTTTGTTACCCTGGCAGTAGCAAAACCGTGGGTTGGTTTGACCCTCGCTTAGTTTTGAGCCCTCATAGGTCTCCAAACCGGTTTCTGTTAAGAACTTAAATTTTATAAATGGAATGTTTAAAGTGGTAGTGTGTGATGTAATGTGATTTTCATGTGATTTTTATTATGTGGTTAATAAATTTATCAATGAAAATTAAGGCATGAATTTGAGATTCAAATGGTAGATTTGGAATATTGATTTGGAAATTGATTAGATGTGACTACTGGAAAAGAGTGTTTTATTTAATTTTCAATCAATGATGTTGCAAGTGTTTATGATGCTGATATTTTCAAAGACTGTCTGAGTGCATATTTGATGTATTTAGCTGTCCTTGCATGTGTTTATTGTGATATTTTGGTCTATGGTTCAGTCATCCTATGGTGGTGTGATTTGTACCTTTGACCAAGTGATATATGTTGGCTCCATTGTCTTAACCATGTAGTTTCTTTGCGTTATGGTTAGTCAAGAGTCAGTATATCCTTGTTTCACCACTTGTTTTTGATAGTTGTGTTATGGCTATCTGCTATGCCATAGGGTCCTCGAGGAGTGACCATGCTTGTGTAGTGTCCTTTGAGAGAGTGACTTTCACTTGGGGGTTGCAGCCAAAGTGGTAGGCATTATGACCCAATGAAAGTCAGATAATAACTAGTAATCTAATGAATTGATTAGGTGGGTAGTATCATAATATTAATAAAGATAAATGTACCTCGTGCATAGGTGAGTGCTACTATAGGGCTCATAATGTTCTAAGAAGGCCTGTAATGGAAAACCAACCAGCTTGCCTACACGAAAGGCTGGTAGGGTCCGCATAAGACTTAGTTGGAGTTGGATGATCGAGAGAGGTTACCAGGATAGTGATCTGGGACCTATGGAGGATATACCAGGGTAACCATCTCAAGCTATGTGATGACATTCTCTCATTTGGTTCACTTGTGTTTTGTGATGTCAGTTTACTTATGTTTGTGAAGTTGAGTCACGGGGATTCTTGTGGAGTCTTATTGTGTTGTCATGGAGTCGTATTGTTTTGTCAACCATGTCATGCTTATGCTTGTTTGAGGGTCCTCAACTATCTCCTAGCACGGTGGGGTGATTCCATTTGGGAATTACATGGTCGGGTGGTAGTGCCACTTCCCATCGGGTGTTCAGATTTGTGCCTTCATGCAAGGATTGGCTTCACAGGTGTTCCTATGGTTCGTGACTCATTCCTCATCTCTTGTTTTGAAGATTATTGGTATTTGTAGACCTATGTGGTCATTGTATCATTGTAATATTTATCTTATGTAACCTTGTAACTGGATGAGATCTATCCTTATATGTTTATTGAGAAGTTATGTATTGAAAGAGCAATGTAATCCTATGTTTGGATGTTTTTTATCAGTTCCTGGATGATGTTAGTAAATGCTTATTGAAGTGGAAAATATGTTTTATCCTTCCAATCTTTCTATGATGAATCTGTATTTTCTTTTGGCTTCTTGTGATCATTGAGTTATGATACATATGTGGAATTTATGGTTTTGTGGAAGTTATTCTTGAATTTAATTCTTCATTGGTAACCCTTAAGGAATTCTGGTGTAAGTCTTCCTCTTGTGTTATCGTGCATGTTGTGTAAATGCACTTCTGATGTTTATACTTAAAAAAAAAAAATTGTTTCACCCTTGTGGGTTTTCCTTAAGGGTTCCTAGCGGGGCATTACATACACAATCAGGTTGATGACTCATATCTCTCCAGATACTATCAACCTAGTGAAAATCCTATACTACCCTCTCAACATAACCAACATCAGCATATCTAAATCTTTCTGCAACTTGATATCAACAGACTGTCAATTCTTTATCCAATCAACCTTATCAATTATATCAATCCATCACATCTAAATCGATTCTCTCATGTCTTATACAAGATGTATCTATCTTGAAACCAAATGTTCTGATCATGTCTTCTACAGGATATATCATTCATGAAACTAGATGCTTTGATCATCTTTGTCTTATACAAGAGGTATCATTCCCGAAACCAGACTGAATCTCAATCTTATCAATCAAATCAATCAAGCTTTATCAATCATCAAGAACCACATCACCATGATTGTAGAACTCGCATTTTCATCAATCATAGTTGTAGGCATTAAATCATTTCTAATTGGCACATCAATTTTGCAAAACATCCAAAAACTCCAAAGATCAATTATCTCAATTGATCTCCCGGGGGGGGCATCAACATACCACAATCTATCAATCAAGAGCTGGGGCATACTATCAAATCAATATCATCAACAAAAGGAGATTATTCTTTTTATCAACACATCATCTGTCATGCCCAAACTTTTGGGCACGAATGAAATATTTTTTTTTTAAAAGAACAACCTAATAACATTAAATTCTCTAATATGAAATGCACTAACAAGTTTTGTCTTAACTAGGTTTTGAGTTAACTCTAACCACTAACTCAAGTAAGGGAAAATAATTTAAATTAAATGCGGAATATTATCTCTCCAAAAGAATTTATTATTACCTCATCAATTAATAAATAATAAAATCATTTAAGCAAAAATCTCTAATTAAATTGACGAGAGATATTATCAGTCTCAATTTATCTTTTAATCACTGTAGGAATTAATTAAATTATCTCTAGCACTTAGATTTTTAAAACACCTATATTTCAATTTATCAATAGTTAATGTAGCGTAGAAATTAGGAATCATCAAAACATAAGTAAATCAATTAAAACACTAGACATGATAACTCAATCAAAAGAACACTCATTGCAAATGAACCTAATTCTAAGCACACTCAATAGAGGTATGAAAACAAAGCATTTAAAATGAAAATAAAATTATGCAAACCAGATGTAGAATTGAATACTCCTTCCATGCGGCTCCATTGTTGTTCTTTCCTCTTCAATGGGTTTGTGGATCTCACCTACAAGTGCTCACACAATTGAAAGCAAGATTGATGAAAAGCTCAAGAGTACTAGAAGCGTAAGTTCGGTAGTTTGATAGAAAATTCGGATTCAAGGTTATTAAGGGGTTTGATTGAAGAAAATCATCCAATTTATAAAGAAATTGGAGAAATGGAGAAATTAGCATGATAGTGATTCGAATAGAAATTCAAATCAAGAATAGAAAAGTTATGACATGTTGCTATGCAAAAAGGCTTATGACAATTTTATGACAGATTTTATGACAAATTTCCATGTCAAGACAAGTTCTATGACAAATTGCTATGTCAAGACAAGACTCTATGACAAATTTCTATGTCAAGAGTATGACACATGAAGCACAAAAATAGGGAGAACTAGAGACAAGTTAATTAGGTGGAATTTGAATTAGAAAATTAGAAAATAGGTGGAAATTAGGAATTGGGAAAATAATGAAAATAGAAAATTAGGAAATTAGAAAATGAGAAAATTAGGTAAATTAATTAATAATCTTTCATTTATTAATTAATTCACAAGAGGAAGAATAATTAGCCAATTAAATAAAGATTTAATTGTAACTTAGGATTAATAAATAATTTATTAATCCTAAAGGAAGAAAATGATAAGCAAGGTTACGAAACCCTAGAAGATGAATTAGGTCTTGAAAGATAATTGACTCGATTTGATTTGATTTTGGATTGATAAATGACCAATGTGATAAAATGATTCGATTGATAAATGCACCAATTGACGAGGAACAATGACAAATTGACCAAATTGACATGATTGAAAAGGACCAGGATCGATGACGAATCGATCGCAATATGACAAGATTGACAAAAGGACAAAGATCGACCAAAATCATGACTGAAGGTTGTTGTCGACAAGACCAAATTCAAAGGTGAGATGATAGAAGAATGACTCGATGCTCGCAAATGATAAAAACCAAGTACGAATCATAGGAGAAATGTTAATGCGATACAAAAACCTAAAATGAGGCAATGCGCAAATGTTAAAGTATGATCCCGCAAGCGTTGACCATTTTTAGGTGTCTACAATTTTAATGTGTACTAAATCTGACTAAAGGGCTAAATAAATCCAGAATAAATTTTGCCCTATAAAGTTTATTCTCGTCAAGCCTAAATTTAGGTGTACTTCTATAATTCCCCTATCACCAAAGAACTTTACAAAAACCGTTATAATTTTCTAAAATATAAAGCTTCAAGAGAATTAAAATTTAAAACATCATATTTAAATGTATATATAAACATACATAAAATATGAATGTATAAATAAATAAATTAAACTATATTTAGATTTATACATTCATATATTCGACTACACACACACACACACACACACATATGTATATATATTTATCCAACACATATCTTTTCGTTTAAAGCTCTTAAACTTTAAAATAATCATGAACCCTAAAATTTTAATGTTATAAATAAAAGATATTACCCTAACCTTTTCTTTTATTCTTTTTATAATTTCAAAATACCCTAACCCAACCGGGTCAGGGTTTCATGTTTCTTTTTGTGTTGCAGGGAGGAGGCCGAAGGCATGGTGGAGGGTATGTGTTGTAGGTGGTGGCAGAGGGTTTTGTGCTTAGAGTGGTGAAGGGTTTTGTGTTTAGAGTGGCGGTGGTGACTATGGGGGGGGGGGCTCCCCGTAGGGACGGTCACAGCCATGCTTGCGGGTCGCGACCCACAATGGTGGCCTTGACCGCCACTGTGAGTCGTGGCCTGCAGCCCGGTTGCACCGTCGCTATCAGGCGCCACCCACAGGGGGGTCGAAGCCTCCCCGACTATGGGTTGCGACCCAAAGTGGCAGTTGCGGCCGCTGCTGGGGGTCGCTGCCCACAGTGTGGGGGGGTGAGGCTCCCCCAGTTTACATATTTAAAAAAAAAAAAAAAAAAAAATCTCTTTTTTTTGTTTGAAAATATAAAAAATATATTTATTTATATATATATATAATCTATCCATGGTTAAACCAAGGATAGGTTTAATATGGATTTGCATAGATAAATAATGTTATATATATATTGTTTTTTAAAAACTTGCAGGAAATTAATAGAAAAAATGGCAGCATAGCATTAGTCCAATATTTATTTTTTTTTCCTCTTTTAGATCTAGACTTAAATCTATAGTGCAATTATTAAATTTTGATTCTGCAATAAATAAAGGAGAGAATGACAAAATTAATTAAATTTAAGCAGCAACTATATTAGACTAGAAATCATTGCAATAAATATTAGAGGTAGACATGTTAATTTTATATTTATTTTCTGCGAATAATTAAAAGGGAAAAATAACATAATTAATTAAACTACCGCATGCAACATTAGTGCTCATACTAAATGGCTAATTAACTATATTTGCATTTAGAAATTCCTTAAATAGGACTAAATGTTTTATTTCTAGCTTACTAACATACATGTTTTTCTATTTCATTCTTTTCTAATATTACAAATGCATAAGGAGATAAAATGAACCTTTATTTTCAAAACTTACATACATACAACAAATATTGTTTCATTAACTATAGCAAACTTAATCCAAGATAAACATTTCATTTTTGCAACAAAATAATACTTAATAAAAATAATGCATTTCTTTAAAGTGTATTTAAAATACAATATAGCCAACAATACAAATGGGTGAGATATACCCAACTACTCTCTCTTTTCTATTAAATGAGGACTTTGAATGAAATAGATACATTTTCTTTTTAAGGTAAATGATATTCTTCAAAAAGGATTAGAAAATCTGTTTGATGGCAACACACACAAGAGCACAAGAAACAAACGTTAGTGTTAGCAACAAAAGATTATCCTAAACAGGCATATCAAGAGAGATATTAAGCATGAAATAGAAAGCATATAAACATAGAATAAAATAGCTAATCAAGCTCATAGTTGCTCCTCCCTTGTTCCTCTCCTCTCCAAGTCCCAAATGAGTGTAGCTCTCATCTTTTAGCACTAGCCATGGATGCCATATGGAGATTCAAGATAGTTGAATATGATAAGCAAATGCTATGCAAGTGTAGATAGTGATGCTATGAGAAAGCTCTATGCTAATGCCAGTATAACAACAATACTCTAATGCTTCTCTCTTTCGCTTGAGGAGAAGGGTTCTATTTATAGAAGAAATGGGGAAATGAAGGGTTAAGATTGAATGGTTTAATCAAGGGCCAAGTTTGAAAGTTGGGGATCCATGTGCACAATTGGCACCAATAAAATGGTGACAAGTGTCAACATAGGATTGGGTTGAGAGAAGAGGTTGGAGGCATTAAAGGCCTGAGAAGACCTCATGGTTATCTAGAGGCTAAGGGTCAAGTCCAAATTAAGATTACCCACTGGATTAAGAGTTAATCCAAGGATAAACCTTTGTGCAAATGTTTAAGACATAATCATAGTCAAAGCATTAATGGCCTGATGAGACCTTTGGGTTGGGTAGAGGTTGAGTCACAAAAAATGTTTTAACCATGTGGGAGGGTTTGAGGTAACCATTAATGGTTATTGGAGACTTTGGGGATTAAGTGGTTAAAGGTTGAAAGCCTTCAATGGTTATCAAAGACTTTGAGCCATTTAGTGGTTGAAGGTTGAAAGCCTTTAATGGTTATCAAAGACTTTGAGGGTTTGAGAAGTGACTTCCCTTTTGCTTAGGAATGTGACAAAGTTTAGAGAAGGGGTTAGGTTATTTAGAAGTGATTAGAAAATTCTAGAAGGGGTTTACGCATGCAAGTGGGAGAAATTTTGGTATTTTCAATTAAAATAAAATCATTTATTTCATTTAAATGGTGTAATTTGCATTTGGATAAATATTCAAATAAATATTAATTTATTTAAATGAGAAAAATGAAGATAAAGCATTAAAATGCTTGAAGACTTTGAGGGAAACCATTAAAGGCTTGAAGACTTTAAGGAAAACCATTAAAGTCTTAAGAAGACTATAGAAGGAAGCCATCAAGTTTAGAGACTTTAAAGCCATCAAGTTTGAATCCTTTAAGGGAAACCATTAAAGGTTTCAAGTGGGTGAGGATAAATAGGATTTTAAATAAATAATTTATTTAAAATAGTTGTGCAACTTGCAGCTAAAAGGTTTGGCATCCGCCCCGAAGTATGTTGCGCTATTAAGTTCAATGGCAAATCCAGCTTTGTGATCCCCGCTTGGTAGGTTATCCCTTAATTCCAAAAAGTCAATGATGGCCTCATCGTTTTGGAAGAGGTCAAGACATGGGGGATTTGGTTGGTTCCATTCGATGAGTTCAGGGTGGATAATGGGCATTACTTCATCGATTAGGTTAAGTGTGTTAGATGTATCAGTGAGGGTTAAGACGTTATGGTGAAGGTCATTAATGGTACTCTCCCTGTCAAAATCAGGTGTAGGATGAGATGTAGGGTCTATGGAAGATGTTTCAAATTCAGGAACCCAAGTGGTCGTTTTTTGTGCTTCTCCGTAAATAGGGATGTCTTTGCGTGGTGGAGGTGGTGATGCGTCTTCCTCATCTGAAGTATTAAGCTGTACCGAATCAAATTCCCATTCATGTGAGTCGGTCTCTGAATCACTTTCCAGTATCTGATTGCTATACCATACTGGGATGTCTTTTGAGTTAAACACTACAGGTGTGATTGGTTGATGTACCTTTGTAATGATCGGTGCTACAGGAAGTTTGATGGGGATAAAAGAATCTGGCACAGGAAGTATCGGCAGTGTTGACTCAGTGGCTTCTGCGGGAACTGCTGGTACCATAGATGCTGCTGAAGGTTTTGATACAGTTGCTGCTGCTAATGGTACTATGGATGTAATGGCTATTGCGAATGGGATTACTGGTTTGATTGGTGGGATGATTGGTATTGTAGATGGTTGTGTTGGGGTTGTGAGCCTCGATGGGGCAGTCGAGATGGTGCTTGAGGCTGCTTTAATGATGAAAGGTGTCCTTTTTGTAGTAGGTGGACAAAATTGTTTGCTAGGTTTTCCTTTGAACTTGAGTTTAGGAAAGATCTCTTTTTCAAAGCCTAGGCCTGTATTACCTTTGGGCTTGAATTCCGGCAACAGGGGTTCATGTCGTCCTTGTTTGCAATATCCCAAAGCACTCTGACCATCATACCCCATTCGTTGCATAATGAGGAGACCTTTGCCATACTGTTCCGTAGGAAGTGTAACTCGCAGTATATCAGTGGTGATGGGATCTTTATAGATCCATTCCGCTAGGTCCTCATCTTGGGTTTCTTCTTCTTGACTCTTTCCAAGGATGAAAGGCGTCAAAGCACATGCAGGCATGTTTAGTGGTTGCCGGAGTAACTGCTGTGGTTTACCATGTGTTCGAGGAGAAGTGGGCATTTGTCCCACACAAAAGAGTTGACTCAAGTTGTATTCCCCGGGACCTTCCTCTGCTATTTTCATCTTAAGCTTTTCTTGCTTTGGTATAGTGGTGTTTGAACTGGAAAGAGAGGCTAGACTTATATATGATGTGGAAGAAATGGCTTCTCTATTATTAGGAACAGTAATCTCTTGTTGATGGCTAATATTATGGCAAAATGCAAAGGGGTTTGCATCGCCTAGAATTGTGATCTCTACACCGTTATGTGGGAACTTGATACATTGATGGTAGGTAGATGGAACGGCTTGCATGGCATGTATCCAAGGTCTCCCTAATAATAGATTGTATGGCAGAGGAAGGTCCAAAACCTGACAGATGATGTGCTTTACCACAGGGCCCACGCGGATTGGTAGTACCACAGCTCCTTTGGATGAACACTCTGCATCGTCATAGGCTTTGATTGTGATCTTCTTACGAGGATCCACTGATTCTACCGCATAGCCCAATGCTATGACCAACTGTAGTGTACAAATGTTCAGGCCTGCTCCATTATCTATCAAGACTCGCTTGATCCTATGCTGGTTAATAAATCCTTCGATGTGGAGTGAGGCATTATGAGGTTGCTGGAAGGAAGAGTTGTCACTTTTGGAAAAAGTGAGACAAGGTGAGGACTTTAGATTTCCAACCATGGCTTGAAATTGGTCTGTATTCAGATTTGCAGGGACTGACGCCTCTTGGAGTGCTTGATCCAAGATAGTTTTATGAGATGGCGATAGACACAAAAGCTCTAAAATGGATATAAGCACAGGGGTTTTGTCTAATTGTTCCACAAGATTATACTACTTTGGGATGGAGGTGGTGCCTTGTGGAGCTGCCTTTATGGTAACTTTGCCGCAACGCGTAACAACATTGCAATTTGAGTTAGGATTTTTAAAGGTTATAGTTGCAACTTGTTCATTCGCATCATACAGATGATTTACAGTGTAATTATACGCAGCCTGTGTATAATCAGTGGTATCAGTGCCTCACCTTGAAGTGGAAGGACCCCTTTGATCTTTGTGATGGAAGTGGATTTTTGAACATCAGATGATCATTATTTGTTGTGTTTGGGTCATGTCCTTCAATTTCAATTTCTCCTCGATCAATAAGATCCTGAATGAGATCTTTCAATCGGTGACAATTACTTGTCTTGTGCCCTCTTCCTTGATGGAATTCACAGTGTTCAATATCTCTCCACCATGCTAGTTTGACCTGAGGCTCATAGTTTGATAGTTTAGGTAGAGTGACCAAATTTTGAGAAATGAGTTGTCGCAATACTGTTTCAATGGGTTCCTCTAAGGGAGTGTATGTGTGTTTATGTTTTTGCTGATGAGGTCAAGGTTCATCGTGAGATATGATGCGACCTTGATTAGAAGGAACATTTGTGTTGTTTTGAGGTGGAGGATTTTGTCCTGCAAACCGAACCACAGGTTGTGCGTTTTGGATAGT
Source organism: Cryptomeria japonica (assembly GCF_030272615.1). NCBI lineage: Eukaryota > Viridiplantae > Streptophyta > Pinopsida > Cupressales > Cupressaceae > Cryptomeria > Cryptomeria japonica. The sequence continues at coordinate 208,010,826 of NC_081408.1, forward strand.
CCAGGCATCCACAACCCCATCGTTGATGATATTCTTGTTTTTATTCCAGAAGCTTGGTTTATCACTATTGAAGCGCGGGCGAGGACCATCTTTTGGTTCATTAAAGATTTTGATGAGTCCTTTCTTGATGAGTGCCCGTTCACATTTTAAACCCTTAGTGATCATATCATTAAAAGAATCAGTGTCTTTGACATCTAGGTGAAATTCCATTTCTTCATTTAAGTTGGAAATGAATATTTCCACTAGTTCTCATTCAAGTAACTGAAGAGAACGTCTACTAGACATTTGGCACCATCGTTGCAGGAATACTGAGAATAGTTCACCTGGTTTTTGTTTGGTGTTGCATAGATCAGCCATGGTGATGTCACGTTCAATGTTTTGAGAGTAATGAGTGAGGAATTTTTGGATAAGTTCCTCAAATGTTCTAATGCCACCTGGTAGTTGGGAAAACCATGATGTGGTTGTTCCTCCCAAGCTTTGGGGAAAAAGGCGCATTAGGTATGTGTCTTCATATGCTACTTCGAGACAAGCGGAATGAAATTCTCGGACATGATCACGGGGATCCCCCTTTCCTCTATATTTTTCAAATTTGGGTGTTTCGAATCCTCGTGGAAATGGTGGCATGTAAAGATTCCTATCAAAAGGATAGGGACAGATGTCATTGAGTGAGAATTGGTTAGTCTTGACACCACTATGAAGCTGTTGGGCGAGATTCTCGACTTGTTGCCGCAACAAGTCCATTTCATTTGGAGGAGGAGGTGGTGGGTTACCTCGAGGAATGTTATATCTGATGGGATCTCTACCTCTTTCCTCTTCATGGCGACTTTGTCTTTCTGATGCTTGTCTTAATTGGGCAAGATCAAAGTCAGAGGGGAGTTTTGCTCCTTTTTGAGTGAGTCTTAAGAAGTGAGCATCTGCATTGCTCCTGAGTATTTCGTCAAAAAGTCTGTTAAAGAGAGGGTTATGCTGAGCCCTTTCTATTATTGCAGGAGTGGGAGTACTTGGGTTTTCGTCATCTGCATTTCCTCCAAGTGCTTCTTGAAATTCATTGAGATTTTCCTCTTCTTCTTCTTCCCTTTCTATTTCTCGTTGCCTGGACTGTGATCGGGTTTGGGCCATTTTGTTTGCAAGCTTTTTGTTGACGTTGATTGAAGATGATGATGAGTTTTTGATGAAATGAGAGATTGATGGTTGGTGAATTGTGTTGCACGTGGATCTCTAGCACCTTTAAGGTGGATGTACCAAAATTCCTTTTTTGAATTGCTTGCTTGTTTGATAAGTTTTGATGTGATAAGGTGTAGAGAAATCTGAGATGTGTTACAGATTGGACTACCTAGTAATGAGATGATTCACTCATGAACTAGTTTTAACCTACGTAGATGTGCTTCTTAGGATGAGCTTATCCTAGACGTAGAAACAATCTAAAAAGTGATGTGATGTGTTTGATTTCAAGCAATATCTAAAAAAGAACTTGGGACAAGAACCTCTTAATGTTTTGAGAGTTGGGACGGATTGATGATGAAGTGATGATGTATGAGTGAGATGATGGATGAAAATGTTTTCAACTTCAATAAAAACTTTGTGTTATAAATGGGACAAACTCTATCTCTTCCCTTTCGGGTGTTGGTGGTATTTCTCGAGCTGTGTTGTATGTGATACAGATGTTTGGGAAGAAGTTGGGATTAATCTTTCCTCCTTGGTTTTTGTGATAACTCAGAGCTCTATATTGCATAAAAGCTCTGTGGTTCAATTATTCGGAATCAAATTTGTTTGTTTTGCCTTGAAGATAGAGACACATGTGACACAAGAAAACTCTATGGGAGACAAAGATTTGTCTATTGATATAGAAGAATTTCCTTCGTTTGATCAAAGCCTTTGAGCTTAATTGTCTTCTTTCAAGTTGATATTTTGATGACAATTCTTCTTTCACAAGATGTGAAGAATGGTCATAAAATTTGACTCTTTGTTGTTTGTACCTTGTTTTTGATGTTTTTGGTTATTTTTGAAAGATGTTTGGTTGGATGAATACTTTGTTTTTGGGATTGATTTTCTGATTTGATGTTTCTTTGACAAGAAAACAAAGCAAGCACACAAACACCAAAATGTTGCCTCAAAGGCACAAATGAGTATGGGTCTAGATCAACCCAATCTTTGGACTTGTATATGACCCTTCCTTTAGATGTATTTTAAGGTGTATTTCCAAAGCCTGAAGTCGGCTCAATTTGCACTTGGTCTGTAAAACGAACACACTTCAAACACTTTTTATCCCTAAGGTCAAATGCCCAGTTGTGATAAATTTAGCCCACATCTTGATATTTCTTCGACTTTGGTACTACATACCTTATGAATCCCGCCGTGGCAGATAAGGATGTGATATACTAAGTCTTGCATGAGCATAACAAATAGATGATCCCTATGATGGGGGAGTCACCACTTTTATCAAGCCAGAAGTGACTTTTCAAAAAGCTATGTTTCTACTCAAGGAAATATGTATGGTGAGTATCTTGGGAGCAAAACCATCTATGCTCTTGCACTAAATTATATTGCAAATATCCTCAATCAATAGAACGGGTGGGCTACTACTAAAAGGTGTTTAGTCATGTTCGATGTTTTTGGACATAAGTTCATTCTGCAGTGACTCACTTAAGAGCCTTGTAACTGGTGGTGGGGCCCATTTGTCCTTTCGGCCAGTTACACTGTAGGAACAGCTATACCCAAGGCTATAGCTTTCGCTCTCACCCGATTTCTATAGCGGCTCAAAGGATTTACTGCTCGAGGTCATTCCCAAGAGTATCGATCCCTTGGCAGGCCTCTCTTAAAAAGATAAAATTTTGAGTGTTACTAACACTTTTCTCTTGCACCTAGGACCACGAAAGCTAAGGGAGAGGATAGTGTGTGTTAGAAGTAGGACCACTCGACCAACTCTTTGCACAAGTGTGCCAAGCATGAAAAACACTTGTTATTTTTAATCTGTCATTGCAATGTGATCTAACTATTTGGAGATGTTGCTCCAACAGTCATGGTGTTTTTTTTAAACTTCAAAGGAAAAATATTTTGTAAACTAGGAACTTTGAAATCCTAGTCAACTGAATTGAAAACACATCTTGCTTGAAGTAAAATTGTTTTTGAGCTTGAAGGAAAAATGGCTTGTTCTTTTTAGATTGCCCCCAAAACAAAGTGTTGATTGTAAATTTCTTTTAAGTTGATGCAAGAAAATAAATTTTGTTTTGTTGATTTTAAGCACCAAAATGAAGTTTGTTTCCTAACTTGCAAGAAATAAAGTTGTTTTGTATAAGTTTGTGGTTCTTTTTACCTTGGAACAATGAAATTCTTTTTAAGAGCCCCAAACAAATGTGTGATTCTTTTTTTTAAAAGCCCAAATTTGAAATGTGAAGTTAATTTTAAACCAAAATAAAAAGTGAATTCATTTTTAAAACCAACTTCAAAAACAAGTTAGTAAGAAATATAAATCTACTTTTTAATCTAATTTAAATCTGCACAAAAGAGAAAAATAGTTAGTAAAATCCACCTATTTGGTGGGCTTCTACAAGCCTAATTTTTATTTTTTTTGGTTACAAGGTGATTTGTACAACGTTCTGTTACAATAGCGCTAGTCTACGTTTGAACAGAGGCGCTATTTAACACAAATGCACTAAAAGAAAGGGAAAGACAAAGAAGGGAAAAGTGCTGAAACAAGGTGAATAGCACCAAAACAATGTCAAACGCGCCAAAACAATGTCAAAAGTGCAACCTGTGTGACATTTTCAACATTCAAACATGTTATTGGTTAAAAAAAAAAGTTGATCTTTGTGGTGTTTGGATTCACGTCAGCTTCACCAAATGATGCTCTGCAAAAAGGATTAGAAAATCTGTTTGATGGCAACACACACAAGAGCACAAGAAACAAACGTTAGTGTTAGCAACAAAAGATTATCCTAAACAGGCATATCAAGAGAGATATTAAGCATGAAATAGAAAGCATATAAACATAGAATAAAATAGCTAATCAAGATGCTCATAGTTGCTCCTCCCTTGTTCCTCTCCTTTCCAAGTCCCAAATGAGTGTCCCTCTCAGCTTTTAGCACTAGCCATGGATGCCATATGGAGATTCAAGATAGTTGAATATGATAAGCAAATGCTATGCAAGTGTAGATAGTGATGCTATGAGAAAGCTCTATGCTAATGTCAGTATAACAACAACACTCTAATGCTTCTCTCTTTTGCTTGAGGAGAAGGGTTCTATTTATAGAAGAAATGGGGAAATGAAGGGTTAAGATTGAATGGTTTAATCAAGGGCCAAGTTTGAAAGTTGGGGATCCATGTGCACAATTGGCACCAATAAAATGGTGACAAGTGTCAACATAGGATTGGGTTGAGAGAAGAGGTTGGAGGCATTAAAGGCCTGAGAAGACCTCATGGTTATCTAGAGGCTAAGGGTCAAGTCCAAATTAATATTACCCATTGGATTAAGAGTTAATCCAAGGATAAACCTTTGTGCAAATGTTTAAGAGATAATCATGGTCAAAGCATTAATGGCCTGATGAGACCTTTGGGTTGGGTAGAGGTTGAGTCAAAACAAATGTTTTAACCATGTGGGAGGGTTTGAGGTAACCATTAATGGTTATTGGAGACTTTGGGGATTAAGTGGTTGAAGGTTGAAAGCCTTCAATGGTTATCAAAGACTTTGAGCCATTTAGTGGTTGAAGGTTGAAAGCCTTTAATGGTTATCAAAGACTTTGAGGGTTTGAGAAGTGACTTCCCTTTTGCTTAGGAATGTGACAAGTTTAGAGAAGGGGTTAGGTTATTTAGAAGTGATTAGAAAATTCTAGAAGGGGTTTATGCATGCAAGTGGATTTTGTAGGAAAATGCAAGTGGGAGAAATTTTGGTATTTTCAATTAAAATAAAATCATTTATTTCAATTAAATGGTGTAATTTGCATTTGGATAAATATTCAAATAAATATTAATTTATTTAAATGAGAAAAATGAAGATAAAGCATTAAAATGCTTGAAGACTTTGAGGGAAACCATTAAAGGCTTGAAGACTTTAAGGAAAACCATTAAAGTCTTAAGAAGACTATAGAAGGAAGCCATCAAGTTTAGAGACTTTAAAGCCATCAAGTTTGAATACTTTAAGGGAAACCATTAAAGGTTTCAAGTGGGTGAGGATAAATAGGATTTTAAATAAATAATTTATTTAAAATAGTTGTGCAACTTGCAGCTGAAAGGTTTGGCATCCGCCCCGAAGTATTTTGCGCTATTAAGTTCAATGGCAAATCCAGCTTTGTGATCCTCGCTTGGTAGGTTATCCCTTAATTCCAAAAAGTCAATGATGGCCTCATCGTTTTGGAAGAGGTCAAGACATGGGGGATTTGGTTGGTTCCATTCGATGAGTTCAGGGTGGATAATGGGCATTACTTCATCTATTAGGTTAAGTGTGTTAGATGTATCAGTGAGGGTTAAGACGTTATGGTGAAGGTCATTAATGGTACTCTCCCTGTCAGAATCAGGCGTAGGATGAGACGTAGGGTCTGTGGAAGATGTTTCCAATTCAGGAACCCAAGTGGTCGTTATCTGTGCTTCTCTGTAAATAGGGATGTCTTTGCGTGGTGGAGGTGGTGATGCGTTTTCCTCATCTGAAGTATTAAGCTGTACCAAATCAAATTCCCATTCATGTGAGTCGGTCTCTGAATCACTTTCCAGCATCCGATTGCAATACCATACTAGGATGTCTTTTGAGTTAAACACTGCAAGTGTGATTGGTTGATGTACCTTTGTAATGATCGGTGCTACAGGAAGTTTGATGGGGATAAAAGAATCTGGCACAGGAAGTATCAGCAGTGTTGACTCAGTGGCTTCTGCGGGAACTGCTGGTACCATAGATGTTGCTGCAGGTTTCGATACAGTTGCTGCTGCTAATGGTACTATGGATGTAATGGCTATTTCGAATGGGATTACTGGTTTGATTGGTGGGATGATTGGTATTGTAGATGGTTGTGTTGGGGTTGTGAGCCTCGATGGGGCAGTCAGGATGGTGCTTGAGGCTACTTTAATGATGAAAGGTGTCCTTTTTGCAGTAGGTGGACAAAATTGTTTGCTAGGTTTTCCTTTGAACTTGAGTTTAGGAAAGATCTCTTTTTCAAAGCCTAGGCCTATATTACCTTTGGGCTTGAATTCCGGCAACAGGGGTTCATGTCGTCCTTGTTTGCAATATCCCAAAGCACTCTGACCATCATACCCCATTCGTTGCATAATGAGGAGACCTTTGGCATACTGTTCCATAGGAAGTGTAACTCGCAGTATATCAGTGGTGATAGGATCTTTATAGATCCATTCCGCTAGGTCCTCATCTTGGGTTTCTTCTTCTTGACTCTTTCCAAGGATGAAAGGTGTCAAAGCACATGCAGGCATGTTTAGTGGTTGCTAGAGTAACTGCTGTGGTTTACCATTTGTTCGAGGAGAAGTGGGCATTTGTCCCACACAAAAGAGTTGACTCAAGTTGTATTCCCCGGGACCTTCCTCTGCTATTTTCATCTTAAGCTTTTCTTGCTTTGGTATAGTGGTGTTCGAACTGGCAAGAGAGGCTGGACTTATATATGATGTGGAGGAAATGGCTTCTCTATTATTAGGAACAGTAATCTCTGGTTGATGGCTGATATTATGGCAAAATGCAAAGGGGTTTGCATCGCCCAGAATTGTGATCTCTACACCGTTATGTGGGAACTTGATACATTGATGGTAGGTAGATGGAACGGCTTGCATGGCATGTATCCAAGGTCTCCCTAATAATAGATTGTATGGTAGAGGAAGGTCCAAAACCTGACAGATGATGTGCTTTACCACAGGGCCCACGTGGATTGGTAGTACCACAACTCCTTTGGATGAACGCTCTGCATCATCATACGCTTTTATTGTGATCTTCTGATGAGGATCCACTGATTCTACCACATAGCCCAATGCTATGACCAACTATAGTGTACAAATGTTCAGGCCTGCTCCATTATCTATCAAGACTCGCTTGATCCTATGCTGGTTAATAAATCCTTCGATGTGGAGTGAGGCGTTATGAGGTTGCTGGAAGGAAGAGTTGTCACTTTTGGAAAAAGTGAGACAAGGTGAGGACTTTAGATTTCCAACCATGGCTTGAAATTGGTCTATATTCAGATTTGCAGGGACTGATGCCTCTTGGAGTGCTTGATCCAAGATAGTTTTATGAGATGGCGATAGACGCAAAAGCTCTAAAATGGATATAAGCGCAGGGGTTTTGTCTAATTGTTCCACAAGATTGTACTGCTTTGGGATGGAGGTGGTGCCTTGTGGAGCTGCATTTATGGTAACTTTGCCGCGACGCGTAACAACATTGCAATTTGAGTTGGGATTTTTGAAGGTTATAGTTGCAACTTGTTCATTGGCATCATACGGATGATTTACAGTGTAATTATACGTAGCTTGTGTATAATCAGTGGTATCAGTGCCTTGCCTAGAAGTGGAAGGACCCCTTTGATCTTGTGATGGAAGTGGATTTTTGAACATCAGATGATCATTATTTGTTGTGTTTGGGTCATGTCCTTCAATTTCAATTTCTCCCCGATCAATAAGATCCTGAATGAGATCTTTCAATCGGTGACAATTACTTGTCTTGTGCCCTCTTCCTTAATAGAATTCACAGTGTTCAATATCTCTCCACCATGCCAGTTTGACCTGAGGCTCATAGTTTGATTGTTTAGGTAGAGTGACCAAATTTTCAGAAATGAGTTGTCGCAATACTGTTTCAATGGGTTCCTCTAAGGGAGTGTATGTGTGTTTATGTTTTTGCTGACGAGGTCAAGGTTCATCGTGAGATATGATGCGACCTTGATTCGAAGGAACATTTGTGTTGTTTTGAGGTGGATGATTTTGTCCTGCAAACTGAACCACAGGTTGTGCATTTTGGATAGTCCGGGCATCCACAACCCCATTGTTGACGATATTCTTGTTTTTATTCCAGAAGCTTGGTTTATCACTATTGAAGCGCAGGTGAGGACCATCTTTTGGTTCATTAAAGATTTTGATGAGTCCTTTCTTGATGAGTGCCCGTTCACATTTTAAACCCTTGGTGATCATATCATTAAAAGAATCAGTTTCTTTGACATCCAGGTGAAATTCCATTTCTTCATTTAAGTTGGAAATGAATATTTCCACTAGTTCTCGTTCAAGTAACTTAAGAGAACGTCTACTAGACATTTGGCGCCATCATTGCAGGAATACTGAGAATAGTTCACCTGGTTTTTGTTTGGTGTTGCATAGATCAGCCATGGTGATGTCGCGTTCAATGTTATGAGAGTAATGAGTGAGGAATTTTTGGATAAGTTCCTCAAATGTTCTAATGCCACCTGGTAGTTGGGAAAACCATGATGTGGTTGTTCCTCCCAAGCTTTGGGGAAAAAGGTGCATTAGGTATGTGTCTTCATATGCTACTTCGAGACAAGCGGAATGAAATTCTCGGACATGATCATGGGGATCCCCCTTTCCTCTATATTTTTCAAATTTGGGTGTTTCGAATCCTCGTGGAAATGGTGGCATGTAAAGATTCCTATCAAAAGGATAGGGACAGATGTCATTGAGTGAGAATTGGTTAGTCTTGACACCACTATGAAGCTGTTGGGCGAGATTCTCGACTTGTTTCCGCAACAAGTCCATTTCATTTGGAGGAGGAGGTGGTGGGTTACCTCGAGGAATGTTATCTCTGATGGGATCTCTACCTCTTTCCTCTTCATGGTGATGTTGTCTTTTTGATGCTTGTCTTAATTGGGCAAGATCAAAGTTAGAGGGGAGTTTTGCTCCTTTTTGAGTGAGTCTTAAGAAGTGAGCATCCGCATTGCTCCTGAGTATTTCATCAAAAAGTCTGTTAAAGAGAGGGTTATGCTGAGCCCTGTCTATTGTTGCAGGAGTGGGAGTACTTGGGTTTTCATCATCTGCATTTCCTCCAAGTGCTTGTTGAAATTCATTGAGATTTTCCTCTTCTTCTTGTTCCCTTTCTATTTCTCGTTGCCTGGACTGTGATCGGGTTTGGGCCATTTTGTTTGCAAGCTTTTTGTTGACGTTGATTGAAGATGATGATGAGTTTTTGATGAAATGAGAGATTGATGGCTGGTGAATTGTTTTGCACGTGGATCTCTAGCACCTTTAAGGTGGATGTACCAAAATTCCTTTTTTGAATTGCTTGCTTGTTTGATAAGTTTTGATGTGATAAGGTGTAGAGAAATCTGAGATGTGTTACAGATTGGACTACCTAGTAATGAGAGGATTCACTCATATACTAGTTTTAACCTACGTAGATGTGCTTCTTAGGATGAGCTTATCCTAGATGTAGAAACAATCTAAAAAGTGATGTGATGTGTTTGATTTCAAGCAATATCTAAAAAAGAACTTGGGACAAGAACCTCTTAATGTTTTGAGAGTTGGGACGGATTGATGATGAAGTGATGATGTATGAGTGAGATGATGGATGAAAATGTTTTCAACTTCAATAAAAACTTTGTGTTATAAATGGGACAAACTCTATCTCTTCCCTTTCGGGTGTTGGTGGTATTTCTCGAGCTGTGTTGTATGTGATACAGATGTTTGGGAAGAAGTTGGGATTAATCTTTCCTCCTTGGTTTTTGTGATAACTCAGAGCTCTATATTGCATAAAAGCTCTGTGGTTCAATTATTCGGAATCAAATTCGTTTATTTTGCCTTGGAGATAGAGACACATGTGACACAAGAAAACTCTATGGGAGACAAAGATTTGTCTATTGATATAGAAGAATTTCCTTCGTTTGATCAAAGCCTTTGAGCTTAATTGTCTTCTTTTCAAGTTGATATTTTGATGACAATTTTTCTTTCGCAAGATGTGAAGAATGGTCATAAAATTTGACTCTTTGTTGTTTGTACCTTGTTTTTGATGTTTTTGGTTGTTTTTGAAAGATGTTTGGTTGGATGAATACTTTGTTTTTGGGATTGATTTTCTGATTTGATGTTTCTTTGACAAGAAAACAAAGCAAGCACACAAACACCAAAATGTTGCCTCAAAGGCACAAATGAGTATGGGTCTAGATCAACCCAATCTTTGGACTTGTATATGACCCTTCCTTTAGATGTATTTTAAGGTGTATTTCCAAAGCCTAAAGTCGGCTCCATTTGCACTTGGTCTGTAAAACGAACACACTTCAAACAATTTTTATCCCTAAGGTCAAATGGCCAGTTGTGATAAATTTAGCGCACATCTTGATATTTCTTCGACTTTGGTACTACATACCTTATGAATCCCGCCGTGGCAGGTAAGGATGTGATATACTAAGTCTTGCATGAGTATAACAAATAGATGATCCCTATGATGGGGGAGTCACCACTTTTATCAAGCCAGAAGTGACTTTTCAAAAAGCTATGTTTCTACTCAAGGAAATATGTATGGTGAGTATCTTGGGAGCAAAACCATCTATGCTCTTGCACTAAATTATATCGCAAATATCCTCAATCAATAGAACGGGTGGGCTACTACTAAAAGGTGTTTAGTCATGTTCGATGTTTTTGGACATAAGTTCATTCTGCAGTGACTCACTTAAGAGCCTTGTAACTGGTGGTGGGGCCCATTTGTCCTTTCGGCCAGTTACACTGTAGGAACAGCTATACCCAAGGCTACAGCTTTCGGTCTCACCCAATTTCTATAGCGGCTCAAAGGATTTACCGCTCGAGGTCGTTCCCAAGAGTATCGATCCATTGGCAGGCCTCTCTTAAAAAGATAAAATTTTGAGTGTTACTAACACTTTTCTCTTGCACCTAGGACCACGAAAGTCAAGGGAGAGGATAGTGTGTGTTAGAAGTAGGACCACTCGACCAACTCTTTGCACAAGTGTGCCAAGCACGAAAAACACTTGTTATTTTTAATCTGTCATTGCAATGTGATCTAACTATTTGGAGATGTTGCTCCAACAGTCATGGTGTTTTTTTTAAACTTCAAAGGCAAAATATTTTGTAAACTAGGAACTTTGAAATCCTAGTCAACTGAATTGAAAACACGTCTTGCTTGAAGTAAAATTGTTTTTGAGCTTGAAGGAAAAATGGCTTGTTCTTTTTAGATTGCCCCCAAAACAAAGTGTTGATTGTAAATTTCTTTTAAGTTGATGCAAGAAAATAAATTTTGTTTTGTTGATTTTAAGCACCAAAATGAAGTTTGTTTCCTAACTTGCAAGAAATAAAGTTGTTTTGTATAAGTTTGTGGTTCTTTTTACCTTGGAACAATGAAATTCTTTTTAAGAGCCCCAAACAAATATGTGATTCTTTTTTTTAAAAGCCTAAATTTGAAATGTGAAGTTAATTTTAAACCAAAATAAAAAGTGAATTCATTTTTAAAACCAACTTCAAAAACAAGTTAGTAAGAAATATAAATCTACTTTTTAATCTAATTTAAATCTGCACAAAAGAGAAAAATAGTTAGTAAAATCCACCTATTTGGTGGGCTTCTACAAGCCTAATTTTTATTTTTTTTGGTTACAAGGTGATTTGTACAACGTTCTGTTACAATAGCGCTAGTCTACGTTTGAACAGAGGCGCTATTTAACACAAATGCACTAAAAGAAAGGGAAAGACAGAGAAGGGAAAAGCGCTGAAACAAGGTGAATAGCACCAAAACAATGTCAAACGCGCAAAAACAATGTCAAAAGTGCAACCTGTGTGACATTTTCAACATTCAAACATGTTATTGGTTAAAAAAAAAAGTTGATCTTTGTGGTGTTTGGATTCACGTCGGCTTCACCAAATGATGCTCTGCAAAAAGGATTAGAAAATCTGTTTGATGGCAACACACACAAGAGCACAAGAAACAAACGTTAGTGTTAGCAACAAAGGATTATCCAAACAGGCATATCAAGAGAGATATTAAGCATGAAATAGAAAGCATATAAACATAGAATAAAATAGCTAATCAAGATGCTCATAGTTGCTCCTCCCTTGTTCCTCTCCTTTCCAAGTCCCAAATGAGTGTAGCTCTCAGCTTTTAGCACTAGCGATGGATGCCATATGGAGATTCAAGATAGTTGAATATGATAAGCAAATGCTATGCAAGTGTAGATAGTGATGCTATGAGAAAGCTCTATGCTAATGCCAGTATAACAACAATACTCTAATGCTTCTCTCTTTTGCTTGAGGAGAAGGGTTCTATTTATAGAAGAAATGGGGAAATGAAGGGTTAAGATTGAATGGTTTAATCAAGGGCCAACTTTGAAAGTTGGGGATCCATGTGCACAATTGGCACCAATAAAATGGTGACAAGTGTCAACATAGGATTGGGTTGAGAGAAGAGGTTGGAGGCATTAAAGGCCTAAGAAGACCTCATGGTTATCTAGAGGCTAAGGGTCAAGTCCAAATTAATATTACCCACTGGATTAAGAGTTAATCCAAGGATAAACCTTTGTGCAAATGTTTAAGAGATAATCATGGTCAAAGCATTAATGGCCTGATGAGACCTTTGGGTTGGGTAGAGGTTGAGTCAAAACAAATGTTTTAACCATGTGGGAGGGTTTGAGGTAACCATTAATGGTTATTGGAGACTTTGGGGATTAAGTGGTTGAAGGTTGAAAGCCTTCAATGGTTATCAAAGACTTTGAGCCATTTAGTGGTTGAAGGTTGAAAGCCTTTAATGGTTATCAAAGACTTTGAGGGTTTGAGAAGTGACTTCCCTTTTGCTTAGGAATGTGACAAAGTTTAGAGAAGGGGTTAGGTTATTTAGAAGTGATTAGAAAATTCTAGAAGGGGTTTACGCATGCAAGTGGATTTTGTAGGAAAATGCAAGTGGGAGAAATTTTGGTATTTTCAATTAAAATAAAATCATTTATTTGAATTAAATGGTGTAATTTGCATTTGGATAAATATTCAAATAAATATTAATTTATTTAAATGAGAAAAATGAAGATAAAGCATTAAAATGCTTGAAGACTTTGAGGGAAACCATTAAAGGCTTGAAGACTTTAAGGAAAACCATTAAAGTCTTAAGAAGACTATAGAAGGAAGCCATCAAGTTTAGAGACTTTAAAGCCATCAAGTTTGAATACTTTAAGGGAAACCATTAAAGGTTTCAAGTGGGTGAGGATAAATAGGATTTTAAATAAATAATTTATTTAAAATAGTTGTGCAACTTGCAGCTGAAAGGTTTGGCATCCGCCCCGAAGTATTTTGCGCTATTAAGTTCAATGGCAAATCCAGCTTTGTGATCCTCGCTTGGTAGGTTATCCCTTAATTCCAAAAAGTCAATGATGGCCTCATCGTTTTGGAAGAGGTCAAGACATGGGGGATTTGGTTGGTTCCATTCGATGAGTTCAGGGTGGATAATGGGCATTACTTCATCGATTAGGTTAAGTGTGTTAGATGTATCAGTGAGGGTTAAGACGTTATGGTGAAGGTCATTAATGGTACTCTCCCTGTCAGAATCAGGCGTAGGATGAGACGTAGGGTCTGTGGAAGATGTTTCCAATTCAGGAACCCAAGTGGTCGTTATCTGTGCTTCTCTGTAAATAGGGATGTCTTTGCGTGGTGGAGGTGGTGATGCATTTTCCTCATCTGAAGTGTTAAGCTGTACCAAATCAAATTCCCATTCATGTGAGTCGGTCTCTGAATCACTTTCCAGCATCCGATTGCAATACCATACTAGGATGTCTTTTGAGTTAAACACTGCAGGTGTGATTGGTTGATGTACCTTTGTAATGATCGGTGCTACAGGAAGTTTGATGGGGATAAAAGAATCTGGCACAGGAAGTATCGGCAGTGTTGACTCAGTGGCTTCTGCGGGAACTGCTGGTACCATAGATGTTGCTGCAGGTTTCGATACAGTTGCTGCTGCTAATGGTACTATGGATGTAATGGCTATTTCGAATGGGATTACTGGTTTGATTGGTGGGATGATTGGTATTGTAGATGGTTGTGTTGGGGTTGTGAGCCTCGATGGGGCAGTCGGGATGGTGCTTGAGGCTGCTTTAATGATGAAAGGTGTCCTTTTTGCAGTAGGTGGACAAAATTGTTTGCTAGGTTTTCCTTTGAACTTGAGTTTAGGAAAGATCTCTTTTTCAAAGCCTAGGCCTATATTACCTTTGGGCTTGAATTCCGGCAACAGGGGTTCATGTCGTCCTTGTTTGCAATATCCCAAAGCACTCTGACCATCATACCCCATTCGTTGCATAATGAGGAGACCTTTGCCATATTGTTCCATAGGAAGTGTAACTCGCAGTATATCAGTGGTGATAGGTACCCTGAGGTCATGGAAGAGATACATAGTAGATGTAGTGTGGGGTTTGGATTGATGCTATACAATTGATCAAAATTGGTTAGACAATCTCGTGCAATCGGTTTAATTGCCCCGGTCAAGTCAAAGCGTGACAGTTGATGTCAGTTGGTCGCTTGGACATGATAAAGTCTGAGTAAGTGAATCAAAGTGACCTGATGTGACTTAGACAATTGATGTAATTGTCTAATGAAGTCAAGGTATATGAAGCAAAATACTCGTTGAGACGTAGACAATTGATGTAATTGTCCATTGGATTGTGTTTGATTGGTTGATCAATTGATAGTGTGTGCGTGGGATGGATGATTGTGGTGAATCATAGCAGCCCCGTTGAGACTAGGTCATTATGATAAATGTTTGATGTAGTCTAGGATTACCATGATCGATTACCTGTTGAGACCCGAAGATACTTGATCAGAGTATCTGTTGATAGTCTAGGTGTGTGGGAGTCGATGTATCTGTGCAGATAGAGTAACTTTCTTGACTTATTGGATGACTTAGGATAGGAAACACAATCCTTCCTATTTAGAGATGGATGGTGATGAACATGGCTTGATTAGGTTGATTGGGACATGATGTAGGGTATGTGATGGTGATTATCGAGATGGGGAGGGTGGGGAGGGGTTCAATGTTAGATAGAAGAAATGGAGGACCTATTACATTCCTATGGAAGAAGAGGAAAATAGAGTATCTATTGTCATTACTATGTATGAATGATATGCAGCTATTTATGAATGTATGGATGGATGGAATGCAAGGTCTAATGAAACCAACATCTAGGAGTTTCTTGAGTTCTGTTTTGACTAGCACTACAATCTGCAATCTGAAACCAACATTCTGCATAATCAATTGGTCTAATGAAACCAACATCTAGGAGTTTCTTGAGTTTTGTTTTGACTAGTACTGCAATCTGAGGATGCATCTTACGAAGCTTCTGCTTGACAAGTTTGGCTCCTTCTGCTATGATGAGGTGATGCATGACTAAATCAAGATCAAGCCCAGGCATGTCTGCATATGACCATGCAAAGTTGATTTGACACTTCTGGAAGAACTCTATAAACTTAGGTTGTTCCTCTGGAGTGAGAAGAGATGCTAGATGTATGAGATGAGGATTTTTAGGAGTCCCCACATTGTATTCTTTGGTTTCCTCGATGAGAATCGTTGATCGTTCCTGTTGTGCATTAGCAGGGAGAATGTCAAACCCTTCATCCTCAGGTGCCTCGGAGAGGTTTTCACCATTGGATACGCTCTTTCTTTTTACTTTCATTGGATCAAACAGTGCCACAGTGTGGTTTTCACTAGAAGATCCATGTTTTAATGTTATATTTTTGCAGCTGAAAGGTTTGGCATTCTCCCCAAAGTATGTTGCGCTATTAAGTTCAATGGCAAATCCAGCTTTGTGATCCCCACTTGGTAGGTTGTCCCTTAATTCCAAAAAGTCAATGATGGCCTCATCGTTTTGGAAGAGGTCAAGACATGGGGGATTTGGTTGGTTCCATTCGATGAGTTCAGGGTGGATAATGGGCTTTACTTCATCGATTAGGTTAAGTGTGTTAGATGTATCAGTGAGGGTTAAGACGTAATGGTGAAGGTCGTTAATTGTACTCTCCCTGTCAGAATCAGGCGTAGGATGAGACGTAGGGTCTGTGGAAGATGTTTCCAATTCAGGAACCCAAGTGGTCATTATCTGTGCTTCTCCATAAACAGGGATGTCTTTGCGTGGTGGAGGTGGTGATGCATCTTCCTCATTTGAAGTATTAAGCTGTACCGAATGAAATTCCCATTCATGTGAGTCGGTCACTGAATCACTTTCCAGCATCCGATTGCTATACCATACTGGGATGTCTTTTGAGTTCAACACTGCAGGTGTGATTGGTTGATGTAATGATCGGTGCTATAGGAAGTTTGATGGGGATAAAAGAATCTGGCACAGGAAGTATCGGCAGTGTTGACTCAGTGGCTTCTGCGGGAACTGCTGGTACCATAGATGCTGCTGCAGGTTTTGATACAGTTGCTGCTGCTAATGGTACTATGGATGTAATGGCTATTGTGAATGGGATTACTGGTTTGATTGGTGGGATGATTGGTATTGTAGATGGTTGTGTTGGGGTTGTGAGCCTCGATGGGGCAGTCGGGATGGTGCTTGAGGCTGCTTTAATGATGAAAGGTGTCCTTTTTGCAGTAGGTGGACAAAATTGTTTGCTAGGTTTTCCTTTGAACTTGAGTTCAGGAAAGATCTCTTTTTCAAAGCCTAGGCCTGTATTAACTTTGGGCTTGAATTCCGGCAACAGGGGTTCATGTCGTCCTTGTTTACAATATCCCAAAGCACTCTGACCATCATACCCCATTCGTTGCATAATGAGGAGACCTTTGCCATACTGTTCCGTAGGAAGTGTAACTCGCGGTATATCAGTGGTGATGGGATCTTTATAGATCCATTCCGCTAGGTCCTCATCTTGGGTTTCTTCTTCTTGACTCTTTCCAAGGATGAAAGGCATAAAAGCACATGCAGGCATGTTTAGTGGTTGCTGGAGTAACTGTTGTGGTTTACCATGTGTTCGAGGAGAAGTGGGCATTTGTCCCACACAAAAGAGTTGACTCAAGTTGTATTCCCCGGGACCTTCCTCTGCTATTTTCATCTTAAGCTTTTCTTGCTTTGGTATAGTGGTGTTCGAACTGGCAAGAGAGGCTGGACTTATATATGATGTGGAGGAAATGGCTTCTCTATTATTAGGAACAGTAATCTCTGGTTGATGGCTGATATTATGGCAAAATGCAAAGGGGTTTGCATCACCCAGAATTGTGATCTCTACACCGTTATGTGGGAACTTGATACATTGATAGTAGGTAGATGGAACGGCTTGCATGGCATGTATCCAAGGTCTCGCTAATAATAGATTGTATGGCAGAGGAAGGTCTAGAACCTGACAGATGATGTGGTTTACCACAGGGCCCACGCGGATTGGTAGTACCACAGCTCCTTTGGATGAACGCTCTGCATCGTCATAGGCTTTGATTGTGATCTTCTTACGAGGATCCACTGATTCTACCGCATAGCCCAATGCTATGACCAATTGTAGTGTACAAATGTTCAGGCCTGCTCCATTATCTATCAAGACTCGCTTGATCCTATGCTAGTTAATAAATCCTTCGATGTGGAGTGAGGCGTTATGAGGTTGCTGGAAGGAAGAGTTGTCACTTTTGGAAAAAGTGAGACAAGGTGAGGACTTTAGATTTCCAACCATGGCTTGAAATTGGTCTGTATTCAGACTTGCAGGGACTGACGCCTCTTGGAGTGCGTGATCCAAGATAGTTTTATGAGATGGCGATAGACGCAAAAGCTCTAAAATGGATATAACCGCAGGGGTTTTGTCTAATTGTTCCACAAGATTGTACTGCTTTGGGATGGAGGTGGTGCCTTGTGGAGCTGCCTTTATGGTAACTTTGTCGCGACGCGTAACAACATTGTAATTTGAGTTGGGATTTTTGAAGGTTATAGTTGCAACTTGTTCATTGGCATCATACAGATGATTTACAGTGTAATTATACGCAGCCTGTATATAATCAGTGGTATCAGTGCCTCGCCTAGAAGTGGAAGGACCCCTTTGATCTTGTGATGGAAGTGGATTTTTGAACATCAGATGATCATTATTTGTTGTTTTTGGGTCATGTCCTTCAATTTCAATTTCTCCTCGATCAATAAGATCCTAAATGAGATCTTTCAACCGGTGACAATTACTTGTCTTGTGCCCTCTTCCTTGATGGAATTCACAGTGTTCAGTATCTCTCCACCATGCCAGTTTGACCTGAGGCTCATAGTTTGATAGTTTAGGTAGAGTGACCAAATTTTGAGAAATGAGTTGTCGCAATACTGTTTCAATTTGATCCCCTAAGGGAGTGTATGTGTGTTTATGTTTTTGCTGACGAGGTCAAGGTTCATCGTGAGATATGATGCGACCTTGATTAGAAGGAACATTTGTGTTGTTTTGAGGTGGAGGATTTTGTCCTGCAAACTGAACCACAGCTTGTGCGTTTTGGATAGTCCGAGCATCCACAACCCCATCGTTGACGATATTCTTGTTTTTATTCTAGAAGCTTGGTTTATCACTATTGAACCACAGGTGAGGACCATCTTTTGGTTCATTAAAGATTTTAATGAGTTCACATTGAAAACCCTTGGTGATCATATCATTAAAAGAGTCTGTGTCTTTGACATCCAGGTGAAATTCCATTTCTTCGTTTAAGTTGGAAATGAATATTTCCACTAGTTCTCATTCAAGTAACTGAAGAGAACGTCTACTAGGCATTTGGCGCCATCGTTGCAGGAATACTGAGAATAGTTCACCTGGTTTTTGTTTGGTGTTGCACAGATCAGCCATGGTGATGTCGCGTTCAATGTTATGAGAGTAATGAGTGAGAAATTTTTGGATAAGTTCCTCAAATGTTATAATGCCACCTGGTAGTTGGGAAAACCATGATGTGGTTGTTCCTCCCAAGCTTTGGGGAAAAAGGCGCATTAGGTATGTGTCTTCATATGCTACTTCGAGACAAGCGGAATGAAATTCTCGGACATGATCAAGGGGATCCCCCTTTCCTCTATATTTTTCAAATTTGGGTGTTTCGAATCCTCGTGGAAATGGTGGCATGTAAAGATTCCTATCAAAAGGATAGGGACAGATGTCATTGAGTGAGAATTGGTTAGTCTTGACACCACTATGAAGCTGTTGGGCGAGATTCTCGACTTGTTGCCGCAACAAGTCCATTTCATTTGGAGGAGGAGGTGGTGGGTTACCTCGAGGAATGTTATATCTGATGGGATCTCTACCTCTTTCCTCTTCATGGCGACTTTGTCTTTCTGATGCTTTTCTTAATTGGGCAAGATCAAAGTCAGAGGGGAGTTTTGCTCCTTTTTGAGTGAGTCTTAAGAAGTGAGCATCCGCATTGCTCTTGAGTATTTCGTCAAAAAGTCTGTTAAAGAGAGGGTTATGCTGAGCCCTTTCTATTGTTGCAGGAGTGGGAGTACTTGGGTTTTCGTCATCTACATCACCTCCAAGTGCTTCTTGAAATTCATTGAGATTTTCCTCTTCTTCTTGTTCCCTTGCTATTTCTCGTTGCCTGGACTGTGATCGGGTTTGGGCCATTTTGTTTGCAAGCTTTTTGTTGACGTTGATTGAGGATGATGATGAGTTTTTGATGAAATGAGAGATTGATGGTTGGTGAATTGTGTTGCACATGGATCTCTAGCACCTTTAAGGTGGATGTACCGAAATTCCTTTTTTGAATTGCTTGTTTGTTTGATAAGTTTTGATGTGATAAGGTGTAGAGAAATCTGAGATGTGTTACAGATTGGACTACCTAGTAATGAGAAGATTCACTCATGAACTAGTTTTAACCTGCGTAGATGTGCTTCTTAGGATGAGCTTATCCTAGATGTAGAAACAATCTAAAAAGTGATGTGATGTGTTTGATTTCAAGCAATATCTAAAAAAGAACTTGGGACAAGAACCTCTTATTATTTTGAGAGTTGGGACGGATTGATGATGAAGTGATGATGTATGAGTGAGATGATGGATGAAAATGTTTTCAACTTCAATAAAAACTTTGTGTTATAAATGGGACAAACTCTATCTCTTCCCTTTCGGGTGTTGGTGGTATTTCTCGAGCTGTGTTGTATGTGATACAGATGTTTGGGAAGAAGTTGGGATTAATCTTTCCTCCTTGGTTTTTGTGATAACTCAGAGCTCTATATTGCATAAAAGCTCTGTGGTTCAATTATTCAGAATCAAATTCGTTTGTTTTGCCTTGAAGATAGAGACACATGTGACGCAAGAAAACTCTATGGGAGACAAAGACTTGTCTATTGATATAGAAGAATTTCCTTTGTTTGATCAAAGCCTTTGAGCTTAATTGTCTTCTTTTCAAGTTGATATTTTGATGACAATTCTTGACCATGGAGTGCTCACCTCCCAACCTTGGCTTACTAGAAGTCACCCCCGAGCTTGGAGAGATAAGCCCTAGATAGGTTATAGACATGCAAACACAACAAGCAAGGGAAAAATAAATAGCAAACACTTTCCCAACCAAGGCTACACTCCATCACAAAATGTGATGATTTTACATGGGTGGTAGTGGACCAAATACCTTGATTAGAGTGCAAGAATGGTAGTTCACAAAGCCACCTCATGGAAAATAGAGATATATCACAAGTTCATTAATCCCACATCCTTATGCCCCCCAAGGCATTCAAGCCATACTTTACCCCCTTATGACCCCCAAATGCATAAACCAGGCCATGCAGCAAGGGTCACATATACACCCCTTGAGTTCGCTCTCAAATGAGAGTCTCTCACTCGAGGGCTATCAAACTTCTACCACCCACAAGACCATCCTACTCTCCCAAGAGTAGAAGGCCTTGGTTACTCCCAAAACACAGAAAATGCATACAAGAGAATAAAAGATAGATTGCATAATAATAATTTTCATAAAATAAAATACAAAAGAATCACTTTCACATACAACCAAAATTTTCAACATAGACATGCAACGTAAAAAGCAAAGAGATGAACCAAACTTCAATCTGCCCAAAGGTATGCTAGAACTAGTTTGAGGATGAGCAACCCAAATCCACAATCCTCCCTTCTAGACTTAGCCAAATTTCGAATCCAAAAATTAACTTTTCAAAATGCATAGTCTCCAAATGGAGAGTGGGTGATTATCCACAAAATCTCTCATCCTTGCCTAAAAAGACCTTAGTGAGAGTTCTACAGGTTTCTACAACTGAAAAAGGAAAAAGTCCAAAAAAGTGGAAAAGGATCTCTCATCAAAAAGGAAGGTTATCTAACCTACATGGCACCTTCTAATTTCAATTTTCGCTCACCTTAGGAAACCCCCTTTTTGAGGTGACTAAATAGTCACATGGGAGTAGACACATGCCTAAAAATACTCCTAACCCATAGGTATACCTTATGGACTTTAGGAAACACCTTTAAACTACCCCTAGGAGTCCATTTGACCTCTTATAAACCCATCTGAAGTTAAATTTCGGGTCAAACCTGTGTTGATTGGACTCTCTACCCAAGGAAAATTTTATAACCACATTCCAATGTTTGAAAAAGCTATAGTTGAACAATTCCCTCCAAGAGACAAGTCAAAAATCAAGACATAAATCAACACATGTGTCAAGTGACACAATAAAATACTTTAAAAAATTACACATGAAATTTGTCTCTTGTTGGATTTACACAAATTAATAATTCAATTTAACACACATGCAACATTTACTTTCACAAATAAAATACGATACATATAGGGTGATGTCTCTCCAAATAGACAACCCCTGGTTTTACAAACGTACATTGGTCTAGGTTTGGTTCTGCATAATATTTCCATGGTCACATGGATAATTTTCTTGCACATCTCAATTGCACATTAGTAATTCCAAATAACCTCATATGATATTTAAACACATGAATACGAATACATGTCAAACACTCTACATACAATTGACATTAAACAAAATCAATATATCTTGTATCAAAATAAATCCACATAAGTAATTATTATAATCCTCATAATTTTGATCCATACATAAGACATGTATCCTATTTCTATCATCATAGTAAGTCTTGCAAATCTAATAATGACATACATCATCCCAAATTTATCCTATTCTAGAATCATATAGGTTCTATATCTATAATGCATAGAAATGAAGCGTCCATATATATCAATGTTATCCGAATCATGAAATCATATAAGTTCTAAATCAATAATGCATAAAAAATAAAGCATCCATAATATTCTCAATATGAAAATCACTGAAATGCTAGGATGTGTTAGGGTAGGGCCTCACACCCTCCCTCTCTAGGCATGGACTTCCTCCTGGAGTTCATCAAAAAGATGGGGGTACTGTGATCTCATATGTGTCGTGTCCTCCCATGACATCATAACCTCATCATAGCAATCCCACTGGACCCTAACCTGGTCCAGCTCTCAACCTCGAAGGGCCAGCATCCGGCGTGCCAAAATGTGAATGGGCTCCAAAGCTAGCTATCCATTTGACTCCACCTGCAAGGCATCCCAATCTAAAATACGAGACTCATCATAAATATACTTCCTCAAAACTGATACATAAAACACATCATGGATGCGTGACAGGCTAGGTGGCAATGCTAAATGGTAGGCAACTAGTCCTATCCTCTCAAGGATTACAAATGGTCCTACAAAGCAAGGTGCGAGCTTAGAACCCTTTCCATAACGGATTGGACTCTAATGCGGTCACACTCTCAAAAAAACTTTGTCTCCAACCAAGTAGCTACGATCTATCCTCTTCGCATCTACATATTTCTTCTGTCTATCATGTGCCTCTTTAAAATGCTGCCTAATCAAATCCACCTACTGCTCCATATCCTGAACTATCTGAGGACCAATAGAAACTATTTCCTCTATACGGTCTCAACTCAATGGTTTCTTACAAGACCTACTATATAATGCCTGATAGGGTGGCATTCCCAACAAAGTGTGATGCCCATTGTTATAGGCAAACTCTACTAAGGGAAGGTACTCTTCCCATCTAGTTTGATGATCCATGACGTACATGCAAAGCATATCCTCTAACACTTGGTTAACCCTCTCTATCTGACCATTCGTTTCCAGATGATAGGCTGTACTGAAATTGAGCTTGGTGCCCATAGCTTCCTGTAATGCATTCCAAAAGGAAGAAGTAAAGAGGGAATCCCTATTAGAAATAATCTTTCATGGAATGCCATGAAGTCTGACAATGTCTCACAAGAACACCTATGCTACTGCTGGTGCTGTGAAGGTAGTCTGAACTGGTGTAAAGTGGGTCACTTTGGTCAACTTGTCAACTATCACCAATATGGCATCATAGTGATGAGAAGACATAGGGAGACCAGTGATGAAATCCATGGATATAGTATCCCACTTCCACTTTGGTATAGCATGAGACTAGAGCAACCCACTTGGATGGCAATGCTCCGCCTTGACTCTCTGACACTTGAGGCATTGGGCTACTAACTTAGCAATGAGCTACCACATTCCTGGCCAATGATATAATTGTCTCAAGTCAGCATGCATCTTCTTAACTCCAGGATGTGCTGCATAAGGAGCTCTATGAGCCTCTGTGACAATGAATTCTTGCAATCCCCCAGAAGAAGGTACATAGATGCACCCTCTATGGCATAATAGCCCATCAGACTCTAAGGAATAATCCACGTATTTCCCTTCTAGAGTTTCCTAAGATCGTATCACCTAACAAACCTCTAAATACCATCCATCCTATGGCAACTACTGCAATATACAATCTCTCAGATCCATGCCCATAGATATGGTGTATACCTCATGATGTCTCCTACTCAAAGAATCTACAACTATGTTTTCTTTCCCTTTGATGTAGTGAATGTCAAAATCATATTCGCACAAGAACTCCATCCATCTCCTCTGATGTGCATTAAGGTTCAGTTGAGTGAATATGTACTGAAGGCTCTGATGGTTTGAATGAAGCTCAAAATGATGACCCAAAAGGAAGTGCATGCACTACTATTGCAAGCTCAAGGTCATGAGTAGGGTAGTTAAGCTCATGAGTCTTAGGTTTCCAAGACTCAAAAGCTATAGCCCTACCATCCTGCATAAGGACTACTCCTAAACCCTCTAGGGAAGCATCTATACAAACCATGAAGTCAGCTGAGGGATCTAGTACTACAAGGATAGGTGTGCTAGTAAGTGCCTTTTTGAGTTCCTGGAAGGCCCTCTTGCACTTCTCTGTCCACTCAAATTTCTTCCCTTTACCCTGAAGAGAAGTAATAGGATGTGTGACTCTAGAGAATCCCTCAACAAAGCGTTGGTAATAACCTGCTAAGCCCATGAAGCTCCTGACCTCTATCACACTGGTTGGCACTAGCCAATCCATAATAGCTCTGATCTTTGATGGGTCAACTAAGATCCCATCACCGAAAATAACATGCCCAAGGTACTTGACCTCTGAATGAAAGAAAGCACACTTTGACAAACTGCCATACAACTGATTGTTCCTCAAACACTACAAAACCTGTCTCAGG